>NW_028295637.1:0-600000 GCF_964341445.2 Mesoplodon mirus
ATTGGAGTTTAGAATGGAATGTGCCAGGAGAAAGCCCCTCACGTTTGTCTCACTACTTCTTGTTCGTGTTTTTAATTTAATTTTTTATTTTTTATTACAGCAAGTTTGATTACAATGTTTGGCTTGTTGTAGGTGTGGAAGATGTGGTTCTTTTACACATATACACATGTCTGTTCTTCCTGGGATCCTTTTCCCATGTACGTTATGACAGAATGTTGAGTAGTCCTCTCTTGGTATTCTGTAGGTCTTTGGTGATTATATATGTCACCTGTGTTTGTAGATGTCTGTTAACCCCGATATCGTAATGAAACCAATCCTCACACCTTTCCTTTGGTGAACCATAAGTTTGTTTAATGAATCTGTGATTGCCCTTCTCCGTGGAAATATCTGCCCTGGTATCCATTTTTAGGTAACACCTATAAGTGATATGATATGATA
Source organism: Mesoplodon mirus (assembly GCF_964341445.2). NCBI lineage: Eukaryota > Metazoa > Chordata > Mammalia > Artiodactyla > Ziphiidae > Mesoplodon > Mesoplodon mirus. The sequence goes on from NW_028295637.1 coordinate 439, forward strand.
TGTGTCTTTCACTTTCTGACTTACTACAAGTCACGTGATTACTTCTAGACTCATCTACGGTGCTGCAAATGGCATTGTGTCCTTTTTTCCCTTGGCTTCTCTTCTGCCTTAGCGGGGTCCATTTTCAACAATGTGATTCCCTGAGGGTTGTGGATTAGCTGACCTGGGCAGCCTTACCCTGCCGGCCCGCCCTCCCCAGGTGTGCCTCGTTGAGGTCAATATAAACAGCGCTCCAGGCAGCAATAGCCCCTGAAGCTGTGCCTGACTCCATATTCTCTGCCCTGTCAGCAGTCTCGGGGCTGTGGTGGTGGGAGGGAGTGAGGGGCCACAGCTTTGTGGGTGGCCCGGTGTGAGTGGGGTTCTGCTGGCCTTTCTGCAGGAGTTGCCAGGCTGCCGCCTGTAAAGAAGAGGTTGTGTCACCCATACCTTCCGCTGGAATTTCTCTCCGGACAGAGGTGAGGAAGGAAAAAAGCAGTGGGGGCCGGGACAGGAGGGGTATCTCAGGCAGGGCAATGGAAAGCTTCTGGAAGAGCGCCCGGGGCCAGGACCACCCTGGCTGGCCTGCAGGCACCAAGTTGGCCTGCGTGCTGTCGCTGGTGTGGCTCCACGGTCCTTCCTCTAGGCTTTCAAGCCCTTGTACATATTCAGGTGTTTTACCTGGAAAGGGTGGGAACAGTTCAGCAGCAGCTGGCCTGGGGCTCAGCTCACGTTTCCTCACAGATGCCTCGGCACGGTCCCCCAGCTTTGCAATGAGGACGCTCCTTGGGTGGGGGGTGGGTTGATGGCTGTATGGGAGATGGTTCCCCACCTCTGACCAATTTCAGAATTGTTTACCACTGGAGCAAGTGCCCTGATAGGGTTTTCCTCTGTATAACTCGTGGGTTCAGTTTTTTTTTTCTTTTATGGTTCAAGTTAGATTTTATTCCTCTTTTATGTATTTATAGATATAAGCATGGAAATAATTCATTCCTATAAATACATCTGTGTGACGGGAAGAACTTGTTTCTGTTTTATTTTAAATTTTATTTTTTAAAATTTTGAAATTTAATTTTATTTATTTTTTTTATACAGCACGTTATTATTAGTTATGTATTTTATGCATATACGTGTACACAGGTCAATCCCAAACTCCCAACTCATCCCACCACCACCACCCCATGGCTTCCCACACTTGGTGTCCATACGTTTGTTCTCTACCTCTGTGTCTCTATTTCTTCCCTGCAAACCAGTTCATCTGTACCATTTCTAGGCTCCACATATATGCATTAATATACAATATTTGGTTTCCTCTTTCTGACTTACTTCATTCTGTATGACAGTCTCTCGATCCATCGATGTCTCTACAAATGACCCAGTTTCATTCCTTTTAATGGCCGAGTAAAATTCCATTTTATATATGTACCACATCTTTATCCATTCATCTGTCTGTGGGCATTTAGGTTGCTTCCATTACCTGGCTATTGTAAATAGTGCTGCAATGAACATTGTGGTGAATGTGCCTTTTTGATGTACGGTTTTCTCTGGGTATATGCCCAGAAGTGGGATTGCTGGATCAGATGGTAATTCTATTTCTAGTTTTTTTAAGGAAACTCCATACTGTTCTCCATAGTGACTGTATCAATTTACATTCCCACCAATAGTGGAAGAGGGCTCCTTTTGTCCACACCCTCCCCAGAATTGGTTGTTTGTAGATTTTCTGATGATGCCGATTCTAACAGGTGTGAGGTGAAACCTCATTGTAGTTTTGATTTGCATTTCTCTGATAATTAGTGCTGTTGAGCAGCTTTTCATGTGCGTCTTGGCCATCTCTGTGTCTCCTTTGAAGAAACGTCTCTTTAGATCTTCTGGCCATTTTTTTGGGTTGTTTGTTTTTTTAATATTAAGCTGCATGAGCTGTTTATATATATTGGAGATTAAACCTCTGTCCATTGATTCGTCTGCAACGATTTTCGCCCATTCTGAGGGATGCCTTTTTCCATTCCCGTGTTTTTTTAACAAAAAAGGAAAGAAAGGAAAAGAAGCAGAACACTAATGTGCGTAAAATATGCCTTTTGAAACGGTCGTTTTGAAATATGGACGTCCTTTGAATATTTTGGTCGATATGTGACCCCAGGATTTGTTTTCAGGGCAGGTGTCATTTACAGGCCTGCAATGATTTTGAATATCAACTGACCATTAGCGTTGGGATTAAAGCTGCTGTTGTGTGAAACGGCCACAAGGTGGCAGCAGTTCACCCTTACCAAATCTGGTTACTAGGGCAAGAGAGCCTCAGTGGAAGTGGTGTTCTAGATTGGAGTTTAGAATGGAATGTGCCAGGAGAAAGCCCCTCACGTTTGTCTCACTACTTCTTGTTCGTGTTTTTAATTTAATTTTTTATTTTTTCTTACAGCAAGTTTGATTACAATGTTTGGCTTGTTGTAGGTGTGGAAGATGTGGTTCTTTTACACATATACACATGTCTGTTCTTCCTGGGATCCTTTTCCCATGTACGTTATGACAGAATGTTGAGTAGTCCTCTCTTGGTATTCTGTAGGTCTTTGGTGATTATATATGTCACCTGTGTTTGTAGATGTCTGTTAACCCCGATATCGTAATGAAACCAATCCTCACACCTTTCCTTTGGTGAACCATAAGTTTGTTTAATGAATCTGTGATTGCCCTTCTCCGTGGAAATATCTGCCCTGGTATCCATTTTTAGGTAACACCTATAAGTGATATGATATGATATGTGTCTTTCACTTTCTGACTTACTACAAGTCACGTGATTACTTCTAGACTCATCTACGGTGCTGCAAATGGCATTGTGTCCTTTTTTCCCTTGGCTTCTCTTCTGCCTTAGCGGGGTCCATTTTCAACAATGTGATTCCCTGAGGGTTGTGGATTAGCTGACCTGGGCAGCCTTAACCTGCCGGCCCGCCCTCCCCAGGTGTGCCTCTTTGAGGTCAATATAAACAGCGCTCCAGGCAGCAATAGCCCCTGAAGCTGTGCCTGACTCCATATTCTCTGCCCCGTCAGCAGTCTCGGGGCTGTGGTGGTGGGAGGGAGTGAGGGGCCACAGCTTTGTGGGTGGCCCGGTGTGAGTGGGGTTCTGCTGGCCTTTCTGCAGGAGTTGCCAGGCTGCCGCCTGTAAAGAAGAGGTTGTGTCACCCATACCTTCCGCTGGAATTTCTCTCCGGACAGAGGTGAGGAAGGAAAAAAGCAGTGGGGGCCGGGACAGGAGGGGTATCTCAGGCAGGGCAATGGAAAGCTTCTGGAAGAGCGCCCGGGGCCAGGACCACCCTGGCTGGCCTGAAGGCACCAAGTTGGCCTGCGTGCTGTCGCTGGTGTGGCTCCACGGTCCTTCCTCTAGGCTTTCAAGCCCTTGTACATATTCAGGTGTTTTACCTGGAAAGGGTGGGAACAGTTCAGCAGCAGCTGGCCTGGGGCTCAGCTCACGTTTACTCAGAGATGCCTCGGCACGGTCCCCCAGCTTTGCAATGAGGACGCTCCTTGCGTGGGGGGTGGGTTGATGGCTGTATGGGAGATGCTTCCCCACCTCTGACCAATTTCAGAATTGTTTACCACTGGAGCAACTGCCCTGATAGGGTTTTCCTCTGTATAACTCCTGGGTTCAGGTTTTTTTTTCTTTTATGGTTCAAGTTAGATTTTATTCCTCTTTTATGTATTTATAGATATAAGCATGGAAATAATTCATTCCTATAAATACATCTGTGTGACGGGAAGAACTTTTTTCTGTTTTATTTTTAAATTTTATTTTTTAAAATTTTGAAATTTAATTTTATTTATTTTTTTATATAGCACGTTATTATTAGTTATGTATTTTATGCATATACATGGACACAGGTCAATCCCAAACTCCCAACTCATCCCACCACCACCACCCCATGGCTTCCCACACTTGGTGTCCATACGTTTGTTCTCTACCTCTGTGTCTCTATTTCTTCCCTGCAAACCAGTTCATCTGTACCATTTCTAGGCTCCACATATATGCATTAATATACAATATTTGTTTTCCTCTTTCTGACTTACTTCATTCTGTATGACAGTCTCTCGATCCATCGATGTCTCTACAAATGACCCAGTTTCATTCCTTTTTATGGCCGAGTAATATTCCATTTCATATATGTACCACATCTTTATCCATTCATCTGTCTGTGGGCATTTAGGTTGCTTCCATTACCTGGCTATTGTAAATAGTGCTGCAATGAACATTGTGGTGAATGTGCCTTTTTGATGTACGGTTTTCTCTGGGTATATGCCCAGAAGTGGGATTGCTGGATCAGATGGTAATTCTATTTCTAGTTTTTTTAAGGAAACTCCATACTGTTCTCCATAGTGACTGTATCAATTTACATTCCCACCAATAGTGGAAGAGGGCTCCTTTTGTCCACACCCTCCCCAGAATTGGTTGTTTGTAGATTTTCTGATGATGCCGATTCTAACAGGTGTGAGGTGAAACCTCATTGTAGTTTTGATTTGCATTTCTCTGATAATTAGTGCTGTTGAGCAGCTTTTCATGTGCGTCTTGGCCATCTCTGTGTCTCCTTTGAAGAAACGTCTCTTTAGATCTTCTGCCCATTTTTTTGGGTTGTTTGTTTTTTTAATATTAAGCTGCATGAGCTGTTTATATATATTGGAGATTAAACCTCTGTCCATTGATTCGTCTGCAACGATTTTCGCCCATTCTGAGGGATGCCTTTTTCCATTCCCGTGTTTTTTTAACAAAAAAGGAAAGAAAGGAAAAGAAGCAGAACACTAATGTGCGTAAAATATGCCTTTTGAAACGGTCGTTTTGAAATATGGACGTCCTTTGAATATTTTGGTCGATATGTGACCCCAGGATTTGTTTTCAGGGCAGGTGTCATTTACAGGCCTGCAATGATTTTGAATATCAACTGACCATTAGCGTTGGGATTAAAGCTGCTGTTGTGTGAAACGGCCACAAGGTGGCAGCAGTTCACCCTTACCAAATCTGGTTACTAGGGCAAGAGAGCCTCAGTGGAAGTGGTGTTCTAGATTGGAGTTTAGAATGGAATGTGCCAGGAGAAAGCCCCTCACGTTTGTCTCACTACTTCTTGTTCGTGTTTTTAATTTAATTTTTTATTTTTTCTTACAGCAAGTTTGATTACAATGTTTGGCTTGTTGTAGGTGTGGAAGATGTGGTTCTTTTACACATATACACATGTCTGTTCTTCCTGGGATCCTTTTCCCATGTACGTTATGACAGAATGTTGAGTAGTCCTCTCTTGGTATTCTGTAGGTCTTTGGTGATTATATATGTCACCTGTGTTTGTAGATGTCTGTTGACACCGATATTGTAATGAAACCAATCCTCACACCTTTCCTTTGGTGAACCATAAATTTGTTTAATGAATCTGTGATTGCCCTTCTCCGTGGAAATATCTGCCCTGGTATCCATTTTTAGGTAACACCTATAAGTGATATGATATGATATGTGTCTTTCACTTTCTGACTTACTACAAGTCATGTGATTACTTCTAGACTCATCTACGGTGCTGCAAATGGCATTGTGTCTCTTTTCCCTTGGCTTCTCTTCTGCCTTAGCGGGGTCCATTTTCAACAATGTGATTCCCTGAGGGTTGTGGATTAGCTGACCTGGGCAGCCTTACCCTGCCGGCCCGTCCTCCCCAGGTGTGCCTCGTTGAGGTCAATATAAACAGCGCTCCAGGCAGCAATAGCCCCTGAAGCTGTGCCTGACTCCATATTCTCTGCCCCGTCAGCAGTCTCGGGGCTGTGGTGGTGGGAGGGAGTGAGGGGCCACAGCTTTGTGGGTGGCCCGGTGTGAGTGGGGTTCTGCTGGCCTTTCTGCAGGAGTTGCCAGGCTGCCGCCTGTAAAGAAGAGGTTGTGTCACCCATACCTTCCGCTGGAATTTCTCTCCGGACAGAGGTGAGGAAGGAAAAAAGCAGTGGGGGCCTGGACAGGAGGGGTATCTCAGGCAGGGCAATGGAAAGCTTCTGGAAGAGCGCCCGGGGCCAGGACCACCCTGGCTGGCCTGCAGGCACCAAGTTGGCCTGCGTGCTGTCGCTGGTGTGGCTCCACGGTCCTTCCTCTAGGCTTTCAAGCCCTTGTACATATTCAGGTGTTTTACCTGGAAAGGGTGGGAACAGTTCAGCAGCAGCTGGCCTGGGGCTCAGCTCACGTTTCCTCACAGATGCCTCGGCACGGTCCCCCAGCTTTGCAATGAGGACGCTCCTTGGGTGGGGGGTGGGTTGATGGCTGTATGGGAGATGGTTCCCGACCTCTGACCAATTTCAGAATTGTTTACCACTGGAGCAAGTGCCCTGATAGGGTTTTCCTCTGTATAACTCGTGGGTTCAGGTTTTTTTTTCTTTTATGGTTCAAGTTAGATTTTATTCCTCTTTTATGTATTTATAGATATAAGCATGGAAATAATTCATTCCTATAAATACATCTGTGTGACGGGAAGAACTTTTTTCTGTTTTATTTTTAAATTTTATTTTTTAAAATTTTGAAATTTAATTTTATTTATTTTTTATATAGCACGTTATTATTAGTTATGTATTTTATGCATATACATGGACACAGGTCAATCCCAAACTCCCAACTCATCCCACCACCACCACCCCATGGCTTCCCACACTTGGTGTCCATACGTTTGTTCTCTACCTCTGTGTCTCTATTTCTTCCCTGCAAACCAGTTCATCTGTACCATTTCTAGGCTCCACATATATGCATTAATATACAATATTTGTTTTCCTCTTTCTGACTTACTTCATTCTGTATGACAGTCTCTCGATCCATCGATGTCTCTACAAATGACCCAGTTTCATTCCTTTTTATGGCCGAGTAATATTCCATTTCATATATGTACCACTTCTTTATCCATTCATCTGTCTGTGGGCATTTAGGTTGCTTCCATTACCTGGCTATTGTAAATAGTGCTGCAATGAACATTGTGGTGAATGTGCCTTTTTGATGTACGGTTTTCTCTGGGTATATTCCCAGAAGTGGGATTGCTGGATCAGATGGTAATTCTATTTCTAGTTTTTTTAAGGAAACTCCATACTGTTCTCCATAGTGACTGTATCAATTTACATTCCCACCAATAGTGGAAGAGGGCTCCTTTTGTCCACACCCTCCCCAGAATTGGTTGTTTGTAGATTTTCTGATGATGCCGATTCTAACAGGTGTGAGGTGAAACCTCATTGTAGTTTTGATTTGCATTTCTCTGATAATTAGTGCTGTTGAGCAGCTTTTCATGTGCGTCTTGGCCATCTCTGTGTCTCCTTTGAAGAAACGTCTCTTTAGATCTTCTGCCCATTTTTTTGGGTTGTTTGTTTTTTTAATATTAAGCTGCATGAGCTGTTTATATATATTGGAGATTAAACCTCTGTCCATTGATTCGTCTGCAACGATTTTCGCCCATTCTGAGGGATGCCTTTTTCCATTCCCGTGTTTTTTTAACAAAAAAGGAAAGAAAGGAAAAGAAGCAGAACACTAATGTGCGTAAAATATGCCTTTTGAAACGGTCGTTTTGAAATATGGACGTCCTTTGAATATTTTGGTCGATATGTGACCCCAGGATTTGTTTTCAGGGCAGGTGTCATTTACAGGCCTGCAATGATTTTGAATATCAACTGACCATTAGCGTTGGGATTAAAGCTGCTGTTGTGTGAAACGGCCACAAGGTGGCAGCAGTTCACCCTTACCAAATCTGGTTACTAGGGCAAGAGAGCCTCAGTGGAAGTGGTGTTCTAGATTGGAGTTTAGAATGGAATGTGCCAGGAGAAAGCCCCTCACGTTTGTCTCACTACTTCTTGTTCGTGTTTTTAATTTAATTTTTTATTTTTTCTTACAGCAAGTTTGATTACAATGTTTGGCTTGTTGTAGGTGTGGAAGATGTGGTTCTTTTACACATATACACATGTCTGTTCTTCCTGGGATCCTTTTCCCATGTACGTTATGACAGAATGTTGAGTAGTCCTCTCTTGGTATTCTGTAGGTCTTTGGTGATTATATATGTCACCTGTGTTTGTAGATGTCTGTTGACCCCAATATTGTAATGAAACCAATCCTCACACCTTTCCTTTGGTGAACCATAAATTTGTTTAATGAATCTGTGATTGCCCTTCTCCGTGGAAATATCTGCCCTGGTATCCATTTTTAGGTAACACCTCTAAGTGATATGATAGGATATGTGTCTTTCACTTTCTGACTTACTACAAGTCATGTGATTACTTCTAGACTCATCTACGGTGCTGCAAATGGCATTGTGTCTTTTTTCCCTTGGCTTCTCTTCTGCCTTAGCGGGGTCCATTTTCAACAATGTGATTCCCTGAGGGTTGTGGATTAGCTGACCTGGGCAGCCTTACCCTGCCGGCCCGCCCTCCCCAGGTGTGCCTCGTTGAGGTCAATATAAACAGCGCTCCAGGCAGCAATAGCCCCTGAAGCTGTGCCTGACTCCATATTCTCTGCCCCGTCAGCAGTCTCGGGGCTGTGGTGGTGGGAGGGAGTGAGGTGCCACAGCTTTGTGGGTGGCCCGGTGTGAGTGGGGTTCTGCTGGCCTTTCTGCAGGAGTTGCCAGGCTGCCGCCTGTAAAGAAGAGGTTGTGTCACCCATACCTTCCGCTGGAATTTCTCTCCGGACAGAGGTGAGGAAAGAAAAAAGCAGTGGGGGCCTGGACAGGAGGGGTATCTCAGGCAGGGCAATGGAAAGCTTCTGGAAGAGCGCCCGGGGCCAGGACCACCCTGGCTGGCCTGCAGGCACCAAGTTGGCCTGCGTGCTGTCGCTGGTGTGGCTCCACGGTCCTTCCTCTAGGCTTTCAAGCCCTTGTACATATTCAGGTGTTTTACCTGGAAAGGGTGGGAACAGTTCAGCAGCAGCTGGCCTGGGGCTCAGCTCACGTTTCCTCACAGATGCCTCGGCACGGTCCCCCAGCTTTGCAATGAGGACGCTCCTTGGGTGGGGGGTGGGTTGATGGCTGTATGGGAGATGGTTCCCCACCTCTGACCAATTTCAGAATTGTTTACCACTGGAGCAAGTGCCCTGATAGGGTTTTCCTCTGTATAACTCGTGGGTTCAGGTTTTTTTTTCTTTTATGGTTCAAGTTAGATTTTATTCCTCTTTTATGTATTTATAGATATAAGCATGGAAATAATTCATTCCTATAAATACATCTGTGTGACGGGAAGAACTTTTTTCTGTTTTATTGTTAAATTTTATTTTTTAAAATTTTGAAATTTAATTTAATTTATTTTTTTTATACAGCACGTTATTATTAGTTATGTATTTTATGCATATACGTGTACACAGGTCAATCCCAAACTCCCAACTCATCCCACCACCACCACCCCATGGCTTCCCACACTTGGTGTCCATACGTTTGTTCTCTACTTCTGTGTCTCTATTTCTTCCCTGCAAACCAGTTCATCTGTACCATTTCTAGGCTCCACATATATGCATTAATATACAATATTTGTTTTCCTCTTTCTGACTTACTTCATTCTGTATGACAGTCTCTCGATCCATCGATGTCTCTACAAATGACCCAGTTTCATTCCTTTTTATGGCCGAGTCATATTCCATTTTATATATGTACCACATCTTTATCCATTCATCTGTCTGTGGGCATTTAGGTTGCTTCCATTACCTGGCTATTGTAAATAGTGCTGCAATGAACATTGTCGTGAATGTGCCTTTTTGATGTACGGTTTTCTCTGGGTATATGCCCAGAAGTGGGATTGCTGCATCAGATGGTAATTCTATTTCTAGTTTTTTTAAGGAAACTCCATACTGTTCTCCATAGTGACTGTATCAATTTACATTCCCACCAATAGTGGAAGAGGGCTCCTTTTGTCCACACCCTCCCCAGAATTGGTTGTTTGTAGATTTTCTGATGATGCCGATTCTAACAGGTGTGAGGTGAAACCTCATTGTAGTTTTGATTTGCATTTCTCTGATAATTAGTGCTGTTGAGCAGCTTTTCATGTGCGTCTTGGCCATCTCTGTGTCTCCTTTGAAGAAACGTCTCTTTAGATCTTCTGGCCATTTTTTTGGGTTGTTTGTTTTTTTAATATTAAGCTGAATGAGCTGTTTATATATATTGGAGATTAAACCTCTGTCCATTGATTCGTCTGCAACGATTTTCGCCCATTCTGAGGGATGCCTTTTTCCATTCCCGTGTTTTTTTAACAAAAAAGGAAAGAAAGGAAAAGAAGCAGAACACTAATATGCGTAAAATATGCCTTTTGAAACGGTCGTTTTGAAATATGGACGTCCTTTGAATATTTTGGTCGATATGTGACCCCAGGATTTGTTTGCAGGGCAGGTGTCATTTACAGGCCTGCAATGATTTTGAATATCAACTGACCATTAGCGTTGGGATTAAAGCTGCTGTTGTGTGAAACGGCCACAAGGTGGCAGCAGTTCACCCTTACCCAATCTGGTTACTAGGGCAAGAGAGCCTCAGTGGAAGTGGTGTTCTAGATTGGAGTTTAGAATGGAATGTGCCAGGAGAAAGCCCCTCACGTTTGTCTCACTACTTCTTGTTCGTGTTTTTAATTTAATTTTTTATTTTTTATTACAGCAAGTTTGATTACAATGTTTGGCTTGTTGTAGGTGTGGAAGATGTGGTTCTTTTACACATATACACATGTCTGTTCTTCCTGGGATCCTTTTCCCATGTACGTTATGACAGAATGTTGAGTAGTCCTCTCTTGGTATTCTGTAGGTCTTTGGTGATTATATATGTCACCTGTGTTTGTAGATGTCTGTTAACCCCGATATCGTAATGAAACCAATCCTCACACCTTTCCTTTGGTGAACCATAAGTTTGTTTAATGAATCTGTGATTGCCCTTCTCCGTGGAAATATCTGCCCTGGTATCCATTTTTAGGTAACACCTATAAGTGATATGATATGATATGTGTCTTTCACTTTCTGACTTACTACAAGTCACGTGATTACTTCTAGACTCATCTACGGTGCTGCAAATGGCATTGTGTCCTTTTTTCCCTTGGCTTCTCTTCTGCCTTAGCGGGGTCCATTTTCAACAATGTGATTCCCTGAGGGTTGTGGATTAGCTGACCTGGGCAGCCTTACCCTGCCGGCCCGCCCTCCCCAGGTGTGCCTCTTTGAGGTCAATATAAACAGCGCTCCAGGCAGCAATAGCCCCTGAAGCTGTGCCTGACTCCATATTCTCTGCCCCGTCAGCAGTCTCGGGGCTGTGGTGGTGGGAGGGAGTGAGGGGCCACAGCTTTGTGGGTGGCCCGGTGTGAGTGGGGTTCTGCTGGCCTTTCTGCAGGAGTTGCCAGGCTGCCGCCTGTAAAGAAGAGGTTGTGTCACCCATACCTTCCGCTGGAATTTCTCTCCGGACAGAGGTGAGGAAAGAAAAAAGCAGTGGGGGCCTGGACAGGAGGGGTATCTCAGGCAGGGCAATGGAAAGCTTCTGGAAGAGCGCCCGGGGCCAGGACCACCCTGGCTGGCCTGCAGGCACCAAGTTGGCCTGCGTGCTGTCGCTGGTGTGGCTCCACGGTCCTTCCTCTAGGCTTTCAAGCCCTTGTACATATTCAGGTGTTTTACCTGGAAAGGGTGGGAACAGTTCAGCAGCAGCTGGCCTGGGGCTCAGCTCACGTTTCCTCACAGATGCCTCGGCACGGTCCCCCAGCTTTGCAATGAGGACGCTCCTTGGGTGGGGGGTGGGTTGATGGCTGTATGGGAGATGGTTCCCCACCTCTGACCAATTTCAGAATTGTTTACCACTGGAGCAAGTGCCCTGATAGGGTTTTCCTCTGTATAACTCGTGGGTTCAGGTTTTTTTTTCTTTTATGGTTCAAGTTAGATTTTATTCCTCTTTTATGTATTTATAGATATAAGCATGGAAATAATTCATTCCTATAAATACATCTGTGTGACGGGAAGAACTTTTTTCTGTTTTATTGTTAAATTTTATTTTTTAAAATTTTGAAATTTAATTTAATTTATTTTTTTTATACAGCACGTTATTATTAGTTATGTATTTTATGCATATACGTGTACACAGGTCAATCCCAAACTCCCAACTCATCCCACCACCACCACCCCATGGCTTCCCACACTTGGTGTCCATACGTTTGTTCTCTACTTCTGTGTCTCTATTTCTTCCCTGCAAACCAGTTCATCTGTACCATTTCTAGGCTCCACATATATGCATTAATATACAATATTTGTTTTCCTCTTTCTGACTTACTTCATTCTGTATGACAGTCTCTCGATCCATCGATGTCTCTACAAATGACCCAGTTTCATTCCTTTTTATGGCCGAGTCATATTCCATTTTATATATGTACCACATCTTTATCCATTCATCTGTCTGTGGGCATTTAGGTTGCTTCCATTACCTGGCTATTGTAAATAGTGCTGCAATGAACATTGTCGTGAATGTGCCTTTTTGATGTACGGTTTTCTCTGGGTATATGCCCAGAAGTGGGATTGCTGGATCAGATGGTAATTCTATTTCTAGTTTTTTTAAGGAAACTCCATACTGTTCTCCATAGTGACTGTATCAATTTACATTCCCACCAATAGTGGAAGAGGGCTCCTTTTGTCCACACCCTCCCCAGAATTGGTTGTTTGTAGATTTTCTGATGATGCCGATTCTAACAGGTGTGAGGTGAAACCTCATTGTAGTTTTGATTTGCATTTCTCTGATAATTAGTGCTGTTGAGCAGCTTTTCATGTGCGTCTTGGCCATCTCTGTGTCTCCTTTGAAGAAACGTCTCTTTAGATCTTCTGGCCATTTTTTTGGGTTGTTTGTTTTTTTAATATTAAGCTGAATGAGCTGTTTATATATATTGGAGATTAAACCTCTGTCCATTGATTCGTCTGCAACGATTTTCGCCCATTCTGAGGGATGCCTTTTTCCATTCCCGTGTTTTTTTAACAAAAAAGGAAAGAAAGGAAAAGAAGCAGAACACTAATGTGCGTAAAATATGCCTTTTGAAACGGTCGTTTTGAAATATGGACGTCCTTTGAATATTTTGGTCGATATGTGACCCCAGGATTTGTTTGCAGGGCAGGTGTCATTTACAGGCCTGCAATGATTTTGAATATCAACTGACCATTAGCGTTGGGATTAAAGCTGCTGTTGTGTGAAACGGCCACAAGGTGGCAGCAGTTCACCCTTACCCAATCTGGTTACTAGGGCAAGAGAGCCTCAGTGGAAGTGGTGTTCTAGATTGGAGTTTAGAATGGAATGTGCCAGGAGAAAGCCCCTCACGTTTGTCTCACTACTTCTTGTTCGTGTTTTTAATTTAATTTTTTATTTTTTATTACAGCAAGTTTGATTACAATGTTTGGCTTGTTGTAGGTGTGGAAGATGTGGTTCTTTTACACATATACACATGTCTGTTCTTCCTGGGATCCTTTTCCCATGTACGTTATGACAGAATGTTGAGTAGTCCTCTCTTGGTATTCTGTAGGTCTTTGGTGATTATATATGTCACCTGTGTTTGTAGATGTCTGTTAACCCCGATATCGTAATGAAACCAATCCTCACACCTTTCCTTTGGTGAACCATAAGTTTGTTTAATGAATCTGTGATTGCCCTTCTCCGTGGAAATATCTGCCCTGGTATCCATTTTTAGGTAACACCTATAAGTGATATGATATGATATGTGTCTTTCACTTTCTGACTTACTACAAGTCACGTGATTACTTCTAGACTCATCTACGGTGCTGCAAATGGCATTGTGTCCTTTTTTCCCTTGGCTTCTCTTCTGCCTTAGCGGGGTCCATTTTCAACAATGTGATTCCCTGAGGGTTGTGGATTAGCTGACCTGGGCAGCCTTACCCTGCCGGCCCGCCCTCCCCAGGTGTGCCTCTTTGAGGTCAATATAAACAGCGCTCCAGGCAGCAATAGCCCCTGAAGCTGTGCCTGACTCCATATTCTCTGCCCCGTCAGCAGTCTCGGGGCTGTGGTGGTGGGAGGGAGTGAGGGGCCACAGCTTTGTGGGTGGCCCGGTGTGAGTGGGGTTCTGCTGGCCTTTCTGCAGGAGTTGCCAGGCTGCCGCCTGTAAAGAAGAGGTTGTGTCACCCATACCTTCCGCTGGAATTTCTCTCCGGACAGAGATGAGGAAGGAAAAAAGCAGTGGGGGCCGGGACAGGAGGGGTATCTCAGGCAGGGCAATGGAAAGCTTCTGGAAGAGCGCCCGGGGCCAGGACCACCCTGGCTGGCCTGCAGGCACCAAGTTGGCCTGCGTGCTGTCGCTGGTGTGGCTCCACGGTCCTTCCTCTAGGCATTCAAGCCCTTGTACATATTCAGGTGTTTTACCTGGAAAGGGTGGGAACAGTTCAGCAGCAGCTGGCCTGGGGCTCAGCTCACGTTTACTCAGAGATGCCTCGGCACGGTCCCCCAGCTTTGCAATGAAGACGCTCCTTGGGTGGGGGGTGGGTTGATGGCTGTATGGGAGATGGTTCCCCACCTCTGACCAATTTCAGAATTGTTTACCACTGGAGCAAGTGCCCTGATAGGGTTTTCCTCTGTATAACTCGTGGGTTCAGGTTTTCTTTTCTTTTATGGTTCAAGTTAGATTTTATTCCTCTTTTATGTATTTATAGATATAAGCATGGAAATAATTCATTCCTATAAATACATCTGTGTGACGGGAAGAACTTTTTTCTGTTTTATTTTAAATTTTATTTTTTAAAATTTTGAAATTTAATTTTATTTATTTTTTTTATATAGCACGTTATTATTAGTTATGTATTTTATGCATATACATGTACACAGGTCGATCCCAAACTCCCAACTCATCCCACCACCACCACCCCATGGCTTCCCACACTTGGTGTCCATACGTTTGTTCTCTACCTCTGTGTCTCTATTTCTTCCCTGCAAACCAGTTCATCTGTACCATTTCTAGGCTCCACATATATGCATTAATATACAATATTTGTTTTCCTCTTTCTGACTTACTTCATTCTGTATGACAGTCTCTCGATCCATCGATGTCTCTACAAATGACCCAGTTTCATTCCTTTTTATGGCCGAGTCATATTCCATTTTATATATGTACCACATCTTTATCCACTCATCTGTCTGTGGGCATTTAGGTTGCTTCCATTACCTGGCTATTGTAAATAGTGCTGCAAGGAACATGGTGCTGAATGTGCCTTTTTGAAGTACGGTTTTCTCTGGGTATATGCCCAGAAGTGGGATTGCTGGATCAGATGGTAATTCTATTTCTAGTTTTTTTAAGGAAACTCCATACTGTTCTCCATAGTGACTGTATCAATTTACATTCCCACCAATAGTGGAAGAGGGCTCCTTTTGTCCACACCCTCCCCAGAATTGGTTGTTTGTAGATTTTCTGATGATGCCGATTCTAACAGGTGTGAGGTGAAACCTCATTGTAGTTTTGATTTGCATTTCTCTGATAATTAGTGCTGTTGAGCAGCTTTTCATGTGCGTCTTGGCCATCTCTGTGTCTCCTTTGAAGAAACGTCTCTTTAGATCTTCTGGCCATTTTTTTGGGTTGTTTGTTTTTTTTAATATTAAGCTGCATGAGCTGTTTATATATATTGGAGATTAAACCTCTGTCCATTGATTCGTCTGCAACGATTTTCGCCCATTCTGAGGGATGCCTTTTTCCATTCCCGTGTTTTTTTAACAAAAAAGGAAAGAAAGGAAAAGAAGCAGAACACTAATGTGCGTAAAATATGCCTTTTGAAACGGTCGTTTTGAAATATGGACGTCCTTTGAATATTTTGGTCGATATGTGACCCCAGGATTTGTTTTCAGGGCAGGTGTCATTTACAGGCCTGCAATGATTTTGAATATCAACTGACCATTAGCGTTGGGATTAAATCTGCTGTTGTGTGAAACGGGCACAAGGTGGCAGCAGTTTACCCTTACCCAATCTGGTTACTAGGGCAAGAGAGCCTCACTGGAAGTGGTGTTCTAGATTGGAGTTTAGAATGGAATGTGCCAGGAGAAAGCCCCTCACGTTTGTCTCACTACTTCTTGTTCGTGTTTTTAATTTAATTTTTTATTTTTTCTTACAGCAAGTTTGATTACAATGTTTGGCTTGTTGTAGGTGTGGAAGATGTGGTTCTTTTACACATATACACATGTCTGTTCTTCCTGGGATCCTTTTCCCATGTACGTTATGACAGAATGTTGAGTAGTCCTCTCTTGGTATTCTGTAGGTCTTTGGTGATTATATATGTCACCTGTGTTTGTAGATGTCTGTTAACCCCGATATCGTAATGAAACCAATCCTCACACCTTTCCTTTGGTGAACCATAAGTTTGTTTAATGAATCTGTGATTGCCCTTCTCCGTGGAAATATCTGCCCTGGTATCCATTTTTAGGTAACACCTATAAGTGATATGATATGATATGTGTCTTTCACTTTCTGACTTACTACAAGTCACGTGATTACTTCTAGACTCATCTACGGTGCTGCAAATGGCATTGTGTCCTTTTTTCCCTTGGCTTCTCTTCTGCCTTAGCGGGGTCCATTTTCAACAATGTGATTCCCTGAGGGTTGTGGATTAGCTGACCTGGGCAGCCTTACCCTGCCGGCCCGCCCTCCCCAGGTGTGCCTCGTTGAGGTCAATATAAACAGCGCTCCAGGCAGCAATAGCCCCTGAAGCTGTGCCTGACTCCATATTCTCTGCCCCGTCAGTAGTCTCGGGGCTGTGCTGGTGGGAGGGAGTGAGGGGCCACAGCTTTGTGGGTGGCCCGGTGTGAGTGGGGTTCTGCTGGCCTTTCTGCAGGAGTTGCCAGGCTGCCGCCTGTAAAGAAGAGGTTGTGTCACCCATACCTTCCGCTGGAATTTCTCTCCGGACAGAGGTGAGGAAGGAAAAAAGCAGTGGGGGCCGGGACAGGAGGGGTATCTCAGGCAGGGCAATGGAAAGCTTCTGGAAGAGCGCCCGGGGCCAGGACCACCCTGGCTGGCCTGCAGGCACCAAGTTGGCCTGCGTGCTCTCGCTGGTGTGGCTCCACGGTCCTTCCTCTAGGCTTTCAAGCCCTTGTACATATTCAGGTGTTTTACCTGGAAAGGGTGGGAACAGTTCAGCAGCAGCTGGCCTGGGGCTCAGCTCACGTTTACTCAGAGATGCCTCGGCACGGTCCCCCAGCTTTGCAATGAGGACGCTCCTTGCGTGGGGGGTGGGTTGATGGCTGTATGGGAGATGCTTCCCCACCTCTGACCAATTTCAGAATTGTTTACCACTGGAGCAACTGCCCTGATAGGGTTTTCCTCTGTATAACTCGTGGGTTCAGGTTTTTTTTTTCTTTTATGGTTCAAGTTAGATTTTATTCCTCTTTTATGTATTTATAGATATAAGCATGGAAATAATTCATTCCTATAAATACATCTGTGTGACGGGAAGAACTTTTTTCTGTTTTATTGTTAAATTTTATTTTTTAAAATTTTGAAATTTAATTTTATTTATTTTTTTTATACAGCACGTTATTATTAGTTATGTATTTTATGCATATACGTGTACACAGGTCAATCCCAAACTCCCAACTCATCCCACCACCACCACCCCATGGCTTCCCACACTTGGTGTCCATACGTTTGTTCTCTACCTCTGTGTCTCTATTTCTTCCCTGCAAACCAGTTCATCTGTACCATTTCTAGGCTCCACATATATGCATTAATATACAATATTTGTTTTCCTCTTTCTGACTTACTTCATTCTGTATGACAGTCTCTCGATCCATCGATGTCTCTACAAATGACCCAGTTTCATTCCTTTTAATGGCCGAGTAAAATTCCATTTTATATATGTACCACATCTTTATCCATTCATCTGTCTGTGGGCATTTAGGTTGCTTCCATTACCTGGCTATTGTAAATAGTGCTGCAATGAACATTGTGGTGAATATGCCTTTTTGATGTACGGTTTTCTCTGGGTATATGCCCAGAAGTGGGATTGCTGGATCAGATGGTAATTCTATTTCTAGTTTTTTTAAGGAAACTCCATACTGTTCTCCATAGTGACTGTATCAATTTACATTCCCACCAATAGTGGAAGAGGGCTCCTTTTGTCCACACCCTCCCCAGAATTGGTTGTTTGTAGATTTTCTGATGATGCCGATTCTAACAGGTGTGAGGTGAAACCTCATTGTAGTTTTGATTTGCATTTCTCTGATAATTAGTGCTGTTGAGCAGCTTTTCATGTGCGTCTTGGCCATCTCTGTGTCTCCTTTGAAGAAACGTCTCTTTAGATCTTCTGGCCATTTTTTTGGGTTGTTTGTTTTTTTAATATTAAGCTGCATGAGCTGTTTATATATATTGGAGATTAAACCTCTGTCCATTGATTCGTCTGCAACGATTTTCGCCCATTCCGAGGGATGCCTTTTTCCATTCCCGTGTTTTTTTAACAAAAAAGGAAAGAAAGGAAAAGAAGCAGAACACTAATGTGCGTAAAATATGCCTTTTGAAACGGTCGTTTTGAAATATGGACGTCCTTTGAATATTTTGGTCGATATGTGACCCCAGGATTTGTTTTCAGGGCAGGTGTCATTTACAGGCCTGCAATGATTTTGAATATCAACTGACCATTAGCGTTGGGATTAAAGCTGCTGTTGTGTGAAACGGGCACAAGGTGGCAGCAGTTCACCCTTACCCAATCTGGTTACTAGGGCAAGAGAGCCTCAGTGGAAGTGGTGTACTAGATTGGAGTTTAGAATGGAATGTGCCAGGAGAAAGCCCCTCACGTTTGTCTCACTACTTCTTGTTCGTGTTTTTAATTTAATTTTTTATTTTTTCTTACAGCAAGTTTGATTACAATGTTTGGCTTGTTGTAGGTGTGGAAGATGTGGTTCTTTTACACATATACACATGTCTGTTCTTCCTGGGATCCTTTTCCCATGTACGTTATGACAGAATGTTGAGTAGTCCTCTCTTGGTATTCTGTAGGTCTTTGGTGATTATATATGTCACCTGTGTTTGTAGATGTCTGTTAACCCCGATATCGTAATGAAACCAATCCTCACACCTTTCCTTTGGTGAACCATAAGTTTGTTTAATGAATCTGTGATTGCCCTTCTCCGTGGAAATATCTGCCCTGGTATCCATTTTTAGGTAACACCTATAAGTGATATGATATGATATGTGTCTTTCACTTTCTGACTTACTACAAGTCACGTGATTACTTCTAGACTCATCTACGGTGCTGCAAATGGCATTGTGTCCTTTTTTCCCTTGGCTTATCTTCTGCCTTAGCGGGGTCCATTTTCAACAATGTGATTCCCTGAGGGTTGTGGATTAGCTGACCTGGGCAGCCTTACCCTGCCGGCCCGCCCTCCCCAGGTGTGCCTCGTTGAGGTCAATATAAACAGCGCTCCAGGCAGCAATAGCCCCTGAAGCTGTGCCTGACTCCATATTCTCTGCCCCGTCAGTAGTCTCGGGGCTGTGCTGGTGGGAGGGAGTGAGGGGCCACAGCTTTGTGGGTGGCCCGGTGTGAGTGGGGTTCTGCTGGCCTTTCTGCAGGAGTTGCCAGGCTGCCGCCTGTAAAGAAGAGGTTGTGTCACCCATACCTTCCGCTGGAATTTCTCTCCGGACAGAGGTGAGGAAGGAAAAAAGCAGTGGGGGCCGGGACAGGAGGGGTATCTCAGGCAGGGCAATGGAAAGCTTCTGGAAGAGCGCCCGGGGCCAGGACCACCCTGGCTGGCCTGCAGGCACCAAGTTGGCCTGCGTGCTGTCGCTGGTGTGGCTCCACGGTCCTTCCTCTAGGCTTTCAAGCCCTTGTACATATTCAGGTGTTTTACCTGGAAAGGGTGGGAACAGTTCAGCAGCAGCTGGCCTGGGGCTCAGCTCACGTTTACTCAGAGATGCCTCGGCACGGTCCCCCAGCTTTGCAATGAGGACGCTCCTTGCGTGGGGGGTGGGTTGATGGCTGTATGGGAGATGCTTCCCCACCTCTGACCAATTTCAGAATTGTTTACCACTGGAGCAACTGCCCTGATAGGGTTTTCCTCTGTATAACTCGTGGGTTCAGGTTTTTTTTTTCTTTTATGGTTCAAGTTAGATTTTATTCCTCTTTTATGTATTTATAGATATAAGCATGGAAATAATTCATTCCTATAAATACATCTGTGTGACGGGAAGAACTTTTTTCTGTTTTATTGTTAAATTTTATTTTTTAAAATTTTGAAATTTAATTTTATTTATTTTTTTTTATACAGCACGTTATTATTAGTTATGTATTTTATGCATATACGTGTACACAGGTCAATCCCAAACTCCCAACTCATCCCACCACCACCACCCCATGGCTTCCCACACTTGGTGTCCATACGTTTGTTCTCTACCTCTGTGTCTCTATTTCTTCCCTGCAAACCAGTTCATCTGTACCATTTCTAGGCTCCACATATATGCATTAATATACAATATTTGTTTTCCTCTTTCTGACTTACTTCATTCTGTATGACAGTCTCTCGATCCATCGATGTCTCTACAAATGACCCAGTTTCATTCCTTTTAATGGCCGAGTAAAATTCCATTTTATATATGTACCACATCTTTATCCATTCATCTGTCTGTGGGCATTTAGGTTGCTTCCATTACCTGGCTATTGTAAATAGTGCTGCAATGAACATTGTGGTGAATATGCCTTTTTGATGTACGGTTTTCTCTGGGTATATGCCCAGAAGTGGGATTGCTGGATCAGATGGTAATTCTATTTCTAGTTTTTTTAAGGAAACTCCATACTGTTCTCCATAGTGACTGTATCAATTTACATTCCCACCAATAGTGGAAGAGGTCTCCTTTTTTCACACCCTCCCCAGAATTGGTTGTTTGTAGATTTTCTGATGATGCCGATTCTAACAGGTGTGAGGTGAAACCTCATTGTAGTTTTGATTTGCATTTCTCTGATAATTAGTGCTGTTGAGCAGCTTTTCATGTGCGTCTTGGCCATCTCTGTGTCTCCTTTGAAGAAACGTCTCTTTAGATCTTCTGGCCATTTTTTTGGGTTGTTTGTTTTTTTAATATTAAGCTGCATGAGCTGTTTATATATATTGGAGATTAAACCTCTGTCCATTGATTCGTCTGCAACGATTTTCGCCCATTCCGAGGGATGCCTTTTTCCATTCCCGTGTTTTTTTAACAAAAAAGGAAAGAAAGGAAAAGAAGCAGAACACTAATGTGCGTAAAATATGCCTTTTGAAACGGTCGTTTTGAAATATGGACGTCCTTTGAATATTTTGGTCGATATGTGACCCCAGGATTTGTTTTCAGGGCAGGTGTCATTTACAGGCCTGCAATGATTTTGAATATCAACTGACCATTAGCGTTGGGATTAAAGCTGCTGTTGTGTGAAACGGCCACAAGGTGGCAGCAGTTCACCCTTACCCTATCTGGTTACTAGGGCAAGAGAGCCTCACTGGAAGTGGTGTTCTAGATTGGAGTTTAGAATGGAATGTGCCAGGAGAAAGCCCCTCACGTTTGTCTCACTACTTCTTGTTCGTGTTTTTAATTTAATTTTTTATTTTTTCTTACAGCAAGTTTGATTACAATGTTTGGCTTGTTGTAGGTGTGGAAGATGTGGTTCTTTTACACATATACACATGTCTGTTCTTCCTGGGATCCTTTTCCCATGTACGTTATGACAGAATGTTGAGTAGTCCTCTCTTGGTATTCTGTAGGTCTTTGGTGATTATATATGTCACCTGTGTTTGTAGATGTCTGTTAACCCCGATACCGTAATGAAACCAATCCTCACACCTTTCCTTTGGTGAACCATAAGTTTGTTTAATGAATCTGTGATTGCCCTTCTCCGTGGAAATATCTGCCCTGGTATCCATTTTTAGGTAACACCTATAAGTGATATGATATGATATGTGTCTTTCACTTTCTGACTTACTACAAGTCACGTGATTACTTCTAGACTCATCTACGGTGCTGCAAATGGCATTGTGTCCTTTTTTCCCTTGGCTTCTCTTCTGCCTTAGCGGGGTCCATTTTCAACAATGTGATTCCCTGAGGGTTGTGGATTAGCTGACCTGGGCAGCCTTACCCTGCCGGCCCGCCCTCCCCAGGTGTGCCTCGTTGAGGTCAATATAAACAGCGCTCCAGGCAGCAATAGCCCCTGAAGCTGTGCCTGACTCCATATTCTCTGCCCCGTCAGCAGTCTCGGGGCTGTGCTGGTGGGAGGGAGTGAGGGGCCACAGCTTTGTGGGTGGCCCGGTGTGAGTGGGGTTCTGCTGGCCTTTCTGCAGGAGTTGCCAGGCTGCCGCCTGTAAAGAAGAGGTTGTGTCACCCATACCTTCCGCTGGAATTTCTCTCCGGACAGAGGTGAGGAAGGAAAAAAGCAGTGGGGGCCGGGACAGGAGGGGTATCTCAGGCAGGGCAATGGAAAGCTTCTGGAAGAGCGCCCGGGGCCAGGACCACCCTGGCTGGCCTGCAGGCACCAAGTTGGCCTGCGTGCTCTCGCTGGTGTGGCTCCACGGTCCTTCCTCTAGGCTTTCAAGCCCTTGTACATATTCAGGTGTTTTACCTGGAAAGGGTGGGAACAGTTCAGCAGCAGCTGGCCTGGGGCTCAGCTCACGTTTACTCAGAGATGCCTCGGCACGGTCCCCCAGCTTTGCAATGAGGACGCTCCTTGCGTGGGGGGTGGGTTGATGGCTGTATGGGAGATGCTTCCCCACCTCTGACCAATTTCAGAATTGTTTACCACTGGAGCAACTGCCCTGATAGGGTTTTCCTCTGTATAACTCGTGGGTTCAGGTTTTTTTTTCTTTTATGGTTCAAGTTAGATTTTATTCCTCTTTTATGTATTTATAGATATAAGCATGGAAATAATTCATTCCTATAAATACATCTGTGTGACGGGAAGAACTTTTTTCTGTTTTATTGTTAAATTTTATTTTTTAAAATTTTGAAATTTAATTTTATTTATTTTTTTTTATACAGCACGTTATTATTAGTTATGTATTTTATGCATATACGTGTACACAGGTCAATCCCAAACTCCCAACTCATCCCACCACCACCACCCCATGGCTTCCCACACTTGGTGTCCATACGTTTGTTCTCTACCTCTGTGTCTCTATTTCTTCCCTGCAAACCAGTTCATCTGTACCATTTCTAGGCTCCACATATATGCATTAATATACAATATTTGTTTTCCTCTTTCTGACTTACTTCATTCTGTATGACAGTCTCTCGATCCATCGATGTCTCTACAAATGACCCAGTTTCATTCCTTTTTATGGCCGAGTCATATTCCATTTTATATATGTACCACATCTTTATCCACTCATCTGTCTGTGGGCATTTAGGTTGCTTCCATTACCTGGCTATTGTAAATAGTGCTGCAAGGAACATTGTGCTGAATGTGCCTTTTTGAAGTACGGTTTTCTCTGGGTATATGCCCAGAAGTGGGATTGCTGGATCAGATGGTAATTCTATTTCTAGTTTTTTTAAGGAAACTCCATACTGTTCTCCATAGTGACTGTATCAATTTACATTCCCACCAATAGTGGAAGAGGGCTCCTTTTGTCCACACCCTCCCCAGAATTGGTTGTTTGTAGATTTTCTGATGATGCCGATTCTAACAGGTGTGAGGTGAAACCTCATTGTAGTTTTGATTTGCATTTCTCTGATAATTAGTGCTGTTGAGCAGCTTTTCATGTGCGTCTTGGCCATCTCTGTGTCTCCTTTGAAGAAACGTCTCTTTAGATCTTCTGGCCATTTTTTTGGGTTGTTTGTTTTTTTTAATATTAAGCTGCATGAGCTGTTTATATATATTGGAGATTAAACCTCTGTCCATTGATTCGTCTGCAACGATTTTCGCCCATTCTGAGGGATGCCTTTTTCCATTCCCGTGTTTTTTTAACAAAAAAGGAAAGAAAGGAAAAGAAGCAGAACACTAATGTGCGTAAAATATGCCTTTTGAAACGGTCGTTTTGAAATATGGACGTCCTTTGAATATTTTGGTCGATATGTGACCCCAGGATTTGTTTTCAGGGCAGGTGTCATTTACAGGCCTGCAATGATTTTGAATATCAACTGACCATTAGCGTTGGGATTAAAGCTGCTGTTGTGTGAAACGGGCACAAGGTGGCAGCAGTTTACCCTTACCCAATCTGGTTACTAGGGCAAGAGAGCCTCAGTGGAAGTGGTGTACTAGATTGGAGTTTAGAATGGAATGTGCCAGGAGAAAGCCCCTCACGTTTGTCTCACTACTTCTTGTTCGTGTTTTTAATTTAATTTTTTATTTTTTCTTACAGCAAGTTTGATTACAATGTTTGGCTTGTTGTAGGTGTGGAAGATGTGGTTCTTTTACACATATACACATGTCTGTTCTTCCTGGGATCCTTTTCCCATGTACGTTATGACAGAATGTTGAGTAGTCCTCTCTTGGTATTCTGTAGGTCTTTGGTGATTATATATGTCACCTGTGTTTGTAGATGTCTGTTAACCCCGATATCGTAATGAAACCAATCCTCACACCTTTCCTTTGGTGAACCATAAGTTTGTTTAATGAATCTGTGATTGCCCTTCTCCGTGGAAATATCTGCCCTGGTATCCATTTTTAGGTAACACCTATAAGTGATATGATATGATATGTGTCTTTCACTTTCTGACTTACTACAAGTCACGTGATTACTTCTAGACTCATCTACGGTGCTGCAAATGGCATTGTGTCCTTTTTTCCCTTGGCTTCTCTTCTGCCTTAGCGGGGTCCATTTTCAACAATGTGATTCCCTGAGGGTTGTGGATTAGCTGACCTGGGCAGCCTTACCCTGCCGGCCCGCCCTCCCCAGGTGTGCCTCGTTGAGGTCAATATAAACAGCGCTCCAGGCAGCAATAGCCCCTGAAGCTGTGCCTGACTCCATATTCTCTGCCCCGTCAGCAGTCTCGGGGCTGTGCTGGTGGGAGGGAGTGAGGGGCCACAGCTTTGTGGGTGGCCCGGTGTGAGTGGGGTTCTGCTGGCCTTTCTGCAGGAGTTGCCAGGCTGCCGCCTGTAAAGAAGAGGTTGTGTCACCCATACCTTCCGCTGGAATTTCTCTCCGGACAGAGGTGAGGAAGGAAAAAAGCAGTGGGGGCCGGGACAGGAGGGGTATCTCAGGCAGGGCAATGGAAAGCTTCTGGAAGAGCGCCCGGGGCCAGGACCACCCTGGCTGGCCTGCAGGCACCAAGTTGGCCTGCGTGCTCTCGCTGGTGTGGCTCCACGGTCCTTCCTCTAGGCTTTCAAGCCCTTGTACATATTCAGGTGTTTTACCTGGAAAGGGTGGGAACAGTTCAGCAGCAGCTGGCCTGGGGCTCAGCTCACGTTTACTCAGAGATGCCTCGGCACGGTCCCCCAGCTTTGCAATGAGGACGCTCCTTGCGTGGGGGGTGGGTTGATGGCTGTATGGGAGATGCTTCCCCACCTCTGACCAATTTCAGAATTGTTTACCACTGGAGCAACTGCCCTGATAGGGTTTTCCTCTGTATAACTCGTGGGTTCAGGTTTTTTTTTCTTTTATGGTTCAAGTTAGATTTTATTCCTCTTTTATGTATTTATAGATATAAGCATGGAAATAATTCATTCCTATAAATACATCTGTGTGACGGGAAGAACTTTTTTCTGTTTTATTGTTAAATTTTATTTTTTAAAATTTTGAAATTTAATTTTATTTATTTTTTTTTATACAGCACGTTATTATTAGTTATGTATTTTATGCATATACGTGTACACAGGTCAATCCCAAACTCCCAACTCATCCCACCACCACCACCCCATGGCTTCCCACACTTGGTGTCCATACGTTTGTTCTCTACCTCTGTGTCTCTATTTCTTCCCTGCAAACCAGTTCATCTGTACCATTTCTAGGCTCCACATATATGCATTAATATACAATATTTGTTTTCCTCTTTCTGACTTACTTCATTCTGTATGACAGTCTCTCGATCCATCGATGTCTCTACAAATGACCCAGTTTCATTCCTTTTAATGGCCGAGTAAAATTCCATTTTATATATGTACCACATCTTTATCCATTCATCTGTCTGTGGGCATTTAGGTTGCTTCCATTACCTGGCTATTGTAAATAGTGCTGCAATGAACATTGTGGTGAATATGCCTTTTTGATGTACGGTTTTCTCTGGGTATATGCCCAGAAGTGGGATTGCTGGATCAGATGGTAATTCTATTTCTAGTTTTTTTAAGGAAACTCCATACTGTTCTCCATAGTGACTGTATCAATTTACATTCCCACCAATAGTGGAAGAGGGCTCCTTTTGTCCACACCCTCCCCAGAATTGGTTGTTTGTAGATTTTCTGATGATGCCGATTCTAACAGGTGTGAGGTGAAACCTCATTGTAGTTTTGATTTGCATTTCTCTGATAATTAGTGCTGTTGAGCAGCTTTTCATGTGCGTCTTGGCCATCTCTGTGTCTCCTTTGAAGAAACGTCTCTTTAGATCTTCTGGCCATTTTTTTGGGTTGTTTGTTTTTTTAATATTAAGCTGCATGAGCTGTTTATATATATTGGAGATTAAACCTCTGTCCATTGATTCGTCTGCAACGATTTTCGCCCATTCCGAGGGATGCCTTTTTCCATTCCCGTGTTTTTTTAACAAAAAAGGAAAGAAAGGAAAAGAAGCAGAACACTAATGTGCGTAAAATATGCCTTTTGAAACGGTCGTTTTGAAATATGGACGTCCTTTGAATATTTTGGTCGATATGTGACCCCAGGATTTGTTTTCAGGGCAGGTGTCATTTACAGGCCTGCAATGATTTTGAATATCAACTGACCATTAGCGTTGGGATTAAAGCTGCTGTTGTGTGAAAGGGCCACAAGGTGGCAGCAGTTCACCCTTACCCAATCTGGTTACTAGGGCAAGAGAGCCTCACTGGAAGTGGTGTTCTAGATTGGAGTTTAGAATGGAATGTGCCAGGAGAAAGCCCCTCACGTTTGTCTCACTACTTCTTGTTCGTGTTTTTAATTTAATTTTTTATTTTTTCTTACAGCAAGTTTGATTACAATGTTTGGCTTGTTGTAGGTGTGGAAGATGTGGTTCTTTTACACATATACACATGTCTGTTCTTCCTGGGATCCTTTTCCCATGTACGTTATGACAGAATGTTGAGTAGTCCTCTCTTGGTATTCTGTAGGTCTTTGGTGATTATATATGTCACCTGTGTTTGTAGATGTCTGTTAACCCCGATACCGTAATGAAACCAATCCTCACACCTTTCCTTTGGTGAACCATAAGTTTGTTTAATGAATCTGTGATTGCCCTTCTCCGTGGAAATATCTGCCCTGGTATCCATTTTTAGGTAACACCTATAAGTGATATGATATGATATGTGTCTTTCACTTTCTGACTTACTACAAGTCACGTGATTACTTCTAGACTCATCTACGGTGCTGCAAATGGCATTGTGTCCTTTTTTCCCTTGGCTTCTCTTCTGCCTTAGCGGGGTCCATTTTCAACAATGTGATTCCCTGAGGGTTGTGGATTAGCTGACCTGGGCAGCCTTACCCTGCCGGCCCGCCCTCCCCAGGTGTGCCTCGTTGAGGTCAATATAAACAGCGCTCCAGGCAGCAATAGCCCCTGAAGCTGTGCCTGACTCCATATTCTCTGCCCCGTCAGCAGTCTCGGGGCTGTGCTGGTGGGAGGGAGTGAGGGGCCACAGCTTTGTGGGTGGCCCGGTGTGAGTGGGGTTCTGCTGGCCTTTCTGCAGGAGTTGCCAGGCTGCCGCCTGTAAAGAAGAGGTTGTGTCACCCATACCTTCCGCTGGAATTTCTCTCCGGACAGAGGTGAGGAAGGAAAAAAGCAGTGGGGGCCGGGACAGGAGGGGTATCTCAGGCAGGGCAATGGAAAGCTTCTGGAAGAGCGCCCGGGGCCAGGACCACCCTGGCTGGCCTGCAGGCACCAAGTTGGCCTGCGTGCTGTCGCTGGTGTGGCTCCACGGTCCTTCCTCTAGGCTTTCAAGCCCTTGTACATATTCAGGTGTTTTACCTGGAAAGGGTGGGAACAGTTCAGCAGCAGCTGGCCTGGGGCTCAGCTCACGTTTACTCAGAGATGCCTCGGCACGGTCCCCCAGCTTTGCAATGAGGACGCTCCTTGCGTGGGGGGTGGGTTGATGGCTGTATGGGAGATGCTTCCCCACCTCTGACCAATTTCAGAATTGTTTACCACTGGAGCAACTGCCCTGATAGGGTTTTCCTCTGTATAACTCGTGGGTTCAGGTTTTTTTTTCTTTTATGGTTCAAGTTAGATTTTATTCCTCTTTTATGTATTTATAGATATAAGCATGGAAATAATTCATTCCTATAAATACATCTGTGTGACGGGAAGAACTTTTTTCTGTTTTATTGTTAAATTTTATTTTTTAAAATTTTGAAATTTAATTTTATTTATTTTTTTTTATACAGCACGTTATTATTAGTTATGTATTTTATGCATATACGTGTACACAGGTCAATCCCAAACTCCCAACTCATCCCACCACCACCACCCCATGGCTTCCCACACTTGGTGTCCATACGTTTGTTCTCTACCTCTGTGTCTCTATTTCTTCCCTGCAAACCAGTTCATCTGTACCATTTCTAGGCTCCACATATATGCATTAATATACAATATTTGTTTTCCTCTTTCTGACTTACTTCATTCTGTATGACAGTCTCTCGATCCATCGATGTCTCTACAAATGACCCAGTTTCATTCCTTTTAATGGCCGAGTAAAATTCCATTTTATATATGTACCACATCTTTATCCATTCATCTGTCTGTGGGCATTTAGGTTGCTTCCATTACCTGGCTATTGTAAATAGTGCTGCAATGAACATTGTGGTGAATATGCCTTTTTGATGTACGGTTTTCTCTGGGTATATGCCCAGAAGTGGGATTGCTGGATCAGATGGTAATTCTATTTCTAGTTTTTTTAAGGAAACTCCATACTGTTCTCCATAGTGACTGTATCAATTTACATTCCCACCAATAGTGGAAGAGGGCTCCTTTTTTCACACCCTCCCCAAAATTGGTTGTTTGTAGATTTTCTGATGATGCCGATTCTAACAGGTGTGAGGTGAAACCTCATTGTAGTTTTGATTTGCATTTCTCTGATAATTAGTGCTGTTGAGCAGCTTTTCATGTGCGTCTTGGCCATCTCTGTGTCTCCTTTGAAGAAACGTCTCTTTAGATCTTCTGGCCATTTTTTTGGGTTGTTTGTTTTTTTAATATTAAGCTGCATGAGCTGTTTATATATATTGGAGATTAAACCTCTGTCCATTGATTCGTCTGCAACGATTTTCGCCCATTCCGAGGGATGCCTTTTTCCATTCCCGTGTTTTTTTAACAAAAAAGGAAAGAAAGGAAAAGAAGCAGAACACTAATGTGCGTAAAATATGCCTTTTGAAACGGTCGTTTTGAAATATGGACGTCCTTTGAATATTTTGGTCGATATGTGACCCCAGGATTTGTTTTCAGGGCAGGTGTCATTTACAGGCCTGCAATGATTTTGAATATCAACTGACCATTAGCGTTGGGATTAAAGCTGCTGTTGTGTGAAAGGGCCACAAGGTGGCAGCAGTTCACCCTTACCCAATCTGGTTACTAGGGCAAGAGAGCCTCACTGGAAGTGGTGTTCTAGATTGGAGTTTAGAATGGAATGTGCCAGGAGAAAGCCCCTCACGTTTGTCTCACTACTTCTTGTTCGTGTTTTTAATTTAATTTTTTATTTTTTCTTACAGCAAGTTTGATTACAATGTTTGGCTTGTTGTAGGTGTGGAAGATGTGGTTCTTTTACACATATACACATGTCTGTTCTTCCTGGGATCCTTTTCCCATGTACGTTATGACAGAATGTTGAGTAGTCCTCTCTTGGTATTCTGTAGGTCTTTGGTGATTATATATGTCACCTGTGTTTGTAGATGTCTGTTAACCCCGATACCGTAATGAAACCAATCCTCACACCTTTCCTTTGGTGAACCATAAGTTTGTTTAATGAATCTGTGATTGCCCTTCTCCGTGGAAATATCTGCCCTGGTATCCATTTTTAGGTAACACCTATAAGTGATATGATATGATATGTGTCTTTCACTTTCTGACTTACTACAAGTCACGTGATTACTTCTAGACTCATCTACGGTGCTGCAAATGGCATTGTGTCCTTTTTTCCCTTGGCTTCTCTTCTGCCTTAGCGGGGTCCATTTTCAACAATGTGATTCCCTGAGGGTTGTGGATTAGCTGACCTGGGCAGCCTTACCCTGCCGGCCCGCCCTCCCCAGGTGTGCCTCGTTGAGGTCAATATAAACAGCGCTCCAGGCAGCAATAGCCCCTGAAGCTGTGCCTGACTCCATATTCTCTGCCCCGTCAGCAGTCTCGGGGCTGTGCTGGTGGGAGGGAGTGAGGGGCCACAGCTTTGTGGGTGGCCCGGTGTGAGTGGGGTTCTGCTGGCCTTTCTGCAGGAGTTGCCAGGCTGCCGCCTGTAAAGAAGAGGTTGTGTCACCCATACCTTCCGCTGGAATTTCTCTCCGGACAGAGGTGAGGAAGGAAAAAAGCAGTGGGGGCCGGGACAGGAGGGGTATCTCAGGCAGGGCAATGGAAAGCTTCTGGAAGAGCGCCCGGGGCCAGGACCACCCTGGCTGGCCTGCAGGCACCAAGTTGGCCTGCGTGCTCTCGCTGGTGTGGCTCCACGGTCCTTCCTCTAGGCTTTCAAGCCCTTGTACATATTCAGGTGTTTTACCTGGAAAGGGTGGGAACAGTTCAGCAGCAGCTGGCCTGGGGCTCAGCTCACGTTTACTCAGAGATGCCTCGGCACGGTCCCCCAGCTTTGCAATGAGGACGCTCCTTGCGTGGGGGGTGGGTTGATGGCTGTATGGGAGATGCTTCCCCACCTCTGACCAATTTCAGAATTGTTTACCACTGGAGCAACTGCCCTGATAGGGTTTTCCTCTGTATAACTCGTGGGTTCAGGTTTTTTTTTCTTTTATGGTTCAAGTTAGATTTTATTCCTCTTTTATGTATTTATAGATATAAGCATGGAAATAATTCATTCCTATAAATACATCTGTGTGACGGGAAGAACTTTTTTCTGTTTTATTGTTAAATTTTATTTTTTAAAATTTTGAAATTTAATTTTATTTATTTTTTTTTATACAGCACGTTATTATTAGTTATGTATTTTATGCATATACGTGTACACAGGTCAATCCCAAACTCCCAACTCATCCCACCACCACCACCCCATGGCTTCCCACACTTGGTGTCCATACGTTTGTTCTCTACCTCTGTGTCTCTATTTCTTCCCTGCAAACCAGTTCATCTGTACCATTTCTAGGCTCCACATATATGCATTAATATACAATATTTGTTTTCCTCTTTCTGACTTACTTCATTCTGTATGACAGTCTCTCGATCCATCGATGTCTCTACAAATGACCCAGTTTCATTCCTTTTTATGGCCGAGTCATATTCCATTTTATATATGTACCACATCTTTATCCACTCATCTGTCTGTGGGCATTTAGGTTGCTTCCATTACCTGGCTATTGTAAATAGTGCTGCAAGGAACATTGTGCTGAATGTGCCTTTTTGAAGTACGGTTTTCTCTGGGTATATGCCCAGAAGTGGGATTGCTGGATCAGATGGTAATTCTATTTCTAGTTTTTTTAAGGAAACTCCATACTGTTCTCCATAGTGACTGTATCAATTTACATTCCCACCAATAGTGGAAGAGGGCTCCTTTTGTCCACACCCTCCCCAGAATTGGTTGTTTGTAGATTTTCTGATGATGCCGATTCTAACAGGTGTGAGGTGAAACCTCATTGTAGTTTTGATTTGCATTTCTCTGATAATTAGTGCTGTTGAGCAGCTTTTCATGTGCGTCTTGGCCATCTCTGTGTCTCCTTTGAAGAAACGTCTCTTTAGATCTTCTGGCCATTTTTTTGGGTTGTTTGTTTTTTTTAATATTAAGCTGCATGAGCTGTTTATATATATTGGAGATTAAACCTCTGTCCATTGATTCGTCTGCAACGATTTTCGCCCATTCTGAGGGATGCCTTTTTCCATTCCCGTGTTTTTTTAACAAAAAAGGAAAGAAAGGAAAAGAAGCAGAACACTAATGTGCGTAAAATATGCCTTTTGAAACGGTCGTTTTGAAATATGGACGTCCTTTGAATATTTTGGTCGATATGTGACCCCAGGATTTGTTTTCAGGGCAGGTGTCATTTACAGGCCTGCAATGATTTTGAATATCAACTGACCATTAGCGTTGGGATTAAAGCTGCTGTTGTGTGAAACGGGCACAAGGTGGCAGCAGTTTACCCTTACCCAATCTGGTTACTAGGGCAAGAGAGCCTCAGTGGAAGTGGTGTACTAGATTGGAGTTTAGAATGGAATGTGCCAGGAGAAAGCCCCTCACGTTTGTCTCACTACTTCTTGTTCGTGTTTTTAATTTAATTTTTTATTTTTTCTTACAGCAAGTTTGATTACAATGTTTGGCTTGTTGTAGGTGTGGAAGATGTGGTTCTTTTACACATATACACATGTCTGTTCTTCCTGGGATCCTTTTCCCATGTACGTTATGACAGAATGTTGAGTAGTCCTCTCTTGGTATTCTGTAGGTCTTTGGTGATTATATATGTCACCTGTGTTTGTAGATGTCTGTTAACCCCGATACCGTAATGAAACCAATCCTCACACCTTTCCTTTGGTGAACCATAAGTTTGTTTAATGAATCTGTGATTGCCCTTCTCCGTGGAAATATCTACCCTGGTATCCATTTTTAGGTAACACCTATAAGTGATATGATATGATATGTGTCTTTCACTTTCTGACTTACTACAAGTCACGTGATTACTTCTAGACTCATCTACGGTGCTGCAAATGGCATTGTGTCCTTTTTTCCCTTGGCTTCTCTTCTGCCTTAGCGGGGTCCATTTTCAACAATGTGATTCCCTGAGGGTTGTGGATTAGCTGACCTGGGCAGCCTTACCCTGCCGGCCCGCCCTCCCCAGGTGTGCCTCGTTGAGGTCAATATAAACAGCGCTCCAGGCAGCAATAGCCCCTGAAGCTGTGCCTGACTCCATATTCTCTGCCCCGTCAGCAGTCTCGGGGCTGTGCTGGTGGGAGGGAGTGAGGGGCCACAGCTTTGTGGGTGGCCCGGTGTGAGTGGGGTTCTGCTGGCCTTTCTGCAGGAGTTGCCAGGCTGCCGCCTGTAAAGAAGAGGTTGTGTCACCCATACCTTCCGCTGGAATTTCTCTCCGGACAGAGGTGAGGAAGGAAAAAAGCAGTGGGGGCCGGGACAGGAGGGGTATCTCAGGCAGGGCAATGGAAAGCTTCTGGAAGAGCGCCCGGGGCCAGGACCACCCTGGCTGGCCTGCAGGCACCAAGTTGGCCTGCGTGCTGTCGCTGGTGTGGCTCCACGGTCCTTCCTCTAGGCTTTCAAGCCCTTGTACATATTCAGGTGTTTTACCTGGAAAGGGTGGGAACAGTTCAGCAGCAGCTGGCCTGGGGCTCAGCTCACGTTTACTCAGAGATGCCTCGGCACGGTCCCCCAGCTTTGCAATGAGGACGCTCCTTGCGTGGGGGGTGGGTTGATGGCTGTATGGGAGATGCTTCCCCACCTCTGACCAATTTCAGAATTGTTTACCACTGGAGCAACTGCCCTGATAGGGTTTTCCTCTGTATAACTCGTGGGTTCAGGTTTTTTTTTCTTTTATGGTTCAAGTTAGATTTTATTCCTCTTTTATGTATTTATAGATATAAGCATGGAAATAATTCATTCCTATAAATACATCTGTGTGACGGGAAGAACTTTTTTCTGTTTTATTGTTAAATTTTATTTTTTAAAATTTTGAAATTTAATTTTATTTATTTTTTTTTATACAGCACGTTATTATTAGTTATGTATTTTATGCATATACGTGTACACAGGTCAATCCCAAACTCCCAACTCATCCCACCACCACCACCCCATGGCTTCCCACACTTGGTGTCCATACGTTTGTTCTCTACCTCTGTGTCTCTATTTCTTCCCTGCAAACCAGTTCATCTGTACCATTTCTAGGCTCCACATATATGCATTAATATACAATATTTGTTTTCCTCTTTCTGACTTACTTCATTCTGTATGACAGTCTCTCGATCCATCGATGTCTCTACAAATGACCCAGTTTCATTCCTTTTAATGGCCGAGTAAAATTCCATTTTATATATGTACCACATCTTTATCCATTCATCTGTCTGTGGGCATTTAGGTTGCTTCCATTACCTGGCTATTGTAAATAGTGCTGCAATGAACATTGTGGTGAATGTGCCTTTTTGATGTACGGTTTTCTCTGGGTATATGCCCAGAAGTGGGATTGCTGGATCAGATGGTAATTCTATTTCTAGTTTTTTTAAGGAAACTCCATACTGTTCTCCATAGTGACTGTATCAATTTACATTCCCACCAATAGTGGAAGAGGGCTCCTTTTGTCCACACCCTCCCCAGAATTGGTTGTTTGTAGATTTTCTGATGATGCCGATTCTAACAGGTGTGAGGTGAAACCTCATTGTAGTTTTGATTTGCATTTCTCTGATAATTAGTGCTGTTGAGCAGCTTTTCATGTGCGTCTTGGCCATCTCTGTGTCTCCTTTGAAGAAACGTCTCTTTAGATCTTCTGCCCATTTTTTTGGGTTGTTTGTTTTTTTAATATTAAGCTGCATGAGCTGTTTATATATATTGGAGATTAAACCTCTGTCCATTGATTCGTCTGCAACGATTTTCGCCCATTCTGAGGGATGCCTTTTTCCATTCCCGTGTTTTTTTAACAAAAAAGGAAAGAAAGGAAAAGAAGCAGAACACTAATGTGCGTAAAATATGCCTTTTGAAACGGTCGTTTTGAAATATGGACGTCCTTTGAATATTTTGGTCGATATGTGACCCCAGGATTTGTTTTCAGGGCAGGTGTCATTTACAGGCCTGCAATGATTTTGAATATCAACTGACCATTAGCGTTGGGATTAAAGCTGCTGTTGTGTGAAACGGCCACAAGGTGGCAGCAGTTCACCCTTACCAAATCTGGTTACTAGGGCAAGAGAGCCTCAGTGGAAGTGGTGTTCTAGATTGGAGTTTAGAATGGAATGTGCCAGGAGAAAGCCCCTCACGTTTGTCTCACTACTTCTTGTTCGTGTTTTTAATTTAATTTTTTATTTTTTCTTACAGCAAGTTTGATTACAATGTTTGGCTTGTTGTAGGTGTGGAAGATGTGGTTCTTTTACACATATACACATGTCTGTTCTTCCTGGGATCCTTTTCCCATGTACGTTATGACAGAATGTTGAGTAGTCCTCTCTTGGTATTCTGTAGGTCTTTGGTGATTATATATGTCACCTGTGTTTGTATATGTCTGTTAACCCCGATACCGTAATGAAACCAATCCTCACACCTTTCCTTTGGTGAACCATAAGTTTGTTTAATGAATCTGTGATTGCCCTTTTCCGTGGAAATATCTGCCCTGGTATCCATTTTTAGGTAACACCTATAAGTGATATGATATGATATGTGTCTTTCACTTTCTGACTTACTACAAGTCACGTGATTACTTCTAGACTCATCTACGGTGCTGCAAATGGCATTGTGTCCTTTTTTCCCTTGGCTTCTCTTCTGCCTTAGCGGGGTCCATTTTCAACAATGTGATTCCCTGAGGGTTGTGGATTAGCTGACCTGGGCAGCCTTACCCTGCCGGCCCGCCCTCCCCAGGTGTGCCTCGTTGAGGTCAATATAAACAGCGCTCCAGGCAGCAATAGCCCCTGAAGCTGTGCCTGACTCCATATTCTCTGCCCCGTCAGCGGTCTCGGGGCTGTGCTGGTGGGAGGGAGTGAGGGGCCACAGCTTTGTGGGTGGCCCGGTGTAAGTGGGGTTCTGCTGGCCTTTCTGCAGGAGTTGCCAGGCGGCCGCATGTAAAGTAGAGGTTGTGTCACCCATACCTTCCACTGGAATTTCTCTCCGGACAGAGGTGAGGAAGGAAAAAAGCAGTGGGGGCCGGGACAGGAGGGGTATCTCAGGCAGGGCAATGGAAAGCTTCTGGAAGAGCGCCCGGGGCCAGGACCACCCTGGCTGGCCTGCAGGCACCAAGTTGGCCTGCGTGCTGTCGCTGGTGTGGCTCCACGGTCCTTCCTCTAGGCTTTCAAGCCCTTGTACATATTCAGGTGTTTTACCTGGAAAGGGTGGGAACAGTTCAGCAGCAGCTGGCCTGGGGCTCAGCTCACGTTTACTCAGAGATGCCTCGGCACGGTCCCCCAGCTTTGCAATGAGGACGCTCCTTGCGTGGGGGGTGGGTTGATGGCTGTATGGGAGATGATTCCCCACCTCTGACCAATTTCAGAATTGTTTACCGCTGGAGCAAGTGCCCTGATAGGGTTTTCCTGTGTATAACTGGTGGGTTCAAGTTTTTTTTTTCTTTTATGGTTCAAGTTAGAATTTATTCCTCTTTTATGTATTTATAGATATAAGCATGGAAATAATTCATTCCTATAAATACATCTGTGTGACGGGAAGAACTTTTTTCTGTTTTATTTTTAAATTTTATTTTTTAAAATATTGAAATTTAATTTTATTTATTTTTTTATACAGCACGTTATTATTAGTTATGTATTTTGTGCATATACATGTATACAGGTCAATCCCAAACTCCCAACTCATCCCACCACCACCACCCCATGGCTTCCCACACTTGGTGTCCATACGTTTGTTCTCTACCTCTGTGTCTCTATTTCTTCCCTGCAAAGCAGTTCATCTGTACCATTTTTAGGCTCCACATATATGCATTAATATACAATATTTGTTTTCCTCTTTCTGACTTACTTCATTCTGTATGACAGTCTCTCGATCCATCGATGTCTCTACAAATGACCCAGTTTCATTCCTTTTTATGGCCGAGTAATATTCCATTTTATATATGTACCACATCTTTATCCATTCATCTGTCTGTGGGCATTTAGGTTGCTTCCATTACCTGGCTATTGTAAATAGTGCTGCAACGAATATTGTGGTGAATGTGCCTTTTTGAAATACGGTTTTCTCTGGGTATATGCCCAGAAGTGGGATTGCTGGATCAGATGGTAATTCTATTTCTAATTTTTTAAGGAAATTGCATACTGTTCTCCATAGTGACTGTATCAATTTACATTCCCACCAATAGTGGAAGAGGGCTCCTTTTGTCCACACCCTCCCCAGAATTGGTTGTTTGTAGATTTTCTGATGATGCCGATTCTAACAGGTGTGAGGTGAAACCTCATTGTAGTTTTGATTTGCATTTCTCTGATAATTAGTGCTGTTGAGCAGCTTTTCATGTGCGTCTTGGCCATCTCTGTGTCTCCTTTGAAGAAACGTCTCTTTAGATCTTCTGGCCATTTTTTTGGGTTGTTTGTTTTTTTAATATTAAGCTGCATGAGCTGTTTATATATAATGGAGATTAAACCTCTGTCCATTGATTCGTCTGCAACGATTTTCGCCCATTCTGAGGGATGCCTTTTTCCATTCCCGTGTTTTTTTAACAAAAAAGGAAAGAAAGGAAAAGAAGCAGAACACTAATGTGCGTAAAATATGCCTTTTGAAACGGTCGTTTTGAAATATGGACGTCCTTTGAATATTTTGGTCGATATGTGACCCCAGTATTTGTTTTCAGGGCAGGTGTCATTTACAGGCCTGCAATGATTTTGAATATCAACTGACCATTAGCGTTGGGATTAAAGCTGCTGTTGTGTGAAACGGCCACAAGGTGGCAGCAGTTCACCCTTACCAAATCTGGTTACTAGGGCAAGAGAGCCTCAGTGGAAGTGGTGTTCTAGATTGGAGTTTAGAATGGAATGTGCCAGGAGAAAGCCCCTCACGTTTGTCTCACTACTTCTTGTTCGTGTTTTTAATTTAATTTTTTATTTTTTCTTACAGCAAGTTTCATTACAATGTTTGGCTTGTTGTAGGTGTGGAAGATGTGGTTCTTTTACACATATACACATGTCTGTTCTTCCTGGGATCCTTTTCCCATGTACGTTATGACAGAATGTTGAGTAGTCCTCTCTTGGTATTCTGTAGGTCTTTGGTGATTATATATGTCACCTGTGTTTGTAGATGTCTGTTAACCCCGATACCGTAATGAAACCAATCCTCACACCTTTCCTTTGGTGAACCATAAGTTTGTTTAATGAATCTGTGATTGCCCTTCTCCGTGGAAATATCTGCCCTGGTATCCATTTTTAGGTAACACCTATAAGTGATATGATATGATATGTGTCTTTCACTTTCTGACTTACTACAAGTCACGTGATTACTTCTAGACTCATCTACGGTGCTGCAAATGGCATTGTGTCCTTTTTTCCCTTGGCTTCTCTTCTGCCTTAGCGGGGTCCATTTTCAACAATGTGATTCCCTGAGGGTTGTGGATTAGCTGACCTGGGCAGCCTTACCCTGCCGGCCCGCCCTCCCCAGGTGTGCCTCGTTGAGGTCAATATAAACAGCGCTCCAGGCAGCAATAGCCCCTGAAGCTGTGCCTGACTCCATATTCTCTGCCCCGTCAGCAGTCTCGGGGCTGTGCTGGTGGGAGGGAGTGAGGGGCCACAGCTTTGTGGGTGGCCCGGTGTGAGTGGGGTTCTGCTGGCCTTTCTGCAGCAGTTGCCAGGCTGCCGCCTGTAAAGAAGAGGTTTTGTCACCCATACCTTCCGCTGGAATTTCTCTGCGGACAGAGGTGAGGAAGGAAAAAAGCAGTGGGGGCCGGGACAGGAGGGGTATCTCAGGCAGGGCAATGGAAAGCTTCTGGAAGAGCGCCCGGGGCCAGGACCACCCTGGCTGGCCTGCAGGCACCAAGTTGGCCTGCGTGCTGTCGCTGGTGTGGCTCCACGGTCCTTCCTCTAGGCTTTCAAGCCCTTGTACATATTCAGGTGTTTTACCTGGAAAGGGTGGGAACAGTTCAGCAGCAGCTGGCCTGGGGCTCAGCTCACGTTTACTCAGAGATGCCTCGGCACGGTCCCCCAGCTTTGCAATGAGGACGCTCCTTGCGTGGGGGGTGGGTTGATGGCTGTATGGGAGATGGTTCCCCACCTATGACCAATTTCAGAATTGTTTACCACTGGAGCAAGTGCCCTGATAGGGTTTTCCTCTGTATAACTCGTGGGTTCAGGTTTTCTTTTCTTTTATGGTTCAAGTTAGATTTTATTCCTCTTTTATGTATTTATAGATATAAGCATGGAAATAATTCATTCCTATAAATACTTCTGAGTGACGGGAAGAACTTTTTTCTGTTTTATTTTAAATTTTATTTTTTAAAATTTTGAAATTTAATTTTATTTATTTTTTTATATAGCACGTTATTATTAATTATGTATTTTATGCATATACATGGACACAGGTCAATCCCAAACTCCCAACTCATCCCACCACCACCACCCCATGGCTTCCCACACTTGGTGTCCATACGTTTGTTCTCTACCTCTGTGTCTCTATTTCTTCCCTGCAAAGCAGTTCATCTGTACCATTTTTAGGCTCCACATATATGCATTAATATACAATATTTGTTTTCCTCTTTCTGACTTACTTCATTCTGTATGACAGTCTCTCGATCCATCGATGTCTCTACAAATGACCCAGTTTCATTCCTTTTTATGGCCGAGTAATATTCCATTTTATATATGTACCACATCTTTATCCACTCATCTGTCTGTGGGCATTTAGGTTGCTTCCATTACCTGGCTATTGTAAATAGTGCTGCAAGGAACATGGTGCTGAATGTGCCTTTTTGAAGTACGGTTTTCTCTGGGTATATGCCCAGAAGTGGGATTGCTGGATCAGATGGTAATTCTATTTCTAGTTTTTTTAAGGAAACTCCATACTGTTCTCCATAGTGACTGTATCAATTTACATTCCCACCAATAGTGGAAGAGGGCTCCTTTTGTCCACACCCTCCCCAGAATTGGTTGTTTGTAGATTTTCTGATGATGCCGATTCTAACAGGTGTGAGGTGAAACCTCATTGTAGTTTTGATTTGCATTTCTCTGATAATTAGTGCTGTTGAGCAGCTTTTCATGTGCGTCTTGGCCATCTCTGTGTCTCCTTTGAAGAAACGTCTCTTTAGATCTTCTGCCCATTTTTTTGGGTTGTTTGTTTTTTTAATATTAAGCTGCATGAGCTGTTTATATATATTGGAGATTAAACCTCTGTCCATTGATTCGTCTGCAACGATTTTCGCCCATTCTGAGGGATGCCTTTTTCCATTCCCGTGTTTTTTTAACAAAAAAGGAAAGAAAGGAAAAGAAGCAGAACACTAATGTGCGTAAAATATGCCTTTTGAAACGGTCGTTTTGAAATATGGACGTCCTTTGAATATTTTGGTCGATATGTGACCCCAGGATTTGTTTTCAGGGCAGGTGTCATTTACAGGCCTGCAATGATTTTGAATATCAACTGACCATTAGCGTTGGGATTAAAGCTGCTGTTGTGTGAAACGGCCACAAGGTGGCAGCAGTTCACCCTTACCAAATCTGGTTACTAGGGCAAGACAGCCTCAGTGGAAGTGGTGTTCTAGATTGGAGTTTAGAATGGAATGTGCCAGGAGAAAGCCCCTCACGTTTGTCTCACTACTTCTTGTTCGTGTTTTTAATTTAATTTTTTATTTTTTCTTACAGCAAGTTTGATTACAATGTTTGGCTTGTTGTAGGTGTGGAAGATGTGGTTCTTTTACACATATACACATGTCTGTTCTTCCTGGGATCCTTTTCCCATGTACGTTATGACAGAATGTTGAGTAGTCCTCTCTTGGTATTCTGTAGGTCTTTGGTGATTATATATGTCACCTGTGTTTGTAGATGTCTGTTAACCCCGATACCGTAATGAAACCAATCCTCACACCTTTCCTTTGGTGAACCATAAGTTTGTTTAATGAATCTGTGATTGCCCTTCTCCGTGGAAATATCTGCCCTGGTATCCATTTTTAGGTAACACCTATAAGTGATATGATATGATATGTGTCTTTCACTTTCTGACTTACTACAAGTCACGTGATTACTTCTAGACTCATCTACGGTGCTGCAAATGGCATTGTGTCCTTTTTTCCCTTGGCTTCTCTTCTGCCTTAGCGGGGTCCATTTTCAACAATGTGATTCCCTGAGGGTTGTGGATTAGCTGACCTGGGCAGCCTTACCCTGCCGGCCCGCCCTCCCCAGGTGTGCCTCGTTGAGGTCAATATAAACAGCACTCCAGGCAGCAATAGCCCCTG
This sequence comes from Mesoplodon mirus, assembly GCF_964341445.2. Lineage (NCBI taxonomy): Eukaryota > Metazoa > Chordata > Mammalia > Artiodactyla > Ziphiidae > Mesoplodon > Mesoplodon mirus. The sequence continues at coordinate 41,610 of NW_028295637.1, forward strand.
AAGCTGTGCCTGACTCCATATTCTCTGCCCCGTCAGCAGTCTCGGGGCTGTGCTGGTGGGAGGGAGTGAGGGGCCACAGCTTTGTGGGTGGCCCGGTGTGAGTGGGGTTCTGCTGGCCTTTCTGCAGGAGTTGCCAGGCTGCCGCCTGTAAAGAAGAGGTTGTGTCCCCCATACCATCCGCTGGAATTTCTCTCCGGACAGAGGTGAGGAAGGAAAAAAGCAGTGGGGGCCGGGACAGGAGGGGTATCTCAGGCAGGGCAATGGAAAGCTTCTGGAAGAGTGCCCGGGGCCAGGACCACCCTGGCTGGCCTGCAGGCACCAAGTTGGCCTGCGTGCTGTCGCTGGTGTGGCTCCACGGTCCTTCCTCTAGGCTTTCAAGCCCTTGTACATATTCAGGTGTTTTACCTGGAAAGGGTGGGAACAGTTCAGCAGCAGCTGGCCTGGGGCTCAGCTCACGTTTACTCAGAGATGCCTCGGCACGGTCCCCCAGCTTTGCAATGAGGACGCTCCTTGCGTGGGGGGTGGGTTGATGGCTGTATGGGAGATGCTTCCCCACCTCTGACCAATTTCAGAATTGTTTACCACTGGAGCAAGTGCCCTGATAGGGTTTTCCTCTGTATAACTCGTGGGTTCAGGTTCTCTTTTCTTTTATGGTTCAAATTAGATTTTATTCCTCTTTTATGTATTTATAGATATAAGCATGGAAATAATTCATTCCTATAAATACATCTGTGTGACGGGAAGAACTTTTTTCTGTTTTATTTTTAAATTTTATTTTTTAAAATTTTGAAATTTAATTTTATTTATTTTTTTTTATATAGCACGTTATTATTAGTTATGTATTTTATGCATATACATGGACACAGGTCAATCCCAAACTCCCAACTCATCCCACCACCACCACCCCATGGCTTCCCACACTTGGTGTCCATACGTTTGTTCTCTACCTCTGTGTCTCTATTTCTTCCCTGCAAAGCAGTTCATCTGTACCATTTTTAGGCTCCACATATATGCATTAATATACAATATTTGTTTTCCACTTTCTGACTTACTTCATTCTGTATGACAGTCTCTCGATCCATCGATGTCTCTACAAATGACCCAGTTTCATTCCTTTTTATGGCCGAGTAATATTCCATTTTATATATGTACCACATCTTTATCCATTCATCTGTCTGTGGGCATTTAGGTTGCTTCCATTACCTGGCTATTGTAAATAGTGCTGCAACGAATATTGTGGTGAATGTGCCTTTTTGAAATACGGTTTTCTCTGGGTATATGCCCAGAAGTGGGATTGCTGGATCAGATGGTAATTCTATTTCTAATTTTTTAAAGAAATTGCATACTGTTCTCCATAGTGACTGTATAAATTTACATTCCCACCAATAGTGGAAGAGGGCTCCTTTTGTCCACACCCTCCCCAGAATTGGTTGTTTGTAGATTTTCTGATGATGCCGATTCTAACAGGTGTGAGGTGAAACCTCATTGTAGTTTTGATTTGCATTTCTCTGATAATTAGTGCTGTTGAGCAGCTTTTCATGTGCGTCTTGGCCATCTCTGTGTCTCCTTTGAAGAAACGTCTCTTTAGATCTTCTGGCCATTTTTTTGGGTTGTTTGTTTTTTTAATATGAAGCTGCATGAGCTGTTTATATATATTGGAGATTAAACCTCTGTCCATTGATTCGTCTGCAATGATTTTCGCCCATTCTGAGGGATGCCTTTTTCCATTCCCGTGTTTTTTTAACAAAAAAGGAAAGAAAGGAAAAGAAGCAGAACACTAATGTGCGTAAAATATGCCTTTTGAAACGGTCGTTTTGAAATATGGACGTCCTTTGAATATTTTGGTCGATATGTGACCCCAGGATTTGTTTTCAGGGCAGGTGTCATTTACAGGCCTGCAATGATTTTGAATATCAACTGACCATTAGCGTTGGGATTAAAGCTGCTGTTGTGTGAAACGGCCACAAGGTGGCAGCAGTTCACCCTTACCAAATCTGGTTACTAGGGCAAGAGAGCCTCAGTGGAAGTGGTGTTCTAGATTGGAGTTTAGAATGGAATGTGCCAGGAGAAAGCCCCTCACGTTTGTCTCACTAATTCTTGTTCGTGTTTTTAATTTAATTTTTTATTTTTTCTTACAGCAAGTTTGATTACAATGTTTGGCTTGTTGTAGGTGTGGAAGATGTGGTTCTTTTACACATATACACATGTCTGTTCTTCCTGGGATCCTTTTCCCATGTACGTTATGACAGAATGTTGAGTAGTCCTCTCTTGGTATTCTGTAGGTCTTTGGTGATTATATATGTCACCTGTGTTTGTAGATGTCTGTTAACCCCGATACCGTAATGAAACCAATCCTCACACCTTTCCTTTGGTGAACCATAAGTTTGTTTAATGAATCTGTGATTGCCCTTCTCCGTGGAAATATCTGCCCTGGTATCCATTTTTAGGTAACACCTATAAGTGATATGATATGATATGTGTCTTTCACTTTCTGACTTACTACAAGTCACGTGATTACTTCTAGACTCATCTACGGTGCTGCAAATGGCATTGTGTCCTTTTTTCCCTTGGCTTCTCTTCTGCCTTAGCGGGGTCCATTTTCAACAATGTGATTCCCTGAGGGTTGTGGATTAGCTGACCTGGGCAGCCTTACCCTGCCGGCCCGCCCTCCCCAGGTGTGCCTCGTTGAGGTCAATATAAACAGCACTCCAGGCAGCAATAGCCCCTGAAGCTGTGCCTGACTCCATATTCTCTGCCCCGTCAGCAGTCTCGGGGCTGTGCTGGTGGGAGGGAGTGAGGGGCCACAGCTTTGTGGGTGGCCCGGTGTGAGTGGGGTTCTGCTGGCCTTTCTGCAGGAGTTGCCAGGCTGCCGCCTGTAAAGAAGAGGTTGTGTCACCCATACCTTCCGCTGGAATTTCTCTCCGGACAGAGGTGAGGAAGGAAAAAAGCAGTGGGGGCCGGGACAGGAGGGGTATCTCAGGCAGGGCAATGGAAAGCTTCTGGAAGAGTGCCCGGCGCCAGGACCACCCTGGCTGGCCTGCAGGCACCAAGTTGGCCTGCGTGCTGTCGCTGGTGTGGCTCCACGGTCCTTCCTCTAGGCTTTCAAGCCCTTGTACATATTCAGGTGTTTTACCTGGAAAGGGTGGGAACAGTTCAGCAGCAGCTGGCCTGGGGCTCAGCTCACGTTTACTCAGAGATGCCTCGGCACGGTCCCCCAGCTTTGCAATGAGGACGCTCCTTGCGTGGGGGGTGGGTTGATGGCTGTATGGGAGATGCTTCCCCACCTCTGACCAATTTCAGAATTGTTTACCACTGGAGCAAGTGCCCTGATAGGGTTTTCCTCTGTATAACTCGTGGGTTCAGGTTTTCTTTTCTTTTATGGTTCAAGTTAGATTTTATTCCTCTTTTATGTATTTATAGATATAAGCATGGAAATAATTCATTCCTATAAATACATCTGTGTGACGGGAAGAACTTTTTTCTGTTTTATTTTAAATTTTATTTTTTAAATTTTGAAATTTAATTTTATTTATTTTTTTTATATAGCACGTTATTATTAGTTATGTATTTTATGCATATACATGGACACAGGTCAATCCCAAACTCCCAACTCATCCCACCACCACCACCCCATGGCTTCCCACACTTGGTGTCCATACGATTGTTCTCTACCTCTGTGTCTCTATTTCTTCCCTGCAAACCAGTTCATCTGTACCATTTCTAGGCTCCACATATATGCATTAATATACAATATTTGTTTTCCTCTTTCTGACTTACTTCATTCTGTATGACAGTCTCTCGATCCATCGATGTCTCTACAAATGACCCAGTTTCATTCCTTTTTATGGCCGAGTAATATTCCATTTCATATATGTACCACATCTTTATCCATTCATCTGTCTGTGGGCATTTAGGTTGCTTCCATTACCTGGCTATTGTAAATAGTGCTGCAATGAACATTGTGGTGAATGTGCCTTTTTGATGTACGGTTTTCTCTGGGTATATGCCCAGAAGTGGGATTGCTGGATCAGATGGTAATTCTATTTCTAGTTTTTTTAAGGAAACTCCATACTGTTCTCCATAGTGACTGTATCAATTTACATTCCCACCAATAGTGGAAGAGGGCTCCTTTTGTCCACACCCTCCCCAGAATTGGTTGTTTGTAGATTTTCTGATGATGCCGATTCTAACAGGTGTGAGGTGAAACCTCATTGTAGTTTTGATTTGCATTTCTCTGATAATTAGTGCTGTTGAGCAGCTTTTCATGTGCGTCTTGGCCATCTCTGTGTCTCCTTTGAAGAAACGTCTCTTTAGATCTTCTGGCCATTTTTTTGGGTTGCTTGTTTTTTTTAATATTAAGCTGCATGAGCTGTTTATATATATTGGAGATTAAACCTCTGTCCATTGATTCGTCTGCAACGATTTTCGCCCATTCTGAGGGATGCCTTTTTCCATTCCCGTGTTTTTTTAACAAAAAAGGAAAGAAAGGAAAAGAAGCAGAACACTAATGTGCGTAAAATATGCCTTTTGAAACGGTCGTTTTGAAATATGGACGTCCTTTGAATATTTTGGTCGATATGTGACCCCAGGATTTGTTTTCAGGGCAGGTGTCATTTACAGGCCTGCAATGATTTTGAATATCAACTGACCATTAGCGTTGGGATTAAAGCTGCTGTTGTGTGAAACGGCCACAAGGTGGCAGCAGTTCACCCTTACCAAATCTGGTTACTAGGGCAAGAGAGCCTCAGTGGAAGTGGTGTTCTAGATTGGAGTTTAGAATGGAATGTGCCAGGAGAAAGCCCCTCACGTTTGTCTCACTACTTCTTGTTCGTGTTTTTAATTTAATTTTTTATTTTTTCTTACAGCAAGTTTGATTACAATGTTTGGCTTGTTGTAGGTGTGGAAGATGTGGTTCTTTTACACATATACACATGTCTGTTCTTCCTGGGATCCTTTTCCCATGTACGTTATGACAGAATGTTGAGTAGTCCTCTCTTGGTATTCTGTAGGTCTTTGGTGATTATATATGTCACCTGTGTTTGTAGATGTCTGTTAACCCCGATATCGTAGTGAAACCAATCCTCACACCTTTCCATTGGTGAACCATAAGTTTGTTTAATGAATCTGTGATTGCCCTTCTCCGTGGAAATATCTGCCCTGGTATCCATTTTTAGGTAACACCTATAAGTGATATGATATGATATGTGTCTTTCACTTTCTGACTTACTACAAGTCACGTGATTACTTCTAGACTCATCTACGGTGCTGCAAATGGCATTGTGTCCTTTTTTCCCTTGGCTTCTCTTCTGCCTTAGCGGGGTCCATTTTCAACAATGTGATTCCCTGAGGGTTGTGGATTAGCTGACCTGGGCAGCCTTACCCTGCCGGCCCGCCCTCCCCAGGTGTGCCTCGTTGAGGTCAATATAAACAGCACTCCAGGCAGCAATAGCCCGTGAAGCTGTGCCTGACTCCATATTCTCTGCCCCGTCAGCGGTCTCGGGGCTGTGCTGGTGGGAGGGAGTGAGGGGCCACAGCTTTGTGGGTGGCCCGGTGTAAGTGGTGTTCTGCTGGCCTTTCTGCAGGAGTTGCCAGGCGGCCGCCTGTAAAGTAGAGGTTGTGTCACCCATACCTTCCACTGGAATTTCTCTCCGGACAGAGGTGAGGAAGGAAAAAAGCAGTGGGGGCCGGGACAGGAGGGGTATCTCAGGCAGGGCAATGGAAAGCTTCTGGAAGAGCGCCCGGGGCCAGGACCACCCTGGCTGGCCTGCAGGCACCAAGTTGGCCTGCGTGCTGTCGCTGGTGTGGCTCCACGGTCCTTCCTCTAGGCTTTCAAGCCCTTGTACATATTCAGGTGTTTTACCTGGAAAGGGTGGGAACAGTTCAGCAGCAGCTGGCCTGGGGCTCAGCTCACGTTTACTCAGAGATGCCTCGGCACGGTCCCCCAGCTTTGCAATGAGGACGCTCCTTGCGTGGGGGGTGGGTTGCTGGCTGTATGGGAGATGATTCCCTACCTCTGACCAATTTCAGAATTGTTTACCGCTGGAGCAAGTGCCCTGATAGGGTTTTCCTGTGTATAACTGGTGGGTTCAAGTTTTTTTTTTCTTTTATGGTTCAAGTTAGAATTTATTCCTCTTTTATGTATTTATAGATATAAGCATGGAAATGATTCATTCCTATAAATACATCTGTGTGACGGGAAGAACTTTTTTCTGTTTTATTTTTAAATTTTATTTTTTAAAATATTGAAATTTAATTTTATTTATTTTTTTATACAGCACGTTATTATTAGTTATGTATTTTGTGCATATACATGTATACAGGTCAATCCCAAACTCCCAACTCATCCCACCACCACCACCCCATGGCTTCCCACACTTGGTGTCCATACGTTTGTTCTCTACCTCTGTGTCTCTATTTCTTCCCTGCAAACCAGTTCATCTGTACCATTTTTAGGCTCCACATATATGCATTAATATACAATATTTGTTTTCCTCTTTCTGACTTACTTCATTCTGTATGACAGTCTCTCGATCCATCGATGTCTCTACAAATGACCCAGTTTCATTCCTTTTTATGGCCGAGTAATATTCCATTTTATATATGTACCACATCTTTATCCATTCATCTGTCTGTGGGCATTTAGGTTGCTTCCATTACCTGGCTATTGTAAATAGTGCTGCAACGAATATTGTGGTGAATGTGCCTTTTTGAAATACGGTTTTCTCTGGGTATATGCCCAGAAGTGGGATTGCTGGATCAGATGGTAATTCTATTTCTAATTTTTTAAGGAAATTGCATACTGTTCTCCATAGTGACTGTATCAATTTACATTCCCACCAATAGTGGAAGAGGGCTCCTTTTGTCCACACCCTCCCCAGAATTGGTTGTTTGTAGATTTTCTGATGATGCTGATTCTAACAGGTGTGAGGTGAAACCTCATTGTAGTTTTGATTTGCATTTCTCTGATAATTAGTGCTGTTGAGCAGCTTTTCATGTGCGTCTTGGCCATCTCTGTGTCTCCTTTGAAGAAACGTCTCTTTAGATCTTCTGGCCATTTTTTTATTGGGTTGTTTGTTTTTTTTAATATTAAGCTGCATGAGCTGTTTATATATATTGGAGATTAAACCTCTGTCCATTGATTCGTCTGCAACGATTTTCGCCCATTCTGAGGGATGCCTTTTTCCATTCCCGTGTTTTTTTAACAAAAAAGGAAAGAAAGGAAAAGAAGCAGAACACTAATGTGCGTAAAATATGCCTTTTGAAACGGTCGTTTTGAAATATGGACGTCCTTTGAATATTTTGGTCGATATGTGACCCCAGGATTTGTTTTCAGGGCAGGTGTCATTTACAGGCCTGCAATGATTTTGAATATCAACTGACCATTAGCGTTGGGATTAAAGCTGCTGTTGTGTGAAACGGCCACAAGGTGGCAGCAGTTCACCCTTACCAAATCTGGTTACTAGGGCAAGAGAGCCTCAGTGGAAGTGGTGTTCTAGATTGGAGTTTAGAATGGAATGTGCCAGGAGAAAGCCCCTCACGTTTGTCTCACTACTTCTTGTTCGTGTTTTTAATTTAATTTTTTATTTTTTATTACAGCAAGTTTGATTACAATGTTTGGCTTGTTGTAGGTGTGGAAGATGTGGTTCTTTTACACATATACACATGTCTGTTCTTCCTGGGATCCTTTTCCCATGTACGTTATGACAGAATGTTGAGTAGTCCTCTCTTGGTATTCTGTAGGTCTTTGGTGATTATATATGTCACCTGTGTTTGTAGATGTCTGTTAACCCCGATACCGTAATGAAACCAATCCTCACACCTTTCCTTTGGTGAACCGTAAGTTTGTTTAATGAATCTGTGATTGCCCTTCTCCGTGGAAATATCTGCCCTGGTATCCATTTTTAGGTAACACCTATAAGTGATATGATATGATATGTGTCTTTCACTTTCTGACTTACTACAAGTCACGTGATTACTTCTAGACTCATCTACGGTGCTGCAAATGGCATTGTGTCCTTTTTTCCCTTGGCTTCTCTTCTGCCTTAGTGGGGTCCATTTTCAACAATGTGATTCCCTGAGGGTTGTGGATTAGCTGACCTGGGCAGCCTTACCCTGCCGGCCCGCCCTCCCCAGGTGTGCCTCGTTGAGCTCAATATAAACAGCGCTCCAGGCAGCAATAGCCCATGAAGCTGTGCCTGACTCCATATTCTCTGCCCCGTCAGCAGTCTCGGGGCTGTGCTGGTGGGAGCGAGTGAGGGGCCACAGCTTTGTGGGTGGCCCGGTGTGAGTGGGGTTCTGCTGGCCTTTCTGCAGGAGTTGCCAGGCTGCCGCCTGTAAAGAAGAGGTTGTGTCACCCATACCTTCCGCTGGAATTTCTCTCCGGACAGAGGTGAGGAAGGAAAAAAGCAGTGGGGGCCGGGACAGGAGGGGTATCTCAGGCAGGGCAATGGAAAGCTTCTGGAAGAGCGCCCGGGGCCAGGACCACCCTGGCTGGCCTGCAGGCACCAAGTTGGCCTGCGTGCTGTCGCTGGTGTGGCTCCACGGTCCTTCCTCTAGGCTTCGAAGCCCTTGTACATATTCAGGTGTTTTACCTGGAAAGGGTGGGAACAGTTCAGCAGCAGCTGGCCTGGGGCTCAGCTCACGTTTACTCAGAGATGCCTCGGCACTGTCCCTCAGCTTTGCAATGAGGACGCTCCTTGCGTGGGGGGTGGGTTGATGGCTGTATGGGAGATGGTTCCCCACCTCTGACCAATTTCAGAATTGTTTACCACTGGAGCAAGTGCCCTGATAGGGTTTTCCTCTGTATAACTCGTGGGTTCAGGTTTTCTTTTCTTTTATGGTTCAAGTTAGATTTTATTCCTCTTTTATGTATTTATAGATATAAGCATGGAAATAATTCATTCCTATAAATACATCTGTGTGACGGGAAGAACTTTTTTCTGTTTTATTTTAAATTTTATTTTTTAAAATTTTGAAATTTAATTTTATTTATTTTTTTTATATAGCACGTTATTATTAGTTATGTATTTTATGCATATACATGTATACAGGTCAATCCCAATCTCCCAACTCATCCCACCACCACCACCCCATGGCTTCCCACACTTGGTGTCCATACGTTTGTTCTCTACCTCTGTGTCTCTATTTCTTCCCTGCAAAGAAGTTCATCTGTACCATTTCTAGGCTCCACATATATGCATTAATATACAATATTTGTTTTCCTCTTTCTGACTTACTTCATTCTGTATGACAGTCTCTCGATCCATCGATGTCTCTACAAATGACCCAGTTTCATTCCTTTTTATGGCCGAGTAATATTCCATTTCATATATGTACCACCTCTTTATCCATTCATCTGTCTGTGGGCATTTAGGTTGCTTCCATTACCTGGCTATTGTAAATAGTGCTGCAATGAACATTGTGGTGAATGTGCCTTTTTGATGTTCGGTTTTCTCTGGGTATATGCCCAGAAGTGGGATTGCTGGATCAGATGGTAATTCTATTTCTAGTTTTTTTAAGGAAACCCCATACTGTTCTCCATAGTGACTGTATCAATTTACATTCCCACCAATAGTGGAAGAGGGCTCCTTTTGTCCACACCCTCCCCAGAATTGGTTGTTTGTAGATTTTCTGATGATGCCGATTCTAACAGGTGTGAGGTGAAACCTCATTGTAGTTTTGATTTGCATTTCTCTGATAATTAGTGCTGTTGAGCAGCTTTTCATGTGCGTCTTGGCCATCTCTGTGTCTCCTTTGAAGAAACGTCTCTTTAGATCTTCTGGCCATTTTTTTGGGTTGTTTGTTTTTTTAATATGAAGCTGCATGAGCTGTTTATATATATATTGGAGATTAAACCTCTGTCCATTGATTCGTCTGCAACGATTTTCGCCCATTCTGAGGGATGCCTTTTTCCATTCCCGTGTTTTTTTAACAAAAAAGGATAGAAAGGAAAAGAAGCAGAACACTAATGTGCGTAAAATATGCCTTTTGAAACGGTCGTTTTGAAATATGGACGTCCTTTGAATATTTTGGTCGATATGTGACCCCAGGATTTGTTTTCAGGGCAGGTGTCATTTACAGGCCTGCAATGATTTTCTATATCAACTGACCATTAGCGTTGGGATTAAAGCTGCTGTTGTGTGAAACGGGCACAAGGTGGCAGCAGTTCACCCTTACCAAATCTGGTTACTAGGGCAAGAGAGCCTCAGTGGAAGTGGTGTTCTAGATTGGAATTTAGAATGGAATGTGCCAGGAGAAAGCCCCTCACGTTTGTCTCACTACATCTTGTTCGTGTTTTTAATTTATTTATTTATTATTTTTTATTACAGCAAGTTTGATTACAATATTTAGCTTGTTGTAGGTGTGGAAGATGTGGTTCTTTTACACATATACAGATGTCTGTTCTTCCTGGGATCCTTTTCCCATGTACGTTATGACAGAATGTTGAGTAGTCCTCTCTTGGTATTCTGTAGGTCTTTGGTGATTATATATGTCACCTGTGTTTGTATATGTCTGTTAACCCCGATATCGTAATGAAACCAATCCTCACAACTTTCCATTGGTGAACCATAAGTTTGTTTAATGAATCTGTGATTGCCCTTCTCCGTGGAAATATCTGCCCTGGTATCCATTTTTAGGTAACACCTATAAGTGATATGATATGTTATGTGTCTTTCACTTTCTGACTTACTACAAGTCACGTGATTACTTCTAGACTCATCTACGGTGCTGCAAATGGCATTGTGTCCTTTTTTTCCTTGGCTTCTCTTCTGCCTTAGTGGGGTCCATTTTCAACAATGTGATTCCCTGAGGGTTGTGGGTTAGTTGACCTGGGCAGCCTTACCCTGCCGGCCCACCCTCCCCAGGTGTGCCTCGTTGAGGTCAATATAAACAGCGCTCCAGGCAGCAATAGCCCCTGAAGCTGTGCCTGACTCCATATTCTCTGCCCCGTCAGCAGTCTCGGGGCTGTGCTGGTGGGAGGGAGTGAGGGGCCACAGCTTTGTGGGTGGCCCGGTGTGAGTGGGGTTCTGCTGGCCTTTCTGCAGGAGTTGCCAGGCTGCCGCCTGTAAAGAAGAGGTTGTGTCACCCATACCTTCCGCTGGAATTTCTCTCCGGACAGAGGTGAGGAAGGAAAAAAGCAGTGGGGGCCGGGACAGGAGGGGTATCTCAGGCAGGGCAATGGAAAGCTTCTGGAAGAGCGCCCGGGGCCAGGACCACCCTGGCTGGCCTGCAGGCACCAAGTTGGCCTGCATGCTGTCGCTTGTATGGCTACACGGTCCTTCCTCTAGGCTTTCAAGCCCTTGTACATATTCAGGTGTTTTACCTGGAAAGGGTGGGAATAGGTCAGCAGCAGCTGGCCTGGGGCTCAGTTCACGTTTACTCAGAGATGCCTCGGCACGGTCCCCCAGCTTTGCAATGAGGACGCTCCTTGCGTGGGGGGTGGGTTGCTGGCTGTATGGGAGAGGGTTCCCCACCTCTGACCAATTTCAGAATTGTTTACCGCTGGAGCAAGTGCCCTGATAGGGTTTTCCTCTGTATAACTCGTCGGTTCAGGTTTTTATTTTCTTTTATGGTTCAAGTTAGATTTTATTCCTCTTTTATGTATTTATAGATATAAGCATGGAAATAATTCATTCCTATAAATACATCTGTGTGACGGGAAGAACTTTTTTTGTTTTATTTTTAAATTTTATTTTTAAAAATTTTGAAATTTAATTTTATTTATTTTTTTATACAGCACGTTATTATTAGTTATGTATTTTATGCATATACATGGACACAGGTCAATCCCAAACTCCCAACTCATCCCACCACCACCACCCCATGGCTTCCCACACTTGGTGTCCATACGTTTGTTCTCTACCTCTGTGTCTCTATTTCTTCCCTGCAAAGAAGTTCATCTGTACCATTTTTAGGCTCCACATATATGCATTAATATACAATATTTGTTTTCCTCTTTCTGACTTACTTCATTCTGTATGACAGTCTCTCGATCCATCGATGTCTCTACAAATGACCCAGTTTCATTCCTTTTTATGGCCGAGTAATATTCCATTTCATATATGTACCACCTCTTTATCCATTCATCTGTCTGTGGGCATTTAGGTTGCTTCCATTACCTGGCTATTGTAAATAGTGCTGCAATGAACATTGTGGTGAATGTGCCTTTTTGAAATACGGTTTCCCCTGGGTATATGCCCAGAAGTGGGATTTCTGGATCAGATGGTAATTCTATTTCTAGTTTTTTTAAGGAAACTCCATACTGTTCTCCGTAGTGACTGTATCAATTTACATTCCCACCAATAGTGGAAGAGGGCTCCTTTTGTCCACACCCTCCCCAGAATTTTTTTGTAGATTTTCTGATGATGCCGATTCTAACAGGTGTGAGGTGATACCTCATTGTAGTTTTGATTTGCATTTCTCTAATAATTAGTGCTGTTGAGCAGCTTTTCATGTGCGTCTTGTCCATCTCTGTGTTTTCTTTGAAGAAACGTCTCTTTAGATCTTCTGCCCATTTTTGTATTGGGTTGTTTGTTTTTTTTAATATTAAGCTGCATGAGCTGTTTATATATATTGGAGATTAAACCTCTGTCCATTGATTCGTCTGCAACGATTTTCGCCCATTCTGAGGGATGCCTTTTTCCATTCCCGTGTTTTTTTAACAAAAAAGGAAAGAAAGGAAAAGAAGCAGAACACTAATGTGCGTAAAATATGCCTTTTGAAACGGTCGTTTTGAAATATGGACGTCCTTTGAATATTTTGGTCGATATGTGACCCCAGGATTTGTTTTCAGGGCAGGTGTCATTTACAGGCCTGCAATGATTTTGAATATCAACTGACCATTAGCGTTGGGATTAAAGCTGCTGTTGTGTGAAACGGCCACAAGGTGGCAGCAGTTCACCCTTACCAAATCTGGTTACTAGGGCAAGAGAGCCTCAGTGGAAGTGGTGTTCTAGATTGGAGTTTAGAATGGAATGTGCCAGGAGAAAGCCCCTCACGTTTGTCTCACTACTTCTTGTTCGTGTTTTTAATTTAATTTTTTATTTTTTATTACAGCAAGTTTGATTACAATGTTTGGCTTGTTGTAGGTGTGGAAGATGTGGTTCTTTTACACATATACACATGTCTGTTCTTCCTGGGATCCTTTTCCCATGTACGTTATGACAGAATGTTGAGTAGTCCTCTCTTGGTATTCTGTAGGTCTTTGGTGATTATATATGTCACCTGTGTTTGTAGATGTCTGTTAACCCCGATACCGTAATGAAACCAATCCTCACACCTTTCCTTTGGTGAACCGTAAGTTTGTTTAATGAATCTGTGATTGCCCTTCTCCGTGGAAATATCTGCCCTGGTATCCATTTTTAGGTAACACCTATAAGTGATATGATATGATATGTGTCTTTCACTTTCTGACTTACTACAAGTCACGTGATTACTTCTAGACTCATCTACGGTGCTGCAAATGGCATTGTGTCCTTTTTTTTCCTTGGCTTCTCTTCTGCCTTAGTGGGGTCCATTTTCAACAATGTGATTCCCTGAGGGTTGTGGATTAGTTGACCTGGGCAGCCTTACCCTGCCAGCCCGCCCTCCCCAGGTGTGCCTCGTTGAGGTCAATATAAACTGTGCTCCAGGCAGCAATAGCCCCAGAAGCTGTGCCTGACTCCATATTCTCTGCCCCGTCAGCAGTCTCGGGGCTGTGCTGGTGGGAGGGAGTGAGGGGCCACAGCTTTGTGGGTGGCCCGGTGTGAGTGGTGTTCTGCTGGCTTTTCTGCAGGAGTTGCCAGGCTGCCGCCTGTAAAGAAGAGGTTGTGTCACCCATACCTTCCGCTGGAATTTCTCTCCGGACAGAGGTGAGGAATGAAAAAAGCAGTGGGGGCCGGGACAGGAGGGGTATCTCAGGCAGGGCAATGGAATCCTTCTGGAAGAGCACCCGGGGCCAGGACCACCCTGGCTGGCCTGCAGGCACCAAGTTGGCCTGCGTGCTGTCGCTCGTGTGGCTCCACGGTCCTTCCTCTAGGCTTTCAAGCCCTTGTACATATTCAGGTGTTTTACCTGGAAAGGGTGGGAACAGTTCAGCAGCATCTGGCCTGGGGCTCAGCTCACGTTTACTCACAGATGCCTCGGCATGGTCCCCCAGCTTTGCAATGAGGACGCTCCTTTCGTGGGGGTTGGGTTGCTGGCTGTATGGGAGATGGTTCCCCACCTCTGACCAATTTCAGAATTGTTTACCGCTGGAGCATGGGCCCTGATAGTGTTTTCCTCTGTATACCTCGTCGGTTCAGGTTTTTTTTTTTTTTATGGTTCAAGTTAGATTTTATTCCTCTTTATGTATTTATAGATATAAGCATGGAAATAATTCATTCCTATAAATACATCTGTGTGACGGGAAGAACTTTTTTCTGTTTTATTTTTAAATTTTATTTTTTAAAATTTTGAAATTTAATTTTATTTATTTTTTTATACAGCACGTTATTATTAGTTATGTATTTTATGCATATACATGTATACAGGTCAATCCCAAACTCCCAACTCATCCCACCACCACCACCCCATGGCTTCCCACACTTGGTGTCCATACGTTTGTTCTCTACCTCTGTGTCTCTATTTCTTCCCTGCAAAGCAGTTCATCTGTACCATTTTTAGGCTCCACATATATGCATTAATATACAATATTTTTTTTCCTCTTTCTGACTTACTTCATTCTGTATGACAGTCTCTCGATCCATCGATGTCTCTACAAATGACCCAGTTTCATTCCTTTTTATGGCCGAGTAATATTCCATTTTATATATGTACCACATCTTTATCCACTCATCTGTCTGTGGGCATTTAGGTTGCTTCCATTACCTGGCTATTGTAAATAGTGCTGCAATGAACATTGTGGTGAATGTGCCTTTTTGAAATACGGTTTTCTCTGGGTATATGCCCAGAAGTGGGATTGCTGGATCAAATGGTAATTCTATTTCTAGTTTTTTTAAGGAAACTCCATACTGTTCTCCATAGTGACTGTATCAATTTACATTCCCACCAATAGTGGAAGAGGGCTCCTTTTGTCCACACCCTCCCCAGAATTGGTTGTTTGTAGAATTGCTGATGATGCCGATTCTAACAGGTGTGAGGTGATACCTCATTGTAGTTTTGATTTGCATTTCTCTAATAATTAGTGCTGTTGAGCAGCTTTTCATGTGCGTCTTGGCCATCTCTGTGTCTCCTTTGAAGAAACGTCTCTTAAGATCTTCTGCCCATTTTTTTGGGTTGTTTGTTTTTTTAATATTAAGCTGCATGAGCTCTTTATATATATTGGAGATTAAACCTCTGTCCATTGATTCGTCTACAACGATTTTCGCCCATACTGAGGGATGCCTTTTTCCATTCCCGTGTTTTTTAACAAAAAAGGGAAGAAAGGAAAAGAAGCAGAACACTAATGTGCGTAAAATATGCCTTTTGAAATGGTCGTTTTGAAATATGGACGTCCTTTGAATTTTTTGGTCGATATGTGACCCCAGGATTTGTTTTCAGGTTAGGTGTCATTTACAGCCCTGCAATGATTTTGAATATCAACTGACCATTAGCGTTGGGATTAAAGCTGCTGTTGTGTGAAACGGCCAGAAGGTGGCAGCAGTTCACCCTTACCAATATATTTCCTGGGATATTTCAGGTGTACCCAGGTTGAGGTTCTTGTAAGCAGTGCAGCCCTCAATTTGGGTGTGGCTCTGTCTTATGGATTTTCAGTTTTCCCAAGGTATATTCCCTAGACTGGAAGTGCCCTTGGCTCTGTAGCTCTGTTGTTTACTTGTTTTAGGGAACACAATGCACTCCTCCAGTGAGGCAGTTGGCAACTTACATCCCGCCCATCAGCATAACAAGGCTCCCTGTTCTCCAGGGCCTGTCTTGCCTTTCTGGTTTTTACACATTTTGTGGATGTCCCTTTTGACCGGTGGGAAGTGATACTCCTTTGTAGTGCAGATTTGAATTGCCCGCTTGCTTGCTTGGCCAAAAAGGGCGTATGCGTTTTCTCCTGAATATATTCAGGAGAAAACGCATACGCCCTTTTTGGCCAAGTGCATCATTGTCGAAGTTGTGCCCCTCTTCCTGTGCTTTACAGGCGATTCCAACGTACCTCTTGAAATCTGTTTCCTGCTATTCTGCCTCGCTTTCAAGTCCGCCTCGTTGCCTTCCCTCAACAGATTTTTGGACGATAGTTGGCCTTGATTACTCTGCCAGTTTGTGAATTGCTGTGCCCCTGAGCTCCATTTTTCAACTCGTTTTTTGTGAGCTGAACGCAAGTCCAAACTTTTGGTTCAGGACCTCTACTGGTTCCCGGTGGGTGGCTGAGACTTTGGTTCATTCTTCTTCCTGCAGGGAAATTAGAGTGACATGTGCCCATCCAAATGCCTAACAGCTACTCTCTCATTGGTTCTCCCTCTTCCCTTTCATCCTCTGCCAAATTGGCAACCTGTGCGAACCAGGAGCTTAAAGGGGCTGTCTCTCCAAGTTGGGAGATTGATAGGAAAGCAGTTGGAAAGTCAAACCAGTGCACCAGGAGAGGGGCTCTTCGTTGAGTTTTAGAAACCTTTCGTATTCACAGTGTGTCCATTCTCTAGGTTTCCCGTACACGTTATAGCTGTAGTAATACTCCCTTCCACCTGGAGAGCTGGGACCCATGGAATGGGTGCCATGCATTATTGCTTTAAAGGGTCTGCATTTGCTCACCCAATCTCACCAATCCTCTCAGTCCCAAGTGTCCAGCCTTATGCCACATCCTGCTGTCATTGTAGATAGGGTCATTCCAGGTTGCATCAGAGACCCTGAAGGAATTGTAAAGAATTTCCCTGTTTCTTTGTTCTGTTTTTGAAATTCCTTTTTAGAGTGGGTTTGAGCTGATTCTCGCTGCCATGTTTATGCCAGTCTAGACACACTTGATTCCCTTACGGAGACATATCAATACATAGGTTTTAAGATGCTTACTAGTCAGATCTATTCCTCTGCGGGAAATATGGAGTTTTGAGTCCCTTTCACTGAGGAAGGTGTAGGTCTTTCTATTCCATAGTTGGTTTTTGGAACGGTACCTGTGCTTATATCAAACTCTGGTTTGATGCATCACCCCACCTCTCCTTCCCCCTTAAGCAGGCATAAGAGTGTTTTCTAAATGTGAGACTCTGTTCTCTTGCCTAACTCAGTTCATGTGTAGCCATGTTTACAGGATCTTCCTAAGTGATATCTTATGATAAGTTTCTTTTCCTGTGTGACTTCTTTCACTTAGAATCATCGTACCTGAATCCACTCATTTTGCTGCTACTGGTCTTATGACATTGATTTCGTGGCTGAGGGATATTCCATCATACGTAAGTTCCACAATGTTTGGAACCATTTTTATATTTCCTGGGATATTTCAGGTGTACCCAGGTTGAGGTTCCTGTAAGCAGTGCAGCCCGCAATTTGGGGGTGGCTCTGTCTTATGGATTTTCAGTTTTCCCAAGGTATATTCCCTAGACTGGAAGTGCCCTTGGCTCTGTAGCTCTGTTGTTTACTTGTTTTAGGGAACACAATGCACTCCTCCAGTGAGGCAGTTGGCAACTTACATCCCGCCCATCAGCATAACAAGGCTCCCTGTTCTACAGGGCCTGTCTTCCTTTCTGGTTTTTACACATTTTGTGGATGTCCCTTTTGACCGGTGGGAAGTGATACTTCTTTGTAGTGCAGATTTGCATTGCCCGCTTGCTTGCTTGGCCAAAAAGGGCGTATGCGTTTTCTCCTGAATATATTCAGGAGAAAACACATACGCCCTTTTTGGCCAAGTGCATCATTGTCGAAGTTGTGCCCCTCTTCCTGTGCATTACAGGCGATTCCAACGTACCTCTTGTGATCTGTTTCCTGCTATTCTGCCTCGCTTTCAAGTCCGCCTCGTTGCATTCCCTCAACAGATTTTTGGACGATAGTTGGCCTTGATTACTCTGCCAGTTTGTGAATTGCTGTGCCCCTGAGCTCCATTTTTCAACTCGTTTTTTGTGAGCTGAACGCAAGTCCAAACTTTTGGTTCAGGACCTCGACTGGTTCCCGGTGGGTGGCTGAGACTTTGGTTAATTCTTCTTCCTGCCGGGAAATTAGAGTGACATGTGACCATCCAAATGCCTAACAGCTACTCTCTCATTGGTTCTCCCTCTTCCCTTTCATCCTCTGCCAAATTGGCAACCTGTGCGAACCAGGAGCTTAAAGGGGCTCTCTCTCCAAGTTGGGAGATTGATAGGAAAGCAGTTGGAAAGTCAAACCGGAGCACCAGGAGAGGGGCTCTTCGTTGAGTTTTAGAAACCTTTCGTATTCACAGTGTGTCCATTCTCTAGGTTTCCCGTACACGTTATAGCTGTAGTAATATTCCCTTCCACCTGGAGAGCTGGGACCCATGGAATGGGTGCCATGCATTATTGCTTTAAAGGGTCTGCATTTGCTCACCCAATCTCACCAATCCTCTCAGTCCCAAGTGTCCAGCCTTATGCCACATCCAGCTGTCATTGTAGATAGGGTCATTCCAGGTTGCATCAGAGACCCTGAAGGAATTGTAAAGAATTTCCCTGTTTCTTTGTTCTGTTTTTGAAATTCCTTTTTAGAGTGGGTTTGAGCTGATTCTCGCTGCCATGTTTATGCCAGTCTAGACACACTTGATTCCCTTACGGAGACATATCAATACATAGGTTTTAAGATTCTTACTAGTCAGATCTATTCCTCTGCGGGAAATATGGGGTTTTGAGTCCCTTTCACTGAGGAAGGTGTAGGTCTTGTCTATTCCATAGTTGGTTTTTGGAACGGTACCTGTGCTTATATCAAACTCGGGTTTGATGCATCACCCCACCTCTCCTTCCCCCTTAAGCAGGCATAAGAGTGTTTTCTAAATGTGAGACTCTGTTCTCTTGCCTAACTCAGTTCATGTGTAGCCATGTTTACAGGATCTTCCTAAGTGATATCTTATGATAAGTTTCTTTTCCTGTGTGACTTCTTTCACTTAGAATCATCGTACCTGAATCCACTCATTTTGCTGCTACTGGTCTTATGACATTGATTTCGTGGCTGAGGGATATTCCATCGTACGTAAGTTCCACAATGTTTGGAACCATTTTTATATTTCCTGGGATATTTCAGGTGTACCCAGGTTGAGGTTCCTGTAAGCATTGCAGCCCTCAATTTGGGGGTGGCTCTGTCTTATGGATTTTCAGTTTTCCCAAGGTATATTCCCTAGACTGGACGTGCCCTTGGCTCTGGAGCTCTGTTGTTTACTTGTTTTAGGGAACACAATGCACTCCTCCAGTGAGGCAGTTGGCAACTTACATCCCGCCCATCAGCATAACAAGGCTCCCTGTTCTCCAGGGCCTGTCTTGCCTTTCTGGTTTTTACACATTTTGTGGATGTCCCTTTTGACCGGTGGGAAGTGATACATCTTTGTAGTGCAGATTTGCATTGCCCGCTTGCTTGCTTGGCCAAAAAGGGCGTATGCGTTTTCTCCTGAATATATTCAGGAGAAAACGCATACGCCCTTTTTGGCCAAGTGCATCATTGTCGAAGTTGTGCCCCTCTTCCTGTGCTTTACAGGCGATTCCAACGTACCTCTTGAAATCTGTTTCCTGCTATTCTGCCTCGCTTTCAAGTCCGCCTCGTTGCCTTCCCTCAACAGATTTTTGGACGATAGTTGGCCTTGATTACTCTGCCAGTTTGTGAATTGCTGTGCCCCTGAGCTCCATTTATCAACTCGTTTTTTGTGAGCTGAACGCAAGTCCAAACTTTTGGTTCAGGACCTCTACTGGTTCCCGGTGTGTGGCTGAGACTTTGGTTCATTCTTCTTCCTGCCGGGAAATTAGAGTGACATGTGCCCATCCAAATGCCTAACAGCTACTCTCTCATTGCTTCTCCATCTTCCCTTTCATCGTCTGCCAAATTGGCAACCTGTGCGAACCAGGAGCTTAAAGGGGCTCTCTCTCCAAGTTGGGAGATTGATAGGAAAGCAGTTGGAAAGTCAAACCGGAGCACCAGGAGAGGGGCTCTTCGTTGAGTTTTAGAAACCTTTCGTATTCACAGTGTGTCCATTCTCTAGGTTTCCCGTACACGTTATAGCTGTAGTAATATTCACTTCCACCTGGAGAGCTGGGACCCATGGAATGGGTGCCATGCATTATTGCTTTAAAGGGTCTGCATTTGCTCACCCAATCTCACCAATCCTCTCAGTCCCAAGTGTCCAGCCTTATGCCACATCCAGCTGTCATTGTAGATAGGGTCATTCCAGGTTGCATCAGAGACCCTGAAGGAATTGTAAAGAATTTCCCTGTTTCTTTGTTCTGTTTTTGAAATTCCTTTTTAGAGTGGGTTTGAGCTGATTCTCGCGGCCATGTTTATGCCAGTCTAGACACACTTGATTCCCTTACGGAGACATATCAATACATAGGTTTTAAGATTCTTACTAGTCAGATCTATTCCTCTGCGGGAAATATGGAGTTTTGAGTCCCTTTCACTGAGGAAGGTGTAGGTCTTGTCTATTCCATAGTTGGTTTTTGGAACGGTACCTGTGCTTATATCAAACTCGGGTTTGATGCATCACCCCACCTCTCCTTCCCCCTTAAGCAGGCATAAGAGTGTTTTCTAAATGTGAGACTCTGTTCTCTTGCCTAACTCAGTTCATGTGTAGCCATGTTTACAGGATCTTCCTAAGTGATATCTTATGATAAGTTTCTTTTCCTGTGTGACTTCTTTCACTTAGAATCATCGTACCTGAATCCACTCATTTTGCTGCTACTGGTCTTATGACATTGATTTCGTGGCTGAGGGATATTCCATCGTACGTAAGTTCCACAATGTTTGGAACCATTTTTATATTTCCTGGGATATTTCAGGTGTACCCAGGTTGAGGTTCCTGTAAGCAGTGCAGCCCTCAATTTGGGGGTGGCTCTGTCTTATGGATTTTCAGTTTTCCCAAGGTATATTCCCTAGACTGGACGTGCCCTTGGCTCTGGAGCTCTGTTGTTTACTTGTTTTAGGGAACACAATGCACTCCTCCAGTGAGGCAGTTGGCAACTTACATCCCGCCCATCAGCATAACAAGGCTCCCTGTTCTCCAGGGCCTGTCTTGCCTTTCTGGTTTTTACACATTTTGTGGATGTCCCTTTTGACCGGTGGGAAGTGATACTTCTTTGTAGTGCAGATTTGCATTGCCCGCTTGCTTGCTTGGCCAAAAAGGGCGTATGCGTTTTCTCCTGAATATATTCAGGAGAAAACGCATACGCCCTTTTTGGCCAAGTGCATCATTGTCGAAGTTGTGCCCCTCTTCCTGTGCTTTACAGGCGATTCTAACGTACCTCTTGAGATCTGTTTCCTGCTATTCTGCCTCGCTTTCAAGTCCGCCTCGTTGCCTTCCCTCAACAGATTTTTGGACGATAGTTGGCCTTGATTACTCTGCCAGTTTGTGAATTGCTGTGCCCCTGAGCTCCATTTATCAACTCGTTTTTTGTGAGCTGAACGCAAGTCCAAACTTTTGGTTCAGGACCTCTACTGGTTCCCGGTGGGTGGCTGAGACTTTGGTTCATTCTTCTTCCTGCCGGGAAATTAGAGTGACATGTGCCCATCCAAATGCCTAACAGCTACTCTCTCATTGGTTCTCCCTCTTCCCTTTCATCCTCTGCCAAATTGGCAACCTGTGCGAACCAGGAGCTTAAAGGGGCTGTCTCTCCAAGTTGGGAGATTGATAGGAAAGCAGTTGGAAAGTCAAACCGGAGCACCAGGAGAGGGGCTCTTCGTTGAGTTTTAGAAACCTTTCGTATTCACAGTGTGTCCATTCTCTAGGTTTCCCGTACACGTTATAACTGTAGTAATATTCCCTTCAACCTGGAGAGCTGGGACCCATGGAATGGGTGCCATGCATTATTGCTTTAAAGGGTCTGCATTTGCTCACCCAATCTCACCAATCCTCTCAGTCCCAAGTGTCCAGCCTTATGCCACATCCAGCTGTCATTGTAGATAGGGTCATTCCAGGTTGCATCAGAGACCCTGAAGGAATTGTAAAGAATTTCCCTGTTTCTTTGTTCTGTTTTTGAAATTCCTTTTTAGAGTGGGTTTGAGCTGATTCTCGCTGCCCTGTTTATGCCAGTCTAGACACACTTGATTCCCTTACGGAGACATATCAATACATAGGTTTTAAGATTCTTACTAGTCAGATCTATTCCTCTGCGGGAAATATGGGGTTTTGAGTCCCTTTCACTGAGGAAGGTGTAGGTCTTGTCTATTCCATAGTTGGTTTTTGGAACGGTACCTGTGCTTATATCAAACTCTGGTTTGATGCATCACCCCACCTCTCCTTCCCCCTTAAGCAGGCATAAGAGTGTTATCTAAATGTGAGACTCTGTTCTCTTGCCTAACTCAGTTCATGTGTAGCCATGTTTACAGGATCTTCCTAAGTGATATCTTATGATAAGTTTCTTTTCCTGTGTGACTTCTTTCACTTAGAATCATCGTACCTGAATCCACTCATTTTGCTGCTACTGGTCTTATGACATTGATTTCGTGGCTGAGGGATATTCCATCGTACGTAAGTTCCACAATGTTTGGAACCATTTTTGTATTTCCTGGGATATTTCAGGTGTACCCAGGTTGAGGTTCTTGTAAGCAGTGCAGCCCTCAATTTGGGGGTGGCTCTGTCTTATGGATTTTCAGTTTTCCCAAGGTATATTCCCTAGACCGGAAGTGCCCTTGGCTCTGTAGCTCTGTTGTTTACTTGTTTTAGGGGACACAATGCACTCCTCCAGTGAGGCAGTTGGCAACTTACATCCCGCCCATCAGCATAACAAGGCTCCCTGTTCTCCAGGGCCTGTCTTGCCTTTCTGGTTTTTACACATTTTGTGGATGTCCCTTTTGACCGGTGGGAAGTGATACTTCTTTGTAGTGCAGATTTGCATTGCCCGCTTGCTTGCTTGGCCAAAAAGGGCGTATGCGTTTTCTCCTGAATATATTCAGGAGAAAACTCATACGCCCTTTTTGGCCAAGTGCATCATTGTCGAAGTTGTGCCCCTCTTCCTGTGCTTTACAGGCGATTCCAACGTACCTCTTGAAATCTGTTTCCTGCTATTCTGCCTCGCTTTCAAGTGCGCCTCGTTGCCTTCCCTCAACAGATTTTTGGACGATAGTTGGCCTTGATTACTCTGCCAGTTTGTGAATTGCTGTGCCCCTGAGCTCCATTTTTCAACTCGTTTTTTTGTGAGCTGAACGCAAGTCCAAACTTTTGGTTCAGGACCTATACTGGTTCCCGGTGGGTGGCTGAGACTTTGGTTAATTCTTCTTCCTGCCGGGAAATTAGAGTGACATGTGCCCATCCAAATGCCTAACAGCTACTCTCTCATTGGTTCTCCCTCTTCCCTTTCATCCTCTGCCAAATTGGCAACCTGTGCGAACCAGGAGCTTAAAGGGGCTATCTCTCCAAGTTGGGAGATTGATAGGAAAGCAGTTGGAAAGTCAAACCGGAGCACCAGGAGAGGGGCTCTTCGTTGAGTTTTAGAAACCTTTCGTATTCACAGTGTGTCCATTCTCTAGGTTTCCCGTACATGTTATAGCTGTAGTAATATTCCCTTCAACCTGGAGAGCTGGGACCCATGGAATGGGTGCCATGCATTGTTGCTTTAAAGGGTCTGCATTTGCTCACCCAATCTCACCAATCCTCTCAGTCCCAAGTGTCCAGCCTCATGCCACATCCAGCTGTCATTGTAGATAGGGTCATTCCAGGTTGCATCCGAGACCCTGAAGGAATTGTAAAGAATTTCCCTGTTTCTTTGTTCTGTTTTTGAAATTCCTTTTTGGAGTGGGTTTGAGCTGATTCTCGCGGCCATGTTTATGCCAGTCTAGACACACTTGATTCCCTTACGGAGACATATCAATACATAGGTTTTAAGATTCTTACTAGTCAGATCTATTCCTCTGCGGGAAATATGGGGTTTTGAGTCCCTTTCACTGAGGAAGGTGTAGGTCTTGTCTATTCCATAGTTGGTTTTTGGAACGGTACCTGTGCTTATATCAAACTCTGGTTTGATGCATCTCCGCACCTCTCCTTCCCCCTTAAGCAGGCATAAGAGTGTTTTCTAAATGTGAGACTCTGTTCTCTTGCCTAATTCAGTTCATGTGCAGCCATGTTTACAGGATCTTCCTAAGTGATATCATATGATAAGTTTCTTTTTCTGTGTGACTTCTTTCTCTTAGAATCATCGTACCTGAATCCACTCATTTTGCTGCTACTGGTCTTATGACATTGATTTCATGGCTGAGGGATATTCCATCGTACGTAAGTTCCACAATGTTTGGAACCATTTTTGTATTTCCTGGGATATTTCAGGTGTACCCAGGTTGAGGTTCTTGTAAGCAGTGCAGCCCTCAATTTGGGTGTGGCTCTGTCTTATGGATTTTCAGTTTTCTCAAGGTATATTCCCTAGACCGGAAGTGCCCTTGGCTCTGTAGCTCTGTTGTTTACTTGTTTTAGGGAACACAATGCACTCCTCCAGTGAGGCAGTTGGCAACTTACATCCCGCCCATCAGCATAACAAGGCTCCCTGTTCTCCAGGGCCTGTCTTGCCTTTCTGGTTTTTACACATTTTGTGGATGTCCCTTTTGACCGGTGGGAAGTGATACTTCTTTGTAGTGCAGATTTGCATTGCCCGCTTGCTTGCTTGGCCAAAAAGGGCGTATGCGTTTTCTCCTGAATATATTCAGGAGAAAACGCATACGCCCTTTTTGGCCAAGTGCATCATTGTCGAAGTTGTGCCCCTCTTCCTGTGCTTTACAGGCGATTCCAACGTACCTCTTGATATCTGTTTCCTGCTATTCTGCCTCGCTTTCAAGTGCGCCTCGTTGCCTTCCCTCAACAGATTTTTGGACGATAGTTGGCCATGATTACTCTGCCAGTTTGTGAATTGCTGTGCCCCTGACCTCCATTATTCAACTCGTTTTTTTGTGAGCTGAACGCAAGTCCAAACTTTTGGTTCAGGACCTCGACTGGTTCCAGGTGGGAGGCTGAGACTTTGGTTCATTCTTCTTCCTGCCGGGAAATTAGAGTGACATGTGCCCATCCAAATGCCTAACAGCTACTCTCTCATTGGTTCTCCCTCTTCCCTTTGATCCTCTGCAAAATTGGCAACCTGTGCGAACGAGGAGCTTAAAGGGGCTGTCTCTCCAAGTTGGGAGATTGATAGGAAAGCAGTTGGAAAGTCAAACCGGAGCACCAGGAGCGGGACTCTTCGTTGAGGTTTAGAAACCTTTCGTATTCACAGTGTGTCCATTCTCTAGGTTTCCCGTACATGTTATAGCTGTAGTAATATGCCCTTCAACCTGGAGAGCTGGGACACATGGAATGGGTGCCATGCATTATTGCTTTAAAGGGTCTGCATTTGCTCACCCAATCTCACCAATCCTCTCAGTCCCAAGTGTCCAGCCTCATGCCACATCCAGCTGTCATTGTAGATAGGGTCATTCCAGGTTGCATCCGAGACCCTGAAGGAATTGTAAAGAATTTCCCTGTTTCTTTCTTCTGTTTTAGAAATTCCTTTTTAGAGTGGGTTTGAGCTGATTCTCGCTGCCATGTTTATGCCAGTCTAGACACACTTGATTCCCTTACGGAGACATATCAATACATAGGTTTTAAGATTCTTACTAGTCAGATCTATTCCTCTGCGGGAAATATGGGGTTTTGAGTCCCTTTCACTGAGGAAGGTGTAGGTCTTGTGTATTCCATAGTTGGTTTTTGGAACGGTACCTGTGCTTATATCAAACTCTGGTTTGATGCATCACCCCACCTCTCCTTCCCCCTTAAGCAGGCATAAGAGTGTTTTCTAAATGTGAGACTCTGTTCTCTTGCCTAACTCAGTTCATGTGTAGCCATGTTTACAGGATCTTCCTAAGTGATATCTTATGATAAGTTTCTTTTTCTGTGTGACTTCTTTCACTTAGAATCATCGTACCTGAATCCACTCATTTTGCTGCTACTGGTCTTATGACATTGATTTCATGGCTGAGGGATATTCCATCGTACGTAAGTTCCACAATGTTTGGAACCATTTTTATATTTCCTGGGATATTTCAGGTGTACCCAGGTTGAGGTTCTTGTAAGCAGTGCAGCCCTCAATTTGGGGGTGGCTGTGTCTTATGGATTTTCAGTTTTCCCAAGGTATATTCCCTAGACCGGAAGTGCCCTTGGCTCTGTAGCTCTGTTGTTTACTTGTTTTAGGGAACACAATGCACTCCTCCAGTGAGGCAGTTGGCAACTTACATCCCGCCCATCAGCATAACAAGGCTCCCTGTTCTCCAGGGCCTGTCTTGCCTTTCTGGTTTTTACACATTTTGTGGATATCCCTTTTGAACGGTGGGAAGTGATACTTCTTTGTAGTGCAGATTTGCATTGCCCGCTTGCTTGCTTGGCCAAAAAGGGCGTATGCGGTTTCTCCTGAATATATTCAGGAGAAAACGCATACGCCCTTTTTGGCCAAGTGCATCATTGTCGAAGTTGTGCCCCTCTTCCTGTGCTTTACAGGCGATTCCAACCTACCTCTTGAAATCTGTTTCCTGCTATTCTGCCTCGCTTTCAAGTGCGCCTCGTTGCCTTCCCTCAACAGATTTTTGGACGATACTTGGCCTTGATTACTCTGCCAGTTTGTGAATTGCTGTGCCCCTGAGCTCCATTTTTCAACTCGTTGTTTTGTGAGCTGAACGCAAGTCCAAACTTTTGGTTCAGGACCTATACTGGTTCCCGGTGGGTGGCTGAGACTTTGGTTAATTCTTCTTCCTGCCAGGAAATTAGAGTGACATGTGCCCATCCAAATGCCTAACAGCTACTCTCTCATTGGTTCTCCCTCTTCCATTTCATCCTCTGCCAAATTGGCAACCTGTGCGAACCAGGAGCTAAAAGGGGCTGTCTCTCCATGTTGGGAGATTGATAGGAAAGCAGTTGGAATGTCAAACCGGAGCACCAGGAGAGGGACTCTTCGTTGAGTTTTAGAAACCTTTTGTATTCACAGTGTGTCCATTCTCTAGGTTTCCCGAACATGTTATAGCTGTAGTAATATTCCCTTCAACCTGGAGAGTTGGGACCCATGGAATGGGTGCCATGCATTATTGCTTTAAAGGGTCTGCATTTGCTCACCCAATCTCACCAATCCTCTCAGTCCCAAGTGACCAGCCTCATGCCACATCCATCTGTCATTGTAGATAGGGTCATTCCAGGTTGCATCAGAGACCCTGAAGGAATTGTAAAGAATTTCCCTGTTTCTTTCTTCTGTTTTAGAAATTCCTTTTTAGAGTGGGTTTGAGCTGATTCTCGCTGCCATGTTTATGCCAGTCTAGACACACTTGATTCCCTTACGGAGACATATCAATACATAGGTTTTAAGATTCTTACTAGTCAGATCTATTCCTCTGCGGGAAATATGGGGTTTTGAGTCCCTTTCACTGAGGAAGGTGTAGGTCTTGTGTATTCCATAGTTGGTTTTTGGAACGGTACCTGTGCTTATATCAAACTCTGGTTTGATGCATCACCCCACCTCTCCTTCCCCCTTAAGCAAGCATAAGAGTGTTTTCTAAATGTGAGACTCTGTTCTCTTGCCTAACTCAGTTCATGTGTAGCCATGTTTACAGGATCTTCCTAAGTGATATCTTATGATAAGTTTCTTTTCCTGTGTGACTTCTTTCACTTAGAATCATCGTACCTGAATCCACTCATTTTGCTGCTACTGGTCTTATGACATTGATTTCATGGCTGAGGGATATTCCATCGTACGTAAGTTCCACAATGTTTGGAACCATTTTTATATTTCCTGGAATATTTCAGGTGTACCCAGGTTGAGGTTCTTGTAAGCAGTGCAGCCCTCAATTTGGGTGTGGCTCTGTCTTATGGATTTTCAGTTTTCCCAAGGTATATTCCCTAGACCGGAAGTGCCCTTGGCTCTGTAGCTCTGTTGTTTACTTGTTTTAGGGAACACAATGCACTCCTCCAGTGAGGCAGTTGGCAACTTACATCCCGCCCATCAGCATAACAAGGCTCCCTGTTCTCCAGGGCCTGTCTTGCCTTTCTGGTTTTTACACATTTTGTGGATGTCCCTTTTGACCGGTGGGAAGTGATACTTCTTTGTAGTGCAGATTTGCATTGCCCGCTTGCTTGCTTGGCCACAAAGGGCGTATGCGTTTTCTCCTGAATATATTCAGGAGAAAATGCATACGCCCTTTTTGGCCAAGTGCATCATTGTCGAAGTTGTGCCCCTCTTCCTGTGCTTTACAGTCGAGTCCAACGTACCTCTTGAAATCTGTTTCCTGCTATTCTGCCTCGCTTTCAAGTCCGCCTCGTTGCCTTCCCTCAACAGATTTTTGGACGATAGTTGGCCTTGATTACTCTGCCAGTTTGTGAATTGCTGTGCCCCTGAGCTCCATTTTTCAACTCGTTGTTTTGTGAGCTGAACGCAAGTCCAAACCTTTGGTTCAGGACCTATACTGGTTCCCGGTGTGTGGCTGAGACTTTGGTTAATTCTTCTTCCTGCCAGGAAATTAGAGTGACATATGCCCATCCAAATGCCTAACAGCTACTCTCTCATTGGTTCTCCCTCTTCCCTTTCATCCTCTGCCAAATTGGCAACCTGTGTGAACCAGGAGCTTAAAGGGGCTGTCTCTCCTAGTTGGCAGATTGATAGGAAAGCAGTTGGAAAGTCAAACCGGAGCACCAGGAGAGGGATTCTTCGTTGAGTTTTAGAAACCTTTCATATTCACAGTGTGTCCATTCTCTAGGTTTCCCGTACATGTTATAGCTGTAGTAATATTCCCTTCAACCTGGAGAGCTGGGACCCATGGAATGGGTGCCATGCATTATTGCTTTAAAGGGTCTGCATTTGCTCACCCAATCTCACCAATCCTCTCAGTCCCAAGTGTCCAGCCTCATGCCACATCCATCTGTCATTGTAGATAGGGTCATTCCAGGTTGCATCCGAGACCCTGAAGGAATTGTAAAGAATTTCCCTGTTTCTTTGTTCTGTTTTTGAAATTCCTTTTTAGAGTGGGTTTGAGCTGATTCTCGCTGCCATGTTTATGCCAGTCTAGACACACTTGATTCCCTTACGGAGACATATCAATAAATAGGTTTTAAGATTCTTACTAGTCAGATCTACTCCTCTGTGGGAAATATGGGGTTTTGAGTCCCTTTCACTGAGGAAGGTGTAGGTCTTGTCTATTCCATAGTTGGTTTTTGGAACGGTACCTGTGCTTATATCAAACTCTGGTTTGATGCATCACCCCACCTCTCCTTCCCCCTTAAGCAGGCATAAGAGTGTTTTCTAAATGTGAGACTCTGTTCTCTTGCCTAACTCAGTTCATGTGTAGCCATGTTTACAGTATCTTCCTAAGTGATATCTTATGATAAGTTTCTTTTTCTGTGTGACTTCTTTCACTTAGAATCATCGTACCTGAATCCACTCATTTTGCTGCTACTGGTCTTATGACATTGATTTCATGGCTGAGGGATATTCCATCGTACGTAAGTTCCACAATGTTTGGAACCATTTTTATATTTCCTGGGATATTTCAGGTGTACCCAGGTTGAGGTTCTTGTAAGCAGTGCAGCCCTCAATTTGGGGGTGGCTCTGTCTTATGGATTTTCAGTTTTCCCAAGGTATATTCCCTAGACCGGAAGTGCCCTTGGCTCTGTAGCTCTGTTGTTTACTTGTTTTAGGGAACACAATGCACTCCTCCAGTGAGGCAGTTGGCAACTTACATCCCGCCCATCAGCATAAAAAGGCTCCCTGTTCTCCAGGGCCTGTCTTGCCTTTCTGGTTTTTACACATTTTGTGGATGTCCCTTTTGACCGGTAGGAAGTGATACTTCTTTGTAGTGCAGATTTGCATTGCCCGCTTGCTTGCTTGGCCAAAAAGGGCGTATGCGTTTTCTCCTGAATATATTCAGGAGAAAACGCATACGCCCTTTTTGGCCAAGTGCATCATTGTCGAAGTTGTGCCCCTCTTCCTGTGCTTTACAGGCGAGTCCAACGTACCTCTTGAAATCTGTTTCCTGCTATTCTGCCTCGCTTTCAAGTCCGCCTCGTTGCCTTCCCTCAACAGATTTTTGGACGATAGTTGGCCTTGATTACTCTGCCAGTTTGTGAATTGCTGTGCCCCTGACCTCCATTATTCAACTCGTTTATTTGTGAGCTGAACGCAAGTCCAAACTTTTGGTTCAGGACCTATACTGGTTCCAGGTGGGTGGCTGAGACTTTGGTTAATTCTTCTTCCTGCCGGGAAATTAGAGTGACATGTGCCCATCCAAATGCCTAACAGCTACTCTCTCATTGGTTCTCCCTATTCCCTTTCATCCTCTGCCAAATTGGCAACCTGTGCGAACCAGGAGCTAAAAGGGTCTGTCTCTCCAAGTTGCGAGATTGATAGGAAAGCAGTTGGAATGTCAAACCGGAGCACCAGGAGAGGGACTCTTCGTTGAGTTTTAGAAACCTTTTGTATTCACAGTGTGTCCATTCTCTAGGTTTCCCGTACATGTTATAGCTGTAGTAATATTCCCTTCATCCTGGAGAGTTGGGACCCATGGAATGGGTGCCATGCATTATTGCTTTAAAGGGTCTGCATTTGCTCACCCAATCTCACCAATCCTCTCAGTCCCAAGTGTCCAGCCTCATGCCACATCCATCTGTCATTGTAGATAGGGTCATTCCAGGTTGCATCAGAGACCCTGAAGGAATTGTAAAGAATTCCCCTGTTTCTTTGTTCTGTTTTTGAAATTCCTTTTTAGAGTGGGTTTGAGCTGATTCTCGCTGCCATGTTTATGCCAGTCTAGACACACTTGATTCCCTTACGGAGACATATCAATACATAGGTTTTAAGATTCTTACTAGTCAGATCGATTCCTCTGCGGGAAATATGGGGTTTTGAGTCCCTTTCACTGAGGAAGGTGTAGGTCTTGTCTATTCCATAGTTGGTTTTTGGAACGGTACCTGTGCTTATATCAAACTCTGGTTTGATGCATCTCCCCACCTCTCCTTCCCCCTTAAGCAGGCATAAGAGTGTTTTCTAAATGTGAGACTCTGTTCTCTTGCCTAACTCAGTTCATGTGTAGCCATGTTTACAGGATCTTCCTAAGTGATATCTTATGATAAGTTTCTTTTTCTGTGTGACTTCTTTCACTTAGAATCATCGTACCTGAATCCACTCATTTTGCTGCTACTGGTCTTATGACATTGATTTCATGGCTGAGGGATATTCCATCGTACGTAAGTTCCACAATGTTTGGAACCATTTTTATATTTCCTGGGATATTTCAGGTGTACCCAGGTTGAGGTTCTTGTAAGCAGTGCAGCCCTCAATTTGGGGGTGGCTCTGTCTTATGGATTTTCAGTTTTCCCAAGGTATATTCCCTAGACCGGAAGTGCCCTTGGCTCTGTAGCTCTGTTGTTTACTTGTTTTAGGGGACACAATGCACTCCTCCAGTGAGGCAGTTGGCAACTTACATCCCGCCCATCAGCATAACAAGGCTCCCTGTTCTCCAGGGCCTGTCTTGCCTTTCTGGTTTTTACACATTTTGTGGATGTCCCTTTTGACCGGTGGGAAGTGATACTTCTTTGTAGTGCAGATTTGCATTGCCCGCTTGCTTGCTTGGCCAAAAAGGGCGTATGCGTTTTCTCCTGAATATATTCAGGAGAAAACGCATACGCCCTTTTTGGCCAAGTGCATCATTGTCGAAGTTGTGCCCCTCTTCCTGTGCTTTACAGGCAATTCCAACGTACCTCTTGAAATCTGTTTCCTGCTATTCTGCCTCGCTTTCAAGTCCGCCTCGTTGCCTTCCCTCAACAGATTTTTGGACGATAGTTGGCCTTGATTACTCTGCCAGTTTGTGAATTGCTGTGCCCCTGAGCTCCATTTTTCAACTCGTTGTTTTGTGAGCTGAACGCAAGTCCAAGCTTTTGGTTCAGGAACTATACTGGTTCCCGGTGGGTGGCTGAGACTTTGGTTCATTCTTCTTCCTGCCAGGAAATTAGAGTGACATATGCCCATCCAAATGCCTAACAGCTACTCTCTCATTGGTTCTCCCTCTTCCCTTTGATCCTCTGCCAAATTGGCAACTTGTGTGAACCAGGAGCTTAAAGGGGCTGTCTCTCCAAGTTGGGAGATTGATAGGAAAGCAGTTGGAATGTCAAACTGGAGCACCAGGAGAGGGACTCTTCGTTGAGTTTTAGAAACCTTTCGTATTCACAGTGTGTCCATTCTCTAGGTTTCCCGTACATGTTATAGCTGTAGTAATATTCCCTTCATCCTGGAGAGCTGGGACCCATGGAATGGGTGCCATGCATTATTGCTTTAAAGGGTCTGCATTTGCTCACCCAATCTCACCAATCCTCTCAGTCCCAAGTGTCCAGCCTCATGCCACATCCATCTGTCATTGTAGATAGGGTCATTCCAGGTTGCATCAGAGACCCTGAAGGAATTGTAAAGAATTTCCCTGTTTCTTTGTTCTGTTTTTGAAATTCCTTTTTAGAGTGGGTTTGAGATGATTCTCGCTGCCATGTTTATGCCAGTCTAGACACACTTGATTCCCTTACGGAGATATATCAATACATAGGTTTTAAGATTCTTACTAGTCAGATGTATTCCTCTGTGGAAATATGGGGTTTTGAGTCCCTTTCACTGAGGAAGGTGTAGGTCTTGTCTATTCCATAGTTGGTTTTTGGAACGGTACCTGTGCTTATATCAAACTCTGGTTTGATGCATCTCCCCACCTCTCCTTCCCCCTTAAGCAGGCATAAGAGTGTTTTCTAAATGTGAGACTCTGTTCTCTTGCCTAACTCAGTTCATGTGTAGCCATGTTTACAGGATCTTCCTAAGTGATATCTTATGATAAGTTTCTTTTTCTGTGTGACTTCTTTCACTTAGAATCATCGTACCTGAATCCACTCATTTTGCTGCTACTGGTCTTATGACATTGATTTCATGGCTGAGGGATATTCCATCGTACGTAAGTTCCACAATGTTTGGAACCATTTTTATATTTCCTGGGATATTTCAGGTGTACCCAGGTTGAGGTTCTTGTAAGCAGTGCAGCCCTCAATTTGGGGGTAGCTCTGTCTTATGGATTTTCAGTTTTCCCAAGGTATATTCCCTAGACCGGAAGTGCCCTTGGCTCTGTAGCTCTGTTGTTTACTTGTTTTAGGGGACACAATGCACTCCTCCAGTGAGGCAGTTGGCAACTTACATCCCGCCCATCAGCATAACAAGGCTCCCTGTTCTCCAGGGCCTGTCTTGCCTTTCTGGTTTTTACACATTTTGTGGATGTCCCTTTTGACCGGTGGGAAGTGATACTTCTTTGTAGTGCAGATTTGCATTGCCCGCTTGCTTGCTTGGCCAAAAAGGGCGTATGCGTTTTCTCCTGAATATATTCAGGAGAAAACGCATACGCCCTTTTTGGCCAAGTGCATCATTGTCGAAGTTGTGCCCCTCTTCCTGTGCTTTACAGGCGAGTCCAACGTACCTCTTGAAATCTGTTTCCTGCTATTCTGCCTCGCTTTCAAGTCCGCCTCGTTGCCTTCCCTCAACAGATTTTTGGACGATAGTTGGCCTTGATTACTCTGCCAGTTTGTGAATTGCTGTGCCCCTGACCTCCATTATTCAACTCGTTTTTTTGTGAGCTGAACGCAAGTCCAAACTTTTGGTTCAGGACCTATACTGGTTCCAGGTGGGTGGCTGAGACTTTGGTTCATTCTTCTTCCTGCCGGGAAATTAGAGTGACATGTGCCCATCCAAATGCCTAACAGCTACTCTCTCATTGGTTCTCCCTCTTCCCTTTGATCCTCTGCCAAATTGGCAACCTGTGCGAACCAGGAGCTTAAAGGGGCTGTCTCTCCAAGTTGGGAGATTGATAGTAAAGCAGTTGGAATGTCAAACCGGAGCACCAGGAGAGGGACTCTTCGTTGAGTTTTAGAAACCATTTGTATTCACAGTGTGTCCATTCTCTAGGTTTCCCGTACATGTTATAGCTGTAGTAATATTCCCTTCAACCTGGAGAGTTGGGACCCATGGAATGGGTGCCATGCATTATTGCTTTAAAGGGTCTGCATTTGCTCACCCAATCTCACCAATCCTCTCAGTCCCAAGTGTCCAGCCTCATGCCACATCCATCTGTCATTGTAGATAGGGTCATTCCAGGTTGCATCAGAGACCCTGAAGGAATTGTAAAGAATTTCCCTGTTTATTTGTTCTGTTTTTGAAATTCCTTTTTAGAGTGGGTTTGAGCTGATTCTCGCTGCCATGTTTATGCCAGTCTAGACACACTTGATTCCCTTACAGAGACATATCAATACATAGGTTTTAAGATTCTTACTAGTCAGATCTATTCCTCTGCGGGAAATATGGGGTTTTGAGTCCCTTTCACTGAGGAAGGTGTAGGTCTTGTCTATTCCATAGTTGGTTTTTGGAACGGTACCTGTGCTTATATCAAACTCTGGTTTGATGCATCACCCCACCTCTCCTTCCCCCTTAAGCAGGCATAAGAGTGTTTTCTAAATGTGAGACTCTGTTCTCTTGCCTAACTCAGTTCATGTGTAGCCATGTTTACAGGATCTTCCTAAGTGATATCTTATGATAAGTTTCTTTTCCTGTGTGACTTCTTTCACTTAGAATCATCGTACCTGAATCCACTCATTTTGCTGCTACTGGTCTTATGACATTGATTTCGTGGCTGAGGGATATTCCATCGTACGTAAGTTCCACAATGTTTGGAACCATTTTTATATTTCCTGGGATATTTCAGGTGTACCCAGGTTGAGGTTCCTGTAAGCAGTGCAGCCCTCAATTTGGGGGTGGCTCTGTCTTATGGATTTTCAGTTTTCCCGAGGTATATTCCCTAGACTGGTCGTGCCCTTGGCTCTGGAGCTCTGTTGTTTTCTTGTTTTAGGGAACACAATGCACTCCTCCAGTGAGGCAGTTGGCAACTTACATCCCGCCCATCAGCATAACAAGGCTCCCTGTTCTCCAGGGCCTGTCTTGCCTTTCTGGTTTTTACACATTTTGTGGATGTCCCTTTTGACCGGTGGGAAGTGATACTTCTTTGTAGTGCAGATTTGCATTGCCCGCTTGCTTGCTTGGCCAAAAAGGGCGTATGCGTTTTCTCCTGAATATATTCAGGAGAAAACGCATACGCCCTTTTTGGCCAAGTGCATCATTGTCGAAGTTGTGCCCCTCTTCCTGTGCTTTACAGGCGATTCCAACGTACCTCTTGAAATCTGTTTCCTGCTATTCTGCCTCGCTTTCAAGTCCGCCTCGTTGCCTTCCCTCAACAGATTTTTGGACGATAGTTGGCCTTGATTACTCTGCCAGTTTGTGAATTGCTGTGCCCCTGAGCTCCATTTTTCAACTCGTTTTTTGTGAGCTGAACGCAAGTCCAAACTTTTGGTTCAGGACCTCTACTGGTTCCCGGTGGGTGGCTGAGACTTTGGTTCATTCTTCTTCCTGCCGGGAAATTAGAGTGACATGTGCCCATCCAAATGCCTAACAGCTACTCTCTCACTGGTTCTCCCTCTTCCCTTTCATCCTCTGCCAAATTGGCAACCTGTGCGAACCAGGAGCTTAAAGGGGCTGTCTCTCCAAGTTGGGAGATTGATAGGAAAGCAGTTGGAATGTCAAACCGGAGCACCAGGAGAGGGGCTCTTCGTTGAGTTTTAGAAACCTTTCGTATTCACAGTGTGTCCATTCTCTAGGTTTCCCGTACACGTTATAACTGTAGTAATATTCCCTTCAACCTGGAGAGCTGGGACCCATGGAATGGGTGCCATGCATTATTGCTTTAAAGGTTCTGCATTTGCTCACCTAATCTCACCAATCCTCTCAGTCCCAAGTGTCCAGCCTTATGCCACATCCAGCTGTCATTGTAGATAGGGTCATTCCAGGTTGCATCAGAGACCCTGAAGGAATTGTAAAGAATTTCCCTGTTTCTTTGTTCTGTTTTTGAAATTCCTTTTTAGAGTGGGTTTGAGCTGATTCTCGCTGCCCTGTTTATGCCAGTGTAGACACACTTGATTCCCTTACGGAGACATATCAATACATAGGTTTTAAGATTCTTACTAGTCATATCTATTCCTCTGCGGGAAATATGGGGTTTTGAGTCCCTTTCACTGAGGAAGGTGTAGGTCTTGTCTATTCCATAGTTGGTTTTTGGAACGGTACCTGTGCTTATATCAAACTCGGGTTTGATGCATCACCCCACCTCTCCTTCCCCCTTAAGCAGGCATAAGAGTGTTTTCTAAATGTGAGACTCTGTTCTCTTGCCTAACTCAGTTCATGTGTAGCCATGTTTACAGGATCTTCCTAAGTGATATCTTATGATAAGTTTCTTTTCCTGTGTGACTTCTTTCACTTAGAATCATCGTACCTGAATCCACTCATTTTGCTGCTACTGGTCTTATGACATTGATTTCGTGGCTGAGGGATATTCCATCATACGTAAGTTCCACAATGTTTGGAACCATTTTTATATTTCCTGGGATATTTCAGGTGTACCCAGGTTGAGGTTCCTGTAAGCAGTGCAGCCCTCAATTTGGGGGTGGCTCTGTCTTATGGATTTTCAGTTTTCCCAAGGTATATTCCCTAGACTGGACGTGCCCTTGGCTCAGGAGCTCTGTTGTTTACTTGTTTTAGGGAACACAATGCACTCCTCCAGTGAGGCAGTTGGCAACTTACATCCCGCCCATCAGCATAACAAGGCTCCCTGTTCTCCAGGGCCTGTCTTGCCTTTCTGGTTTTTACACATTTTGTGGATGTCCCTTTTGACCGGTGGGAAGTGATACTTCTTTGTAGTGCAGATTTGCATTGCCCGCTTGCTTGCTTGGCCAAAAAGGGCGTATGCGTTTTCTCCTGAATATATTCAGGAGAAAACGCATACGCCCTTTTTGGCCAAGTGCATCATTGTCGAAGTTGTGCCCCTCTTCCTGTGCTTTACAGATGATTCCAACGTACCTCTTGAAATCTGTTTCCTGCTATTCTGCCTCGCTTTCAAGTGCGCCTCGTTGCCTTCCCTCAACAGATTTTTGGACGATAGTTGGCCTTGATTACTCTGCCAGTTTGTGAATTGCTGTGCCCCTGAGCTCCATTTTTCAACTCGTTTTTTGTGAGCTGAACGCAAGTCCAAACTTTTGGTTCAGGACCTCTACTGGTTCCCGGTGGGTGGCTGAGACTTTGGTTCATTCTTCTTCCTGCCGGGAAATTAGAGTGACATGTGCCCATCCAAATGCCTAACAGCTACTCTCTCATTGGTTCTCCCTCTTCCCTTTCATCCTCTGCCAAATTGGCAACCTGTGCGAACCAGGAGCTTAAAGGGGCTGTCTCTCCAAGTTGGGAGATTGATAGGAAAGCAGTTGGAATGTCAAACCGGAGCACCAGGAGAGGGGCACTTCGTTGAGTTTTAGAAACCTTTCGTATTCACAGTGTGTCCATTCTCTAGGTTTCCCGTACACGTTATAGCTGAAGTAATATTCCCTTCAACCTGGAGAGCTGGGACCTATGGAATGGGTGCCATGCATTATTGCTTTAAAGGGTCTGCATTTGCGCACCCAATCTCACCAATCCTCTCAGTCCCACGTGTCCAGGCTTATGCCACATCCAGCTGTCATTGTAGATAGGGTCATTCCAGGATGCATCAGAGACCCTGAAGGAATTGAAAAGAATTTCCCCGTTTCTTTGTTCTGTTTTTGAAATTCCTTTTTAGAGTGGGTTTGAGCTGATTCTCACGGCCATGTTTAAGCCAGTCTAGACACACTTGATTCCCTTACGGAGACATATCAATACATAGGTTTTAAGATTCTTACTAGTCAGATCTATTCCTCTGCGGGAAATATGGGGTTTTGAGTCCCTTTCACTGAGGAAGGTGTAGGTCTTGTCTATTCCATAGTTGGTTTTTGGAACGGTACCTGTGCTTATATCAAACTCTGGTTTGATGCATCACCCCACCTCTCCTTCCCCCTTAAGCAGGCATAAGAGTGTTTTCTAAATGTGAGACTCTGTTCTCTTGCCTAACTCAGTTCATGTGTAGCCATGTTTACAGGATCTTCCTAAGTGATATCTTATGATAAGTTTCTTTTCCTGTGTGACTTCTTTCACTTAGAATCATCGTACCTGAATCCACTCATTTTGCTGCTACTGGTCTTATGACATTGATTTCGTGGCTGAGGGATATTCCATCGTACGTAAGTTCCACAATGTTTGGAACCATTTTTATATTTCCTGGGATATTTCAGGTGTACCCAGGTTGAGGTTCCTGTAAGCAGTGCAGCCCTCAATTTGGGGGTGGCTCTGTCTTATGGATTTTCAGTTTTCCCAAGGTATATTCCCTAGACTGGACGTGCACTTGGCTCTGGAGCTCTGTTGTTTAATTTTTTTAGGGAACACAATGCACTCCTCCAGTGAGGCAGTTGGCAACTTACATCCCGCCCATCAGCATAACAAGGCTCCCTGTTCTCCAGGGCCTGTCTTGCCTTTCTGGTTTTTACACATTTTGTGGATGTCCCTTTTGACCGGTGGGAAGTGATACTCCTTTGTAGTGCAGATTTGCATTGCCCGCTTGCTTGCTTGGCCAAAAAGGGCGTATGAGTTTTCTCCTGAATATATTCAGGAGAAAACGCATACGCCCTTTTTGGCCAAGTGCATCATTGTCGAAGTTGTGCCCCTCTTCCTGTGCTTTACAGGCGATTCCAATGTACCTCTTGAAATCTGTTTCCTGCTATTCTGCCTCGCTTTCAAGTCCGCCTCGTTGCCTTCCCTCAACAGATTTTTGGACGATAGTTGGCCTTGATTACTCTGCCAGTTTGTGAATTGCTGTGCCCCTGAGCTCCATTTTTCAACTCGTTTCTTGTGAGCTGAACGCAAGTCCAAACTTTTGTTTCAGGACGTCTACTGGTTCCCGGTGGGTGGCTGAGACTTTGGTTCATTCTTCTTCCTGCCGGGAAATTAGAGTGACATGTGCCCATCCAAATGCCTAACAGCTACTCTCTCATTGGTTCTCCCTCTTCCCTTTCATCCTCTGCCAAATTGGCAACCTGTGCGAACCAGGAGCTTAAAGGGGCTGTCTCTCCAAGTTGGGAGATTGATAGGAAAGCAGTTGGAAAGTCAAACCGGAGCACCAGGAGAGGGGCTCTTCGTTGAGTTTTAGAAACCTTTCGTATTCACAGTGTGTCCATTCTCTAGGTTTCCCGTACACGTTATAGCTGTAGTAATATTCCCTTCCACCTGGAGAGCTGGGACCCATGGAATGGGTGCCATGCATTATTGCTTTAAAGGGTCTGCATTTGCTCACCCAATCTCACCAATCCTCTCAGTCCCAAGTGTCCAGCCTTATGCCACATCCAGCTGTCATTGTAGATAGGGTCATTCCAGGTTGCATCAGAGACCCTGAAGGAATTGTAAAGAATTTCCCTGTTTCTTTGTTCTGTTTTTGAAATTCCTTTTTAGAGTGGGTTTGAGCTGATTCTCGCTGCCCTGTTTATGCCAGTCTAGACACACTTGATTCCCTTACGGAGACATATCAATACATAGGTTTTAAGATTCTTACTAGTCATATCTATTCCTCTGCGGGAAATATGGGGTTTTGAGTCCCTTTCACTGAGGAAGGTGTAGGTCTTGTCTATTCCATAGTTGGTTTTTGGAACGGTACCTGTGCTTATATCAAACTCGGGTTTGATGCATCACCCCACCTCTCCTTCCCCCTTAAGCAGGCATAAGAGTGTTTTCTAAATGTGAGACTCTGTTCTCTTGCCTAACTCAGTTCATGTGTAGCCATGTTTACAGGATCCTCCTAAGTGATATCTTATGATAAGTTTCTTTTCCTGTGTGACTTCTTTCACTTAGAATCATCGTACCTGAATCCACTCATTTTGCTGCTACTGGTCTTATGACATTGATTTCGTGGCTGAGGGATATTCCATCGTACGTAAGTTCCACAATGTTTGGAACCATTTTTATATTTCCTGGGATATTTCAGGTGTACCCAGGTTGAGGTTCCTGTAAGCAGTGCAGCCCTCAATTTGGGGGTGGCTCTGTCATGGATTTTCAGTTTTCCCGAGGTATATTCCCTAGACTGGACGTGCCCTTGCCTTGGAGCTCTGTTGTTTACTTGTTTTAGGGAACACAATGCACTCCTCCAGTGAGGCAGTTGGCAACTTACATCCCGCCCATCAGAATAACAAGGCTCCCTGTTCTCCAGGGCCTGTCTTGCCTTTCTGGTTTTTACACATTTTGTGGATGTCCCTTTTGACCGGTGGGAAGTGATACTTCTTTGTAGTGCAGATTTGCATTGCCCGCTTGCTTGCTTGGCCAAAAAGGGCGTATGCGTTTTCTCCTGAATATATTCAGGAGAAAACGCATACGCCCTTTTTGGCCAAGTGCATCATTGTCGAAGTTGTGCCCCTCTTCCTGTGCTTTACAGGTGATTCCAATGTACCTCTTGAAATCTGTTTCCTGCTATTCTGCCTCGCTTTCAAGTCCGCCTCGTTGCCTTCCCTCAACAGATTTTTGGACGATAGTTGGCCTTGATTACTCTGCCAGTTTGTGAATTGCTGTGCCCCTGAGCTCCATTTTTCAACTCGTTTCTTGTGAGCTGAACGCAAGTCCAAACTTTTGGTTCAGGACCTCTACTGGTTCCCGGTGGGTGGCTGAGACTTTGGTTCATTCTTCTTCCTGCCGGGAAATTAGAGTGACATGTGCCCATCCAAATGCCTAACAGCTACTCTCTCATTGGTTCTCCCTCTTCCCTTTCATCCTCTGCCAAATTGGCAACCTGTGCGAACCAGGAGCTTAAAGGGGCTCTCTCTCCAAGTTGGGAGATTGATAGGAAAGCAGTTGGAATGTCAAACCGGAGCACCAGGAGAGGGGCTCTTCGTTGAGTTTTAGAAACCTTTCGTATTCACAGTGTGTCCATTCTCTAGGTTTCCCGTACACGTTATAGCTGTAGTAATATTCCCTTCAACCTGGAGAGCTGGGACCCATGGAATGGGTGCCATGCATTATTGCTTTAAAGGGTCTGCATTTGCGCACCCAATCTCACCAATCCTCTCAGTCCCAAGTGTCCAGCCTTATGCCACATCCAGCTGTCATTGTAGATAGGGTCATTCCAGGTTGCATCAGAGACCCTGAAGGAATTGTAAAGAATTTCCCTGTTTCTTTGTTCTGTTTTTGAAATTCCTTTTTAGAGTGGGTTTGAGCTGATTCTCACTGCCCTGTTTATGCCAGTCTAGACACACTTGATTCCCGTTCGGAGACATATCAATACATAGGTTTTAAGATTCTTACTAGTCAGATCTATTCCTCTGCGGGAAATATGGGGTTTTGAGTCCCTTTCACTGAGGAAGGTGTAGGTCTTGTCTATTCCATAGTTGGTTTTTGGAACGGTACCTGTGCTTATATCAAACTCTGGTTTGATGCATCACCCCACCTCTCCTTCCCCCTTAAGCAGGCATAAGAGTGTTTTCTAAATGTGAGACTCTGTTCTCTTGCCTAACTCAGTTCATGTGTAGCCATGTTTACAGGATCTTCCTAAGTGTTATCTTATGATAAGTTTCTTTTCCTGTGTGACTTCTTTCACTTAGAATCATCGTACCTGAATCCACTCATTTTGCTGCTACTGGTCTTATGACATTGATTTCGTGGCTGAGGGATATTCCATCGTACGTAAGTTCCACAATGTTTGGAACCATTTTTATATTTCCTGGGATATTTCAGGTGTACCCAGTTTGAGGTTCCTTTAAGCAGTGCAGCCCTCAATTTGGGGGTGGCTCTGTCTTATGGATTTTCAGTTTTCCCAAGGTATATTCCCTAGACTGGACGTGCCCTTGGCTCTGGAGCTCTGTTGTTTACTTGTTTTAGGGAACACAATGCACTCCTCCAGTGAGGCAGTTGGCAACTTACATCCCGCCCATCAGCATAACAAGGCTCCCTGTTCTCCAGGGCCTGTCTTGCCTTTCTGGTTTTTACACATTTTGTGGATGTCCCTTTTGACCGGTGGGAAGTGATACTTCTTTGTAGTGCAGATTTGCATTGCCCGCTTGCTTGCTTGGCCAAAAAGGGCGTATGCGTTTTCTCCTGAATATATTCAGGAGAAAACGCATACGCCCTTTTTGGCCAAGTGCATCATTGTCGAAGTTGTGCCCCTCTTCCTGTGCTTTACAGGCGATTCCAAAGTACCTCTTGAAATCTGTTTCCTGCTATTCTGCCTCGCTTTCAAGTCCGCCTCGTTGCCTTCCCTCAACAGATTTTTGGACGATAGTTGGCCTTGATTACTCTGCCAGTTTGTGAATTGCTGTGCCCCTGAGCTCCATTTTTCAACTCGTTTTTTGTGAGCTGAACGCAAGTCCAAACTTTTGGTTCAGGACCTCTACTGCTTCCCGGTGGGTGGCTGACACTTTGGTTCATTCTTCTTCCTGCTGGGAAATTAGAGTGACATGTGCCCATCCAAATGCCTAACAGCTACTCTCTCATTGGTTCTCCCTCTTCCCTTTCATCCTCTGCCAAATTGGCAACCTGTGCGAACCAGGAGCTAAAAGGGGCTGTCTCTCCAAGTTGGGAGATTGATAGGAAAGCAGTTGGAATGTCAAACCGGAGCACCAGGAGAGGGACTCTTCGTTGAGTTTTAGAAACCTTTTGTATTCACAGTGTGTCCATTCTCTAGGTTTCCCGAACATGTTATAGCTGTAGTAATATTCCCTTCAACCTGGAGAGTTGGGACCCATGGAATGGGTGCCATGCATTATTGCTTTAAAGGGTCTGCATTTGCTCACCCAATCTCACCAATCCTCTCAGTCCCAAGTGACCAGCCTCATGCCACATCCATCTGTCATTATAGATAGGGTCATTCCAGGTTGCATCAGAGACCCTGAAGGAATTGTAAAGAATTTCCCTGTTTCTTTGTTCTGTTTTTGAAATTCCTTTTTAGAGTGGGTTTGAGCTGATTCTCGCTGCCATGTTTATGCCAGTCTAGACACACTTGATTCCCTTACGGAGACATATCAATACATAGGTTTTAAGATTCTTACTAGTCAGATCTATTCCTCTGCGGGAAATATGGGGTTTTGAGTCCCTTTCACTGAGGAAGGTGTAGGTCTTGTCTATTCCATAGTTGGTTTTTGGAACGGTACCTGTGCTTATATCAAACTCTGGTTTGATGCATCTCCCCACCTCTCCTTCCCCCTTAAGCAGGCATAAGAGTG
Source organism: Mesoplodon mirus (assembly GCF_964341445.2). Lineage (NCBI taxonomy): Eukaryota > Metazoa > Chordata > Mammalia > Artiodactyla > Ziphiidae > Mesoplodon > Mesoplodon mirus. The sequence goes on from NW_028295637.1 coordinate 84,838, forward strand.
TTTTCTAAATGTGAGACTCTGTTCTCTTGCCTAACTCAGTTCATATGTAGCCATGTTTACAGGATCTTCCTAAGTGATATCTTATGATAAGTTTCTTTTTCTGTGTGACGTCTTTCACTTAGAATCATCGTACCTGAATCCACTCATTTTGCTGCTACTGGTCTTATGACATTGATTTCATGGCTGAGGGATATTCCATCGTACGTAAGTTCCACAATGTTTGGAACCATTTTTATATTTCCTGGGATATTTCAGGTGTACCCAGGTTGAGGTTCTTGTAAGCAGTGCAGCCCTCAATTTGGGGGTGGCTCTCTCTTATGGATTTTCAATTTTCCCAAGGTATATTCCCTAGACCGGAAGTGCCCTTGGCTCTGTTGCTCTGTTGATTACTTGTTTTAGGGAACACAATGCACTCCTCCAGTGAGGCAGTTGGCAACTTACATCCCGCCCATCAGCATAACAAGGCTCCCTGTTCTCCAGGGCCTGTCTTGCCTTTCAGGTTTTTACACATTTTGTGGATGTCCCTTTTGACCGGTGGGAAGTGATACTTCTTTGTAGTGCAGATTTGCATTGCCCGCTTGCTTGCTTGGCCAAAAAGGGCGTATGCGTTTTCTCCTCAATATATTCAGGAGAAAACGCATACGCCCTTTTTGGCCAAGTGCATCATTGTCGAAGTTGTGCCCCTCTTCCTGTGCTTTACAGGCGATTCCAACGTACCTCTTGAAATCTGTTTCCTGCTATTCTGCCTCGCTTTCAAGTGCGCCTCGTTGCCTTCCCTCAACAGATTTTTGGACGATAGTTGGCCTTGATTACTCTGCCAGTTTGTGAATTGCTGTGACCCTGAGCTCCATTTTTCAACTCGTTTTTTTGTGAGCTGAACGCAAGTCCAAACTTTTGGTTCAGGACCTATACTGGTTCCCGGTGGGTGGCTGAGACTGGTTCATTCTTCTTCCTGCCGGGAAATTAGAGTGACATGTGCCCATCCAAATGCCTAACAGCTACTCTCTCATTGGTTCTCCCTCTTCCCTTTCATCCTCTGCCAAATTGGCAACCTGTGCGAACCAGGAGCTAAAAGGGGCTGTCTCTCCAAGTTGGGAGATTGATAGGAAAGCAGTTGGAAAGTCAAACCAGAGCACCAGGAGAGGAACACTTCGTTGAGTTTTAGAAACCTTTCGTATTCACTGTGTGTCCATTCTCTAGGTTTCCCGTACATGTTATAGCTGTAGTAATATGCCCTTCAACCTGGAGAGCTGGGACACATGGAATGGGTGCCATGCATTATTGCTTTAAAGGGTCTGCATTTGCTCACCCAATCTCACCAGTCTTCTCAGTCCCAAGTGTCCAGCCTCATGCCACATCCAGCTGTCATTGTAGATAGGGTCATTCCAGGTTGCATCAGAGACCCTGAAGGAATTGTAAAGAATTTCCCTGTTTCTTTGTTCTGTTTTTGAAATTCCTTTTTAGAGTGGGTTTGAGCTGATTCTCGCTGCCATGTTTATACCAGTCTAGACACACTTGATTCCCTTACGGAGATATATCAATACATAGGTTTTAAGATTCTTACTAGTCAGATCTATTCCTCTGCGGGAAATATGGGGTTTTGAGTCCCTTTCACTGAGGAAGGTGTAGGTCTTTTCTATTCCATAGTTGGTTTTTGGAACGGTACCTGTGCTTATATCAAACTCTGGTTTGATGCATCTCCCCACCTCTCCTTCCCCCTTAAGCAGGCATAAGAGTGTTTTCTAAATGTGAGACTCTGTTCTCTTGCCTAATTCAGTTCATGTGTAGCCATGTTTACAGGATCTTCCTTAGTGATATCTTATGATAAGTTTCTTTTTCTGTGTGACTTCTTTCACTTAGAATCATCGTACCTGAATCCACTGATTTTGCTGCTACATGTCTTATGACATTGATTTCATGGCTGAGGGATATTCCATCGTACGTAAGTTCCACAAAGTTTGGAACCATTTTTGTATTTCCTGTGATATTTCAGGTGTACCCAGGTTGAGGTTCTTGTAAGCAGTGCAGCCCTCAATTTGGGGGTGGCTCTGTCTTATGGATTTTCAGTTTTCCCATGGTATATTCCCTAGACCGGAAGTGCCCTTGGCTCTGTAGCTCTGTTGTTTACTTGTTTTAGGGAACACAATGCACTCCTCCAGTGAGGCAGTTGGCAACTTACATCCCGCCCATCAGCATAACAAGGCTCCCTGTTCTCCAGGGCCTGTCTTGCCTTTCTGGTTTTTACACATTTTGTGGATATCCCTTTTGAACGGTGGGAAGTGATACTTCTTTGTAGTGCAGATTTGCATTGCCCGCTTGCTTGCTTGGCCAAAAAGGGCTTATGCGTTTTCTCCTGAATATATTCAGGAGAAAACCCATACGCCCTTTTTGGCCAAGTGCATCATTGTCGAAGTTGTGCCCCTCTTCCTGTGCTTTACAGGCGATTCCAACGTACCTCTTGAAATCTGTTTCCTGCTATTCTGCCTCGCTTTCAAGTGCGCCTCGTTGCCTTCCCTCAACAGATTTTTGGACGATAGTTGGCCTTGATTACTCTGCCAATTTGTGAATTGCTGTGCCCCTGACCTCCATTATTCAACTCGTTTTTTTGTGAGCTGAACGCAAGTCCAAACTTTTGGTTCAGGACCTATACTGGTTCCAGGTGGGTGGCTGAGACTTTGGTTCATTCTTCTTCCTGCCGGGAAATTAGAGTGACATGTGCCCATCCAAATGCCTAACAGCTACTCTCTCATTGGTTCTCCCTCTTCCCTTTCATCCTCTGCCAAATTGGCAACCTGTGCGAACCAGGAGCTAAAAGGGGCTGTCTCTCCAAGTTGGGAGATTGATAGGAAAGCAGTTGGAATGTCAAACCGGAGCACCAGGAGAGGGACTCTTCGTTGAGTTTTAGAAACCTTTTGTATTCACAGTGTGTCCATTCTCTAGGTTTCCCGTACATGTTATAGCTGTAGTAATATTCCCTTCAACCTGGAGAGTTGGCACCCATGGAATGGGTGCCATGCATTATTGCTTTAAAGGGTCTGCATTTGCTCACCCAATCTCACCAATCCTCTCAGTCCCAAGTGACCAGCCTCATGCCACATCCATCTGTCATTATAGATAGGGTCATTCCAGGTTGCATCAGAGACCCTGAAGGAATTGTAAAGAATTTCCCTGTTTCTTTGTTCTGTTTTTGAAATTCCTTTTTAGAGTGGGTTTGAGCTGATTCTCGCTGCCATGTTTATGCCAGTCTAGACACAATTGATTCCCTTACGGAGACATATCAATACATAGGTTTTAAGATTCTTACTAGTCAGATCTATTCCTCTGCGGGAAATATGGGGTTTTGAGTCCCTTTCACTGAGGAAGGTGTAGGTCTTGTCTATTCCATAGTTGGTTTTTGGAACGGTACCTGTGCTTATATCAAACTCTGGTTTGATGCATCTCCCCACCTCTCCTTCCCCCTTAAGCAGGCATAAGAGTGTTTTCTAAATGTGAGACTCTGTTCTCTTGCCTAACTCAGTTCATATGTAGCCATGTTTACAGGATCTTCCTAAGTGATATCTTATGATAAGTTTCTTTTTCTGTGTGACGTCTTTCACTTAGAATCATCGTACCTGAATCCACTCATTTTGCTGCTACTGGTCTTATGACATTGATTTCATGGCTGAGGGATATTCCATCGTACGTAAGTTCCACAATGTTTGGAACCATTTTTATATTTCCTGGGATATTTCAGGTGTACCCAGGTTGAGGTTCTTGTAAGCAGTGCAGCCCTCAATTTGGGGGTGGCTCTCTCTTATGGATTTTCAATTTTCCCAAGGTATATTCCCTAGACCGGAAGTGCCCTTGGCTCTGTTGCTCTGTTGATTACTTGTTTTAGGGAACACAATGCACTCCTCCAGTGAGGCAGTTGGCAACTTACATCCCGCCCATCAGCATAACAAGGCTCCCTGTTCTCCAGGGCCTGTCTTGCCTTTCAGGTTTTTACACATTTTGTGGATGTCCCTTTTGACCGGTGGGAAGTGATACTTCTTTGTAGTGCAGATTTGCATTGCCCGCTTGCTTGCTTGGCCAAAAAGGGCGTATGCGTTTTCTCCTGAATATATTCAGGAGAAAACGCATACGCCCTTTTTGGCCAAGTGCATCATTGTCGAAGTTGTGCCCCTCTTCCTGTGCTTTACAGGCGATTCCAACGTACCTCTTGAAATCTGTTTCCTGCTATTCTGCCTCGCTTTCAAGTGCGCCTCGTTGCCTTCCCTCAACAGATTTTTGGACGATAGTTGGCCTTGATTACTCTGCCAGTTTGTGAATTGCTGTGCCCCTGAGCTCCATTTTTCAACTCGTTTTTTTGTGAGCTGAACGCAAGTCCAAACTTTTGGTTCAGGACCTATACTGGTTCCCGGTGGGTGGCTGAGACTTTGGTTAATTCTTCTTCCTGCCGGGAAATTAGAGTGACATGTGCCCATCCAAATGCCTAACAGCTACTCTCTCATTGGTTCTCCCTCTTCCCTTTGATCCTCTGCCAAATTGGCAACCTGTGCGAACCAGGAGCTTAAAGGGTCTGTCTCTCCAAGTTGGGAGATTGATAGGAAAGCAGTTGGAAAGTCAAACCAGAGCACCAGGAGAGGAACACTTCGTTGAGTTTTAGAAACCTTTCGTATTCACTGTGTGTCCATTCTCTAGGTTTCCCGTACATGTTATAGCTGTAGTAATATGCCCTTCAACCTGGAGAGCTGGGACACATGGAATGGGTGCCATGCATTATTGCTTTAAAGGGTCTGCATTTGCTCACCCAATCTCACCAATCTTCTCAGTCCCAAGTGTCCAGCCTCATGCCACATCCAGCTGTCATTGTAGATAGGGTCATTCCAGGTTGCATCAGAGACCCTGAAGGAATTGTAAAGAATTTCCCTGTTTCTTTGTTCTGTTTTTGAAATTCCTTTTTAGAGTGGGTTTGAGCTGATTCTCGCTGCCATGTTTATACCAGTCTAGACACACTTGATTCCCTTATGGAGATATATCAATACATAGGTTTTAAGATTCTTACTAGTCAGATCTATTCCTCTGCGGGAAATATGGGGTTTTGAGTCCCTTTCACTGAGGAAGGTGTAGGTCTTTTCTATTCCATAGTTGGTTTTTGGAACGGTACCTGTGCTTATATCAAACTCTGGTTTGATGCATCTCCCCACCTCTCCTTCCCCCTTAAGCAGGCATAAGAGTGTTTTCTAAATGTGAGACTCTGTTCTCTTGCCTAATTCAGTTCATGTGTAGCCATGTTTACAGGATCTTCCTTAGTGATATCTTATGATAAGTTTCTTTTTCTGTGTGACTTTTTTCACTTAGAATCATCGTACCTGAATCCACTGATTTTGCTGCTACATGTCTTATGACATTGATTTCATGGCTGAGGGATATTCCATCGTACGTAAGTTCCACAAAGTTTGGAACCATTTTTGTATTTCCTGTGATATTTCAGGTGTACCCAGGTTGAGGTTCTTGTAAGCAGTGCAGCCCTCAATTTGGGGGTGGCTCTGTCTTATGGATTTTCAGTTTGCCCATGGTATATTCCCTAGACCGGAAGTGCCCTTGGCTCTGTAGCTCTGTTGTTTACTTGTTTTAGGGAACACAATGCACTCCTCCAGTGAGGCAGTTGGCAACTTACATCCCGCCCATCAGCATAACAAGGCTCCCTGTTCTCCAGGGCCTGTCTTGCCTTTCAGGTTTTTACACATTTTGTGGATATCCCTTTTGACCGGTGGGAAGTGATACTTCTTTGTAGTGCAGATTTGCATTGCCCGCTTGCTTGCTTGGCCAAAAAGGGCGTATGCGTTTTCTCCTGAATATATTCAGGAGAAAACGCATACGCCCTTTTTGGCCAAGTGCATCATTGTCGAAGTTGTGCCCCTCTTCCTGTGCTTTAGAGGCGATTCCAACGTACCTCTTGAAATCTGTTTCCTGCTATTCTGCCTCGCTTTCAAGTGCGCCTCGTTGCCTTCCCTCAACAGATTTTTGGACGATAGTTGGCCTTGATTACTCTGCCAGTTTGTGAATTGCTGTGCCCCTGAGCTCCATTTTTCAACTCGTTTTTTTGTGAGCTGAACGCAAGTCCAAACTTTTGGTTCAGGACCTATACTGGTTCCCGGTGGGTGGCTGAGACTTTGGTTAATTCTTCTTCCTGCCGGGAAATTAGAGTGACATGTGCCCATCCAAATGCCTAACAGCTACTCTCTCATTGGTTCTCCCTCTTCCCTTTGATCCTCTGCCAAATTGGCAACCTGTGCGAACCAGGAGCTTAAAGGGTCTGTCTCTCCAAGTTGGGAGATTGATAGGAAAGCAGTTGGAAAGTCAAACCAGAGCACCAGGAGAGGAACACTTCGTTCAGTTTTAGAAAACTTTCGTATTCACTGTGTGTCCATTCTCTAGGTTTCCCGTACATGTTATAGCTGTAGTAATATGCCCTTCAACCTGGAGAGCTGGGACACATGGAATGGGTGCCATGCATTATTTCTTTAAAGGGTCTGCATTTGCTCACCCAATCTCACCAATCTTCTCAGTCCCAAGTGTCCAGCCTCATGCCACATCCAGCTGTCATTGTAGATAGGGTCATTCCAGGTTGCATCAGAGACCCTGAAGGAATTGTAAAGAATTTCCCTGTTTCTTTGTTCTGTTTTTGAAATTCCTTTTTAGAGTGGGTTTGAGCTGATTCTCGCTGCCATGTTTATACCAGTCTAGACACACTTGATTCCCTTATGGAGATATATCAATACATAGGTTTTAAGATTCTTACTAGTCAGATCTATTCCTCTGCGGGAAATATGGGGTTTTGAGTCCCTTTCACTGAGGAAGGTGTAGGTCTTGTCTATTCCATAGATGGTTTTTGGAACGGTACCTGTGCTTATATCAAAATCTGGTTTGATGCATCTCCCCACCTCTCCTTCCCCCTTAAGCAGGCATAAGAGTGTTTTCTAAATGTGAGACTCTGTTCTCTTGCCTAATTCAGTTCATGTGTAGCCATGTTTACAGGATCTTCCTAAGTGATATCTTATGATAAGTTTCTTTTTCTGTGTGACTTCTTTCACTTAGAATCATCGTACCTGAATCCACTGATTTTGCTGCTACATGTCTTATGACATTGATTTCATGGCTGAGGGATATTCCATCGTACGTAAGTTCCACAATGTTTGGAACCATTTTTGTATTTCCTGTGATATTTCAGGTGTACCCAGGTTGAGGTTCTTGTAAGCAGTGCAGCCCTCAATTTGGGGGTGGCTCTGTCTTATGGATTTTCAGTTTTCCCATGGTATATTCCCTAGACCGGAAGTGCCCTTGGCTCTGTAGCTCTGTTGTTTACTTGTTTTAGGGAACACAATGCACTCCTCCAGTGAGGCAGTTGGCAACTTACATCCCGCCCATCAGCATAACAAGGCTCCCTGTTCTCCAGGGCCTGTCTTGCCTTTCTGGTTTTTACACATTTTGTGGATATCCCTTTTGAACGGTGGGAAGTGATACTTCTTTGTAGTGCAGATTTGCATTGCCCGCTTGCTTGCTTGGCCAAAAAGGGCGTATGCGTTTTCTCCTGAATATATTCAGGAGAAAACGCATACACCCTTTTTGGCCAAGTGCATCATTGTCGAAGTTGTGCCCCTCTTCCTGTGCTTTACAGGCGATTCCAACGTACCTCTTGAAATCTGTTTCCTGCAATTCTGCCTCGCTTTCAGGTGCGCCTCGTTGCCTTCCCTCAACAGATTTTTGGACGATAGTTGGCCTTGATTACTCTGCCAATTTGTGAATTGCTGTGCCCCTGACCTCCATTATTCAACTCGTTTTTTTGTGAGCTGAACGCAAGTCCAAACTTTTGGTTCAGGACCTATACTGGTTCCAGGTGGGTGGCTGAGACTTTGGTTCATTCTTCTTCCTGCCGGGAAATTAGAGTGACATGTGCCCATCCAAATGCCTAACAGCTACTCTCTCATTGGTTCTCCCTCTTCCCTTTCATCCTCTGCCAAATTGGCAACCTGTGCGAACCAGGAGCTAAAAGGGGCTGTCTCTCCAAGTTGGGAGATTGATAGGAAAGCAGTTGGAATGTCAAACCGGAGCACCAGGAGAGGGACTATTCGTTGAGTTTTAGAAACCTTTTGTATTCACAGTGTGTCCATTCTCTAGGTTTCCCGAACATGTTATAGCTGTAGTAATATTCCCTTCAACCTGGAGAGTTGGGACCCATGGAATGGGTGCCATGCATTATTGCTTTAAAGGGTCTGCATTTGCTCACACAATCTCACCAATCCTCTCAGTCCCAAGTGACCAGCCTCATGCCACATCCATCTGTCATTGTAGATAGGGTCATTCCAGGTTGAATCAGAGACCCTGAAGGAATTGTAAAGAATTTCCCTGTTTCTTTGTTCTGTTTTTGAAATTCCTTTTTAGAGTGGGTTTGAGCTGATTCTCGCTGCCATGTTTATGCCAGTCTAGACACACTTGATTCCCTTACGGAGACATATCAATACATAGGTTTTAAGATTCTTACTAGTCAGATCTATTCCTCTGCGGGAAATATGGGGTTTTGAGTCCCTTTCACTGAGGAAGGTGTAGGTCTTGTCTATTCCATAGTTGGTTTTTGGAACGGTACCTGTGCTTATAACAAACTCTGGTTTGATGCATCTCCCCACCTCTCCTTCCCCCTTAAGCAGGCATAAGAGTGTTTTCTAAATGTGAGACTCTGTTCTCTTGCCTAATTCAGTTCATGTGTAGCCATGTTTACAGGATCTTCCTAAGTGATATCTTATGATAAGTTTCTTTTTCTGTGTGACTTCTTTCACTTAGAATCATCGTACCTGAATCCACTGATTTTGCTGCTACATGTCTTATGACATTGATTTCATGGCTGAGGGATATTCCATCGTACGTAAGTTCCACAATGTTTGGAACCATTTTTGTATTTCCTGTGATATTTCAGGTGTACCCAGGTTGAGGTTCTTGTAAGCAGTGCAGCCCTCAATTTGGGGGTGGCTCTGTCTTATGGATTTTCAGTTTTCCCATGGTATATTCCCTAGACCGGAAGTGCCCTTGGCTCTGTAGCTCTGTTGTTTACTTGTTTTAGGGAACACAATGCACTCCTCCAGTGAGGCAGTTGGCAACTTACATCCCGCCCATCAGCATAACAAGGCTCCCTGTTCTCCAGGGCCTGTCTTGCCTTTCTGGTTTTTACACATTTTGTGGATATCCCTTTTGAACGGTGGGAAGTGATACTTCTTTGTAGTGCAGATTTGCATTGCCCGCTTGCTTGCTTGGCCAAAAAGGGCGTATGCGTTTTCTCCTGAATATATTCAGGAGAAAACGCATACACCCTTTTTGGCCAAGTGCATCATTGTCGAAGTTGTGCCCCTCTTCCTGTGCTTTACAGGCGATTCCAACGTACCTCTTGAAATCTGTTTCCTGCAATTCTGCCTCGCTTTCAAGTGCGCCTCGTTGCCATCCCTCAACAGATTTTTGGACGATAGTTGGCCTTGATTACTCTGCCAATTTGTGAATTGCTGTGCCCCTGACCTCCATTATTCAACTCGTTTTTTTGTGAGCTGAACTCAAGTCCAAACTTTTGGTTCAGGACCTATACTGGTTCCAGGTGGGTGGCTGAGACTTTGGTTCATTCTTCTTCCTGCCGGGAAATTAGAGTGACATGTGCCCATCCAAATGCCTAACAGCTACTCTCTCATTGGTTCTCCCTCTTCCCTTTCATCCTCTGCCAAATTGGCAACCTGTGCGAACCAGGAGCTAAAAGGGGCTGTCTCTCCAAGTTGGGAGATTGATAGGAAAGCAGTTGGAATGTCAAACTGGAGCACCAGGAGAGGGACTCTTCGTTGAGTTTTAGAAACCTTTTGTATTCACAGTGTGTCCATTCTCTAGGTTTCCCGAACATGTTATAGCTGTAGTAATATTCCCTTCAACCTGGAGAGTTGGGACCCATGGAATGGGTGCCATGCATTATTGCTTTAAAGGGTCTGCATTTGCTCACCCAATCTCACCAATCCTCTCAGTCCCAAGTGACCAGCCTCATGCCACATCCATCTGTCATTGTAGATAGGGTCATTCCAGGTTGAATCAGAGACCCTGAAGGAATTGTAAAGAATTTCCCTGTTTCTTTGTTCTGTTTTTGAAATTCCTTTTTAGAGTGGGTTTGAGCTGATTCTCGCTGCCATGTTTATGCCAGTCTAGACACACTTGATTCCCTTACGGAGACATATCAATACATAGGTTTTAAGATTCTTACTAGTCAGATCTATTCCTCTGCGGGAAATATGGGGTTTTGAGTCCCTTTCACTGAGGAAGGTGTAGGTCTTGTCTATTCCATAGTTGGTTTTTGGAACGGTACCTGTGCTTATAACAAACTCTGGTTTGATGCATCTCCCCACCTCTCCTTCCCCCTTAAGCAGGCATAAGAGTGTTTTCTAAATGTGAGACTCTGTTCTCTTGCCTAATTCAGTTCATGTGTAGCCATGTTTACAGGATCTTCCTAAGTGATATCTTATGATAAGTTTCTTTTTCTGTGTGACTTCTTTCACTTAGAATCATCGTACCTGAATCCACTGATTTTGCTGCTACATGTCTTATGACATTGATTTCATGGCTGAGGGATATTCCATCGTACGTAAGTTCCACAATGTTTGGAACCATTTTTGTATTTCCTGTGATATTTCAGGTGTACCCAGGTTGAGGTTCTTGTAAGCAGTGCAGCCCTCAATTTGGGGGTGGCTCTGTCTTATGGATTTTCAGTTTTCCCATGGTATATTCCCTAGACCGGAAGTGCCCTTGGCTCTGTAGCTCTGTTGTTTACTTGTTTTAGGGAACACAATGCACTCCTCCAGTGAGGCAGTTGGCAACTTACATCCCGCCCATCAGCATAACAAGGCTCCCTGTTCTCCAGGGCCTGTCTTGCCTTTCTGGTTTTTACACATTTTGTGGATATCCCTTTTGAACGGTGGGAAGTGATACTTCTTTGTAGTGCAGATTTGCATTGCCCGCTTGCTTGCTTGGCCAAAAAGGGCGTATGCGTTTTCTCCTGAATATATTCAGGAGAAAACGCATACACCCTTTTTGGCCAAGTGCATCATTGTCGAAGTTGTGCCCCTCTTCCTGTGCTTTACAGGCGATTCCAACGTACCTCTTGAAATCTGTTTCCTGCAATTCTGCCTCGCTTTCAAGTGCGCCTCGTTGCCATCCCTCAACAGATTTTTGGACGATAGTTGGCCTTGATTACTCTGCCAATTTGTGAATTGCTGTGCCCCTGACCTCCATTATTCAACTCGTTTTTTTGTGAGCTGAACTCAAGTCCAAACTTTTGGTTCAGGACCTATACTGGTTCCAGGTGGGTGGCTGAGACTTTGGTTCATTCTTCTTCCTGCCGGGAAATTAGAGTGACATGTGCCCATCCAAATGCCTAACAGCTACTCTCTCATTGGTTCTCCCTCTTCCCTTTCATCCTCTGCCAAATTGGCAACCTGTGCGAACCAGGAGCTAAAAGGGGCTGTCTCTCCAAGTTGGGAGATTGATAGGAAAGCAGTTGGAATGTCAAACTGGAGCACCAGGAGAGGGACTCTTCGTTGAGTTTTAGAAACCTTTTGTATTCACAGTGTGTCCATTCTCTAGGTTTCCCGAACATGTTATAGCTGTAGTAATATTCCCTTCAACCTGGAGAGTTGGGACCCATGGAATGGGTGCCATGCATTATTGCTTTAAAGGGTCTGCATTTGCTCACCCAATCTCACCAATCCTCTCAGTCCCAAGTGACCAGCCTCATGCCACATCCATCTGTCATTGTAGATAGGGTCATTCCAGGTTGAATCAGAGACCCTGAAGGAATTGTAAAGAATTTCCCTGTTTCTTTGTTCTGTTTTTGAAATTCCTTTTTAGAGTGGGTTTGAGCTGATTCTCGCTGCCATGTTTATGCCAGTCTAGACACACTTGATTCCCTTACGGAGACATATCAATACATAGGTTTTAAGATTCTTACTAGTCAGATCTATTCCTCTGCGGGAAATATGGGGTTTTGAGTCCCTTTCACTGAGGAAGGTGTAGGTCTTGTCTATTCCATAGTTGGTTTTTGGAACGGTACCTGTGCTTATAACAAACTCTGGTTTGATGCATCTCCCCACCTCTCCTTCCCCCTTAAGCAGGCATAAGAGTGTTTTCTAAATGTGAGACTCTGTTCTCTTGCCTAATTCAGTTCATGTGTAGCCATGTTTACAGGATCTTCCTAAGTGATATCTTATGATAAGTTTCTTTTTCTGTGTGACTTCTTTCACTTAGAATCATCGTACCTGAATCCACTGATTTTGCTGCTACATGTCTTATGACATTGATTTCATGGCTGAGGGATATTCCATCGTACGTAAGTTCCACAATGTTTGGAACCATTTTTGTATTTCCTGTGATATTTCAGGTGTACCCAGGTTGAGGTTCTTGTAAGCAGTGCAGCCCTCAATTTGGGGGTGGCTCTGTCTTATGGATTTTCAGTTTTCCCATGGTATATTCCCTAGACCGGAAGTGCCCTTGGCTCTGTAGCTCTGTTGTTTACTTGTTTTAGGGAACACAATGCACTCCTCCAGTGAGGCAGTTGGCAACTTACATCCCGCCCATCAGCATAACAAGGCTCCCTGTTCTCCAGGGCCTGTCTTGCCTTTCTGGTTTTTACACATTTTGTGGATATCCCTTTTGAACGGTGGGAAGTGATACTTCTTTGTAGTGCAGATTTGCATTGCCCGCTTGCTTGCTTGGCCAAAAAGGGCGTATGCGTTTTCTCCTGAATATATTCAGGAGAAAACGCATACACCCTTTTTGGCCAAGTGCATCATTGTCGAAGTTGTGCCCCTCTTCCTGTGCTTTACAGGCGATTCCAACGTACCTCTTGAAATCTGTTTCCTGCAATTCTGCCTCGCTTTCAAGTGCGCCTCGTTGCCATCCCTCAACAGATTTTTGGACGATAGTTGGCCTTGATTACTCTGCCAATTTGTGAATTGCTGTGCCCCTGACCTCCATTATTCAACTCGTTTTTTTGTGAGCTGAACTCAAGTCCAAACTTTTGGTTCAGGACCTATACTGGTTCCAGGTGGGTGGCTGAGACTTTGGTTCATTCTTCTTCCTGCCGGGAAATTAGAGTGACATGTGCCCATCCAAATGCCTAACAGCTACTCTCTCATTGGTTCTCCCTCTTCCCTTTCATCCTCTGCCAAATTGGCAACCTGTGCGAACCAGGAGCTAAAAGGGGCTGTCTCTCCAAGTTGGGAGATTGATAGGAAAGCAGTTGGAATGTCAAACTGGAGCACCAGGAGAGGGACTCTTCGTTGAGTTTTAGAAACCTTTTGTATTCACAGTGTGTCCATTCTCTAGGTTTCCCGAACATGTTATAGCTGTAGTAATATTCCCTTCAACCTGGAGAGTTGGGACCCATGGAATGGGTGCCATGCATTATTGCTTTAAAGGGTCTGCATTTGCTCACCCAATCTCACCAATCCTCTCAGTCCCAAGTGACCAGCCTCATGCCACATCCATCTGTCATTGTAGATAGGGTCATTCCAGGTTGAATCAGAGACCCTGAAGGAATTGTAAAGAATTTCCCTGTTTCTTTGTTCTGTTTTTGAAATTCCTTTTTAGAGTGGGTTTGAGCTGATTCTCGCTGCCATGTTTATGCCAGTCTAGACACACTTGATTCCCTTACGGAGACATATCAATACATAGGTTTTAAGATTCTTACTAGTCAGATCTATTCCTCTGCGGGAAATATGGGGTTTTGAGTCCCTTTCACTGAGGAAGGTGTAGGTCTTGGCTATTCCATAGTTGGTTTTTGGAACGGTACCTGTGGTTATATCAAACTCTGGTTTGATGCATCTCCCCACCTCTCCTTCCCCCTTAAGCAGGCATAAGAGTGTTTTCTAAATGTGAGACTCTGTTCTCTTGCCTAATTCAGTTCATGTGTAGCCATGTTTACAGGATCTTCCTAAGTGATATCTTATGATAAGTTTCTTTTTCTGTGTGACTTCTTTCACTTAGAATCATCGTACCTGAATCCACTGAATTTGCTGCTACATGTCTTATGACATTGATTTCATGGCTGAGGGATATTCCATCGTACGTAAGTTCCACAATGTTTGGAACCATTTTTGTATTTCCTGGGATATTTCAGGTGTACCCAGGTTGAGGTTCTTGTAAGCAGTGCAGCCCTCAATTTGGGGGTGGCTCTGTCTTATGGATTTTCAGGTTTCCCGTGGTATATTCCCTAGACCGGAAGTGCCCTTGGCTCTGTAGCTCTGTTGTTTACTTGTTTTAGGGAACACAATGCACTCCTCCAGTGAGGCAGTTGGCAACTTACATCCCGCCCATCAGCATAACAAGGCTCCCTGTTCTCCAGGGCCTGTCTTGCCTTTCTGGTTTTTACACATTTTGTGGATATCCCTTTTGAACGGTGGGAAGTGATACTTCTTTGTAGTGCAGATTTGCATTGCCCGCTTGCTTGCTTGGCCAAAAAGGGCGTATGCGTTTTCTCCTGAATATATTCAGGAGAAAACGCATACGCCCTTTTTGGCCAAGTGCATCATTGTCGAAGTTGTGCCCCTCTTCCTGTGCTTTACAGGCGATTCCAACGTACCTCTTGAAATCTGTTTCCTGCAATTCTGCCTCGCTTTCAAGTGCGCCTCGTTGCCTTCCCTCAACAGATTTTTGGACGATAGTTGGCCTTGATTACTCTGCCAGTTTGTGAATTGCTGTGCCCCTGACCTCCATTATTCAACTCGTTTTTTTGTGAGCTGAACGCAAGTCCAAACTTTTGGTTCAGGACCTATACTGGTTCCAGGTGGGTGGCTGAGACTTTGGTTCATTCTTCTTCCTGCCGGGAAATTAGAGTGACATGTGCCCATCCAAATGCCTAATAGCTACTCTCTCATTGGTTCTCCCTCTTCCCTTTCATCCTCTGCCAAATTGGCAACCTGTGCGAACCAGGAGCTAAAAGGGGCTGTCTCTCCAAGTTGGGAGATTGATAGGAAAGCAGTTGGAATGTCAAACCGGAGCACCAGGAGAGGGACTCTTCGTTGAGTTTTAGAAACCTTTTGTATTCACAGTGTGTCCATTCTCTAGGTTTCCCGAACATGTTATAGCTGTAGTAATATTCCCTTCAACCTGGAGAGTTGGGACCCATGGAATGGGTGCCATGCATTATTGCTTTAAAGGGTCTGCATTTGCTCACCCAATCTCACCAATCCTCTCAGTCCCAAGTGACCAGCCTCATGCCACATCCATCTGTCATTGTAGATAGGGTCATTCCAGGTTGAATCAGAGACCCTGAAGGAATTGTAAAGAATTTCCCTGTTTCTTTGTTCTGTTTTTGAAATTCCTTTTTAGAGTGGGTTTGAGCTGATTCTCGCTGCCATGTTTATGCCAGTCTAGACACACTTGATTCCCTTACGGAGACATATCAATACATAGGTTTTAAGATTCTTACTAGTCAGATCTATTCCTCTGCGGGAAATATGGGGTTTTGAGTCCCTTTCACTGAGGAAGGTGTAGGTCTTGTCTATTCCATAGTTGGTTTTTGGAACGGTACCTGTGCTTATATCAAACTCTGGTTTGATGCATCTCCCCACCTCTCCTTCCCCCTTAAGCAGGCATAAGAGTGTTTTCTAAATGTGAGACTCTGTTCTCTTGCCTAACTCAGTTCATATGTAGCCATGTTTACAGGATCTTCCTAAGTGATATCTTATGATAAGTTTCTTTTTCTGTGTGACGTCTTTCACTTAGAATCATCGTACCTGAATCCACTCATTTTGCTGCTACTGGTCTTATGACATTGATTTCATGGCTGAGGGATATTCCATCGTACGTAAGTTCCACAATGTTTGGAACCATTTTTATATTTCCTGGGATATTTCAGGTGTACCCAGGTTGAGGTTCTTGTAAGCAGTGCAGCCCTCAATTTGGGGGTGGCTCTCTCTTATGGATTTTCAATTTTCCCAAGGTATATTCCCTAGACCGGAAGTGCCCTTGGCTCTGTTGCTCTGTTGATTACTTGTTTTAGGGAACACAATGCACTCCTCCAGTGAGGCAGTTGGCAACTTACATCCCGCCCATCAGCATAACAAGGCTCCCTGTTCTCCAGGGCCTGTCTTGCCTTTCTGGTTTTTACACATTTTGTGGATATCCCTTTTGAACGGTGGGAAGTGATACTTCTGTGTAGTGCAGATTTGCATTGCCCGCTTGCTTGCTTGGCCAAAAAGGGCGTATGCGTTTTCTCCTGAATATACTCAGGAGAAAACGCATACGCCCTTTTTGGCCAAGTGCATCATTGTCGAAGTTGTGCCCCTCTTCCTGTGCTTTACAGGCGATTCCAACGTACCTCTTGAAATCTGTTTCCTGCTATTCTGCCTCGCTTTCAAGTCCGCCTCGTTGCCTTCCCTCAACAGATTTTTGGACGATAGTTGGCCTTGATTACTCTGCCAGTTTGTGAATTGCTGTGCCCCTGAGCTCCATTTTTCAACTCGTTTTTTTGTGAGCTGAACGCAAGTCCAAACTTTTGGTTCAGGACCTATACTGGTTCCCGGTGGGTGGCTGAGACTTTGGTTAATTCTTCTTCCTGCCGGGAAATTAGAGTGACACGTGCCCATCCAAATGCCTAACAGCTACTCTCTCATTGGTTCTCCCTCTTCCCTTTGATCCTCTGCCAAATTGGCAACCTGTGCGAACCAGGAGCTTAAAGGGGCTGTCTCTCCAAGTTGGGAGATTGATAGGAAAGCAGTTGGAAAGTCAAACCAGAGCACCAGGAGAGGGACTCTTCGTTGAGTTTTAGAAACCTTTCGTATTCACTGTGTGTCCATTCTCTAGGTTTCCCGTACATGTTATAGCTGTAGTAATATGCCCTTCAACCTGGAGAGCTGGGACACATGGAATGGCTGCCATGCATTATTGCTTTAAAGGGTCTGCATTTGCTCACCCAATCTCACCAATCTTCTCAGTCCCAAGTGTCCAGCCTCATGCCATATCCAGCTGTCATTGTAGATAGGGTCATTCCAGGTTGCATCAGAGACCCTGAAGGAATTGTAAAGAATTTCCCTGTTTCTTTGTTCTGTTTTTGAAATTCCTTTTTAGAGTGGGTTTGAGCTGATTCTCGCTGCCATGTTTATACCAGTCTAGACACACTTGATTCCCTTACGGAGATATATCAATATATAGGTTTTAAGATTCTTACTAGTCAGATCTATTCCTCTGCGGGAAATATGGGGTTTTGAGTCCCTTTCACTGAGGAAGGTGTAGGTCTTGTCTATTCCATAGTTGGTTTTTGGAACGGTACCTGTGCTTATATCAAACTCTGGTTTGATGCATCTCCCCACCTCTCCTTCCCCCTTAAGCAGGCATAAGAGTGTTTTCTAAATGTGAGACTCTGTTCTCTTGCCTAACTCAGTTCATGTGTAGCCATGTTTACAGGATCTTCCTAAGTGATATCTTATGATAAGTTTCTTTTTCTGTGTGACTTCTTTCACTTAGAATCATCGTACCTGAATCCACTGATTTTGCTGCTACATGTCTTATGACATTGATTTCATGGCTGAGGGATATTCCATCGTACGTAAGTTCCACAATGTTTGGAACCATTTTTGTATTTCCTGGGATATTTCAGGTGTACCCAGGTTGAGGTTCTTGTAAGCAGTGCAGCCCTCAATTTGGGGGTGGCTCTGTCTTATGGATTTTCAGTTTTCCCATGGTATATTCCCTAGACCGGAAGTGCCCTTGGCTCTGTAGCTCTGTTGTTTACTTGTTTTAGGGAACACAATGCACTCCTCCAGTGAGGCAGTTGGCAACTTACATCCCGCCCATCAGCATAACAAGGCTCCCTGTTCTCCAGGGCCTGTCTTGCCTTTCTGGTTTTTACACATTTTGTGGATATCCCTTTTGAACGGTGGGAAGTGATACTTCTTTGTAGTGCAGATTTGCATTGCCCGCTTGCTTGCTTGGCCAAAAAGGGCGTATGCGTTTTCTCCTGAATATATTCAGGAGAAAATGCATACGCCCTTTTTGGCCAAGTGCATCATTGTCGAAGTTGTGCCCCTCTTCCTGTGCTTTACAGGCGATTCCAACGTACCTCTTGAAATCTGTTTCCTGCTACTCTGCCTCGCTTTCAAGTGCGCCTCGTTGCCTTCCCTCAACAGATTTTTGGACGATAGTTGGCCTTGATTACTCTGCCAATTTGTGAATTGCTGTGCCCCTGACCTCCATTATTCAACTCGTTTTTTTGTGAGCTGAACGCAAGTCCAAACTTTTGGTTCAGGACCTATACTGGTTCCAGGTGGGTGGCTGAGACTTTGGTTCATTCTTCTTCCTGCCGGGAAATTAGAGTGACATGTGCCCATCCAAATGCCTAACAGCTACTCTCTCATTGGTTCTCCCTCTTCCCTTTCATCCTCTGCCAAATTGGCAACCTGTGCGAACCAGGAGCTAAAAGGGGCTGTCTCTCCAAGTTGGGAGATTGATAGGAAAGCAGTTGGAATGTCAAACCGGAGCACCAGGAGAGGGACTCTTCGTTGAGTTTTAGAAACCTTTTGTATTCACAGTGTGTCCATTCTCTAGGTTTCCCGAACATGTTATAGCTGTAGTAATATTCCCTTCAACCTGGAGAGTTGGGACCCATGGAATGGGTGCCATGCATTATTGCTTTAAAGGGTCTGCATTTGCTCACCCAATCTCACCAATCCTCTCAGTCCCAAGTGACCAGCCTCATGCCACATCCATCTGTCATTGTAGATAGGGTCATTCCAGGTTGAATCAGAGACCCTGAAGGAATTGTAAAGAATTTCCCTGTTTCTTTGTTCTGTTTTTGAAATTCCTTTTTAGAGTGGGTTTGAGCTGATTCTCGCTGCCATGTTTATGCCAGTCTAGACACACTTGATTCCCTTACGGAGACATATCAATACATAGGTTTTAAGATTCTTACTAGTCAGATCTATTCCTCTGCGGGAAATATGGGGTTTTGAGTCCCTTTCACTGAGGAAGGTGTAGGTCTTGGCTATTCCATAGTTGGTTTTTGGAACGGTACCTGTGCTTATATCAAACTCTGGTTTGATGCATCTCCCCACCTCTCCTTCCCCCTTAAGCAGGCATAAGAGTGTTTTCTAAATGTGAGACTCTGTTCTCTTGCCTAATTCAGTTCATGTGTAGCCATGTTTACAGGATCTTCCTAAGTGATATCTTATGATAAGTTTCTTTTTCTGTGTGACGTCTTTCACTTAGAATCATCGTACCTGAATCCACTCATTTTGCTGCTACTGGTCTTATGACATTGATTTCATGGCTGAGGGATATTCCATCGTACGTAAGTTCCACAATGTTTGGAACCATTTTTATATTTCCTGGGATATTTCAGGTGTACCCAGGTTGAGGTTCTTGTAAGCAGTGCAGCCCTCAATTTGGGGGTGGCTCTCTCTTATGGATTTTCAATTTTCCCAAGGTATATTCCCTAGACCGGAAGTGCCCTTGGCTCTGTTGCTCTGTTGATTACTTGTTTTAGGGAACACAATGCACTCCTCCAGTGAGGCAGTTGGCAACTTACATCCCGCCCATCAGCATAACAAGGCTCCCTGTTCTCCAGGGCCTGTCTTGCCTTTCAGGTTTTTACACATTTTGTGGATGTCCCTTTTGACCGGTGGGAAGTGATACTTCTTTGTAGTGCAGATTTGCATTGCCCGCTTGCTTGCTTGGCCAAAAAGTGCGTATGCGTTTTCTCCTGAATATACTCAGGAGAAAACGCATACGCCCTTTTTGGCCAAGTGCATCATTGTCGAAGTTGTGCCCCTCTTCCTGTGCTTTACAGGCGATTCCAACGTACCTCTTGAAATCTGTTTCCTGCTATTCTGCCTCGCTTTCAAGTCCGCCTCGTTGCCTTCCCTCAACAGATTTTTGGACGATAGTTGGCCTTGATTACTCTGCCAGTTTGTGAATTGCTGTGCCCCTGAGCTCCATTTTTCAACTCGTTTTTTTGTGAGCTGAACGCAAGTCCAAACTTTTGGTTCAGGACCTATACTGGTTCCCGGTGGGTGGCTGAGACTTTGGTTAATTCTTCTTCCTGCCGGGAAATTAGAGTGACACGTGCCCATCCAAATGCCTAACAGCTACTCTCTCATTGGTTCTCCCTCTTCCCTTTGATCCTCTGCCAAATTGGCAACCTGTGCGAACCAGGAGCTTAAAGGGGCTGTCTCTCCAAGTTGGGAGATTGATAGGAAAGCAGTTGGAAAGTCAAACCAGAGCACCAGGAGAGGGACTCTTCGTTGAGTTTCAGAAACCTTTCGTATTCACTGTGTGTCCATTCTCTAGG
This sequence comes from Mesoplodon mirus, assembly GCF_964341445.2. NCBI lineage: Eukaryota > Metazoa > Chordata > Mammalia > Artiodactyla > Ziphiidae > Mesoplodon > Mesoplodon mirus. The sequence continues at coordinate 105,179 of NW_028295637.1, forward strand.
TTTCCCGTACATGTTATAGCTGTAGTAATATGCCCTTCAACCTGGAGAGCTGGGACACATGAAATGGGTGCCATGCATTATTGCTTTAAAGGGTCTGCATTTGCTCACCCAATCTCACCAATCTTCTCAGTCCCAAGTGTCCAGCCTCATGCCATATCCAGCTGTCATTGTAGATAGGGTCATTCCAGGTTGCATCAGAGACCCTGAAGGAATTGTAAAGAATTTCCCTGTTTCTTTGTTCTGTTTTTGAAATTCCTTTTTAGAGTGGGTTTGAGCTGATTCTCGCTGCCATGTTTATACCAGTCTAGACACACTTGATTCCCTTACGGAGATATATCAATACATAGGTTTTAAGATTCTTACTAGTCAGATCTATTCCTCTGCGGGAAATATGGGGTTTTGAGTCCCTTTCACTGAGGAAGGTGTAGGTCTTGTCTATTCCATAGTTGGTTTTTGGAACGGTACCTGTGCTTATATCAAACTCTGGTTTGATGCATCTCCCCACCTCTCCTTCCCCCTTAAGCAGGCATAAGAGTGTTTTCTAAATGTGAGACTCTGTTCTCTTGCCTAACTCAGTTCATGTGTAGCCATGTTTACAGGATCTTCCTAAGTGATATCTTATGATAAGTTTCTTTTTCTGTGTGACTTCTTTCACTTAGAATCATCGTACCTGAATCCACTGATTTTGCTGCTACATGTCTTATGACATTGATTTCATGGCTGAGGGATATTCCATCGTACGTAAGTTCCACAATGTTTGGAACCATTTTTGTATTTCCTGGGATATTTCAGGTGTACCCAGGTTGAGGTTCTTGTAAGCAGTGCAGCCCTCAATTTGGGGGTGGCTCTGTCTTATGGATTTTCAGTTTTCCCATGGTATATTCCCTAGACCGGAAGTGCCCTTGGCTCTGTAGCTCTGTTGTTTACTTGTTTTAGGGAACACAATGCACTCCTCCAGTGAGGCAGTTGGCAACTTACATCCCGCCCATCAGCATAACAAGGCTCCCTGTTCTCCAGGGCCTGTCTTGCCTTTCTGGTTTTTACACATTTTGTGGATATCCCTTTTGAACGGTGGGAAGTGATACTTCTTTGTAGTGCAGATTTGCATTGCCCGCTTGCTTGCTTGGCCAAAAAGGGCGTATGCGTTTTCTCCTGAATATATTCAGGAGAAAATGCATACGCCCTTTTTGGCCAAGTGCATCATTGTCGAAGTTGTGCCCCTCTTCCTGTGCTTTACAGGCGATTCCAACGTACCTCTTGAAATCTGTTTCCTGCTATTCTGCCTCGCTTTCAAGTGCGCCTCGTTGCCTTCCCTCAACAGATTTTTGGACGATAGTTGGCCTTGATTACTCTGCCAATTTGTGAATTGCTGTGCCCCTGACCTCCATTATTCAACTCGTTTTTTTGTGAGCTGAACGCAAGTCCAAACTTTTGGTTCAGGACCTATACTGGTTCCCGGTGGGTGGCTGAGACTTTGGTTCATTCTTCTTCCTGCCGGGAAATTAGAGTGACATGTGCCCATCCAAATGCCTAGCAGCTACTCTCTCATTGGTTCTCCCTCTTCCCTTTCATCCTCTGCCAAATTGGCAACCTGTGCGAACCAGGAGCTTAAAGGGGCTGTCTCTCCAATTTGGGAGATTGATAGGAAAGCAGTTGGAAAGTCAAACCGGAGCACCAGGAGAGGGGCTCTTCGTTGAGTTTTAGAAACCTGTCGTATTCACAGTGTGTCCATTCTCTAGGTTTCCCGTACACGTTATAGCTGTAGTAATATTCCCTTCAACCTGAAGAGCTGGGACCCATGGAATGGGTGCCATGCATTATTGCTTTAAAGGGTCTGCATTTGCTCACCCAATCTCACCAATCCTCTCAGTCCCAAGTGACCAGCCTCATGCCACATCCATCTGTCATTGTAGATAGGGTCATTCCAGGTTGCATCAGAGACCCTGAAGGAATTGTAAAGAATTTCCCTGTTTCTTTGTTCTGTTTTTGAAATTCCTTTTTAGAGTGGGTTTGAGCTGATTCTCGCTGCCATGTTTATGCCAGTCTAGACACACTTGATTCCCTTACGGAGACATATCAATACATAGGTTTTAAGATTCTTACTAGTCAGATCTATTCCTCTGCGGGAAATATGGGGTTTTGAGTCCCTTTCACTGAGGAAGGTGTAGGTCTTGGCTATTCCATAGTTGGTTTTTGGAACGGTACCTGTGCTTATATCAAACTCTGGTTTGATGCATCTCCCCACCTCTCCTTCCCCCTTAAGCAGGCATAAGAGTGTTTTCTAAATGTGAGACTCTGTTCTCTTGCCTAATTCAGTTCATGTGTAGCCATGTTTACAGGATCTTCCTAAGTGATATCTTATGATAAGTTTCTTTTTCTGTGTGACGTCTTTCACTTAGAATCATCGTACCTGAATCCACTCATTTTGCTGCTACTGGTCTTATGACATTGATTTCATGGCTGAGGGATATTCCATCGTACGTAAGTTCCACAATGTTTGGAACCATTTTTATATTTCCTGGGATATTTCAGGTGTACCCAGGTTGAGGTTCTTGTAAGCAGTGCAGCCCTCAATTTGGGGGTGGCTCTCTCTTATGGATTTTCAATTTTCCCAAGGTATATTCCCTAGACCGGAAGTGCCCTTGGCTCTGTTGCTCTGTTGATTACTTGTTTTAGGGAACACAATGCACTCCTCCAGTGAGGCAGTTGGCAACTTACATCCCGCCCATCAGCATAACAAGGCTCCCTGTTCTCCAGGGCCTGTCTTGCCTTTCAGGTTTTTACACATTTTGTGGATGTCCCTTTTGACCGGTGGGAAGTGATACTTCTTTGTAGTGCAGATTTGCATTGCCCGCTTGCTTGCTTGGCCAAAAAGTGCGTATGCGTTTTCTCCTGAATATACTCAGGAGAAAACGCATACGCCCTTTTTGGCCAAGTGCATCATTGTCGAAGTTGTGCCCCTCTTCCTGTGCTTTACAGGCGATTCCAACGTACCTCTTGAAATCTGTTTCCTGCTATTCTGCCTCGCTTTCAAGTCCGCCTCGTTGCCTTCCCTCAACAGATTTTTGGACGATAGTTGGCCTTGATTACTCTGCCAGTTTGTGAATTGCTGTGCCCCTGAGCTCCATTTTTCAACTCGTTTTTTTGTGAGCTGAACGCAAGTCCAAACTTTTGGTTCAGGACCTATACTGGTTCCCGGTGGGTGGCTGAGACTTTGGTTAATTCTTCTTCCTGCCGGGAAATTAGAGTGACACGTGCCCATCCAAATGCCTAACAGCTACTCTCTCATTGGTTCTCCCTCTTCCCTTTGATCCTCTGCCAAATTGGCAACCTGTGCGAACCAGGAGCTTAAAGGGGCTGTCTCTCCAAGTTGGGAGATTGATAGGAAAGCAGTTGGAAAGTCAAACCAGAGCACCAGGAGAGGGACTCTTCGTTGAGTTTCAGAAACCTTTCGTATTCACTGTGTGTCCATTCTCTAGGTTTCCCGTACATGTTATAGCTGTAGTAATATGCCCTTCAACCTGGAGAGCTGGGACACATGAAATGGGTGCCATGCATTATTGCTTTAAAGGGTCTGCATTTGCTCACCCAATCTCACCAATCTTCTCAGTCCCAAGTGTCCAGCCTCATGCCATATCCAGCTGTCATTGTAGATAGGGTCATTCCAGGTTGCATCAGAGACCCTGAAGGAATTGTAAAGAATTTCCCTGTTTCTTTGTTCTGTTTTTGAAATTCCTTTTTAGAGTGGGTTTGAGCTGATTCTCGCTGCCATGTTTATACCAGTCTAGACACACTTGATTCCCTTACGGAGATATATCAATACATAGGTTTTAAGATTCTTACTAGTCAGATCTATTCCTCTGCGGGAAATATGGGGTTTTGAGTCCCTTTCACTGAGGAAGGTGTAGGTCTTGTCTATTCCATAGTTGGTTTTTGGAACGGTACCTGTGCTTATATCAAACTCTGGTTTGATGCGTCTCCCCACCTCTCCTTCCCCCTTAAGCAGGCATAAGAGTGTTTTCTAAATGTGAGACTCTGTTCTCTTGCCTAACTCAGTTCATGTGTAGCCATGTTTACAGGATCTTCCTAAGTGATATCTTATGATAAGTTTCTTTTTCTGTGTGACTTCTTTCACTTAGAATCATCGTACCTGAATCCACTGATTTTGCTGCTACATGTCTTATGACATTGATTTCATGGCTGAGGGATATTCCATCGTACGTAAGTTCCACAATGTTTGGAACCATTTTTGTATTTCCTGGGATATTTCAGGTGTACCCAGGTTGAGGTTCTTGTAAGCAGTGCAGCCCTCAATTTGGGGGTGGCTCTGTCTTATGGATTTTCAGTTTTCCCATGGTATATTCCCTAGACCGGAAGTGCCCTTGGCTCTGTAGCTCTGTTGTTTACTTGTTTTAGGGAACACAATGCACTCCTCCAGTGAGGCAGTTGGCAACTTACATCCCGCCCATCAGCATAACAAGGCTCCCTGTTCTCCAGGGCCTGTCTTGCCTTTCTGGTTTTTACACATTTTGTGGATATCCCTTTTGAACGGTGGGAAGTGATACTTCTTTGTAGTGCAGATTTGCATTGCCCGCTTGCTTGCTTGGCCAAAAAGGGCGTATGCGTTTTCTCCTGAATATATTCAGGAGAAAATGCATACGCCCTTTTTGGCCAAGTGCATCATTGTCGAAGTTGTGCCCCTCTTCCTGTGCTTTACAGGCGATTCCAACGTACCTCTTGAAATCTGTTTCCTGCTATTCTGCCTCGCTTTCAAGTGCGCCTCGTTGCCTTCCCTCAACAGATTTTTGGACGATAGTTGGCCTTGATTACTCTGCCAATTTGTGAATTGCTGTGCCCCTGACCTCCATTATTCAACTCGTTTTTTTGTGAGCTGAACGCAAGTCCAAACTTTTGGTTCAGGACCTATACTGGTTCCAGGTGGGTGGCTGAGACTTTGGTTCATTCTTCTTCCTGCCGGGAAATTAGAGTGACATGTGCCCATCCAAATGCCTAACAGCTACTCTCTCATTGGTTCTCCCTCTTCCCTTTCATCCTCTGCCAAATTGGCAACCTGTGCGAACCAGGAGCTAAAAGGGGCTGTCTCTCCAAGTTGGGAGATTGATAGGAAAGCAGTTGGAATGTCAAACCGGAGCACCAGGAGAGGGACTCTTCGTTGAGTTTTAGAAACCTTTTGTATTCACAGTGTGTCCATTCTCTAGGTTTCCCGAACATGTTATAGCTGTAGTAATATTCCCTTCAACCTGGAGAGTTGGGACCCATGGAATGGGTGCCATGCATTATTGCTTTAAAGGGTCTGCATTTGCTCACCCAATCTCACCAATCCTCTCAGTCCCAAGTGACCAGCCTCATGCCACATCCATCTGTCATTGTAGATAGGGTCATTCCAGGTTGCATCAGAGACCCTGAAGGAATTGTAAAGAATTTCCCTGTTTCTTTGTTCTGTTTTTGAAATTCCTTTTTAGAGTGGGTTTGAGCTGATTCTCGCTGCCATGTTTATGCCAGTCTAGACACACTTGATTCCCTTACGGAGACATATCAATACATAGGTTTTAAGATTCTTACTAGTCAGATCTATTCCTCTGCGGGAAATATGGGGTTTTGAGTCCCTTTCACTGAGGAAGGTGTAGGTCTTGGCTATTCCATAGTTGGTTTTTGGAACGGTACCTGTGCTTATATCAAACTCTGGTTTGATGCATCTCCCCACCTCTCCTTCCCCCTTAAGCAGGCATAAGAGTGTTTTCTAAATGTGAGACTCTGTTCTCTTGCCTAACTCAGTTCATATGTAGCCATGTTTACAGGATCTTCCTAAGTGATATCTTATGATAAGTTTCTTTTTCTGTGTGACGTCTTTCACTTAGAATCATCGTACCTGAATCCACTCATTTTGCTGCTACTGGTCTTATGACATTGATTTCATGGCTGAGGGATATTCCATCGTACGTAAGTTCCACAATGTTTGGAACCATTTTTATATTTCCTGGGATATTTCAGGTGTACCCAGGTTGAGGTTCTTGTAAGCAGTGCAGCCCTCAATTTGGGGGTGGCTCTCTCTTATGGATTTTCAATTTTCCCAAGGTATATTCCCTAGACCGGAAGTGCCCTTGGCTCTGTTGCTCTGTTGATTACTTGTTTTAGGGAACACAATGCACTCCTCCAGTGAGGCAGTTGGCAACTTACATCCCGCCCATCAGCATAACAAGGCTCCCTGTTCTCCAGGGCCTGTCTTGCCTTTCAGGTTTTTACACATTTTGTGGATGTCCCTTTTGACCGGTGGGAAGTGATACTTCTTTGTAGTGCAGATTTGCATTGCCCGCTTGCTTGCTTGGCCAAAAAGTGCGTATGCGTTTTCTCCTGAATATACTCAGGAGAAAACGCATACGCCCTTTTTGGCCAAGTGCATCATTGTCGAAGTTGTGCCCCTCTTCCTGTGCTTTACAGGCGATTCCAACGTACCTCTTGAAATCTGTTTCCTGCTATTCTGCCTCGCTTTCAAGTCCGCCTCGTTGCCTTCCCTCAACAGATTTTTGGACGATAGTTGGCCTTGATTACTCTGCCAGTTTGTGAATTGCTGTGCCCCAGAGCTCCATTTTTCAACTCGTTTTTTTGTGAGCTGAACGCAAGTCCAAACTTTTGGTTCAGGACCTATACTGGTTCCCGGTGGGTGGCTGAGACTTTGGTTAATTCTTCTTCCTGCCGGGAAATTAGAGTGACACGTGCCCATCCAAATGCCTAACAGCTACTCTCTCATTGGTTCTCCCTCTTCCCTTTGATCCTCTGCCAAATTGGCAACCTGTGCGAACCAGGAGCTTAAAGGGGCTGTCTCTCCAAGTTGGGAGATTGATAGGAAAGCAGTTGGAAAGTCAAACCAGAGCACCAGGAGAGGGACTCTTCGTTGAGTTTTAGAAACCTTTCGTATTCACTGTGTGTCCATTCTCTAGGTTTCCCGTACATGTTATAGCTGTAGTAATATGCCCTTCAACCTGGAGAGCTGGGACACATGAAATGGGTGCCATGCATTATTGCTTTAAAGGGTCTGCATTTGCTCACCCAATCTCACCAATCTTCTCAGTCCCAAGTGTCCAGCCTCATGCCATATCCAGCTGTCATTGTAGATAGGGTCATTCCAGGTTGCATCAGAGACCCTGAAGGAATTGTAAAGAATTTCCCTGTTTCTTTGTTCTGTTTTTGAAATTCCTTTTTAGAGTGGGTTTGAGCTGATTCTCGCTGCCATGTTTATACCAGTCTAGACACACTTGATTCCCTTACGGAGTTATATCAATACATAGGTTTTAAGATTCTTACTAGTCAGATCTATTCCTCTGCGGGAAATATGGGGTTTTGAGTCCCTTTCACTGAGGAAGGTGTAGGTCTTGTCTATTCCATAGTTGGTTTTTGGAACGGTACCTGTGCTTATATCAAACTCTGGTTTGATGCATCTCCCCACCTCTCCTTCCCCCTTAAGCAGTCATAAGAGTGTTTTCTAAATGTGAGACTCTGTTCTCTTGCCTAACTCAGTTCATGTGTAGCCATGTTTACAGGATCTTCCTAAGTGATATCTTATGATAAGTTTCTTTTTCTGTGTGACTTCTTTCACTTAGAATCATCGTACCTGAATCCACTGATTTTGCTGCTACATGTCTTATGACATTGATTTCATGGCTGAGGGATATTCCATCGTACGTAAGTTCCACAATGTTTGGAACCATTTTTGTATTTCCTGGGATATTTCAGGTGTACCCAGGTTGAGGTTCTTGTAAGCAGTGCAGCCCTCAATTTGGGGGTGGCTCTGTCTTATGGATTTTCAGTTTTCCCATGGTATATTCCCTAGACCGGAAGTGCCCTTGGCTCTGTAGCTCTGTTGTTTACTTGTTTTAGGGAACACAATGCACTCCTCCAGTGAGGCAGTTGGCAACTTACATCCCGCCCATCAGCATAACAAGGCTCCCTGTTCTCCAGGGCCTGTCTTGCCTTTCTGGTTTTTACACATTTTGTGGATATCCCTTTTGAACGGTGGGAAGTGATACTTCTTTGTAGTGCAGATTTGCATTGCCCGCTTGCTTGCTTGGCCAAAAAGGGCGTATGCGTTTTCTCCTGAATATATTCAGGAGAAAATGCATACGCCCTTTTTGGCCAAGTGCATCATTGTCGAAGTTGTGCCCCTCTTCCTGTGCTTTACAGGCGATTCCAACGTACCTCTTGAAATCTGTTTCCTGCTATTCTGCCTCGCTTTCAAGTGCGCCTCGTTGCCTTCCCTCAACAGATTTTTGGACGATAGTTGGCCTTGATTACTCTGCCAATTTGTGAATTGCTGTGCCCCTGACCTCCATTATTCAACTCGTTTTTTTGTGAGCTGAACGCAAGTCCAAACTTTTGGTTCAGGACCTATACTGGTTCCAGGTGGGTGGCTGAGACTTTGGTTCATTCTTCTTCCTGCCGGGAAATTAGAGTGACATGTGCCCATCCAAATGCCTAACAGCTACTCTCTCATTGGTTCTCCCTCTTCCCTTTCATCCTCTGCCAAATTGGCAACCTGTGCGAACCAGGAGCTAAAAGGGGCTGTCTCTCCAAGTTGGGAGATTGATAGGAAAGCAGTTGGAATGTCAAACCGGAGCACCAGGAGAGGGACTCTTCGTTGAGTTTTAGAAACCTTTTGTATTCACAGTGTGTCCATTCTCTAGGTTTCCCGAACATGTTATAGCTGTAGTAATATTCCCTTCAACCTGGAGAGTTGGGACCCATGGAATGGGTGCCATGCATTATTGCTTTAAAGGGTCTGCATTTGCTCACCCAATCTCACCAATCCTCTCAGTCCCAAGTGACCAGCCTCATGCCACATCCATCTGTCATTGTAGATAGGGTCATTCCAGGTTGCATCAGAGACCCTGAAGGAATTGTAAAGAATTTCCCTGTTTCTTTGTTCTGTTTTTGAAATTCCTTTTTAGAGTGGGTTTGAGCTGATTCTCGCTGCCATGTTTATGCCAGTCTAGACACACTTGATTCCCTTACGGAGACATATCAATACATAGGTTTTAAGATTCTTACTAGTCAGATCTATTCCTCTGCGGGAAATATGGGGTTTTGAGTCCCTTTCACTGAGGAAGGTGTAGGTCTTGTCTATTCCATAGTTGGTTTTTGGAACGGTACCTGTGCTTATATCAAACTCTGGTTTGATGCATCTCCCCACCTCTCCTTCCCCCTTAAGCAGGCATAAGAGTGTTTTCTAAATGTGAGACTCTGTTCTCTTGCCTAATTCAGTTCATGTGCAGCCATGTTTACAGGATCTTCCTAAGTGATATCTTATGATAAGTTTCTTTTTCTGTGTGACTTCTTTCACTTAGAATCATCGTACCTGAATCCACTGATTTTGCTGCTACATGTCTTATGACATTGATTTCATGGCTGAGGGATATTCCATCGTACGTAAGTTCCACAATGTTTGGAACTATTTTTGTATTTCCTGTGATATTTCAGGTGTACCCAGGTTGAGGTTCTTGTAAGCAGTGCAGCCCTCAATTTGGGGGTGGCTCTGTCTTATGGATTTTCAGTTTTCCCAAGGTATATTCCCTAGACCGGAAGTGCCCTTGGCTCTGTAGCTCTGTTGTTTACTTGTTTTAGGGAACACAATGCACTCCTCCAGTGAGGCAGTTGGCAACTTACATCCCGCCCGTCAGCATAACAAGGCTCCCTGTTCTCCAGGGCCTGTCTTGCCTTTCTGGTTTTTACACATTTTGTGGATGTCCCTTTTGACCGGTGGGAAGTGATACTTCTTTGTAGTGCAGATTTGCATTGCCCTCTTGCTTGCTTGGCCAAAAAGGGCGTATGCGTTTTCTCCTGAATATATTCAGGAGAAAACGCATACGCCCTTTTTGGCCAAGTGCATCATTGTCGAAGTTGTGCCCCTCTTCCTGTTCTTTACAGGTGATTCCAACGTACCTCTTGAAATCTGTTTCCTGCTATTCTGCCTCGCTTTCAAGTGCGCCTCGTTGCCTTCCCTCAACAGATTTTTGGACGATAGTTGGCCTTGATTACTCTGCCAGTTTGTGAATTGCTGTGCCCCTGAGCTCCATTTTTCAACTCGTTTTTTTGTGAGCTGAACGCAAGTCCAAACTTTTGGTTCAGGACCTATACTGGTTCCCGGTGGGTGGCTGAGACTTTGGTTAATTCTTCTTCCTGCCGGGAAATTAGAGTGACATGTGCCCATCCAAATGCCTAACAGCTACTCTCTCATTGGTTCTCCCTCTTCCCTTTCATCCTCTGCCAAATTGGCAACCTGTGCGAACCAGGAGCTTAAAGGGGCTGTCTCTCCAAGTTGGGAGATTGATAGGAAAGCAGTTGGAAAGTCAAACCGGAGCACCAGGAGAGGGACTCTTCGTTGAGTTTTAGAAACCTTTCGTATTCACAGTGTGTCCATTCTCTAGGTTTCCCGTACATGTTAGAGCTGTAGTAATATTCCCTTCAACCTGGAGAGCTGGGACCCATGGAATGGGTGCCATGCATTGTTGCTTTAAAGGGTCTGCATTTGCTCACCCAATCTCACCAATCCTCTCAGTCCCAAGTGTCCAGCCTCATGCCACATCCAGCTGTCATTGTAGATAGGGTCATTCCAGGTTGCATCCGAGACCCTGAAGGAATTGTAAAGAATTTCCCTGTTTCTTTGTTTTGTTTTTGAAATTCCTTTTTGGAGTGGGTTTGAGCTGATTCTCGCTGCCATGTTTATGCCAGTCTAGACACACTTGATTCCCTTAAGGAGACATATCAATACATAGGTTTTAAGATTCTTACTAGTCAGATCTATTCCTCTGTGGGAAATATGGGGTTTTGAGTCCCTTTCACTGAGGAAGGTGTAGGTCTTGTGTATTCCATAGTTGGTTTTTGGAACGGTACCTGTGCTTATATCAAACTCTGGTTTGATGCATCACCCCACCTCTCCTTCCCCCTTAAGCAGGCATAAGAGTGTTTTCTAAATGTGAGACTCTGTTCTCTTGCCTAACTCAGTTCATGTGTAGCCATGTTTACAGGATCTTCCTAAGTGATATCTTATGATAAGTTTCTTTTTCTGTGTGACTTCTTTCACTTAGAATCATCGTACCTGAATCCACTCATTTTGCTGCTACTGGTCTTATGACATTGATTTCATGGCTGAGGGATATTCCATCGTACGTAAGTTCCACAATGTTTGGAACCATTTTTATATTTCCTGGGATATTTCAGGTGTACCCAGGTTGAGGTTCTTGTAAGCAGTGCAGCCCTCAAATTGGGGGTGGTTCTCTCTTATGGATTTTCAATTTTCCCAAGGTATATTCCCTAGACCGGAAGTGCCCTTGGCTCTGTTGCTCTGTTGATTACTTGTTTTAGGGAACACAATGCACTCCTCCAGTGAGGCAGTTGGCAACTTACATCCCGCCCATCAGCATAACAAGGCTCCCTGTTCTCCAGGGCCTGTCTTGCCTTTCTGGTTTTTACAAATTTTGTGGATGTCCCTTTTGACCGGTGGGAAGTGATACTTCTTTGTAGTGCAGATTTGCATTGCCCGCTTGCTTGCTTGGCCAAAAAGGGCGTATGCGTTTTCTCCTGAATATATTCAGGAGAAAACGCATACGCCCTTTTTGGCCAAGTGCATCATTGTCGAAGTTGTGCCCCTCTTCCTGTGCTTTACAGGCGAGTCCCACGTACCTGTTGAAATCTGTTTCCAGCTATTCTGCCTCGCTTTCAAGTGCGCCTCGTTGCCTTCCCTCAACAGATTTTTGGACGATAGTTGGCCTTGATTACTCTGCCAGTTTGTGAATTGCTGTGCCCCTGACCTCCATTATTCAACTCGTTTTTTTGTGAGCTGAACGCAAGTCCAAACTTTTGGTTCAGGACCTATACTGGTTCCAGGTGGGTGGCTGAGACTTTGGTTCATTCTTCTTCCTGCCGGGAAATTAGAGTGACATGTGCCCAGCCAAATGCCTAACAGCTACTCTCTCATTGGTTCTCCCTCTTCCCTTTGATCCTCTGCCAAATTGGCAACCTGTGCGAACCAGGAGCTTAAAGGGGCTGTCTCTCCAAGTTGGGAGATTGATAGGAAAGCAGTTGGAAAGTCAAACCGGAGCACCAGGAGCGGGACTCTTCGTTGAGATTTAGAAACCTTTCGTATTCACAGTGTGTCCATTCTCTAGGTTTCCCGTACATGTTATAGCTGTAGTAATATGCCCTTCAACCTGGAGAGCTGGGACACATGGAATGGGTGCCATGCATTATTGCTTTGAAGGGTCTGCATTTGCTCACCCAATCTCACCAATCTTCTCAGTCCCAAGTGTCCAGCCTCATGCCACATCCAGCTGTTATTGTAGATAGGGTCATTCCAGGTTGCATCCGAGACCCTGAAGGAATTGTAAGGAATTTCCCTGTTTCTTTGTTCTGTTTTAGAAATTCCTTTTTAGAGTGGGTTTGAGCTGATTCTCGCTGCCATGTTTATGCCAGTCTAGACGCACTTGATTCCCTTACGGAGACATATCAATACATAGGTTTTAAGATTCTTACTAGTCAGATCTACTCCTCTGCGGGAAATATGGGGTTTTGAGTCCCTTTCACTGAGGAAGGTGTAGGTCTTGTCTATTCCATAGTTGGTTTTTGGAACGGTACCTGTGCTTATATCAAACTCTGGTTTGATGCATCACCCCACCTCTCCTTCCCCCTTAAGCAGGCATAAGAGTGTTTTCTAAATGTGAGACTCTGTTCTCTTGCCTAACTCAGTTCATGTGTAGCCATGTTTACAGGATCTTCCTAAGTGATATCTTATGATAAGTTTCTTTTCCTGTGTGACTTCTTTCACTTAGAATCATCGTACCTGAATCCACTCATTTTGCTGCTACTGGTCTTATGACATTGATTTCATGGCTGAGGGATATTCCATCGTACGTAAGTTCCACAATGTTTGGAACCATTTTTATATTTCCTGGGATATTTCAGGTGTACCCAGGTTGAGGTTCTTGTAAGCAGTGCAGCCCTCAATTTGGGGGTGGCTCTGTCTTATGGATTTTCAGTTTTCCCAAGGTATATTCCCTAGACCGGAAGTGCCCTTGGCTCTGTAGCTCTGTTGTTTACTTGTTTTAGGGAACACAATGCACTCCTCCAGTGAGGCAGTTGGCAACTTACATCCCGCCCATCAGCATAACAAGGCTCCCTGTTCTCCAGGGCCTGTCTTGCCTTTCTGGTTTTTACACATTTTGTGGATATCCCTTTTGAACGGTGGGAAGTGATACTTCTGTGTAGTGCAGATTTGCATTGCCCGCTTGCTTGCTTGGCCAAAAAGGGCGTATGCGTTTTCTCCTGAATATATTCAGGAGAAAACACATACGCCCTTTTTGGCCAAGTGCATCATTGTCGAAGTTGTGCCCCTCTTCCTGTGCTTTACAGGTGATTCCAACGTACCTCTTGAAATCTGTTTCCTGCTATTCTGCCTCGCTTTCAAGTGCGCCTCGTTGCCTTCCCTCAACAGATTTTTGGACGATAGTTGGCCTTGATTACTCTGCCAGTTTGTGAATTGCTGTGCCCCTGAGCTCCATTTTTCAACTCGTTGTTTTGTGAGCTGAACGCAAGTCCAAACATTTGGTTCAGGACCTATACTGGTTCCCGGTGGGTGGCTGAGACTTTGGTTAATTCTTCTTCCTGCCAGGAAATTAGAGTGACATTTGCCCATCCAAATGCCTAACAGCTACTCTCTCATTGGTGCTCCCTCTTCCCTTTCATCCTCTGCCAAATTGGCAACCTGTGCGAACCAGGAGCTAAAAGGGGCTGTCTCTCCAAGTTGGGAGATTGATAGGAAAGCAGTTGGAATGTCAAACCGGAGCACCAGGAGAGGGACTCTTCGTTGAGTTTTAGAAAACTTTTGTATTCACAGTGTGTCCATTCTCTAGGTTTCCCGAACATGTTATAGCTGTAGTAATATTCCCTTCAACCTGGAGAGCTGGGACACATGGAATGGGTGCCATGCATTATTGCTTTAAAGGGTCTGCATTTGCTCACCCAATCTCACCAATCCTCTCAGTCCCAAGTGACCAGCCTCATGCCACATCCATCTGTCATTGTAGATAGGGTCATTCCAGGTTGCATCAGAGACCCTGAAGGAATTGTAAAGAATTTCCCTGTTTCTTTGTTCTGTTTTTGAAATTCCTTTTTAGAGTGGGTTTGAGCTGATTCTCGCTGCCATGTTTATGCCAGTCTAGACACACTTGATTCCCTTACGGAGACATATCAATACATAGGTTTTAAGATTCTTACTAGTCAGATCTATTCCTCTGCGGGAAATATGGGGTTTTGAGTCCCTTTCACTGAGGAAGGTGTAGGTCTTGTGTATTCCATAGTTGGTTTTTGGAACGGTACCTGTGCTTATATCAAACTCTGGTTTGATGCATCACCCCACCTCTCCTTCCCCCTTAAGCAAGCATAAGAGTGTTTTCTAAATGTGAGACTCTGTTCTCTTGCCTAACTCAGTTCATGTGTAGCCATGTTTACAGGATCTTCCTAAGTGATATCTTATGATAAGTTTCCTTTCCTGTGTGACTTCTTTCACTTAGAATCATCGTACCTGAATCCACTCATTTTGCTGCTACTGGTCTTATGACATTGATTTCATGGCTGAGGGATATTCCATCGTACGTAAGTTCCACAATGTTTGGAACCATTTTTATATTTCCTGGGATATTTCAGGTGTACCCAGGTTGAGGTTCTTGTAAGCAGTGCAGCCCTCAATTTGGGGGTGGCTCTGTCTTATGGATTTTCAGTTTTCCCAAGGTATATTCCCTAGACCGGAAGTGCCCTTGGCTCTGTAGCTCTGTTGTTTACTTGTTTTAGGGAACACAATGCACTCCTCCAGTGAGGCAGTTGGCAACTTACATCCCGCCCATCAGCATAACAAGGCTCCCTGTTCTCCAGGGCCTGTCTTGCCTTTCTGGTTTTTACACATTTTGTGGATATCCCTTTTGAACGGTGGGAAGTGATACTTCTTTGTAGTGCAGATTTGCATTGCCCGCTTGCTTGCTTGGCCAAAAAGGGCGTATGCGTTTTCTCCTGAATATATTTAGGAGAAAATGCATACGCCCTTTTTGGCCAAGTGCATCATTGTCGAAGTTGTGCCCCTCTTCCTGTGCTTTACAGTCGAATCCAACGTACCTCTTGAAATCTGTTTCCTGCTATTCTGCCTCGCTTTCAAGTCCGCCTCGTTGCCTTCCCTCAACAGATTTTTGGACGATAGTTGGCCTTGATTACTCTGCCAGTTTGTGAATTGCTGTGCCCCTGAGCTCCATTTTTCAACTCGTTGTTTTGTGAGCTGAACGCAAGTCCAAACTTTTGGTTCAGGACCTATACTGGTTCCCGGTGGGTGGCTGAGACTTTGGTTAATTCTTCTTCCTGCCAGGAAATTAGAGTGACATGTGCCCATCCAAATGCCTAACAGCTACTCTCTCATTGGTTCTCCCTCTTCCCTTTCATCCTCTGCCAAATTGGCAACCTGTGCGAACCAGGAGCTTAAAGGGGCTGTCTCTCCTAGTAGGCAGATTGATAGGAAAGCAGTTGGAAAGTCAAACCGGAGCACCAGGAGAGGGATTCTTCGTTGAGTTTTAGAAACCTTTCATATTCACAGTGTGTCCATTCTCTAGGTTTCCCGTACATGTTATAGCTGTAGTAATATTCCCTTCAACCTGGAGAGCTGGGACCCATGGAATGGGTGCCATGCATTATTGCTTTAAAGGGTCTACATTTGCTCACCCAATCTCACCAATCCTCTCAGTCCCAAGTGTCCAGCCTCATGCCACATCCAGCTGTCATTGTAGATAGGGTCATTCCAGGTTGCATCAGAGACCCTGAAGGAATTGTAAAGAATTTCCCTGTTTCTTTGTTCTGTTTTTGAAATTCCTTTTTAGAGTGGGTTTGAGCTGATTCTCGCTGCCCTGTTTATGCCAGTCTAGACACACTTGATTCCCTTACGGAGACATATCAATACATAGGTTTTAAGATTCTTACTAGTCAGACCTATTCCTCTGCGGGAAATATGGGGTTTTGAGTCCCTTTCACTGAGGAAGGTGTAGGTCTTGTCTATTCCATAGATGGTTTTTGGAACGGTACCTATGCTTATATCAAACTCTGTTTGATGCATCACCCCACCTCTCCTTCCCCCTTAAGCAGGCATAAGAGTGTTTTCTAAATGTGAGACTCTGTTCTCTTGCCTAACTCAGTTCATGTGTAGCCATGTTTACAGGATCTTCCTAAGTGATATCTTATGATAAGTTTCTTTTTCTGTGTGACTTCTTTCACTTAGAATCATCGTACCTGAATCCACTCATTTTGCTGCTACTGGTCTTATGACATTGATTTCATGGCAGAGGGATATTCCATCGTACGTAATTTCCACAATGTTTGGAACCATTTTTATATTTCCTGGGATATTTCAGGTGTACCCAGGTTGAGGTTCTTGTAAGCAGTGCAGCCCTCAATTTGGGGGTGGCTCTGTCTTATGGATTTTCAGTTTTCCCAAGGTATATTCCCTAGACCGGAAGTGCCCTTGGCTCTGTAGCTCTGTTGTTTACTTGTTTTAGGGAACACAATGCACTCCTCCAGTGAGGCAGTTGGCAACTTACATCCCGCCCATCAGCATAACAAGGCTCCCTGTTCTCCAGGGCCTGTCTTGCCTTTCTGGTTTTTACACATTTTGTGGATGTCCCTTTTGACCGGTAGGAAGTTGCATTGCCCGCTTGCTTGCTTGGCCAAAAAGGGCGTATGTGTTTTCTCCTGAATATATTCAGGAGAAAACGCATACGCCCTTTTTGGCCAAGTGCATCATTGTCGAAGTTGTGCCCCTCTTCCTGTGCTTTACAGGCGATTCCAACGTACCTCTTGAAATCTGTTTCCTGCTATTCTGCCTCGCTTTCAAGTCCGCCTCGTTGCCTTCCCGCAACAGATTTTTGGACGATAGTTGGCCTTGATTACTGTGCCAGTTTGTGAATTGCTGTGCCCCTGACCTCCATTATTCAACTCGTTTATTTGTGAGCTGAACGCAAGTCCAAACTTTTGGTTCAGGACCTATACTGGTTCCAGGTGGGTGGCTGAGACTTTGGTTCATTCTTCTTCCTGCCGGGAAATTAGAGTGACATGTGCCCATCCAAATGCCTAACAGCTACTCTCTCATTGGTTCTCCCTCTTCCCTTTCATCCTCTGCCAAATTGGCAACCTGTGCGAACCAGGAGCTAAAAGGGGCTGTCTCTCCAAGTTGGGAGATTGATAGGAAAGCAGTTGGAATGTCAAACCAGAGCACCAGGAGAGGGACTCTTCGTTGAGTTTTAGAAACCTTTTGTATTCACAGTGTGTCCATTCTCTAGGTTTCCCGTACATGTTATAGCTGTAGTAATATTCCCTTCAACCTGGAGAGTTGGGACCCATGGAATGGGTGCCATGCATTATTGCTTTAAAGGGTCTGCATTTGCTCACCCAATCTCACCAATCCTCTCAGTCCCAAGTGTCCAGCCTCATGCCACATCCATCTGTCATTGTAGATATGGTCATTCCAGGTTGCATCAGAGACCCTGAAGGAATTGTAAAGAATTCCCCTGTTTCTTTGTTCTGTTTTTGAAATTCCTTTTTAGAGTGGGTTTGAGCTGATTCTCGCTGCCATGTTTATGCCAGTCTAGACACACTTGATTCCCTTACGGAGACATATTAATACATAGGTTTTAAGATTCTTACTAGTCAGATCGATTCCTCTGCGAGAAATATGGGGTTTTGAGTCCCTTTCACTGAGGAAGGTGTAGGTCTTGTCTATTCCATAGTTGGTTTTTGGAACGGTACCTGTGCTTATATCAAACTCTGGTTTGATGCATCTCCCCACCTCTCCTTCCCCCTTAAGCAGGCATAAGAGTGTTTTCTAAATGTGAGACTCTGTTCTCTTGCCTAACTCAGTTCATGTGTAGCCATGTTTACAGGATCTTCCTAAGTGATATCTTATGATAAGTTTCTTTTTCTGTGTGACTTCTTTCACTTAGAATCATCGTACCTGAATCCACTCATTTTGCTGCTACTGGTCTTATGACATTGATTTCATGGCTGAGGGATATTCCATCGTACGTAAGTTCCACAATGTTTGGAACCATTTTTATATTTCCTGGGATATTTCAGGTGTACCCAGGTTGAGGTTCTTGTAAGCAGTGCAGCCCTCAATTTGGGGGTGGCTCTGTCTTATGGATTTTCAGTTTTCCCAAGGTATATTCCCTAGACCGGAAGTGCCCTTTGCTCTGTAGCTCTGTTGTTTACTTGTTTTAGGGGACACAATGCACTCCTCCAGTGAGGCAGTTGGCAACTTACATCCCGCCCATCAGCATAACAAGGCTCCCTGTTCTCCAGGGCCTGTCTTGCCTTTCTGGTTTTTACACATTTTGTGGATGTCCCTTTTGACCGGTGGGAAGTGATACTTCTTTGTAGTGTAGATTTGCATTGCCCGCTTGCTTGCTTGGCCAAAAAGGACGTATGCGTTTTCTCCTGAATATATTCAGGAGAAAACGCATACACCATTTTTGGCCAAGTGCATCATTGTCGAAGTTGTGCCCCTCTTCCTGTGCTTTACAGGCAATTCCAACGTACCTCTTGAAATCTGTTTCCTGCTATTCTGCCTCGCTTTCAAGTCCGCCTCGTTGCCTTCCCTCAACAGATTTTTGGACGATAGTTGGCCTTGATTACTCTGCCAGTTTGTGAATTGCTGTGCCCCTGAGCTCCATTTTTCAACTCGTTGTTTTGTGAGCTGAACGCAAGTCCAAACTTTTGGTTCAGGACCTATACTGGTTCCCGGTGGGTGGCTGAGACTTTGGTTCATTCTTCTTCCTGCCAGGAAATTAGAGTGACATATGCCCATCCAAATGCCTAACAGCTACTCTCTCATTGGTTCTCCCTCTTCCCTTTCATCCTCTGCCAAATTGGCAACCTGTGTGAACCAGGAGCTTAAAGGGGCTGTCTCTCCAAGTTGGGAGATTGATAGGAAAGCAGTTGGAATGTCAAACCGGAGCACCAGGAGAGGGACTCTTCGTTGAGTTTTAGAAACTTTTCGTATTCACAGTGTGTCCATTCTCTAGGTTTCCCGTACATGTTATAGCTGTAGTAATATTCCCTTCATCCTGGAGAGCTGGGACCCATGGAATGGGTGCCATGCATTATTGCTTTAAAGGGTCTGCATTTGCTCACCCAATCTCACCAATCCTCTCAGTCCCAAGTGTCCAGCCTCATGCCACATCCAGCTGTCATTGTAGATAGGGTCATTCCAGGTTGCATCAGAGACCCTGAAGGAATTGTAAAGAATTTCCCTGTTTCTTTGTTCTGTTTTTGAAATTCCTTTTTAGAGTGGGTTTGAGCTGATTCTCGCTGCCATGTTTATGCCAGCCTAGACACACTTGATTCCCTTACGGAGATATATCAATACATAGGTTTTAAGATTCTTACTAGTCAGATCTATTCCTCTGTGGGAAATATGGGGTTTTGAGTCCCTTTCACTGAGGAAGGTGTAGGTCTTGTCTATTCCATAGTTGGTTTTTGGAACGGTACCTGTGCTTATATCAAACTCTGGTTTGATGCATCTCCCCACCTCTCCTTCCCCCTTAAGCAGGCATAAGAGTGTTTTCTAAATGTGAGACTCTGTTCTCTTGCCTAACTCAGTTCATGTGTAGCCATGTTTACAGGATCTTCCTAAGTGATATCTTATGATAAGTTTCTTTTTCTGTGTGACTTCTTTCACTTAGAATCATCGTACCTGAATCCACTCATTTTGCTGCTACTGGTCTTATGACATTGATTTCATGGCTGAGGGATATTCCATCGTACGTAAGTTCCACAATGTTTGGAACCATTTTTATATTTCCTGGGATATTTCAGGTGTACCCAGGTTGAGGTTCTTGTAAGCAGTGCAGCCCTCAATTTGGGGGTGGCTCTGTCTTATGGATTTTCAGTTTTCCCAAGGTATATTCCCTAGACCGGAAGTGCCCTTGGCTCTGTAGCTCTGTTGTTTACTTGTTTTAGGGGACACAATGCACTCCTCCAGTGAGGCAGTTGGCAACTTACATCCCGCCCATCAGCATAACAAGGCTCCCTGTTCTCCAGGGCCTGTCTTGCCTTTCTGGTTTTTACACATTTTGTGGATGTCCCTTTTGAAAGGTGGGAAGTGATACTTCTTTGTAGTGCAGATTTGCATTGCCCGCTTGCTTGCTTGGCCAAAAAGGGCGTATGCGTTTTCTCCTGAATATATTCAGGAGAAAACGCATACGCCCTTTTTGGCCAAGTGCATCATTGTCGAAGTTGTGCCCCTCTTCCTGTGCTTTACAGGCGAGTCCAACGTACCTCTTGAAATCTGTTTCCTGCTATTCTGCCTCGCTTTCAAGTCCGCCTCGTTGCCTTCCCTCAACAGATTTTTGGACGATAGTTGGCCTTGATTACTCTGCCAGTTTGTGAATTGCTGTGCCCCTGACCTCCATTATTCAACTCGTTTTTTTGTGAGCTGAACGCAAGTCCAAACTTTTGGTTCAGGACCTATACTGGTTCCAGGTGGGTGGCTGAGACTTTGGTTCATTCTTCTTCCTGCCGGGAAATTAGAGTGACATGTGCCCATCCAAATGCCTAACAGCTACTCTCTCATTGGTTCTCCCTCTTCCCTTTCATCCTCTGCCAAATTGGCAACCTGTGCGAACCAGGAGCTTAAAGGGGCTGTCTCTCCAAGTTGGGAGATTGATAGGAAAGCAGTTGGAATGTCAAACCGGAGCACCAGGAGAGGGACTCTTCGTTGAGTTTTAGAAACATTTTGTATTCACAGTGTGTCCATTCTCTAGGTTTCCCGTACATGTTATAGCTGTAGTAATATTCCCTTCAACCTGGAGAGTTGGGACCCATGGAATGGGTGCCATGCATTATTGCTTTAAAGGGTCTGCATTTGCTCACCCAATCTCACCAATCCTCTCAGTCCCAAGTGTCCAGCCTCATGCCACATCCGTCTGTCATTGTAGATAGGGTCATTCCAGGTTGCATCAGAGACCCTGAAGGAATTGTAAAGAATTCCCCTGTTTCTTTGTTCTGTTTTTGAAATTCCTTTTTAGAGTGGGTTTGAGCTGATTCTCGCTGCCATGTTTATGCCAGTCTAGACACACTTGATTCCCTTACGGAGACATATCAATACATAGGTTTTAAGATTCTTACTACTCAGATCGATTCCTCTGCGGGAAATATGGGGTTTTGAGTCCCTTTCACTGAGGAAGGTGTAGGTCTTGTCTATTCTATAGTTGGTTTTTGGAACGGTACCTGTGCTTATATCAAACTCTGGTTTGATGCATCACCCCACCTCTCCTTCCCCCTTAAGCAGGCATAAGAGTGTTTTCTAAATGTGAGACTCTGTTCTCTTGCCTAACTCAGTTCATGTGTAGCCATGTTTACAGGATCTTCCTAAGTGATATCTTATGATAAGTTTCTTTTTCTGTGTGACTTCTTTCACTTAGAATCATCGTACCTGAATCCACTCATTTTGCTGCTACTGGTCTTATGACATTGATTTTATGGCTGAGGGATATTCCATCGTACGTAAGTTCCACAATGTTTGGAACCATTTTTATATTTCCTGGGATATTTCAGGTGTACCCAGGTTGAGGTTCTTGTAAGCAGTGCAGCCCTCAATTTGGGGGTGGCTCTGTCTTATGGATTTTCAGTTTTCCCAAGGTATATTCCCTAGACCGGAAGTGCCCTTGGCTCTGTAGCTCTGTTGTTTACTTGTTTTAGGGGACACAATGCACTCCTCCAGTGAGGCAGTTGGCAACTTACATCCCGCCAATTGGCATAACAAGGCTCCCTGTTCTCCAGGGCCTGTCTTGCCTTTCTGGTTTTTACACATTTTGTGGATGTCCCTTTTGACCGGTGGGAAGTGATACTTCTTTGTAGTGCAGATTTGCATTGCCCGCTTGCTTGCTTGGCCAAAAAGGACGTATGCGTTTTCTCCTGAATATATTCAGGAGAAAACGCATACACCATTTTTGGCCAAGTGCATCATTGTCGAAGTTGTGCCCCTCTTCCTGTGCTTTACAGGCAATTCCAACGTACCTCTTGAAATCTGTTTCCTGCTATTCTGCCTCGCTTTCAAGTCCGCCTCGTTGCCTTCCCTCAACAGATTTTTGGACGATAGTTGGCCTTGATTACTCTGCCAGTTTGTGAATTGCTGTGCCCCTGAGCTCCATTTTTCAACTCGTTGTTTTGTGAGCTGAACGCAAGTCCAAACTTTTGGTTCAGGACCTATACTGGTTCCCGGTGGGTGGCTGAGACTTTGGTTCATTCTTCTTCCTGCCAGGAAATTAGAGTGACATATGCCCATCCAAATGCCTAACAGCTACTCTCTCATTGGTTCTCCCTCTTCCCTTTCATCCTCTGCCAAATTGGCAACCTGTGTGAACCAGGAGCTTAAAGGGGCTGTCTCTCCAAGTTGGGAGATTGATAGGAAAGCAGTTGGAATGTCAAACCGGAGCACCAGGAGAGGGACTCTTCGTTGAGTTTTAGAAACTTTTCGTATTCACAGTGTGTCCATTCTCTAGGTTTCCCGTACATGTTATAGCTGTAGTAATATTCCCTTCATCCTGGAGAGCTGGGACCCATGGAATGGGTGCCATGCATTATTGCTTTAAAGGGTCTGCATTTGCTCACCCAATCTCACCAATCCTCTCAGTCCCAAGTGTCCAGCCTCATGCCACATCCAGCTGTCATTGTAGATAGGGTCATTCCAGGTTGCATCAGAGACCCTGAAGGAATTGTAAAGAATTTCCCTGTTTCTTTGTTCTGTTTTTGAAATTCCTTTTTAGAGTGGGTTTGAGCTGATTCTCGCTGCCATGTTTATGCCAGCCTAGACACACTTGATTCCCTTACGGAGATATATCAATACATAGGTTTTAAGATTCTTACTAGTCAGATCTATTCCTCTGTGGGAAATATGGGGTTTTGAGTCCCTTTCACTGAGGAAGGTGTAGGTCTTGTCTATTCCATAGTTTGTTTTTGGAACGGTACCTGTGCTTATATCAAACTCTGGTTTGATGCATCTCCCCACCTCTCCTTCCCCCTTAAGCAGGCATAAGAGTGTTTTCTAAATGTGAGACTCTGTTCTCTTGCCTAACTCAGTTCATGTGTAGCCATGTTTACAGGATCTTCCTAAGTGATATCTTATGATAAGTTTCTTTTTCTGTGTGACTTCTTTCACTTAGAATCATCGTACCTGAATCCACTCATTTTGCTGCTACTGGTCTTATGACATTGATTTCATGGCTGAGGGATATTCCATCGTACGTAAGTTCCACAATGTTTGGAACCATTTTTATATTTCCTGGGATATTTCAGGTGTACCCAGGTTGAGGTTCTTGTAAGCAGTGCAGCCCTCAATTTGGGGGTGGCTCTGTCTTATGGATTTTCAGTTTTCCCAAGGTATATTCCCTAGACCGGAAGTGCCCTTGGCTCTGTAGCTCTGTTGTTTACTTGTTTTAGGGGACACAATGCACTCCTCCAGTGAGGCAGTTGGCAACTTACATCCCGCCCATCAGCATAACAAGGCTCCCTGTTCTCCAGGGCCTGTCTTGCCTTTCTGGTTTTTACACATTTTGTGGATGTCCCTTTTGAAAGGTGGGAAGTGATACTTCTTTGTAGTGCAGATTTGCATTGCACGCTTGCTTGCTTGGCCAAAAAGGGCGTATGCGTTTTCTCCTGAATATATTCAGGAGAAAACGCATACGCCCTTTTTGGCCAAGTGCATCATTGTCGAAGTTGTGCCCCTCTTCCTGTGCTTTACAGGCGAGTCCAACGTACCTCTTGAAATCTGTTTCCTGCTATTCTGCCTCGCTTTCAAGTCCGCCTCGTTGCCTTCCCTCAACAGATTTTTGGACGATAGTTGGCCTTGATTACTCTGCCAGTTTGTGAATTGCTGTGCCCCTGACCTCCATTATTCAACTCGTTTTTTTGTGAGCTGAACGCAAGTCCAAACTTTTGGTTCAGGACCTATACTGGTTCCAGGTGGGTGGCTGAGACTTTGGTTCATTCTTCTTCCTGCCGGGAAATTAGAGTGACATGTGCCCATCCAAATGCCTAACAGCTACTCTCTCATTGGTTCTCCCTCTTCCCTTTCATCCTCTGCCAAATTGGCAACCTGTGCGAACCAGGAGCTTAAAGGGGCTGTCTCTCCAAGTTGGGAGATTGATAGGAAAGCAGTTGGAATGTCAAACCGGAGCACCAGGAGAGGGACTCTTCGTTGAGTTTTAGAAACATTTTGTATTCACAGTGTGTCCATTCTCTAGGTTTCCCGTACATGTTATAGCTGTAGTAATATTCCCTTCAACCTGGAGAGTTGGGACCCATGGAATGGGTGCCATGCATTATTGCTTTAAAGGGTCTGCATTTGCTCACCCAATCTCACCAATCCTCTCAGTCCAAAGTGTCCAGCCTCATGCCACATCCAGCTGTCATTGTAGATAGGGTCATTCCAGGTTGCATCAGAGACCCTGAAGGAATTGTAAAGAATTCCCCTGTTTCTTTGTTCTGTTTTTGAAATTCCTTTTTAGAGTGGGTTTGAGCTGATTCTCGCTGCCATGTTTATGCCAGTCTAGACACACTTGATTCCCTTACGGAGACATATCAATACATAGGTTTTAAGATTCTTACTACTCAGATCGATTCCTCTGCGGGAAATATGGGGTTTTGAGTCCCTTTCACTGAGGAAGGTGTAGGTCTTGTCTATTCTATAGTTGGTTTTTGGAACGGTACCTGTGCTTATATCAAACTCTGGTTTGATGCATCACCCCACCTCTCCTTCCCCCTTAAGCAGGCATAAGAGTGTTTTCTAAATGTGAGACTCTGTTCTCTTGCCTAACTCAGTTCATGTGTAGCCATGTTTACAGGATCTTCCTAAGTGATATCTTATGATAAGTTTCTTTTTCTGTGTGACTTCTTTCACTTAGAATCATCGTACCTGAATCCACTCATTTTGCTGCTACTAGTCTTATGACATTGATTTCATGGCTGAGGGATATTCCATCGTACGTAAGTTCCACAATGTTTGGAACCATTTTTATATTTCCTGGGATATTTCAGGTGTACCCAGGTTGAGGTTCTTGTAAGCAGTGCAGCCCTCAATTTGGGGGTGGCTCTGTCTTATGGATTTTCAGTTTTCCCAAGGTATATTCCCTAGACCGGAAGTGCCCTTGGCTCTGTAGCTCTGTTGTTTACTTGTTTTAGGGGACACAATGCACTCCTCCAGTGAGGCAGTTGGCAACTTACATCCCGCCAATTGGCATAACAAGGCTCCCTGTTCTCCAGGGACTGTCTTGCCTTTCTGGTTTTTACACATTTTGTGGATGTCCCTTTTGACCGGTGGGAAGTGATACTTCTTTGTAGTGCAGATTTGCATTGCCCGCTTGCTTGCTTGGCCAAAAAGGGCGTATGCGTTTTCTCCTGAATATATTCAGGAGAAAACGCATACACCCTTTTTGGCCAAGTGCATCATTGTCGAAGTTGTGCCCCTCTTCCTGTGCTTTACAGGCAATTCCAACGTACCTCTTGAAATCTGTTTCCTGCTATTCTGCCTCGCTTTCAAGTCCGCCTCGTTGCCTTCCCTCAACAGATTTTTGGACGATAGTTGGCCTTGATTTCTCTGCCAGTTTGTGAATTGCTGTGCCCCTGAGCTCCATTTTTCAACTCGTTGTTTTGTGAGCTGAACGCAAGTCCAAACTTTTGGTTCAGGACCTATACTGGTTCCCAGTGGGTGGCTGAGACTTTGGTTCATTCTTCTTCCTGCCAGGAAATTAGAGTGACATATGCCCATCCAAATGCCTAACAGCTACTCTCTCATTGGTTCTCCCTCTTCCCTTTGATCCTCTGCCAAATTGGCAACCTGTGCGAACCAGGAGCTTAAAGGGGCTGTCTCTCCAAGTTGGGAGATTGATAGGAAAACAGTTGGAATGTCAAACCGGAGCACCAGGAGAGGGACTCTTCGTTGAGTTTTAGAAACCTTTCGTATTCACAGTGTGTCCATTCTCTACGTTTCCCGTACATGTTATAGCTGTAGTAATATTCCCTTCAACCTGGAGAGCTGGGACCCATGGAATGGGTGCCATGCATTATTGCTTTAAAGGGTCTGCATTTGCTCACCCAATCTCACCAATCCTCTCAGTCCCAAGTGTCCAGCCTCATGCCACATCCAGCTGTCATTGTAGATAGGGTCATTCCAGGTTGCATCAGAGACCCTGAAGGAATTGTAAAGAATTTCCCTGTTTCTTTGTTCTGTTTTTGAAATTCCTTTTTAGAGTGGGTTTGAGCTGATTCTCGCTGCCATGTTTATTCCAGTCTAGACACACTTGATTCCCTTACGGAGATATATCAATACATAGGTTTTAAGATTCTTACTAGTCAGATCTATTCCTCTGTGGGAAATATGGGGTTTTGAGTCCCTTTCACTGAGGAAGGTGTAGGTCTTGTCTATTCCATAGTTGGTTTTTGGAACGGTACCTGTGCTTATATCAAACTCTGGTTTGATGCATCTCCCCACCTCTCCTTCCCCCTTAAGCAGGAATAAGAGTGTTTTCTAAATGTGAGACTCTGTTCTCTTGCCTAACTCAGTTCATGTGTAGCCATGTTTACAGGATCTTCCTAAGTGATATCTTATGATAAGTTTCTTTTTCTGTGTGACTTCTTTCACTTAGAATCATCGTACCTGAATCCACTCATTTTGCTGCTACAGGTCTTATGACATTGATTTCATGGCTGAGGGATATTCCATCGTACTTAAGTTCCACAATGTTTGGAACCATTTTTGTATTTCCTGGGATATTTCAGGTGTACCCAGGTTGAGGTTCTTGTAAGCAGTGCAGCCCTCAATTTGGGGGTGGCTCTGTCTTATGGATTTTCAGTTTTCCCAAGGTATATTCCCTAGACCGGAAGTGCCCTTGGCTCTGTAGCTCTGTTGTTTACTTGTTTTAGGGAACACAATGCACTCCTCCAGTGAGGCAGTTGGCAACTTACATCCCGCCCATCAGCATAACAAGGCTCCCTGTTCTCCAGGGCCTGTCTTGCCTTTCTGGTTTTTACACATTTTGTGGATGTCCCTTTTGAACGGTGGGAAGTGATACTTCTTTGTAGTGCAGATTTGCATTGCCCGCTTGCTTGCTTGGCCAAAAAGGGTGTATGCGTTTTCTCCTGAATATATTCAGGAGAAAACGCATACGCCCTTTTTGGCCAAGTGCATCATTGTCGAAGTTGTGCCCCTCTTCCTGTGCTTTACAGGCGAGTCCAACGTACCTCTTGAAATCTGTTTCCTGCTATTCTGCCTCGCTTTCAAGTCCGCCTCGTTGCCTTCCCTCAACAGATTTTTGGACGATAGTTGGCCTTGATTACTCTGCCAGTTTGTGAATTGCTGTGCCCCTGACCTCCATTATTCAACTCGTTTTTTTGTGAGCTGAACGCAAGTCCAAACTTTTGGTTCAGGACCTATACTGGTTCCAGGTGGGTGGCTGAGACTTTGGTTAATTCTTCTTCCTGCCGGGAAATTAGAGTGACATGTGCCCATCCAAATGCCTAACAGCTACTCTCTCATTGGTTCTCCCTCTTCCCTTTCATCCTCTGCCAAATTGGCAACCTGTGCGAACCAGGAGCTTAAAGGGGCTGTCTCTCCAAGTTGGGAGATTGATAGTAAAGCAGTTGGAATGTCAAACCGGAGCACCAGGAGAGGGACTCTTCGTTGAGTTTTAGAAACCTTTTGTATTCACAGTGTGTCCATTCTCTAGGTTTCCCGTACATGTTATAGCTGTAGTAATATTCCCTTCAACCTGGAGAGTTGGGACCCATGGAATGGGTGCCATGCATTGTTGCTTTAAAGGGTCTACATTTGCTCACCCAATCTCACCAATCCTCTCAGTCCCAAGTGTCCAGCCTCATGCCACATCCAGCTGTCATTGTAGATAGGGTCATTCCAGGTTGCATCAGAGACCCTGAAGGAATTGTAAAGAATTTCCCTGTTTCTTTGTTCTGTTTTTGAAATTCCTTTTTAGAGTGGGTTTGAGCTGATTCTCGCTGCCCTGTTTATGCCAGTCTAGACACACTTGATTCCCTTACGGAGACATATCAATACATAGGTTTTAAGATTCTTACTAGTCAGACCTATTCCTCTGCGGGAAATATGGGGTTTTGAGTCCCTTTCACTGAGGAAGGTGTAGGTCTTGTCTATTCCATAGATGGTTTTTGGAACGGTACCTATGCTTATATCAAACTCTGTTTGATGCATCACCCCACCTCTCCTTCCCCCTTAAGCAGGCATAAGAGTGTTTTCTAAATGTGAGACTCTGTTCTCTTGCCTAACTCAGTTCATGTGTAGCCATGTTTACAGGATCTTCCTAAGTGATATCTTATGATAAGTTTCTTTTTCTGTGTGACTTCTTTCACTTAGAATCATCGTACCTGAATCCACTCATTTTGCTGCTACTGGTCTTATGACATTGATTTCATGGCTGAGGGATATTCCATCGTACGTAATTTCCACAATGTTTGGAACCATTTTTATATTTCCTGGGATATTTCAGGTGTACCCAGGTTGAGGTTCTTGTAAGCAGTGCAGCCCTCAATTTGGGGGTGGCTCTGTCTTATGGATTTTCAGTTTTCCCAAGGTATATTCCCTAGACTGGAAGTGCCCTTGGCTCTGTAGCTCTGTTGTTTACTTGTTTTAGGGAACACAATGCACTCCTCCAGTGAGGCAGTTGGCAACTTACATCCCGCCCATCAGCATAACAAGGCTCCCTGTTCTCCAGGGCCTGTCTTGCCTTTCTGGTTTTTACACATTTTGTGGATGTCCCTTTTGAAAGGTGGGAAGTGATACTTCTTTGTAGTGCAGATTTGCATTGCCTGCTTGCTTGCTTGGCCAAAAAGGGCGTATGCGTTTTCTCCTGAATATATTCAGGAGAAAACGCATACGCCCTTTTTGGCCAAGTGCATCATTGTCGAAGTTGTGCCCCTCTTCCTGTGCTTTACAGGCAATTCCAACGTACCTCTTGAAATCTGTTTCCTGCTATTCTGCCTCGCTTTCAAGTCCGCCTCGTTGCCTTCCCTCAACAGATTTTTGGACGATAGTTGGCCTTGATTACTCTGCCAGTTTGTGAATTGCTGTGCCCCTGAGCTCCATTTTTCAACTCGTTGTTTTGTGAGCTGAACGCAAGTCCAAACTTTTGGTTCAGGACCTATACTGGTTCCCGGTGGGTGGCTGAGACTTTGGTTAATTCTTCTTCCTGCCGGGAAATTAGAGTGACATGTGCCCATCCAAATGCCTAACAGCTACTCTCTCATTGGTTCTCCCTCTTCCCTTTGATCCTCTGCCAAATTGGCAACCTGTGCGAACCAGGAGCTTAAAGGGGCTGTCTCTCCAAGTTGGGAGATTGATAAGAAAGCAGTTGGAATGTCAAACCGGAGCACCAGGAGAGGGACTCTTCGTTGAGTTTTAGAAACTTTTCGTATTCACAGTGTGTCCATTCTCTAGGTTTCCCGTACATGTTATAGCTGTAGTAATATTCCCTTCAACCTGGAGAGCTAGGACACATGGAATGGGTGCCATGAATTATTGCTTTAAAGGGTCTGCATTTGCTCACCCAATCTCACCAATCCTCTCAGTCCCAAGTGTCCAGCCTCATGCCACATCCGCTGTCATTGTAGATAGGGTCATTCCATGTTGCATCAGAGACCCTGAAGGAATTGTAAAGAATTTCCCCGTTTCTTTGTTCTGTTTTTGAAATTCCTTTTTAGAGTGGGTTTGAGCTGATTCTCGCTGCCATGTTTATGCCAGTCTAGACACACTTGATTCCCTTACGGAGATATATCAATACATAGGTTTTAAGATTCTTACTAGTCAGATCTATTCCTCTGCGGGAAATATGGGGTTTTGAGTCCCTTTCATTGAGCAAGGTGTAGGTCTTGTCTATTCCATAGTTGGTTTTTGGAACGGTACCTGTGCTTATATCAAACTCTGGTTTGATGCATCTCCCCACCTCTCCTTCCCCCTTAAGCAGGCATAAGAGTTTTTTCTAAATGTGAGACTCTGTTCTCTTGCCTAATTCATTTCATGTGTAGCCATGTTTACAGGATCTTCCTAAGTGATATCTTATGATAAGTTTCTTTTTTTGTGTGACTTCTTTCACTTAGAATCATCGTACCTGAATCCACTCATTTGGCTGCTACTTGTCTTATGACATTGATTTCATGGCTGAGAGATATTCCATCGTACGTAAGTTCCACAATGTTTGGAACCATTTTTGTATTTCCTGGGATATTTCAGGTGTACCCAGGTTGAGGTTCTTGTAAGCAGTGCAGCCCTCAATTTCGGGGTGGCTCTGTCTTATGGATTTTCAGTTTTCCCAAGGTATATTCCCTAGACCGGAAGTGCCCTTGGCTCTGTAGCTCTGTTGTTTACTTGTTTTAGGGGACACAATGCACTCCTCCAGTGAGGCAGTTGGCAACTTACATCCCGCCCATCAGCATAACAAGGCTCCCTGTTCTCCAGGGCCTGTCTTGCCTTTCTGGTTTTTACACATTTTGTGGATGTCCCTTTTGACCGGTGGGAAGTGATACTTCTTTGTAGTGCAGATTTGCATTGCCCGCTTGCTTGCTTGGCCAAAAAGGGTGTATGCGTTTTCTCCTGAATATATTCAGGAGAAAATGCATACGCCCTTTTTGGACAGGTGCATCATTGTCGAAGTTGTGCCCCTCTTCCTGTGCTTTACAGGCGAGTCCAACGTACCTCTTGAAATCTGTTTCCTGCTATTCTGCCTCGCTTTCAACTCCACCTCGTTGCCTTCCCTCAACAGATTTTTGGACGATAGTTAGCCTTGATTACTCTGCCAGTTTGTGAATTGCTGTGCCCCTGAGCTCCATTTTTCAACTCGTTGTTTTGTGAGCTGAACGCAAGTCCAAACTTTTGGTTCAGGACCTATACTGGTTCCCGGTGGGTGGCTGAGACTTTGGTTAATTCTTCTTCCTGCCGGGAAATTAGAGTGACATGTGCCCATCCAAATGCCTAACAGCTACTCTCTCATTGGTTCTCCCTCTTCCCTTTCATCCTCTGCCAAATTGCCAACCTGTGCGAACCAGGAGCTTAAAGGGGCTGTCTCTCCAAGTTGGGAGATTGATAGGAAAGCAGTTGGAAAGTCAAACCGGAGCACCAGGAGAGGGACTCTTCGTTGAGTTTTAGAAACCTTTCGTATTCACAGTGTGTCCATTCTCTAGGTTCCCCGTACATGTTATAGCTGTAGTAATATTCCCTTCAACCTGGAGAGTTGGGACCCATGGAATGGGTGCCATGCATTATTGCTTTAAAGGGTCTGCATTTGCTCACCCAATCTCACCAATCCTCTCAGTCCCAAGTGTCCAGCCTCATGCCACATCCAGCTGATATTGTACATAGGGTCATCCCAGGTTGCATCCGAGACCCTGAAGGAATTGTAAAGAATTTCCCTGTTTCTTTGTTCTGTTTTTGAAATTCCTTTTTAGAGTGGGTTTGAGCTGATTCTCGCTGCCCTGTTTATGCCAGTCTAGACACACTTGATTCCCTTACGGAGACATATCAATACATAGGTTTTAAGATTCTTACTAGTCAGACCTATTCCTCTGCGGGAAATATGGGGTTTTGAGTCCCTTTCACTGAGGAAGGTGTAGGTCTTGTCTATTCCATAGATGGTTTTTGGAACGGTACCTATGCTTATATCAAACTCTGGTTTGATGATTCACCCCACCTCTCCTTCCCCCTTAAACAGGCATAAGAGTGTTTTCTAAATGTGAGACTCTGTTCTCTTTCCTAACTCAGTTCATGTGTAGCCATGTTTACAGGATCTTCCTAAGTGATATCTTATGATAAGTTTCTTTTTCTGTGTGACTTCTTTCACTTAGAATCATCGTACCTGAATCCACTCATTTGGCTGCTACTGGTCTTATGACATTGATTTCATGGCTGAGGGATATTCCATCGTACGTAAGTTCCACAATGTTTGGAACCATTTTTATATTTCCTGGGATATTTCAGGTGTACCCAGGTTGAGGTTCTTGTAAGCAGTGCAGCCCTCAATTTGGGGGTGGCTCTGTCTTATGGATTTTCAGTTTTCCCAAGGTATATTCCCTAGACTGGAAGTGCCCTTGGCTCTGTAGCTCTGTTGTTTACTTGTTTTAGGGAACACAATGCACTCCTCCAGTGAGGCAGTTGGCAACTTATATACCGCCCATCAGCATAACAAGGCTCCCTGTTCTCCAGGGCCTGTCTTACCTTTCTGGTTTTTACACATTTTGTGGATGTCCCTTTTGAACGGTGGGAAGTGATACTTCTTTGTAGTGCAGATTTGCATTGCCTGATTGCTTGCTTGGCCAAAAAGGGCGTATGCGTTTTCTCCTGAATATATTCAGGAGAAAACGCATACGCCCTTTTTGGCCAAGTGCATCATTGTCGAAGTTGTGCCCCTCTTCCTGTGCTTTACAGGCAATTCCAACGTACCTCTTGAAATCTGTTTCCTGCTATTCTGCCTCGCTTTCAAGTCCGCCTCGTTGCCTTCCCTCAACAGATTTTTGGACGATAGTTGGCCTTGATTACTCTGCCAGTTTGTGAATTGCTGTGCCCCTGAGCTCCATTTTTCAACTCGTTGTTTTGTGAGCTGAACGCAAGTCCAAACTTTTGGTTCAGGACCTATACTGGTTCCCGGTGGGTGGCTGAGACTTTGGTTAATTCTTCTTCCTGCCAGGAAATTAGAGTGACATGTGCCCATCCAAATGCCTAACAGCTACTCTCTCATTGGTTCTCCCTCTTCCCTTTCATCCTCTGCCAAATTGGCAACCTGTGCGAACCAGGAGCTTAAAGGGGCTGTCTCTCCAATTTGGGAGATTGATAGGAAAGCAGTTGGAATGTCAAACCGGAGCACCAGGAGAGGGACTCTTCGTTGAGTTCTAGAAACCTTTCGTATTCACAGTGTGTCCATTCTCTAGGTTTCCCGTACATGTTATAGCTGTAGTAATATTCCCTTCAACCTGGAGAGCTGGGACCCATGGAATGGGTGCCATGCATTATTGCTTTAAAGGGTCTGCATTTGCTCACCCAATCTCACCAATCCTCTCAGTCCCAAGTGTCCAGCCTCATGCCACATCCGCTGTCATTGTAGATAGGGTCATTCCAGGTTGCATCAGAGACCCTGAAGGAATTGTAAAGAATTTCCCTGTTTCTTTGTTCTGTTTTTGAAATTCCTTTTTAGAGTGGGTTTTAGCTGATTCTCACTGCCATGTTTATGCCAGTCTAGACACACTTGATTCCCTTACGGAGATATATCAATACATAGGTTTTAAGATTCTTACTAGTCAGATCTATTCCTCTGTGGGAAATATGGGGTTTTGTGTCCCTTTCACTGAAGAAGGTGTAGGTCTTGTCTATTCCATAGTTGGTTTTTGGAACGGTACCTGTGCTTATATCAAACTCTGGTTTGATGCATCTCCCCACCTCTCCTTCCCCCTTAAGCAGGCATAAGAGTGTTTTCTAAATGTGAGACTCTGTTCTCTTGCCTAATTTATTTCATGTGTAGCCATGTTTACAGGATCTTCCTAAGTGATATCTTATGATAAGTTTCTTTTTCTGTGTGACTTCTTTCACTTAGAATCATCGTACCTGAATCCACTCATTTTGCTGCTACATGTCTTATGACATTGATTTCATGGCTGAGGGATATTCCATCGTACGTAAGTTCCACAATGTTTGGAACCATTTTTGTATTTCCTGGGATATTTCAGGTGTACCCAGATTGAGGTTCTTGTAAGCAGTGCAGCCCTCAATTTGGGGGTGGCTCTGTCTTATGGATTTTCAGTTTTCCCAAGGTATATTCCCTAGACCGGAAGTGCCCTTGGCTCTGTAGCTCTGTTGTTTACTTGTTTTAGGGGACACAATGCACTCCTCCAGTGAGGCAGTTGGCAACTTACATCCCGCCCATCAGCATAACAAGGCTCCCTGTTCTCCAGGGCCTGTCTTACCTTTCTGGTTTTTACACATTTTGTGGATGTCCCTTTTGAACGGTGGGAAGTGATACTTCTTTGTAGTGCAGATTTGCATTGCCTGATTGCTTGCTTGGCCAAAAAGGGCGTATGCGTTTTCTCCTGAATATATTCAGGAGAAAACGCATACGCCCTTTTTGGCCAAGTGCATCATTGTCGAAGTTGTGCCCCTCTTCCTGTGCTTTACAGGCGAGTCCAACGTACCTCTTGAAATCTGTTTCCTGCTATTCTGCCTCGCTTTCAAGTCCGCCTCGTTGCCTTCCCTCAACAGATTTTTGGACGATAGTTGGCCTTGATTACTCTGCCAGTTTGTGAATTGCTGTGCCCCTGAGCTCCATTTTTCAACTCGTTGTTTTGTGAGCTGAACGCAAGTCCAAACTTTTGGTTCAGGACCTATACTGGTTCCCGGTGGGTGGCTGAGACTTTGGTTAATTCTTCTTCCTGCCAGGAAATTAGAGTGACATGTGCCCATCCAAATGCCTAACAGCTACTCTCTCATTGGTTCTCCCTCTTCCCTTTCATCCTCTGCCAAATTGGCAACCTGTGCGAACCAGGAGCTTAAAGGGTCTGTCTCTCCTAGTTGGGAGATTGATAGGAAAGCAGTTGGAAAGTCAAACCGGAGCACCAGGAGAGGGATTCTTCGTTGAGTTTTAGAAACCTTTCATATTCACAGTGTGTCCATTCTCTAGGTTTCCCGTACATGTTATAGCTGTAGTAATATTCCCTTCAACCTGGAGAGCTGGGACCCATGGAATGGGTGCCATGCATTATTGCTTTAAAGGGTCTGCATTTGCTCACCCAATCTCACCAATCCTGTCAGTCCCAAGTGTCCAGCCTCATGCCACATCCAGCTGTCATTGTAGATAGGGTCATTCCAGGTTGCATCCGAGACCCTGAAGGAATTGTAAAGAATTTCCCTGTTTCTTTGTTCTGTTTTTGAAATTCCTTTTTAGAGTGGGTTTGAGCTGATTCTCGCTGCCATGTTTATGCCAGTCTAGACACACTTGATTCCCTTACGGAGATATATCAATACATAGGTTTTAAGATTCTTACTAGTCAGATCTATTCGTCTGCGGGAAATATGGGTTTTTGAGTCCCTTTCATTGAGGAAGGTGTAGGTCTTGTCTATTCCATAGTTGGTTTTTGGAACGGTACCTTAGCTTATATCAAACTCTGGTTTGATGCATCTCCCCACCTCTCCTTCCCCCTTAAGCAGGCTTAAGAGTGTTTTCTTAATGTGAGACTCTGTTCTCTTGCCTAACTCAGTTCATGTGTAGCCATTTTTACAGGATCTTCCTAAGTGATATCTTATGATAAGTTTCTTTTTTTGTGTGACTTCTTTAACTTAGAATCATCGTACCTGAATCCACTCATTTGGCTGCTACTTGTCTTATGACATTGATTTAATGGCTGAGAGATATTCCATCGTACGTAAGTTCCACAATGTTTGGAACCATTTTTGTATTTCCTGGGATATTTCAGGTGTACCCAGGTTGAGGTTCTTGTAAGCAGTGCAGCCCTCAATTTCGGGGTGGCTCTGTCTTATGGATTTTCAATTTTCCCAAGGTATATTCCCTAGACCGGAAGTGCCCTTGGCTCTGTAGCTCTGCTGTTTACTTGTTTTAGGGAACACAATGCACTCCTCCAGTGAGGCAGTTGGCAACTTACATCCCGCCCATCAGCATAAAAAGGCTCCCTGTTCTCCAGGGCCTGTCTTGCCTTTCTTGTTTTTACACATTTTGTGGATGTCCCTTTTGACCGGTGGGAAGTGATACTTCTTTGTAGTGCAGATTTGCATTGCCCGCTTGCTTGCTTGGCCAAAAATGGCGTCTGCATTTTCTCCTGAATATATTCAGAAGAAAACGCATACGCCCTTTTTGGCCAAGTGCATCATTGTCGAAGTTGTGCCCCTCTTCCTGTGCTTTACAAGCAAGTCCAACGTACCTCTTGAAATCTGTTTCCTGCTATTCTGCCTCGCTTTCAAGTCCACCTCGTTGCCTTCCCTCAACAGATTTTTGGACGATAGTTGGCCTTGATTACTCTGCCAGTTTGTGAATTGCTGTGCCCCTGAGCTCCATTTTTCAACTCGTTTTTTTGTGAGCTGAACGCAAGTCCAAACTTCTGGTTCAGGACCTATACTGGTTCCCGGTGGGTGGCTGAGACTTTGGTTAATTCTTCTTTCTGCCGGGAAATTAGAGTGACATGTGCCCATCCAAATGCCTAACAGCTACTCTCTCATTGGTTCTCCCTCTTCCCTTTCATCCTCTGCCAAATTGGCAACCTGTGCGAACCAGGAGCTTAAAGGGGCTGTCTCTCCAAGTTGGGAGATTGATAGGAAAGCAGTTGGAAAGTCAAACCGGAGCACCAGGAGAGGGACTCTTCGTTGAGTTTTAGAAACGTTTCGTATTCACAGTGTGTCCATTCTCTAGGTTTCCCGTACACGTTATAGCTGTAGTAATATTCCCTTCAACATGGAGAGCTGGGACCCATGGAATGGGTGCCATGCATTATTGCTTTAAAGGGTCTGCATTTGCTCACCCAATCTCACCAATCCTCTCAGTCCCAAGTGTCCAGCCTTATGCCACATCCAGCTGTCATTATAGATAGGGTCATTCCAGGTTGCATCCGAGACCCTGAAGGAATTGTAAAGAATTTCCCTGTTTCTTTGTTCTGTTTTTGAAATTCCTTTTTAGAGTGGCTTTGAGCTGATTCTCGCGGCCATGTTTATGCCAGTCTAGACACACTTGATTCCCTTATGGAGACATATCAATACATAGGTTTTAAGATTCTTACTAGTCAGATCTATTCCTCTGCGGGAAATATGGGGTTTTGAGTCCCTTTCACTGAGGAAGGTGTAGGTCTTGTCTATTCCATAGTTGGTTTTTGGAACGGTACCTGTGCTTATATCAAACTCTGGTTTGATGCATCACCCCACCTCTCCTTCCCCCTTAAGGAGTCATAAGAGTGTTTTCTAAATATGAGACTCTGTTCTCTTGCCTAACTCAGTTCATGTGTAGCCATGTTTACAGGATCTTCCTAAGTGATATCTTATGATAAGTTTCTTTTTCTGTGTGACTTCTTTCACTTAGAATCATCGTACCTGAATCCACTCATTTTGCTGCTACTGGTCTTATGACATTGATTTCATGGCTGAGGGATATTCCATCGTACGTAAGTTCCACAATGTTTGGAACCATTTTTATATTTCCTGGGATATTTCAGGTGTACCCAGGTTGAGGATCTTGTAAGCAGTGCAGCCCTCAATTTGGGGGTGGCTCTGTCTTATGGATTTTCAGTTTTCCCAAGGTATATTCCCTGGACCGGAAGTGCCCTTGGCTCTGTAGCTCTGTTGTTTACTTGTTTTAGGGAACACAATGCACTCCTCCAGTGAGGCAGTTGGCAACTTACATCCCGCCCATCAGCATAACAAGGCTCCCTGTTCTCCAGGGCCTGTCTTGCCTTTCTGGTTTTTACACATTTTGTGGATGTCCCTTTTGACCGGTGGGAAGTGATACTTCTTTGTAGTGCAGATTTGCATTGCCCGCTTGCTTGCTGGGCCAAAGAGGGCGTATGCGTTTTCTCCTGAATATATTCAGGAGAAAACGCATACGCCCTTTTTTTTTTTTTTTTTTTTTCTTTTTGCGGTATGCGGGCCTCTCACTGTTGTGGCCTCTCCCGTTGCGGAGCACAGGCTCCGGATGTGCAGGCCCAGCGGCCATGGCTCACGGGCCCAGCGGCTCCACGGCATATGGGATCCTCCCAGACCGGGGCACGAACCCGTATCCCCTGCATCGGCAGGCGGACTCTCAACCACTGCGCCACCAGGGAGGCCCACGCATACGCCCTTTTTGGCCAAGTGCATCATGGTCGAAGTTGTGCCCCTCTTCCTGTGCTTTACAGTCGATTCCAACGTACCTCTTGAAATCTGTTTCCTGCTATTCTGCCTCGCTTTCAAGTCCGCCTCGTTGCCTTCCCTCAACAGATTTTTGGACGATAGTTGGCCTTGATTACTCTGCCAGTTTGTGAATTGCTGTGCCCCTGAGCTCCATTTTTCAACTCGTTTTTTTGTGAGCTGAACGCAAGTCCAAACTTTTGGTTCAGGACCTATACTGGTTCCCGGTGGGTGGCTGAGACTTTGGTTAATTCTTCTTCCTGCCGGGAAATTAGAGTGACATGTGCCCATCCAAATGCCTAACAGCTACTCTCTCATTGGTTCTCCCTCTTCCCTTTCATCCTCTGCCAAATTGCCAACCTGTGCGAACCAGGAGCTTAAAGGGGCTGTCTCTCCAAGTTGGGAGATTGATAGGAAAGCAGTTGGAAAGTCAAACCGGAGCACCAGGAGAGGGACTCTTCGTTGAGTTTTAGAAACCTTTCGTATTCACAGTGTGTCCATTCTCTAGGTTCCCCGTACATGTTATAGCTGTAGTAATATTCCCTTCAACCTGGAGAGTTGGGACCCATGGAATGGGTGTCATGCATTATTGCTTTAAAGGGTCTGCATTTGCTCACCCAATCTCACCAATCCTCTCAGTCCCAAGTGTCCAGCCTCATGCCACATCCAGCTGTCATTGTAGATAGGGTCATCCCAGGTTGCATCCGAGACCCTGAAGTAATTGTAAAGAATTTCCCTGTTTCTTTGTTCTGTTTTTGAAATTCCTTTTTAGAGTGGGTTTGAGCTGATTCTCGCTGCCCTGATTATGCCAGTCTAGACACACTTGATTCCCTTACGGAGACATATCAATACATAGGTTTTAAGATTCTTACTAGTCAGACCTA
The DNA here is from genome assembly GCF_964341445.2 of Mesoplodon mirus. Taxonomy (NCBI): domain Eukaryota; kingdom Metazoa; phylum Chordata; class Mammalia; order Artiodactyla; family Ziphiidae; genus Mesoplodon; species Mesoplodon mirus. Next base: position 144,038 of record NW_028295637.1, read on the forward strand.
TTCCTCTGCGGGAAATATGGGGTTTTGAGTCCCTTTCACTGAGGAAGGTGTAGGTCTTGTCTATTCCATAGATGGTTTTTGGAACGGTACCTATGCTTATATCAAACTCTGGTTTGATGATTCACCCCACCTCTCCTTCCCCCTTAAGCAGGCATAAGAGTGTTTTCTAAATGTGAGACTCTGTTCTCTTTCCTAACTCAGTTCATGTGTAGCCATGTTTACAGGATCTTCCTAAGTGATATCTTATGATAAGTTTCTTTTTCTGTGTGACTTCTTTCACTTAGAATCATCGTACCTGAATCCACTCATTTTGCTGCTACTGGTCTTATGACATTGATTTCATGGTTGAGGGATATTCCATCGTACGTAAGTTCCACAATGTTTGGAACCATTTTTATATTTCCTGGGATATTTCAGGTGTACCCAGGTTGAGGTTCTTGTAAGCAGTGCAGCCCTCAATTTGGGGTTGGCTCTGTCTTATGGATTTTCAGTTTTCCCAAGGTATATTCCCTAGACTGGAAGTGCCCTTGGCTCTGTATCTCTGTTGTTTACTTGTTTTAGGGAACACAATGCACTCCTCCAGTGAGGCAGTTGGCAACTTACATCCCGCCCATCAGCATAACAAGGCTCCCTGTTCTCCAGGGCCTGTCTTGCCTTTCTGGTTTTTACACATTTTGTGGATGTCCCTTTTGACCGGTGGGAAGTGATACTTCTTTGTAGTGCAGATTTGCATTGCCCGCTTGCTTGCTTGGCCAAAAAGGGAGTATGCGTTTTCTCCTGAATATATTCAGGAGAAAATGCATACGCCCTTTTTGGCCAAGTGCATCATTGTCGAAGTTGTGCCCCTCTTCCTGTGCTTTACAGGCGATTCCAACGTACCTCTTGAAATCTGTTTCCTGCTATTCTGCCTCGCTTTCAAGTCCGCCTCGTTGCCTCCCCTCAACAGATTTTTGGACGATAGTTGGCCTTGATTACTCTGCCAGTTTGTGAATTGCTGTGCCCCTGAGCTCCATTTTTCAACTCGTTTTTTTGTGAGCTGAACGCAAGTCCAAACTTTTGGTTCAGGACTTATACTGGTTCCCGGTGGGTGGCTGAGACTTTGGTTAATTCTTCTTCCTGCCGGGAAATTAGAGTGACATGTGCCCATCCAAATGCCTAACAGCTACTCTCTCATTGGTTCTCCCTCTTCCCTTTCATCCTCTGCCAAATTGGCAACCTGTGCGAACCAGGAGCTTAAAGGGTCTGTCTCTCCTAGTTGGGAGATTGATAGGAAAGCAGTTGGAATGTCAAACCGGAGCACCAGGAGAGGGATTCTTCGTTGAGTTTTAGAAACCTTTCATATTCACAGTGTGTCCATTCTCTAGGTTTCCCGTACATGTTATAGCTGTAGTAATATTCCCTTCAACCTGGAGAGCTGGGACCCATGGAATGGGTGCCATGCATTATTGCTTTAAAGGGTCTGCATTTGCTCACCCAATCTCACCAATCCTGTCAGTCCCAAGTGTCCAGCCTCATGCCACATCCAGCTGTCATTGTAGATAGGGTCATTCCAGGTTGCATCCGAGTCCCTGAAGGAATTGTAAAGAATTTCCCTGTTTCTTTGTTCTGTTTTTGAAATTCCTTTTTAGAGTGGGTTTGAGCTGATTCTCGCTGCCATGTTTATGCCAGTCTAGACACACTTGATTCCCTTACGGAGATATATCAATACATAGGTTTTAAGATTCTTACTAGTCAGATCTATTCGTCTGCGGGAAATATGGGTTTTTGAGTCCCTTTCATTGAGGAAGGTGTAGGTCTTGTCTATTCCATAGTTGGTTTTTGGAACGGTACCTTAGCTTATATCAAACTCTGGTTTGATGCATCTCCCCACCTCTCCTTCCCCCTTAAGCAGGCTTAAGAGTGTTTTCTTAATGTGAGACTCTGTTCTCTTGCCTAACTCAGTTCATGTGTAGCCATTTTTACAGGATCTTCCTAAGTGATATCTTATGATAAGTTTCTTTTTTTGTGTGACTTCTTTAACTTAGAATCATCGTACCTGAATCCACTCATTTGGCTGCTACTTGTCTTATGACATTGATTTAATGGCTGAGAGATATTCCATCGTACGTAAGTTCCACAATGTTTGGAACCATTTTTGTATTTCCTGGGATATTTCAGGTGTACCCAGGTTGAGGTTCTTGTAAGCAGTGCAGCCCTCAATTTCGGGGTGGCTCTGTCTTATGGATTTTCAATTTTCCCAAGGTATATTCCCTAGACCGGAAGTGCCCTTGGCTCTGTAGCTCTGCTGTTTACTTGTTTTAGGGAACACAATGCACTCCTCCAGTGAGGCAGTTGGCAACTTACATCCCGCCCATCAGCATAAAAAGGCTCCCTGTTCTCCAGGGCCTGTCTTGCCTTTCTTGTTTTTACACATTTTGTGGATGTCCCTTTTGACCGGTGGGAAGTGATACTTCTTTGTAGTGCAGATTTGCATTGCCCGCTTGCTTGCTTGGCCAAAAAGGGCGTCTGCATTTTCTCCTGAATATATTCAGAAGAAAACGCATACGCCCTTTTTGGCCAAGTGCATCATTGTCGAAGTTGTGCCCCTCTTCCTGTGCTTTACAAGCAAGTCCAACGTACCTCTTGAAATCTGTTTCCTGCTATTCTGCCTCGCTTTCAAGTCCACCTCGTTGCCTTCCCTCAACAGATTTTTGGACGATAGTTGGCCTTGATTACTCTGCCAGTTTGTGAATTGCTGTGCCCCTGAGCTCCATTTTTCAACTCGTTTTTTTGTGAGCTGAACGCAAGTCCAAACTTCTGGTTCAGGACCTATACTGGTTCCCGGTGGGTGGCTGAGACTTTGGTTAATTCTTCTTCCTGCCGGGAAATTAGAGTGACATGTGCCCATCCAAATGCCTAACAGCTACTCTGTCATTGGTTCTCCCTCTTCCCTTTCATCCTCTGCCAAATTGGCAACCTGTGCGAACCAGGAGCTTAAAGGGGCTGTCTCTCCAAGTTGGGAGATTGATAGGAAAGCAGTTGGAAAGTCAAACCGGAGCACCAGGAGAGGGACTCTTCGTTGAGTTTTAGAAACGTTTCGTATTCACAGTGTGTCCATTCTCTAGGTTTCCCGTACACGTTATAGCTGTAGTAATATTCCCTTCAACATGGAGAGCTGGGACCCATGGAATGGGTGCCATGCATTATTGCTTTAAAGGGTCTGCATTTGCTCACCCAATCTCACCAATCCTCTCAGTCCCAAGTGTCCAGCCTTATGCCACATCCAGCTGTCATTGTAGATAGGGTCATTCCAGGTTGCATCCGAGACCCTGAAGGAATTGTAAAGAATTTCCCTGTTTCTTTGTTCTGTTTTTGAAATTCCTTTTTAGAGTGGCTTTGAGCTGATTCTCGCGGCCATGTTTATGCCAGTCTAGACACACTTGATTCCCTTATGGAGACATATCAATACATAGGTTTTAAGATTCTTACTAGTCAGATCTATTCCTCTGCGGGAAATATGGGGTTTTGAGTCCCTTTCACTGAGGAAGGTGTAGGTCTTGTCTATTCCATAGTTGGTTTTTGGAACGGTACCTGTGCTTATATCAAACTCTGGTTTGATGCATCACCCCACCTCTCCTTCCCCCTTAAGGAGTCATAAGAGTGTTTTCTAAATATGAGACTCTGTTCTCTTGCCTAACTCAGTTCATGTGTAGCCATGTTTACAGGATCTTCCTAAGTGATATCTTATGATAAGTTTCTTTTTCTGTGTGACTTCTTTCACTTAGAATCATCGTACCTGAATCCACTCATTTTGCTGCTACTGGTCTTATGACATTGATTTCATGGCTGAGGGATATTCCATCGTACGTAAGTTCCACAATGTTTGGAACCATTTTTATATTTCCTGGGATATTTCAGGTGTACCCAGGTTGAGGATCTTGTAAGCAGTGCAGCCCTCAATTTGGGGGTGGCTCTGTCTTATGGATTTTCAGTTTTCCCAAGGTATATTCCCTGGACCGGAAGTGCCCTTGGCTCTGTAGCTCTGTTGTTTACTTGTTTTAGGGAACACAATGCACTCCTCCAGTGAGGCAGTTGGCAACTTACATCCCGCCCATCAGCATAACAAGGCTCCCTGTTCTCCAGGGCCTGTCTTGCCTTTCTGGTTTTTACACATTTTGTGGATGTCCCTTTTGACCGGTGGGAAGTGATACTTCTTTGTAGTGCAGATTTGCATTGCCCGCTTGCTTGCTTGGCCAAAAAGGGCGTATGCGTTTTCTCCTGAATATATTCAGGAGAAAACGCATACGCCCTTTTTTTTTTTTTTTTTTTTCTTTTTGCGGTATGCGGGCCTCTCACTGTTGTGGCCTCTCCCGTTGCGGAGCACAGGCTCCGGATGTGCAGGCCCAGCGGCCATGGCTCACGGGCCCAGCGGCTCCACGGCATATGGGATCCTCCCAGACCGGGGCACGAACCCGTATCCCCTGCATCGGCAGGCGGACTCTCAACCACTGCGCCACCAGGGAGGCCCACGCATACGCCCTTTTTGGCCAAGTGCATCATGGTCGAAGTTGTGCCCCTCTTCCTGTGCTTTACAGTCGATTCCAACGTACCTCTTGAAATCTGTTTCCTGCTATTCTGCCTCGCTTTCAAGTCCGCCTCGTTGCCTTCCCTCAACAGATTTTTGGACGATAGTTGGCCTTGATTACTCTGCCAGTTTGTGAATTGCTGTGCCCCTGAGCTCCATTTTTCAACTCGTTTTTTTGTGAGCTGAACGCAAGTCCAAACTTTTGGTTCAGGACCTATACTGGTTCCCGGTGGGTGGCTGAGACTTTGGTTAATTCTTCTTCCTGCCGGGAAATTAGAGTGACATGTGCCCATCCAAATGCCTAACAGCTACTCTCTCATTGGTTCTCCCTCTTCCCTTTCATCCTCTGCCAAATTGCCAACCTGTGCGAACCAGGAGCTTAAAGGGGCTGTCTCTCCAAGTTGGGAGATTGATAGGAAAGCAGTTGGAAAGTCAAACCGGAGCACCAGGAGAGGGACTCTTCGTTGAGTTTTAGAAACCTTTCGTATTCACAGTGTGTCCATTCTCTAGGTTCCCCGTACATGTTATAGCTGTAGTAATATTCCCTTCAACCTGGAGAGTTGGGACCCATGGAATGGGTGTCATGCATTATTGCTTTAAAGGGTCTGCATTTGCTCACCCAATCTCACCAATCCTCTCAGTCCCAAGTGTCCAGCCTCATGCCACATCCAGCTGTCATTGTAGATAGGGTCATCCCAGGTTGCATCCGAGACCCTGAAGTAATTGTAAAGAATTTCCCTGTTTCTTTGTTCTGTTTTTGAAATTCCTTTTTAGAGTGGGTTTGAGCTGATTCTCGCTGCCCTGATTATGCCAGTCTAGACACACTTGATTCCCTTACGGAGACATATCAATACATAGGTTTTAAGATTCTTACTAGTCAGACCTATTCCTCTGCGGGAAATATGGGGTTTTGAGTCCCTTTCACTGAGGAAGGTGTAGGTCTTGTCTATTCCATAGATGGTTTTTGGAACGGTACCTATGCTTATATCAAACTCTGGTTTGATGATTCACCCCACCTCTCCTTCCCCCTTAAGCAGGCATAAGAGTGTTTTCTAAATGTGAGACTCTGTTCTCTTTCCTAACTCAGTTCATGTGTAGCCATGTTTACAGGATCTTCCTAAGTGATATCTTATGATAAGTTTCTTTTTCTGTGTGACTTCTTTCACTTAGAATCATCGTACCTGAATCCACTCATTTTGCTGCTACTGGTCTTATGACATTGATTTCATGGTTGAGGGATATTCCATCGTACGTAAGTTCCACAATGTTTGGAACCATTTTTATATTTCCTGGGATATTTCAGGTGTACCCAGGTTGAGGTTCTTGTAAGCAGTGCAGCCCTCAATTTGGGGTTGGCTCTGTCTTATGGATTTTCAGTTTTCCCAAGGTATATTCCCTAGACTGGAAGTGCCCTTGGCTCTGTATCTCTGTTGTTTACTTGTTTTAGGGAACACAATGCACTCCTCCAGTGAGGCAGTTGGCAACTTACATCCCGCCCATCAGCATAACAAGGCTCCCTGTTCTCCAGGGCCTGTCTTGCCTTTGTTGTTTTTACACATTTTGTGGATGTCCCTTTTGACCGGTGGGAAGTGATACTTCTTTGTAGTGCAGATTTGCATTGCCTGCTTGCTTGCTTGGCCAAAAAGGGCGTATGCGTTTTCTCCTGAATATATTCAGGAGAAAACGCATACGCCCTTTTTGGCCAAGTGCATCATTGTCGAAATTGTGCCCCTCTTCCTGTGCTTTACAGGCAATTCCAACGTACCTCTTGAAATATGTTTCCTGCTATTCTGCCTCGCTTTCAAGTCTGCCTCGTTGCCTTCCCTCAACAGATTTTTGGACGATAGTTGGCCTTGATTACTCTGCCAGTTTGTGAATTGCTGTGCCCCTGAGCTCCATTTTTCAACTCGTTGTTTTGTGAGCTGAACGCAAGTCCAAACTTCTGGTTCAGGACCTATACTGGTTCCCGGTGGGTGGCTGAGACTTTGGTTAATTCTTCTTCCTGCCGGGAAATTAGAGTGACATGTGCCCATCCAAATGCCTAACAGCTACTCTCTCATTGGTTCTCCCTCTTCCCTTTCATCCTCTGCCAAATTGGCAACCTGTGCGAACCAGGAGCTTAAAGGGGCTGTCTCTCCAAGTTGGGAGATTGATAGGAAAGCAGTTGGAAAGTCAAACCGGGGCACCAGGAGAGGGACTCTTCGTTGAGTTTTAGAAACGTTTCGTATTCACAGTGTGTCCATTCTCTAGGTTTCCCGTACACGTTATAGCTGTAGTAATATTCCCTTCAACATGGAGAGCTGGGACCCATGGAATGGGTGCCATGCATTATTGCTTTAAAGGGTCTGCATTTGCTCACCCAATCTCACCAATCCTCTCAGTCCCAAGTGTCCAGCCTTATGCCACATCCAGCTGTCATTGTAGATAGGGTCATTCCAGGTTGCATCCGAGACCCTGAAGGAATTGTAAAGAATTTCCCTGTTTCTTTGTTCTGTTTTTGAAATTCCTTTTTAGAGTGGCTTTGAGCTGATTCTCGCGGCCATGTTTATGCCAGTCTAGACACACTTGATTCCCTTATGGAGACATATCAATACATAGGTTTTAAGATTCTTACTAGTCAGATCTATTCCTCTGCGGGAAATATGGGGTTTTGAGTCCCTTTCACTGAGGAAGGTGTAGGTCTTGTCTATTCCATAGTTGGTTTTTGGAACGGTACCTGTGCTTATATCAAACTCTGGTTTGATGCATCACCCCACCTCTCCTTCCCCCTTAAGGAGTCATAAGAGTGTTTTCTAAATATGAGACTCTGTTCTCTTGCCTAACTCAGTTCATGTGTAGCCATGTTTACAGGATCTTCCTAAGTGATATCTTATGATAAGTTTCTTTTTCTGTGTGACTTCTTTCACTTAGAATCATCGTACCTGAATCCACTCATTTTGCTGCTACTGGTCTTATGACATTGATTTCATGGCTGAGGGATATTCCATCGTACGTAAGTTCCACAATGTTTGGAACCATTTTTATATTTCCTGGGATATTTCAGGTGTACCCAGGTTGAGGATCTTGTAAGCAGTGCAGCCCTCAATTTGGGGGTGGCTCTGTCTTATGGATTTTCAGTTTTCCCAAGGTATATTCCCTGGACCGGAAGTGCCCTTGGCTCTGTAGCTCTGTTGTTTACTTGTTTTAGGGAACACAATGCACTCCTCCAGTGAGGCAGTTGGCAACTTACATCCCGCCCATCAGCATAACAAGGCTCCCTGTTCTCCAGGGCCTGTCTTGCCTTTCTGGTTTTTACACATTTTGTGGATGTCCCTTTTGACCGGTGGGAAGTGATACTTCTTTGTAGTGCAGATTTGCATTGCCCGCTTGCTTGCTTGGCCAAAAAGGGCGTATGCGTTTTCTCCTGAATATATTCAGGAGAAAACGCATACGCCCTTTTTTTTTTTTTTTTTCTTTTTGCGGTATGCGGGCCTCTCACTGTTGTGGCCTCTCCCGTTGCGGAGCACAGGCTCCGGATGTGCAGGCCCAGCGGCCATGGCTCACGGGCCCAGCGGCTCCACGGCATATGGGATCCTCCCAGACCGGGGCACGAACCCGTATCCCCTGCATCGGCAGGCGGACTCTCAACCACTGCGCCACCAGGGAGGCCCACGCATACGCCCTTTTTGGCCAAGTGCATCATGGTCGAAGTTGTGCCCCTCTTCCTGTGCTTTACAGTCGATTCCAACGTACCTCTTGAAATCTGTTTCCTGCTATTCTGCCTCGCTTTCAAGTCCGCCTCGTTGCCTTCCCTCAACAGATTTTTGGACGATAGTTGGCCTTGATTACTCTGCCAGTTTGTGAATTGCTGTGCCCCTGAGCTCCATTTTTCAACTCGTTTTTTGTGAGCTGAACGCAAGTCCAAACTTTTGGTTCAGGACCTATACTGGTTCCCGGTGGGTGGCTGAGACTTTGGTTAATTCTTCTTCCTGCCGGGAAATTAGAGTGACATGTGCCCATCCAAATGCCTAACAGCTACTCTCTCATTGGTTCTCCCTCTTCCCTTTCATCCTCTGCCAAATTGCCAACCTGTGCGAACCAGGAGCTTAAAGGGGCTGTCTCTCCAAGTTGGGAGATTGATAGGAAAGCAGTTGGAAAGTCAAACCGGAGCACCAGGAGAGGGACTCTTCGTTGAGTTTTAGAAACCTTTCGTATTCACAGTGTGTCCATTCTCTAGGTTCCCCGTACATGTTATAGCTGTAGTAATATTCCCTTCAACCTGGAGAGTTGGGACCCATGGAATGGGTGTCATGCATTATTGCTTTAAAGGGTCTGCATTTGCTCACCCAATCTCACCAATCCTCTCAGTCCCAAGTGTCCAGCCTCATGCCACATCCAGCTGTCATTGTAGATAGGGTCATCCCAGGTTGCATCCGAGACCCTGAAGTAATTGTAAAGAATTTCCCTGTTTCTTTGTTCTGTTTTTGAAATTCCTTTTTAGAGTGGGTTTGAGCTGATTCTCGCTGCCCTGATTATGCCAGTCTAGACACACTTGATTCCCTTACGGAGACATATCAATACATAGGTTTTAAGATTCTTACTAGTCAGACCTATTCCTCTGCGGGAAATATGGGGTTTTGAGTCCCTTTCACTGAGGAAGGTGTAGGTCTTGTCTATTCCATAGATGGTTTTTGGAACGGTACCTATGCTTATATCAAACTCTGGTTTGATGATTCACCCCACCTCTCCTTCCCCCTTAAGCAGGCATAAGAGTGTTTTCTAAATGTGAGACTCTGTTCTCTTTCCTAACTCAGTTCATGTGTAGCCATGTTTACAGGATCTTCCTAAGTGATATCTTATGATAAGTTTCTTTTTCTGTGTGACTTCTTTCACTTAGAATCATCGTACCTGAATCCACTCATTTTGCTGCTACTGGTCTTATGACATTGATTTCATGGTTGAGGGATATTCCATCGTACGTAAGTTCCACAATGTTTGGAACCATTTTTATATTTCCTGGGATATTTCAGGTGTACCCAGGTTGAGGTTCTTGTAAGCAGTGCAGCCCTCAATTTGGGGTTGGCTCTGTCTTATGGATTTTCAGTTTTCCCAAGGTATATTCCCTAGACTGGAAGTGCCCTTGGCTCTGTATCTCTGTTGTTTACTTGTTTTAGGGAACACAATGCACTCCTCCAGTGAGGCAGTTGGCAACTTACATCCCGCCCATCAGCATAACAAGGCTCCCTGTTCTCCAGGGCCTGTCTTGCCTTTGTTGTTTTTACACATTTTGTGGATGTCCCTTTTGAACGGTGGGAAGTGATACTTCTTTGTAGTGCAGATTTGCATTGCCTGCTTGCTTGCTTGGCCAAAAAGGGCGTATGCGTTTTCTCCTGAATATATTCAGGAGAAAACGCATACGCCCTTTTTGGCCAAGTGCATCATTGTCGAAATTGTGCCCCTCTTCCTGTGCTTTACAGGCAATTCCAACGTACCTCTTGAAATATGTTTCCTGCTATTCTGCCTCGCTTTCAAGTCTGCCTCGTTGCCTTCCCTCAACAGATTTTTGGACGATAGTTGGCCTTGATTACTCTGCCAGTTTGTGAATTGCTGTGCCCCTGAGCTCCATTTTTCAACTCGTTGTTTTGTGAGCTGAACGCAAGTCCAAACTTTTGGTTCAGGACCTATACTTGTTCCCGTTGGGTGGCTGAGACTTTGGTTAATTCTTCTTCCTGCCAGGAAATTAGAGTGACATGTGCCCATCCAAATGCCTAACAGCTACTCTCTCATTGGTTCTCCCTCTTCCCTTTGATCCTCTGCCAAATTGGCAACCTGTGCGAACCAGGAGCTTAAAGGGGCTGTCTCTCCAAGTTGGGAGATTGATAGGAAAGCAGTTGGAAAGTCAAACCGGAGCACCAGGAGAGGGGCTCTTCGTTGAGTTTTAGAAACCTTTCGTATTCACAGTGTGTCCATTCTCTAGGTTTCCCGTACACGTTATAGCTGTAGTAATATTCCCTTCAACCTGGAGAGCTGGGACCCATGGAATGGGTGCCATGCATTATTGCTTTAAAGGGGCTGCATTTGCTCACCCAATCTCACCAATCCTCTCAGTCCCAAGTGTCCAGCCTCATGCCACATCCATCTGTCATTGTAGATAGGGTCATTCCAGGTTGCATCAGAGACCCTGAAGGAATTGTAAAGAATTTCCCTGTTTCTTTGTTCTGTTTTTGAAATTCCTTTTTAGAGTGGGTTTGAGCTGATTCTCGCTGCCTTGTTTATGCCAGTCTAGACACACTTGATTCCCTTACGGAGACATATCAATACATAGGTTTTAAGATTCTTACTAGTCAGATCGATTCCTCTGCAGGAAATATGGGGTTTTGAGTCCCTTTCTCTGAGGAAGGTGGAGGTCTTGTCTATTCCATAGTTGCTTTTTGGAACGGTACCTGTGCTTATATCAAACTCTGGTTTGATGCATCACCCCACCTCTCCTTCCCCCTTAAGCAGGCATAAGAGTGTTTTCTAAATGTGAGACTCTGTTCTCTTGCCTAACTCAGTTCATGTGTAGCCATGTTTACAGGATCTTCCTAAGTGATATCTTATGATAAGTTTCTTTTTCTGTGTGACTTCTTTCACTTAGAATCATCGTACCTGAATCCACTCATTTTGCTGCTACTGGTCTTATGATATTGATTTCACGGCTGAGGGATATTCCATCGTACGTAAGTTCCACAATGTTTGGAACCATTTTTATATTTCCTGGGATATTTCAGGTGTACCCAGGTTGAGGTTCTTGTAAGCAGTGCAGCCCTCAATTTGAGGGTGGCTCTGTCTTATGGATTTTCAGTTTTCCCAAGGTATGTTCCCTAGACCGGAAGTGCCCTTGGCTCTGTAGCTCTGTTGTTTACTTGTTTTAGGGAACACAATGCACTCTTCCAGTGAGGCAGTTGGCAACTTACATCCCGCCCATCAGCATAACAAGGCTCCCTGTTCTCCAAGGCCAGTCTTGCCTTTCTGGTTTTTACACATTTTGTGGATGTCCCTTTTGAACGGTGGGAAGTGATACTCCTTTGTAGTGCAGATTTGCATTGCCCGCTTGCTTGCTTGGCCAAAAAGGGCGTATGCGTTTTCTCCTGAATATATTCAGGAAAAAATGCATACGCCCTTTTTGGCCAAGTGCATCATTGTCGAAGTTGTGCCCCTCTTCCTGGGCTTTACAGGCGAGTCCAACGTACCTCTTGAAATCTGTTTCCTGCTATTTTGCTTCGCATTCAAGTCCGCCTCGTTGCCTTCCCTCAACAGATTTTTGGACGATAGTTGGCCTTGATTACTCTGCCCGTTTGTGAATTGCTGTGCCCCTGAGCTCCATTTTTCAACTCGTTTTTTTGTGAGCTGAACGCAAGTCCAAACTTTTGGTTCAGGACCTATACTGGTTCCCGGTGGGTGGCTGAGACTTTGGTTAATTCTTCTTCCTGCCAGGAAATTAGAGTGACATGTGCCCATCCAAATGCCTAACAGCTACTCTCTCATTGGTTCTCCCTCTTCCCTTTCATCCTCTGACAAATTGGCAACCTGTGCGAACCAGGAGCTTAAAGGGGCTGTCTCTCCTAGTTGGGAGATTGATAGGAAAGCAGTTGGAAAGTCAAACCGGAGCACCAGGAGAGGGATTCTTCGTTGAGTTTTAGAAACCTTTCATATTCACAGTGTGTCCATTCTCTAGGTTTCCCGTACATGTTATAGCTGTAGTAATATTCCCTTCAACCTGGAGAGCTGGGACCCATGGAATGGGTGCCATGCATTATTGCTTTAAAGGGTCTGCATTTGCTCACCCAATCTCACCAATCCTCTCAGTCCCAAGTGTCCAGCCTCATGCCACATCCAGCTGTCATTGTAGATAGGGTCATTACAGGTTGCATCAGAGACCCTGAAGGAATTGTAAAGAATTTCCCTGTTTCTTTGTTCTGTTTTTGAAATTCCTTTTCAGAGTGGGTTTGAGCTGATTCTCACTGCCATGTTTATGCCAGTCTAGACACACTTGATTCCCTTACGGGATATATCAATACATAGGTTTTAAGATTCTTACTAGTCAGATCTATTCCTCTGCGGGAAATATCGGTTTTTGAGTCCCTTTCACTGAGGAAGGTGGAGGTCTTGTCTATTCCATAGTTGGTTTTTGGAACGGTACCTTAGCTTATATCAAACTCTGGTTTGATGCATCTCCCCACCTCTCCTTCCCCCTTAAGCAGGCATAAGAGTGTTTTCTTAATGTGAGACTCTGTTCTCTTGCCTAACTCCGTTCATGTGTAGCCATGTTTACAGGATCTTCCTAAGTGATATCTTATGATAAGTTTCTTTTTCTGTGTGACTTCTTTCACTTAGAATCATCGTACCTGAATCCACTCATTTTGCTGCCACTGGTCTTATGACATTGATTTCATGGCTGAGGGATATTCCGTCGTACGTAAGTTCCACAATGTTTGGAACCATTTTTGTATTTCCTGGGATATTTCAGGTGTACCCAGGTTGAGGTTCTTGTAAGCAGTGCAGCCCTCAATTTGGGGGTGGCTCTGTCTTATGGATTTTCAGTTTTCCCAAGGTATATTCCCTAGACCGGAAGTGCCCTTGGCTCTGTAGCTCTGTTGTTTACTTGTTTTAGGGAACACAATGCACTCCTCCAGTGAGGCAGTTGGCAACTTACATCCCGCCCATCAGCATAACAAGGCTCCCTGTTTTCCAGGGCCTGTCTTGCCTTTCTGGTTTTTACACATTTTGTGGATGTCCCTTTTGACCGGTGGGAAGTGATACTTCTTTGTAGTGCAGATTTGCATTGCCCGCTTGCTTGCTTGGCCAAAAAGGGCGTATGCGTTTTCTCCTGAATATATTCAGGAGAAAACGCATACGCCCTTTTTGGCCAAGTGCATCATTGTCGAAGTTGTGCCCCTCTTCCTGTGCTTTACAGGTGAGTCCAACTTACCTCTTGAAATCTATTTCCTGCTATTCTGCCTCGCTTTCAAGTCCGCCTCGTTGCCTTCCCTCAACAGATTTTTGGACGATAGTTGGCCTTGATTACTCTGCCAGTTTGTGAATTGCTGTGCCCCTGAGCTCCATTTGTCAACTCGTTTTTTTGTGAGCTGAACGCAAGTCCAAACTTTTGGTTCAGGACCTATACTGGTTCCCGGCGGGTGGCTGAGACTTTGGTTAATTCTTCTTCCTGCCAGGAAATTAGAGTGACATGTGCCCATCCAAATGCCTAACAGCTACTCTCTCATTGGTTCTCCCTCTTCCCTTTCATCCTCTGCCAAATTGGCAACCTGTGCGAACCAGGAGCTTAAAGGGGCTGTCTCTCCAAGTTGGGAGATTGATAGGAAAGCAGTTGGAAAGTCAAACCGGAGCACCAGGAGAGGGACTCTTCGTTGAGTTTTAGAAACCTTTCGTATTCACAGTGTGTCCATTCTCTAGGTTTCCTGTACATGTTATAGCTGTAGTAATATTCCCTTCAACCTGGAGAGTTGGGACCCATGGAATGGGTGCCATGCATTATTGCTTTAAAGGGTCTGCATTTGCTCACCCAATCTCACCAATCCTCTCAGTCCCAAGTGTCCAGCCTCATGACACATCCAGCTGTCATTGTAGATAGGGTCATCACAGGTTGCATCCGAGACCCTGAAGGAATTGTAAAGAATTTCCCTGTTTCTTTGTTCTGTTTTTGAAATTCCTTTTTAGAGTGGGTTTGAGCTGATTCTCGCTGCCATGTTTATGCCAGTCTAGACACACTTGATTCCCTTACGAAGACATATCAATACATAGGTTTTAAGATTCTTACTAGTCAGACCTATTCCTCTGCGGGAAATATGGTGTTTTGAGTCCCTTTCACTGAGGAAGGTGTAGGTCTTGTCTATTCCATAGATGGTTTTTGGAACGCTACCTATGCTTATATCAAACTCTGGTTTGATGCATCACCCCACCTCTCCTTCCCCCTTAAGCAGGCATAAGAGTGTTTTCTAAATGTGAGACTCTGTTCTCTTGCCTAACTCAGTTCATGTGTAGCCATGTTTACAGGATCTTCCTAAGTGATATCTTATGATAAGTTTCTTTTTCTGTGTGACTTCTTTCACTTAGAATCATCGTACCTGAATCCACTCATTTTGCTGCTACTGGTCTTATGACATTGATTTCATGGCTGAGGGATATTCCATCGTACGTAAGTTCCACAATGTTTGGAACCATTTTTATATTTCCTGGGATATTTCAGGTGTACCCAGGTTGAGGTTCTTGTAAGCAGTGCAGCCCTCAATTTGGGGTTGGCTCTGTCTTATGGATTTTCAGTTTTCCCAAGGTATATTCCCTAGACTGGAAGTGCCCTTGGCTCTGTATCTCTGTTGTTTACTTGTTTTAGGGAACACAATGCACTCCTCCAGTGAGGCAGTTGGCAACTTACATCCCGCCCATCAGCATAACAAGGCTCCCTGTTCTCCAGGGCCTGTCTTGCCTTTCTGGTTTTTACACATTTTGTGGATGTCCCTTTTGACCGGTGGGAAGTGATACTTCTTTGTAGTGCAGATTTGCATTGCCCGCTTGCTTGCTTGGCCAAAAAGGGAGTATGCGTTTTCTCCTGAATATATTCAGGAGAAAATGCATACGCCCTTTTTGGCCAAGTGCATCATTGTCGAAGTTGTGCCCCTCTTCCTGTGCTTTACAGGCGATTCCAACGTACCTCTTGAAATCTGTTTCCTGCTATTCTGCCTCGCTTTCAAGTCCGCCTCGTTGCCTCCCCTCAACAGATTTTTGGACGATAGTTGGCCTTGATTACTCTGCCAGTTTGTGAATTGCTGTGCCCCTGAGCTCCATTTTTCAACTCGTTTTTTTGTGAGCTGAACGCAAGTCCAAACTTTTGGTTCAGGACTTATACTGGTTCCCGGTGGGTGGCTGAGACTTTGGTTAATTCTTCTTCCTGCCGGGAAATTAGAGTGACATGTGCCCATCCAAATGCCTAACAGCTACTCTCTCATTGGTTCTCCCTCTTCCCTTTCATCCTCTGCCAAATTGGCAACCTGTGCGAACCAGGAGCTTAAAGGGTCTGTCTCTCCTAGTTGGGAGATTGATAGGAAAGCAGTTGGAATGTCAAACCGGAGCACCAGGAGAGGGATTCTTCGTTGAGTTTTAGAAACCTTTCATATTCACAGTGTGTCCATTCTCTAGGTTTCCCGTACATGTTATAGCTGTAGTAATATTCCCTTCAACCTGGAGAGCTGGGACCCATGGAATGGGTGCCATGCATTATTGCTTTAAAGGGTCTGCATTTGCTCACCCAATCTCACCAATCCTGTCAGTCCCAAGTGTCCAGCCTCATGCCACATCCAGCTGTCATTGTAGACAGGGTCATTCCAGGTTGCATCCGAGACCCTGAAGGAATTGTAAAGAATTTCCCTGTTTCTTTGTTCTGTTTTTGAAATTCCTTTTTAGAGTGGGTTTGAGCTGATTCTCGCTGCCATGTTTATGCCAGTCTAGACACACTTGATTCCCTTACGGAGATATATCAATACATAGGTTTTAAGATTCTTACTAGTCAGATCTATTCGTCTGCGGGAAATATGGGTTTTTGAGTCCCTTTCATTGAGGAAGGTGTAGGTCTTGTCTATTCCATAGTTGGTTTTTGGAACGGTACCTTAGCTTATATCAAACTCTGGTTTGATGCATCTCCCCACCTCTCCTTCCCCCTTAAGCAGGCTTAAGAGTGTTTTCTTAATGTGAGACTCTGTTCTCTTGCCTAACTCAGTTCATGTGTAGCCATTTTTACAGGATCTTCCTAAGTGATATCTTATGATAAGTTTCTTTTTTTGTGTGACTTCTTTAACTTAGAATCATCGTACCTGAATCCACTCATTTGGCTGCTACTTGTCTTATGACATTGATTTAATGGCTGAGAGATATTCCATCGTACGTAAGTTCCACAATGTTTGGAACCATTTTTGTATTTCCTGGGATATTTCAGGTGTACCCAGGTTGAGGTTCTTGTAAGCAGTGCAGCCCTCAATTTCGGGGTGGCTCTGTCTTATGGATTTTCAATTTTCCCAAGGTATATTCCCTAGACCGGAAGTGCCCTTGGCTCTGTAGCTCTGCTGTTTACTTGTTTTAGGGAACACAACGCACTCCTCCAGTGAGGCAGTTGGCAACTTACATCCCGCCCATCAGCATAAAAAGGCTCCCTGTTCTCCAGGGCCTGTCTTGCCTTTCTTGTTTTTACACATTTTGTGGATGTCCCTTTTGACCGGTGGGAAGTGATACTTCTTTGTAGTGCAGATTTGCATTGCCCGCTTGCTTGCTTGGCCAAAAAGGGCGTCTGCATTTTCTCCTGAATATATTCAGAAGAAAACGCATACGCCCTTTTTGGCCAAGTGCATCATTGTCGAAGTTGTGCCCCTCTTCCTGTGCTTTACAAGCAAGTCCAACGTACCTCTTGAAATCTGTTTCCTGCTATTCTGCCTCGCTTTCAAGTCCACCTCGTTGCCTTCCCTCAACAGATTTTTGGACGATAGTTGGCCTTGATTACTCTGCCAGTTTGTGAATTGCTGTGCCCCTGAGCTCCATTTTTCAACTCGTTTTTTTGTGAGCTGAACGCAAGTCCAAACTTCTGGTTCAGGACCTATACTGGTTCCCGGTGGGTGGCTGAGACTTTGGTTAATTCTTCTTCCTGCCGGGAAATTAGAGTGACATGTGCCCATCCAAATGCCTAACAGCTACTCTCTCATTGGTTCTCCCTCTTCCCTTTCATCCTCTGCCAAATTGGCAACCTGTGCGAACCAGGAGCTTAAAGGGGCTGTCTCTCCAAGTTGGGAGATTGATAGGAAAGCAGTTGGAAAGTCAAACCGGAGCACCAGGAGAGGGACTCTTCGTTGAGTTTTAGAAACGTTTCGTATTCACAGTGTGTCCATTCTCTAGGTTTCCCGTACACGTTATAGCTGTAGTAATATTCCCTTCAACCTGGAGAGCTGGGACCCATGGAATGGGTGCCATGCATTATTGCTTTAAAGGGTCTGCATTTGCTCACCCAATCTCACCAATCCTCTCAGTCCCAAGTGTCCAGCCTTATGCCACATCCAGCTGTCATTGTAGATAGGGTCATTCCAGGTTGCATCCGAGACCCTGAAGGAATTGTAAAGAATTTCCCTGTTTCTTTGTTCTGTTTTTGAAATTCCTTTTTAGAGTGGCTTTGAGCTGATTCTCGCGGCCATGTTTATGCCAGTCTAGACACACTTGATTCCCTTATGGAGACATATCAATACATAGGTTTTAAGATTCTTACTAGTCAGATCTATTCCTCTGCGGGAAATATGGGGTTTTGAGTCCCTTTCACTGAGGAAGGTGTAGGTCTTGTCTATTCCATAGTTGGTTTTTGGAACGGTACCTGTGCTTATATCAAACTCTGGTTTGATGCATCACCCCACCTCTCCTTCCCCCTTAAGGAGTCATAAGAGTGTTTTCTAAATATGAGACTCTGTTCTCTTGCCTAACTCAGTTCATGTGTAGCCATGTTTACAGGATCTTCCTAAGTGATATCTTATGATAAGTTTCTTTTTCTGTGTGACTTCTTTCACTTAGAATCATCGTACCTGAATCCACTCATTTTGCTGCTACTGGTCTTATGACATTGATTTCATGGCTGAGGGATATTCCATCGTACGTAAGTTCCACAATGTTTGGAACCATTTTTATATTTCCTGGGATATTTCAGGTGTACCCAGGTTGAGGATCTTGTAAGCAGTGCAGCCCTCAATTTGGGGGTGGCTCTGTCTTATGGATTTTCAGTTTTCCCAAGGTATATTCCCTGGACCGGAAGTGCCCTTGGCTCTGTAGCTCTGTTGTTTACTTGTTTTAGGGAACACAATGCACTCCTCCAGTGAGGCAGTTGGCAACTTACATCCCGCCCATCAGCATAACAAGGCTCCCTGTTCTCCAGGGCCTGTCTTGCCTTTCTGGTTTTTACACATTTTGTGGATGTCCCTTTTGACCGGTGGGAAGTGATACTTCTTTGTAGTGCAGATTTGCATTGCCCGCTTGCTTGCTTGGCCAAAAAGGGCGTATGCGTTTTCTCCTGAATATATTCAGGAGAAAACGCATACGCCCTTTTTTTTTTTTTTTTTTTTTCTTTTTGCGGTATGCGGGCCTCTCACTGTTGTGGCCTCTCCCGTTGCGGAGCACAGGCTCCGGATGTGCAGGCCCAGCGGCCATGGCTCACGGGCCCAGCGGCTCCACGGCATATGGGATCCTCCCAGACCGGGGCACGAACCCGTATCCCCTGCATCGGCAGGCGGACTCTCAACCACTGCGCCACCAGGGAGGCCCACGCATACGCCCTTTTTGGCCAAGTGCATCATGGTCGAAGTTGTGCCCCTCTTCCTGTGCTTTACAGTCGATTCCAACGTACCTCTTGAAATCTGTTTCCTGCTATTCTGCCTCGCTTTCAAGTCCGCCTCGTTGCCTTCCCTCAACAGATTTTTGGACGATAGTTGGCCTTGATTACTCTGCCAGTTTGTGAATTGCTGTGCCCCTGAGCTCCATTTTTCAACTCGTTTTTTTGTGAGCTGAACGCAAGTCCAAACTTTTGGTTCAGGACCTATACTGGTTCCCGGTGGGTGGCTGAGACTTTGGTTAATTCTTCTTCCTGCCGGGAAATTAGAGTGACATGTGCCCATCCAAATGCCTAACAGCTACTCTCTCATTGGTTCTCCCTCTTCCCTTTCATCCTCTGCCAAATTGCCAACCTGTGCGAACCAGGAGCTTAAAGGGGCTGTCTCTCCAAGTTGGGAGATTGATAGGAAAGCAGTTGGAAAGTCAAACCGGAGCACCAGGAGAGGGACTCTTCGTTGAGTTTTAGAAACCTTTCGTATTCACAGTGTGTCCATTCTCTAGGTTCCCCGTACATGTTATAGCTGTAGTAATATTCCCTTCAACCTGGAGAGTTGGGACCCATGGAATGGGTGTCATGCATTATTGCTTTAAAGGGTCTGCATTTGCTCACCCAATCTCACCAATCCTCTCAGTCCCAAGTGTCCAGCCTCATGCCACATCCAGCTGTCATTGTAGATAGGGTCATCCCAGGTTGCATCCGAGACCCTGAAGTAATTGTAAAGAATTTCCCTGTTTCTTTGTTCTGTTTTTGAAATTCCTTTTTAGAGTGGGTTTGAGCTGATTCTCGCTGCCCTGATTATGCCAGTCTAGACACACTTGATTCCCTTACGGAGACATATCAATACATAGGTTTTAAGATTCTTACTAGTCAGACCTATTCCTCTGCGGGAAATATGGGGTTTTGAGTCCCTTTCACTGAGGAAGGTGTAGGTCTTGTCTATTCCATAGATGGTTTTTGGAACGGTACCTATGCTTATATCAAACTCGGGTTTGATGCATCACCCCACCTCTCCTTCCCCCTTAAGCAGGCATAAGAGTGTTTTCTAAATGTGAGACTCTGTTCTCTTTCCTAACTCAGTTCATGTGTAGCCATGTTTACAGGATCTTCCTAAGTGATATCTTATGATAAGTTTCTTTTTCTGTGTGACTTCTTTCACTTAGAATCATCGTACCTGAATCCACTCATTTTGCTGCTACTGGTCTTATGACATTGATTTCATGGTTGAGGGATATTCCATCGTACGTAAGTTCCACAATGTTTGGAACCATTTTTATATTTCCTGGGATATTTCAGGTGTACCCAGGTTGAGGTTCTTGTAAGCAGTGCAGCCCTCAATTTGGGGTTGGCTCTGTCTTATGGATTTTCAGTTTTCCCAAGGTATATTCCCTAGACTGGAAGTGCCCTTGGCTCTGTATCTCTGTTGTTTACTTGTTTTAGGGAACACAATGCACTCCTCCAGTGAGGCAGTTGGCAACTTACATCCCGCCCATCAGCATAACAAGGCTCCCTGTTCTCCAGGGCCTGTCTTGCCTTTGTTGTTTTTACACATTTTGTGGATGTCCCTTTTGACCGGTGGGAAGTGATACTTCTTTGTAGTGCAGATTTGCATTGCCTGCTTGCTTGCTTGGCCAAAAAGGGCGTATGCGTTTTCTCCTGAATATATTCAGGAGAAAACGCATACGCCCTTTTTGGCCAAGTGCATCATTGTCGAAATTGTGCCCCTCTTCCTGTGCTTTACAGGCAATTCCAACGTACCTCTTGAAATATGTTTCCTGCTATTCTGCCTCGCTTTCAAGTCTGCCTCGTTGCCTTCCCTCAACAGATTTTTGGACGATAGTTGGCCTTGATTACTCTGCCAGTTTGTGAATTGCTGTGCCCCTGAGCTCCATTTTTCAACTCGTTGTTTTGTGAGCTGAACGCAAGTCCAAACTTCTGGTTCAGGACCTATACTGGTTCCCGGTGGGTGGCTGAGACTTTGGTTAATTATTCTTCCTGCCGGGAAATTAGAGTGACATGTGCCCATCCAAATGCCTAACAGCTACTCTCTCATTGGTTCTCCCTCTTCCCTTTCATCCTCTGCCAAATTGGCAACCTGTGCGAACCAGGAGCTTAAACGGGCTGTCTCTCCAAGTTGGGAGATTGATAGGAAAGCAGTTGGAAAGTCAAACCGGAGCACCAGGAGAGGGACTCTTCGTTGAGTTTTAGAAACGTTTCGTATTCACAGTGTGTCCATTCTCTAGGTTTCCCGTACACGTTATAGCTGTAGTAATATTCCCTTCAACATGGAGAGCTGGGACCCATGGAATGGGTGCCATGCATTATTGCTTTAAAGGGTCTGCATTTGCTCACCCAATCTCACCAATCCTCTCAGTCCCAAGTGTCCAGCCTTATGCCACATCCAGCTGTCATTGTAGATAGGGTCATTCCAGGTTGCATCCGAGACCCTGAAGGAATTGTAAAGAATTTCCCTGTTTCTTTGTTCTGTTTTTGAAATTCCTTTTTAGAGTGGCTTTGAGCTGATTCTCGCGGCCATGTTTATGCCAGTCTAGACACACTTGATTCCCTTATGGAGACATATCAATACATAGGTTTTAAGATTCTTACTAGTCAGATCTATTCCTCTGCGGGAAATATGGGGTTTTGAGTCCCTTTCACTGAGGAAGGTGTAGGTCTTGTCTATTCCATAGTTGGTTTTTGGAACGGTACCTGTGCTTATATCAAACTCTGGTTTGATGCATCACCCCACCTCTCCTTCCCCCTTAAGGAGTCATAAGAGTGTTTTCTAAATATGAGACTCTGTTCTCTTGCCTAACTCAGTTCATGTGTAGCCATGTTTACAGGATCTTCCTAAGTGATATCTTATGATAAGTTTCTTTTTCTGTGTGACTTCTTTCACTTAGAATCATCGTACCTGAATCCACTCATTTTGCTGCTACTGGTCTTATGACATTGATTTCATGGCTGTGGGATATTCCATCGTACGTAAGTTCCACAATGTTTGGAACCATTTTTATATTTCCTGGGATATTTCAGGTGTACCCAGGTTGAGGATCTTGTAAGCAGTGCAGCCCTCAATTTGGGGGTGGCTCTGTCTTATGGATTTTCAGTTTTCCCAAGGTATATTCCCTGGACCGGAAGTGCCCTTGGCTCTGTAGCTCTGTTGTTTACTTGTTTTAGGGAACACAATGCACTCCTCCAGTGAGGCAGTTGGCAACTTACATCCCGCCCATCAGCATAACAAGGCTCCCTGTTCTCCAGGGCCTGTCTTGCCTTTCTGGTTTTTATACATTTTGTGGATGTCCCTTTTGACCGGTGGGAAGTGATACTTCTTTGTAGTGCAGATTTGCATTGCCCGCTTGCTTGCTTGGCCAAAAAGGGCGTATGCGTTTTCTCCTGAATATATTCAGGAGAAAACGCATACGCCCTTTTTTTTTTTTTTTTTTTCATTTTGCGGTATGCGGGCCTCTCACTGTTGTGGCCTCTCCCGTTGCGGAGCACAGGCTCCGGATGTGCAGGCCCAGCGGCCATGGCTCACGGGCCCAGCGGCTCCACGGCATATGGGATCCTCCCAGACCGGGGCACGAACCCGTATCCCCTGCATCGGCAGGCGGACTCTCAACCACTGCGCCACCAGGGAGGCCCACGCATACGCCCTTTTTGGCCAAGTGCATCATGGTCGAAGTTGTGCCCCTCTTCCTGTGCTTTACAGTCGATTCCAACGTACCTCTTGAAATCTGTTTCCTGCTATTCTGCCTCGCTTTCAAGTCCGCCTCGTTGCCTTCCCTCAACAGATTTTTGGACGATAGTTGGCCTTGATTACTCTGCCAGTTTGTGAATTGCTGTGCCCCTGAGCTCCATTTTTCAACTCGTTTTTTGTGAGCTGAACGCAAGTCCAAACTTTTGGTTCAGGACCTATACTGGTTCCCGGTGGGTGGCTGAGACTTTGGTTAATTCTTCTTCCTGCCGGGAAATTAGAGTGACATGTGCCCATCCAAATGCCTAACAGCTACTCTCTCATTGGTTCTCCCTCTTCCCTTTCATCCTCTGCCAAATTGCCAACCTGTGCGAACCAGGAGCTTAAAGGGGCTGTCTCTCCAAGTTGGGAGATTGATAGGAAAGCAGTTGGAAAGTCAAACCGGAGCACCAGGAGAGGGACTCTTCGTTGAGTTTTAGAAACCTTTCGTATTCACAGTGTGTCCATTCTCTAGGTTCCCCGTACATGTTATAGCTGTAGTAATATTCCCTTCAACCTGGAGAGTTGGGACCCATGGAATGGGTGTCATGCATTATTGCTTTAAAGGGTCTGCATTTGCTCACCCAATCTCACCAATCCTCTCAGTCCCAAGTGTCCAGCCTCATGCCACATCCAGCTGTCATTGTAGATAGGGTCATCCCAGGTTGCATCCGAGACCCTGAAGTAATTGTAAAGAATTTCCCTGTTTCTTTGTTCTGTTTTTGAAATTCCTTTTTAGAGTGGGTTTGAGCTGATTCTCGCTGCCCTGATTATGCCAGTCTAGACACACTTGATTCCCTTACGGAGACATATCAATACATAGGTTTTAAGATTCTTACTAGTCAGACCTATTCCTCTGCGGGAAATATGGGGTTTTGAGTCCCTTTCACTGAGGAAGGTGTAGGTCTTGTCTATTCCATAGATGGTTTTTGGAACGGTACCTATGCTTATATCAAACTCTGGTTTGATGATTCACCCCACCTCTCCTTCCCCCTTAAGCAGGCATAAGAGTGTTTTCTAAATGTGAGACTCTGTTCTCTTTCCTAACTCAGTTCATGTGTAGCCATGTTTACAGGATCTTCCTAAGTGATATCTTATGATAAGTTTCTTTTTCTGTGTGACTTCTTTCACTTAGAATCATCGTACCTGAATCCACTCATTTTGCTGCTACTGGTCTTATGACATTGATTTCATGGTTGAGGGATATTCCATCGTACGTAAGTTCCACAATGTTTGGAACCATTTTTATATTTCCTGGGATATTTCAGGTGTACCCAGGTTGAGGTTCTTGTAAGCAGTGCAGCCCTCAATTTGGGGTTGGCTCTGTCTTATGGATTTTCAGTTTTCCCAAGGTATATTCCCTAGACTGGAAGTGCCCTTGGCTCTGTATCTCTGTTGTTTACTTGTTTTAGGGAACACAATGCACTCCTCCAGTGAGGCAGTTGGCAACTTACATCCCGCCCATCAGCATAACAAGGCTCCCTGTTCTCCAGGGCCTGTCTTGCCTTTGTTGTTTTTACACATTTTGTGGATGTCCCTTTTGAACGGTGGGAAGTGATACTTCTTTGTAGTGCAGATTTGCATTGCCTGCTTGCTTGCTTGGCCAAAAAGGGCGTATGCGTTTTCTCCTGAATATATTCAGGAGAAAACGCATACGCCCTTTTTGGCCAAGTGCATCATTGTCGAAATTGTGCCCCTCTTCCTGTGCTTTACAGGCAATTCCAACGTACCTCTTGAAATATGTTTCCTGCTATTCTGCCTCGCTTTCAAGTCTGCCTCGTTGCCTTCCCTCAACAGATTTTTGGACGATAGTTGGCCTTGATTACTCTGCCAGTTTGTGAATTGCTGTGCCCCTGAGCTCCATTTTTCAACTCGTTGTTTTGTGAGCTGAACGCAAGTCCAAACTTTTGGTTCAGGACCTATACTTGTTCCCGTTGGGTGGCTGAGACTTTGGTTAATTCTTCTTCCTGCCAGGAAATTAGAGTGACATGTGCCCATCCAAATGCCTAACAGCTACTCTCTCATTGGTTCTCCCTCTTCCCTTTGATCCTCTGCCAAATTGGCAACCTGTGCGAACCAGGAGCTTAAAGGGGCTGTCTCTCCAAGATGGGAGATTGATAGGAAAGCAGTTGGAAAGTCAAACCGGAGCACCAGGAGAGGGGCTCTTCGTTGAGTTTTAGAAACCTTTCGTATTCACAGTGTGTCCATTCTCTAGGTTTCCCGTACACGTTATAGCTGTAGTAATATTCCCTTCAACCTGGAGAGCTGGGACCCATGGAATGGGTGCCATGCATTATTGCTTTAAAGGGGCTGCATTTGCTCACCCAATCTCACCAATCCTCTCAGTCCCAAGTGTCCAGCCTCATGCCACATCCATCTGTCATTGTAGATAGGGTCATTCCAGGTTGCATCAGAGACCCTGAAGGAATTGTAAAGAATTTCCCTGTTTCTTTGTTCTGTTTTTGAAATTCCTTTTTAGAGTGGGTTTGAGCTGATTCTCGCTGCCTTGTTTATGCCAGTCTAGACACACTTGATTCCCTTACGGAGACATATCAATACATAGGTTTTAAGATTCTTACTAGTCAGATCGATTCCTCTGCAGGAAATATGGGGTTTTGAGTCCCTTTCTCTGAGGAAGGTGGAGGTCTTGTCTATTCCATAGTTGCTTTTTGGAACGGTACCTGTGCTTATATCAAACTCTGGTTTGATGCATCACCCCACCTCTCCTTCCCCCTTAAGCAGGCATAAGAGTGTTTTCTAAATGTGAGACTCTGTTCTCTTGCCTAACTCAGTTCATGTGTAGCCATGTTTACAGGATCTTCCTAAGTGATATCTTATGATAAGTTTCTTTTTCTGTGTGACTTCTTTCACTTAGAATCATCGTACCTGAATCCACTCATTTTGCTGCTACTGGTCTTATGATATTGATTTCACGGCTGAGGGATATTCCATCGTACGTAAGTTCCACAATGTTTGGAACCATTTTTATATTTCCTGGGATATTTCAGGTGTACCCAGGTTGAGGTTCTTGTAAGCAGTGCAGCCCTCAATTTGAGGGTGGCTCTGTCTTATGGATTTTCAGTTTTCCCAAGGTATGTTCCCTAGACCGGAAGTGCCCTTGGCTCTGTAGCTCTGTTATTTACTTGTTTTAGGGAACACAATGCACTCTTCCAGTGAGGCAGTTGGCAACTTACATCCCGCCCATCAGCATAACAAGGCTCCCTGTTCTCCAAGGCCAGTCTTGCCTTTCTGGTTTTTACACATTTTGTGGATGTCCCTTTTGAACGGTGGGAAGTGATACTCCTTTGTAGTGCAGATTTGCATTGCCCGCTTGCTTGCTTGGCCAAAAAGGGCGTATGCGTTTTCTCCTGAATATATTCAGGAAAAATTGCATACGCCCTTTTTGGCCAAGTGCATCATTGTCGAAGTTGTGCCCCTCTTCCTGGGCTTTACAGGCGAGTCCAACGTACCTCTTGAAATCTGTTTCCTGCTATTTTGCTTCGCATTCAAGTCCGCCTCGTTGCCTTCCCTCAACAGATTTTTGGACGATAGTTGGCCTTGATTACTCTGCCCGTTTGTGAATTGCTGTGCCCCTGAGCTCCATTTTTCAACTCGTTTTTTTGTGAGCTGAACGCAAGTCCAAACTTTTGGTTCAGGACCTATACTGGTTCCCGGTGGGTGGCTGAGACTTTGGTTAATTCTTCTTCCTGCCAGGAAATTAGAGTGACATGTGCCCATCCAAATGCCTAACAGCTACTCTCTCATTGGTTCTCCCTCTTCCCTTTCATCCTCTGACAAATTGGCAACCTGTGCGAACCAGGAGCTTAAAGGGGCTGTCTCTCCTAGTTGGGAGATTGATAGGAAAGCAGTTGGAAAGTCAAACCGGAGCACCAGGAGAGGGATTCTTCGTTGAGTTTTAGAAACCTTTCATATTCACAGTGTGTCCATTCTCTAGGTTTCCCGTACATGTTATAGCTGTAGTAATATTCCCTTCAACCTGGAGAGCTGGGACCCATGGAATGGGTGCCATGCATTATTGCTTTAAAGGGTCTGCATTTGCTCACCCAATCTCACCAATCCTCTCAGTCCCAAGTGTCCAGCCTCATGCCACATCCAGCTGTCATTGTAGATAGGGTCATTACAGGTTGCATCAGAGACCCTGAAGGAATTGTAAAGAATTTCCCTGTTTCTTTGTTCTGTTTTTGAAATTCCTTTTCAGAGTGGGTTTGAGCTGATTCTCACTGCCATGTTTATGCCAGTCTAGACACACTTGATTCCCTTACGGGATATATCAATACATAGGTTTTAAGATTCTTACTAGTCAGATCTATTCCTCTGCGGGAAATATCGGTTTTTGAGTCCCTTTCACTGAGGAAGGTGGAGGTCTTGTCTATTCCATAGTTGGTTTTTGGAACGGTACCTTAGCTTATATCAAACTCTGGTTTGATGCATCTCCCCACCTCTCCTTCCCCCTTAAGCAGGCATAAGAGTGTTTTCTTAATGTGAGACTCTGTTCTCTTGCCTAACTCCGTTCATGTGTAGCCATGTTTACAGGATCTTCCTAAGTGATATCTTATGATAAGTTTCTTTTTCTGTGTGACTTCTTTCACTTAGAATCATCGTACCTGAATCCACTCATTTTGCTGCCACTGGTCTTATGACATTGATTTCATGGCTGAGGGATATTCCGTCGTACGTAAGTTCCACAATGTTTGGAACCATTTTTGTATTTCCTGGGATATTTCAGGTGTACCCAGGTTGAGGTTCTTGTAAGCAGTGCAGCCCTCAATTTGGGGGTGGCTCTGTCTTATGGATTTTCAGTTTTCCCAAGGTATATTCCCTAGACCGGAAGTGCCCTTGGCTCTGTAGCTCTGTTGTTTACTTGTTTTAGGGAACACAATGCACTCCTCCAGTGAGGCAGTTGGCAACTTACATCCCGCCCATCAGCATAACAAGGCTCCCTGTTTTCCAGGGCCTGTCTTGCCTTTCTGGTTTTTACACATTTTGTGGATGTCCCTTTTGACCAGTGGGAAGTGATACTTCTTTGTAGTGCAGATTTGCATTGCCCGCTTGCTTGCTTGGCCAAAAAGGGCGTATGCGTTTTCTCCTGAATATATTCAGGAGAAAACGCATACGCCCTTTTTGGCCAAGTGCATCATTGTCGAAGTTGTGCCCCTCTTCCTGTGCTTTACAGGTGAGTCCAACTTACCTCTTGAAATCTATTTCCTGCTATTCTGCCTCGCTTTCAAGTCCGCCTCGTTGCCTTCCCTCAACAGATTTTTGGACGATAGTTGGCCTTGATTACTCTGCCAGTTTGTGAATTGCTGTGCCCCTGAGCTCCATTTGTCAACTCGTTTTTTTGTGAGCTGAACGCAAGTCCAAACTTTTGGTTCAGGACCTATACTGGTTCCCGGCGGGTGGCTGAGACTTTGGTTTATTCTTCTTCCTGCCAGGAAATTAGAGTGACATGTGCCCATCCAAATGCCTAACAGCTACTCTCTCATTGGTTCTCCCTCTTCCCTTTCATCCTCTGCCAAATTGGCAACCTGTGCGAACCAGGAGCTTAAAGGGGCTGTCTCTCCAAGTTGGGAGATTGATAGGAAAGCAGTTGGAAAGTCAAACCGGAGCACCAGGAGAGGGACTCTTCGTTGAGTTTTAGAAACCTTTCGTATTCACAGTGTGTCCATTCTCTAGGTTTCCTGTACATGTTATAGCTGTAGTAATATTCCCTTCAACCTGGAGAGTTGGGACCCATGGAATGGGTGCCATGCATTATTGCTTTAAAGGGTCTGCATTTGCTCACCCAATCTCACCAATCCTCTCAGTCCCAAGTGTCCAGCCTCATGACACATCCAGCTGTCATTGTAGATAGGGTCATCACAGGTTGCATCCGAGACCCTGAAGGAATTGTAAAGAATTTCCCTGTTTCTTTGTTCTGTTTTTGAAATTCCTTTTTAGAGTGGGTTTGAGCTGATTCTCGCTGCCATGTTTATGCCAGTCTAGACACACTTGATTCCCTTACGAAGACATATCAATACATAGGTTTTAAGATTCTTTCTAGTCAGACCTATTCCTCTGCGGGAAATATGGTGTTTTGAGTCCCTTTCACTGAGGAAGGTGTAGGTCTTGTCTATTCCATAGATGGTTTTTGGAACGCTACCTATGCTTATATCAAACTCTGGTTTGATGCATCACCCCACCTCTCCTTCCCCCTTAAGCAGGCATAAGAGTGTTTTCTAAATGTGAGACTCTGTTCTCTTGCCTAACTCAGTTCATGTGTAGCCATGTTTACAGGATCTTCCTAAGTGATATCTTATGATAAGTTTCTTTTTCTGTGTGACTTCTTTCACTTAGAATCATCGTACCTGAATCCACTCATTTTGCTGCTACTGGTCTTATGACATTGATTTCATGGCTGAGGGATATTCCATCGTACGTAAGTTCCACAATGTTTGGAACCATTTTTATATTTCCTGGGATATTTCAGGTGTACCCAGGTTGAGGTTCTTGTAAGCAGTGCAGCCCTCAATTTGGGGGTGGCTCTGTCTTATGGATTTTCAGTTTTCCCAAGGTATATTCCCTAGACCGGAAGTGCCCTTGGCTCTGTAGCTCTGTTGTTTACTTGTTTTAGGGAACACAATGCACTCCTCCAGTGAGGCAGTTGGCAACTTACATCCCGCCCATCAGCATAACAAGGCTCCCTGTTCTCCAGGGCCTGTCTTGCCTTTCTGGTTTACACATTTTGTGGATGTCCCTTTTGAACGGTGGGAAGTGATACTTCTTTGTAGTGCAGGTTTGCATTGCCCGCTTCCTTGCTTGGCCAAAAAGGGCGTATGCGTTTTCTCCTGAATATATTCAGGAGAAAACGCATACGCCCTTTTTGGCCAAGTGCATCATTGTCGAAGTTGTGCCCCTCTTCCTGTGCTTTACAGGCAATTCCAACGTACCTCTTGAAATCTGTTTCCTGCTATTCTGCCTCGCTTTGAAGTCCGCCTCGTTGCCTTCCCTCAACAGATTTTTGGACGATAGTTGGCCTTGATTACTCTGCCAGTTTGTGAATTGCTGTGCCCCTGAGCTCCATTTTTCAACTCGTTGTTTTGTGAGCTGAACGCAAGTCCAAACTTTTGGTTCAGGACCTATACTGGTTCCCGGTGGGTGGCTGAGACTTTGGTTAATTCTTCTTCCTGTCAGGAAATTAGAGTGACATGTGCCCATCCAAATGCCTAACAGCTACTCTCTCATTGGTTCTCCCTCTTCCCTTTCATCCTCTGCCAAATTGGCAACCTGTGCGAACCAGGAGCTTAAAGGGGCTGTCTCTCCAAGTTGGGAGATTAATAGGAAAGCAGTTGGAAAGTCAAACCGGAGCACCAGGAGAGGGACTCTTCGTTGAGTTTTAGAAACCTTTCGTATTCACAGTGTGTCCATTCTCTAGGTTTCCCGTACATGTTATAGCTGTAGTAATATTCCCTTCAACCTGGAGAGCTGGGACCCATGGAATGGGTGCCATGCATTATTGCTTTAAAGGGTCTGCATTTGCTCACCCAATCTCACCAATCCTCTCAGTCCCAAGTGTCCAGCCTCATGCCACATCCAGCTGTCATTGTAGATAGGGTCATTCCAGGTTGCATCCGAGACCCTGAAGGAATTGTAACGAATTTCCCTGTTTCTTTGTTCTGTTTTTGAAATTCCTTTTTAGAGTGGGTTTGAGCTGATTCTCGCTGCCATGTTTATGCCAGTCTAGACACACTTGATTCCCTTACGGAGATATATCAATACATAGGTTTTAAGATTCTTACTAGTCAGATCTATTCCTCTGCGGGAAATATGGGGTTTTGAGTCCCTTTCACTGAAGAATGTGTAGGTCTTGGCTATTCCATAGTTGGTTTTTGGAACGGTACCTGTGGTTATATCAAACTCTGGTTTGATGCATCTCCCCACCTCTCCTTCCCCCTTAAGCAGGCATAAGAGTGTTTTCTAAATGTGAGACTCTGTTCTCTTGCCTAACTCAGTTCATGTGTAGCCATGTTTACAGGATCTTCCTAAGTGATATCTTATGATAAGTTTCTTTTTCTGTGTGACTTCTTTCACTTAGAATCATCGTACCTGAATCCACTCATTTTGCTGCTACATGTCTTATGACATTGATTTCATGGCTGAGGGATATTCCATTGTACGTAAGTTCCACAATGTTTGGAACCATTTTTGTATTTCCTGGGATATTTCAGGTGTACCCAGGTTGAGGTTCTTGTAAGCAGTGCAGCCCTCAATTTGGGGGTGGCTCTGTCTTATGGATTTTCAGTTTTCCCAAGGTATATTCCCTAGACCGGAAGTGCCCTTGGCTCTGTAGCTCTGTTGTTTACTTGTTTTAGGGAACACAATGCACTCCTCCAGTGAGGCAGTTGGCAACTTACATCCCGCCCATCAGCATAACAAGGCTCCCTGTTCTCCAGGGCCTGTCTTGCCTTTCTGGTTTTTACACATTTCGTGGATGTCCCTTTTGAACGGTGGGAAGTGATACTTCTTTGTAGTGCAGATTTGCATTGCCTGCTTGCTTGCTTGGCCAAAAAGGGCGTATGCGTTTTCTCCTGAATATATTCAGGAGAAAACGCATACGCCCTTTTTGGCTAAGTGCATCATTGTCGAAGTTGTGCCCCTCTTCCTGTGCTTTACAGGCCATTCCAACGTACCTCTTGAAATCTGTTTCCTGCTATTCTGCCTCGCTTTCATGTCCGCCTCGTTGCCTTCCCTCAACAGATTTTTGGACGATAGTTGGCCTTGATTACTCTGCCAGTTTGTGAATTGCTGTGCCCCTGACCTCCATTATTCAACTCGTTTTTTTGTGAGCTGAACGCAAGTCCAAACTTTTGGTTCAGGACCTATACTGGTTCCAGGTGGGTGGCTGAGACTTTGCTTCATTCTTCTTCCTGCCAGGAAATTAGAGTGACATGTGCCCATCCAAATGCCTAACAGCTACTCTCTCATTGGTTCTCCCTCTTCCCTTTCATCCTCTGCCAAATTGGCAACATGTGCGAACCAGGAGCTTACAGGGGCTGTCTCTCCAAGTTGGGAGATTGATAGGAAAGCAGTTGGAATGTCAAACCAGAGCACCAGGAGAGGGACTCTTCGTTGAGTTTTAGAAACCTTTTTTATTCACAGTGTGTCCATTCTCTACGTTTCCTGTACATGTTATAGCTGTAGTAATATTCCCTTCAACCTGGAGAGTTGGGACCCATGGAATGGGTGCCATGCATTATTGCTTTAAAGGGTCTGCATTTGCTCACCCAATCTCACCAATCCTCTCAGTCCCAAGTGTCCAGCCTCATGCCACATCCAGCTGTCATTGTACATAGGGTCATCCCAGGTTGCATCCGAGACCCTGAAGGAATTGTAAAGAATTTCCCTGTTTCTTTGTTCTGTTTTTGAAATTCCTTTTTAGAGTGGGTTTGAGCTGATTCTCGCTGCCATGTTTATGCCAGTCTAGACACACTTGATTCCCTTATGGAGACATATCAATACATAGGTTTTAAGATTCTTACTATTCAGATCGATTCCTCTGTGGGAAATATGGGGTTTTGAGTCCCTTTCACTGAGGAAGGTGTAGGTCTTGTCTATTCCATAGTTGGTTTTTGGAACGGTACCTGTGCTTATATCAAACTCTGGTTTGATGCATCTCCCCACCTCTCCTTCCCCCTTAAGCAGGCATAAGAGTGTTTTCTAAATGTGAGACTCTGTTCTCTTGCCTAACTCAGTTCATGTGTAGCCATGTTTACAGGATCTTCCTAAGTGATATCTTATGATAAGTTTCTTTTTCTGTGTGACTTCTTTCACATAGAATCATCGTACCTGAATCCACTCATTTTGCTGCTACTGGTCTTATGACATTGATTTCATGGCTGAGGGATATTCCATCGTACGTAAGTTCCACAATGTTTGGAACCATTTTTATATTTCCTGGGATATTTCAGGTGTACCCAGGTTGAGGTTCTTTTAAGCAGTGCAGCCCTCAATTTGAGGGTGGCTCTGTCTTATGGATTTTCAGTTTTCCCAAGGTATATTCCCTAGACCGGAAGTGCCCTTGGCTCTGTAGCTCTGCTGTTTACTTGTTTTAGGGAACACAATGCACTCTTCCAGTGAGGCAGTTGGCAACTTACATCCCGCCCATCAGCATAACAAGGCTCCCTGTTCTCCAGGGCCTGTCTTGCCTTTCTGGTTTTTACACATTTTGTGGATGTCCCTTTTGAACGGTGGGAAGTGATACTCCTTTGTAGTGCAGATTTGCATTGCCCGCTTGCTTGCTTGGCCAAAAAGGGCGTATGCGTTTTCTCCTGAATATATTCAGGAGAAAACGCATACGCCCTTTTTGGCCAAGTGCATCATTGTCGAAGTTGTGCCCCTCTTCCTGTGCTTTACAGGCAATTCCAACGTACCTCTTGAAATCTGTTTCCTGCTATTCTGCCTCGCTTTCAAGTCTGCCTCGTTGCCTTCCCTCAACAGATTTTTGGACGATAGTTGGCCTTGATTACTCTGCCAGTTTGTGAATTGCTGTGCCCCTGAGCTCCATTTTTCAACTCGTTTTTTTGTGAGCTGAACGCAAGTCCAAACTTTTGGTTCAGGACCTATACTGGTTCCCGGTGGGTGGCTGAGACTTTGGTTAATTCTTCTTCCTGCCGGGAAATTAGAGTGACATGTGCCCATCCAAATGCCTAACAGCTACTCTCTCATTGGTTCTCCCTCTTCCCTTTCATCCTCTGCCAAATTGGCAACCTGTGCGAACCAGGAGCGTAAAGGGGCTGTCTCTCCAAGTTGGGAGATTGATAGGAAAGCAGTTGTAAAGTCAAACCGGAGCACCAGGAGAGGGACTCTTCGTTGAGTTTTAGAAACCTTTCGTATTCACAGTGTGTCCATTCTCTAGGTTTCCTGTACATGTTATAGCTGTAGTAATATTCCCTTCAACCTGGAGAGTTGGGACCCATGGAATGGGTGCCATGCATTATTGCTTTAAAGGGTCTGCATTTGCTCACCCAATCTCACCAATCCTCTCAGTCCCAAGTGTCCAGCCTCATGACACATCCAGCTGTCATTGTAGATAGGGTCATCCCAGGTTGCATCCGAGACCCTGAAGGAATTGTAAAGAATTTCCCTGTTTCTTTGTTCTGTTTTTGAAATTCCTTTTTAGAGTGGGTTTGAGCTGATTCTCACTGCCATGTTTATGCCAGTCTAGACACACTTGATTCCCTTACGGAGACATATCAATACATAGGTTTTAAGATTCTTACTAGTCAGACCTATTCCTCTGCGGGAAATATGGTGTTTTGAGTCCCTTTCACTGAGGAAGGTGTAGGTCTTGTCTATTCCATAGATGGTTTTTGGAACGCTACCTATGCTTATATCAAACTCTGGTTTGATGCATCACCCCACCTCTCCTTCCCCCTTAAGCAGGCATAAGAGTGTTTTCTAAATGTGAGACTCTGTTCTCTTTCCTAACTCAGTTCATGTGTAGCCATGTTTACAGGATCTTCCTAAGTGATATCTTATGATAAGTTTCTTTTTCTGTGTGACTTCTTTCACTTAGAATCATCGTACCTGAATCCACTCATTTTGGTGCTACTGGTCTTATGACATTGATTTCATGGCTGAGGGATATTCCATCGTACGTAAGTTCCACAATGTTTGGAACCATTTTTATATTTCCTGGGATATTTCAGGTGTACCCAGGTTGAGGTTCTTGTAAGCAGTGCAGCCCTCAATTTGGGGGTGGCTCTGTCTTATGGATTTTCAGTTTTCCCAAGGTATATTCCCTAGACCGGAAGTGCCCTTGGCTCTGTAGCTCTGTTGTTTACTTGTTTTAGGGAACACAATGCACTCCTCCAGTGAGGCAGTTGGCAACTTACATCCCGCCCATCAGCATAACAAGGCTCCCTGTTCTCCAGGGCCTGTCTTGCCTTTCTGGTTTACACATTTTGTGGATGTCCCTTTTGAACGGTGGGAAGTGATACTTCTTTGTAGTGCAGGTTTGCATTGCCCGCTTGCTTGCTTGGCCAAAAAGGGCGTAAGCGTTTTCTCCTGAATATATTCAGGAGAAAACGCATACGCCCTTTTTGGCCAAGTGCATCACTGTCGAAGTTGTGCCCCTCTTCCTGTGCTTTACAGGCAATTCCAACGTACCTCTTGAAATCTGTTTCCTGCTATTCTGCCTCGCTTTGAAGTCCGCCTCGTTGCCTTCCCTCAACAGATTTTTGGACGATAGTTGGCCTTGATTACTCTGCCAGTTTGTGAATTGCTGTGCCCCTGAGCTCCATTATTCAACTCGTTTTTTTGTGAGCTGAACGCAAGTCCAAACTTTTGGTTCAGGACCTATACTGGTTCCAGGTGGGTGGCTGAGACTTTGCTTCATTCTTCTTCCTGCCAGGAAATTAGAGTGACATGTGCCCATCCAAATGCCTAACAGCTACTCTCTCATTGGTTCTCCCTCTTCCCTTTCATCCTCTGCCAAATTGGCAACATGTGCGAACCAGGAGCTTACAGGGGCTGTCTCTCCAAGTTGGGAGATTGATAGGAAAGCAGTTGGAATGTCAAACCAGAGCACCAGGAGAGGGACTCTTCGTTGAGTTTTAGAAACCTTTTTTATTCACAGTGTGTCCATTCTCTAGGTTTCCTGTACATGTTATAGCTGTAGTAATATTCCCTTCAACCTGGAGAGTTGGGACCCATGGAATGGGTGCCATGCATTATTGCTTTAAAGGGTCTGCATTTGCTCACCCCATCTCACCAATCCTCTCAGTCCCAAGTGTCCAGCCTCATGCCACATCCAGCTGTCATTGTACATAGGGTCATCCCAGGTTGCATCCGAGACCCTGAAGGAATTGTAAAGAATTTCCCTGTTTCTTTGTTCTGTTTTTGAAATTCCTTTTTAGAGTGGGTTTGAGCTGATTCTCGCTGCCATGTTTATGCCAGTCTAGACACACTTGATTCCCTTACGGAGACATATCAATACATAGGTTTTAAGATTCTTACTAGTCAGATCGATTCCTCTGCGGGAAATATGGGGTTTTGAGTCCCTTTCACTGAGGAAGGTGTAGGTCTTGTCTATTCCATAGTTGGTTTTTGGAACGGTACCTGTGGTTATATCAAACTCTGGTTTGATGCATCTCCCCACCTCTCCTTCCCCCTTAAGCCGGCATAAGAGTGTTTTCTAAATGTGAGACTCTGTTCTCTTGCCTAACTCAGTTCATGTGTAGCCATGTTTACAGGATCTTCCTAAGTGATATCTTATGATAAGTTTCTTTTTCTGTGTGACTTCTTTCACATAGAATCATCGTACCTGAATCCACTCATTTTGCTGCTACTGGTCTTATGACATTGATTTCATGGCTGAGGGATATTCCATCGTACGTAAGTTCCACAATGTTTGGAACCATTTTTATATTTCCTGGGATATTTCAGGTGTACCCAGGTTGAGGTTCTTTTAAGCAGTGCAGCCCTCAATTTGAGGGTGGCTCTGTCTTATGGATTTTCAGTTTTCCCAAGGTATATTCCCTAGACCGGAAGTGCCCTTGGCTCTGTAGCTCTGCTGTTTACTTGTTTTAGGGAACACAATGCACTCTTCCAGTGAGGCAGTTGGCAACTTACATCCCGCCCATCAGCATAACAAGGCTCCCTGTTCTCCAGGGCCTGTCTTGCCTTTCTGGTTTTTACACATTTTGTGGATGTCCCTTTTGAACGGTGGGAAGTGATACTCCTTTGTAGTGCAGATTTGCATTGCCCGCTTGCTTGCTTGGCCAAAAAGGGCATATGCGTTTTCTCCTGAATATATTTAGGAGAAAACGCATACGCCCTTTTTGGCCAAGTGCATCATTGTCGAAGTTGTGCCCCTCTTCCTGTGCTTTACAGGCGAGTCCAACGTACCTCTTGAAATCTGTTTCCTGCTATTCTGCCTCGCGTTCACGTCCGCCTCGTTGCCTTCCCACAACAGATTTTTGGACGATAGTTGGCCTTCATTACTCTGCCAGTTTCTGAATTGCTGTGCCCCTGAGCTCCATTTTTCAACTCGTTTTTTTGTTAGCTGAACGCAAGTCCAAACTTTTGGTTCAGGACCTATACTGGTTCCCGGTGGGTGGCTGAGACTTTGGTTAATTCTTCTTCCTGCCAGGAAATTAGAGTGACATGTGCCCATCCAAATGCCTAACAGCTACTCTCTCATTGGTTCTCCCTCTTCCCTTTGATCCTCTGCCAAATTGGCAACCTATGGGAACCAGGAGCTTAAAGGGGCTGTCTCTCCAAGTTGGGAGATTGATAGGAAAGCAGTTGGAAAGTCAAACCGGAGCACCAGGAGAGGGGCTCTTCGTTGAGTTTTAGAAACCTTTCGTATTCACAGTGTGTCCATTCTCTAGGTTTCCCGTACATGTTATAGCTGTAGTAATATTCCCTTCAACCTGGAGAGCTGGGACCCATGGAATGGGTGCCATGCATTATTGCTTTAAAGGGTCTGCATTTGCTCACCCAATCTCACCAATCCTCTCAGTCCCAAGTGTCCAGCCTCATGCCACATCCACCTGTCATTGTAGATAGGGTCATTCCAGGTTGCATCAGAGACCCTGAAGGAATTGTAAAGAATTTCCCTGTTTCTTTGTTCTGTTTTTGAAATTCCTTTTTAGAGTGGGTTTGAGCTGATTCTCGCTGCCATGTTTATGCCAGTCTAGACACACTTCATTCCCTAACGGGATATATCAATACATAGGTTTTAAGATTCTTACTAGTCAGATCTATTCCTCTGCGGGAAATATCGGTTTTTGAGTCCCTTTCACTGAGGAAGGTGGAGGTCTTGTCTATTCCATAGTTGGTTTTTGGAACAGTACATTAGCTTATATCAAACTCTGGTTTGATGCATCTCCCCACCTCTCCTTCCACCTTAAGCAGGCATAAGAGTGTTTTCTTAATGTGAGACTCTGTTCTCTTGCCCAACTCCGTTCATGTGTAGCCATGTTTACAGGATCTTCCTAAGTGATATCTTATGATAAGTTTCTTTTTCTGTGTGACTTCTTTCACTTAGAATCATCGTACCTGAATCCACTCATTTTGCTGCCACTGGTCTTATGACATTGATTTCATGGCTGAGGGATATTCCATCGTACGTAAGTTCCACAATGTTTGGAACCATTTTTGTATTTCCTGGGATATTTCAGGTGTACCCAGGTTGAGGTTCTTGTAAGCAGTGCAGCCCTCAATTTGGGGGTGGCTCTGTCTTATGGATTTTCAATTTTCCCAAGGTATATTCCCTAGACCGGAAGTGCCCTTGGCTCTGTAGCTCTGTTGTTTACTTGTTTTAGGGAACACAATGCACTCCTCCAGTGAGGCAGTTGGCAACTTACATCCCGCCCATCAGCATAACAAGGGTCCCTGTTCTCCAGGGCCTGTCTTGCCTTTCTGGATTTTACACATTTTGTGGATGTCCCTTTTGAACGGTGGGAAGTGATACTTCTTTGTAGTGCAGATTTGCATTGCCCGCTTGCTTGCTTGGCCAAAAAGGGCGTATGCGTTTTCTCCTGAATATATTCAGGAGAAAAC
The DNA here is from genome assembly GCF_964341445.2 of Mesoplodon mirus. NCBI lineage: Eukaryota > Metazoa > Chordata > Mammalia > Artiodactyla > Ziphiidae > Mesoplodon > Mesoplodon mirus. The sequence continues at coordinate 182,285 of NW_028295637.1, forward strand.
GCATACGCCCTTTTTGGCCAAGTGCATCATTGTCGAAGTTGTGCCCCTCTTCCTGTGCTTTACAGGCGATTCCAACGTACCTCTTGAAATCTATTTCCTGCTATTCTGCCTCGCTTTCAAGTCCGCCTCGTTGCCTTCCCTCAACAGATTTTTGGACGATAATTGGCCTTGATTACTCTGCCAGTTTGTGAATTGCTGTGCCCCTGAGCTCCATTTGTCAACTCGTTTTTTTGTGAGCTGAACGCAAGTCAAAACTTTTGGTTCAGGACCTATACTGGTTCCCGGTGGGTGGCTGAGACTTTGGTTAATTCTTCTTCCTGCCAGGAAATTAGAGTGACATGTGCCCATCCAAATGCCTAACAGCTACTCTCTCATTGGTTCTCCCTCTTCCCTTTCATCCTCTGCCAAATAGGCAACCTGTGCGAACCAGGAGCTTAAGGGGGCTGTCTCTCCAAGTTGGGAGATTGATAGGAAAGCAGTTGGAAAGTCAAACTGGAGCACCAGGAGAGGGACTCTTCGTTGAGTTTTAGAAACCTTTCGTATTCACAGTGTGTCCATTCTCTAGGTTTCCCGTACATGTTATAGCTGTAGTAATATTCCCTTCAACCTGGAGAGTTGGGACCCATGGAATGGGTGCCATGCATTATTGCTTTAAAGGGTCTGCATTTGCTCACCAAATCACACCAATCCTCTCAGTCCCAAGTGTCCAGCCTCATGCCACATCCAGCTGTCATTGTAGATAGGGTCATCCCAGGTTGCATCCGAGACCCTGAAGGAATTGTAAAGAATTTCCCTGTTTCTTTGTTCTGTTTTTGAAATTCCTTTTTAGAGTGGGTTTGAGCTGATTCTCGCTGCCCTGTTTATGCCAGTCTAGACACACTTGATTCCCTTACGGAGACATATCAATACATAGGTTTTAAGATTCTTACTAGTCAGACCTATTCCTCTGCGGGAAATATGGGGTTTTGAGTCCCTTTCACTGAGGAAGGTGTAGGTCTTGTCTATTCCATAGATGGTTTTTGGAACGGTACCTATGCTTATATCAAACACTGGTTTGATGCATCACCCCACCTCTCCTTCCCCCTTAAGCAGGCATAAGAGTGTTTTCTAAATGTGAGACTCTGTTCTCTTTCCTAACTCAGTTCATGTGTAGCCATGTTTACAGGATCTTCCTAAGTGATATCTTATGATAAGTTTCTTTTTCTGTGTGACTTCTTTCACTTAGAATCATCGTACCTGTATCCACTCATTTTGCTGCTACTGGTCTTATGACATTGATTTAATGGCTGAGGGATATTCCATCGTACGTAAGTTCCACAATGTTTGGAACCATTTTTTTATTTCCTGGGATATTTCAGGTGTACCCAGGTTGAGGTTCTTGTAAGCAGTGCAGCCCTCAATTTGGGGGTGGCTCTGTCTTATGGATTTTCAGTTTTTCCAAGGTATATTCCCTAGACTGGAAGTGCCCTTGGCTCTGTAGCTCTGTTGTTTACTTGTTTTAGGGAACACAATGCACTCCTCCAGTGAGGCAGTTGGCAACTTACATCCCGCCCATCAGCATAACAAGGCTCCCTGTTCTCCAGGGCCTGTCTTGCCTTTCTGGTTTTTACACATTTTGTGGATATCCCTTTTGACCGGTGGGAAGTGATACTTCTTTGTAGTGCAGATTTGCATTGCCCGCTTGCTTGCTTGGCCAAAAAGGGCGTATGCGTTTTCTCCTGAATATATTCAGGCGAAAACGCATACGCCCTTTTTGGCCAAGTGCATCCTTGTCGAATTTGTGCCCCTCTTCCTGTGCTTTACAGGCGAGTCCAACGTACCTCTTGAAATCTGTTTCCTGCTATTCTGCCTCGCTTTCAGGTCCGCCTCGTTGCCTTCCCTCAACAGATTTTTGGACGATAGTTGGCCTTGATTACTCTGCCAGTTTGTGAATTGCTGTGCCCCTGAGCTCCATTTTTCAACTCGTTTTTTTGTGAGCTGAACGCAAGTCCAAACTTTTGGTTCAGGACCTATACTGGTTCCCGGTGGGTGGCTGAGACTTTGGTTAATTCTTCTTCCTGCCGGGAAATTAGAGTGACATGTGCCCATCCAAATGCCTAACAGCTACTCTCTCATTTGTTCTCCCTCTTCCCTTTCATCCTCTGCCAAATTGGCAACCTGTGCGAACCAGGAGCTTAAAGGGTCTGTCTCTCCAAGTTGGGAGATTGATAGGAAAGCAGTTGGAAAGTCAAACCAGAGCACCAGGAGAGGGACTCTTCGTTGAGTTTTAGAAACCTTTCGTATTCACAGTGTGTCCATTCTCTAGGTTTCCCGTACATGTTATAGCTGTAGTAATATTCCCTTCAACCTGGAGAGCTGGGACCCATGGAATGGGTGCCATGCATTATTGCTTTAAAGGGTCTGCATTTGCTCACCCAATCTCACCAATCCTCTCAGTCCCAAGTGTCCAGCCTCATGCCACATCCAGCTGTCATTGTAGATAGGGTCATTCCAGGTTGCATCAGAGACCCTGAAGGAATTGTAAAGAATTTCCCTGTTTCTTTGTTCTGTTTTTGAAATTCCTTTTTAGAGTAGGTTTGAGCTGATTCTCGCTGCCATGTTTATGCCTGTCTAGACACACTTGATTCCCTTACGGAGATATATCAATACATAGGTTTTAAGATTCTTACTAGTCAGATCTATTCCTCTGCGGGAAATATGGGGTTTTGAGTCCCTTTCACTGAGGAAGGTGTAGGTCTTGTCTATTCAATAGTTGGTTTTTGGAACGGTACCTGTGGTTATATCAAACTCTGGTTTGATGCATCTCCCCACCTCTCCTTCCCCCTTAAGCAGGCATAAGAGTGTTTTCTAAATGTGAGACTCTGTTCTCTTGCCTAACTCAGTTCATGTGTAGCCATGTTTACAGGATCTTCCTAAGTGATATCTTATGATAAGTTTCTTTTTCTGTGTGACTTCTTTCACTTAGAATCATCGTACCTGAATCCACTCATTTTGCTGCTACTGGTCTTATGACATTGATTTCATGGCTGAGGGATATTCCATCATACGTAAGTTCCACAATGTTTGGAACCATTTTTATATTTCCTGGGATATTTCAGGTGTACCCAGGTTGAGGTTCTTGTAAGCAGTGCAGCCCTCAATTTGGGGGTGGCTCTGTCTTATGGATTTTCAGTTTTCCCAAGGTATATTCCCTAGACCGGAAGTGCCCTTGGCTCTGTAGCTCTGTTGTTTACTTGTTTTAGGGAACACAATGAACTCCTCCAGTGAGGCAGTTGGCAACTTACATCCCGCCCATCAGCATAACAAGGCTCCCTGTTCTCCAGGGCCTGTCTTGCCTTTCTGGTTTTTACACATTTTGTGGATGTCCCTTTTGAACGGTGGGAAGTGATACTTCTTTGTAGTGCAGATTTGCATTGCCCGCTTGCTTGCTTGGCCAAAAAGGGCGTATACGTTTTCTCCTGAATATATTCAGGAGAAAACGCATACGCCCTTTTTGGCCAAGTGCATCATTGTCGAATTTGTGCCCCTCTTCCTGTGCTTTACAGGCGAGTCCAACGTACCTCTTGAAATCTGTTTCCTGCTATTCTACCTCGCTTTCAAGTCCGCCTCGTTGCCTTCCCTCAACAGATTTTTGGACGATAGTTGGCCTTGATTACTCTGCCAGTTTGTGAATTGCTGTGACCCTGACCACCATTATACAACTCATTTTTTTGTGAGCTGAACGCAAGTCCAAACTTTTGGTTCAGGACCTATACTGGTTCCAGGTGGGTGGCTGAGACTTTGGTTCATTCTTCTTCCTGCCGGTAAATTAGAGTGACATGTGCCCATCCAAATGCCTAACAGCTACTCTCTCATTGGTTCTCCCTCTTCCCTTTCATCCTCTGCCAAATTGGCAACCTGTGCGAACCAGGAGCTTAAAGGGGCTGTCTCTCCAAGTTGGGAGATTGATAGGAAAGCAGTTGGAAAGTCAAACCGGAGCACCAGGAGAGGGACTCTTCGTTGAGTTTTAGAAACCTTTCGTATTCACAGTGTGTCCATTCTCTAGGTTTCCCGTACATGTTATAGCTGTAGTAATATTCCCTTCAACCTGGAGAGCTGGGACCCATGGAATGGGTGCCATGCATTATTGCTGTAAAGGGTCTGCATTTGCTCACCCAATCTAACCAATCCTCTCAGTCCCAAGTGTCCAGCCTCATGCCACATCCATCTGTCATTGTAGATAGGGTCATTCCAGGTTGCATCCGAGACCCTGAAGGAATTGTAAAGAATTTCCCTGTTTCTTTGTTCTGTTTTTGAAATTCCTTTTTAGAGTGAGTTTGAGCTGATTCTCGCTGCCATGTTTATGCCAGTCTAGACACACTTGATTCCCTTACGGAGATATATCAATACATAGGTTTTAAGATTCTTACTAGTCAGATCTATTCGTCTGCGGGAAATATGGGTTTTTGAGTCCCTTTCATTGAGGAAGGTGTAGGTCTTGTCTATTCCATAGTTGGTTTTTGGAACGGTACTTAGCTTATATCAAACTCTGGTTTGATGCATCTCCCCACCTCTCCTTCCCCCTTAAGCAGGCATAAGAGTGTTTTCTAAATGTGAGACTCTGTTCTCTTGCCTAATTCAGTTCATGTGTAGCCATGTTTACAGGATCTTCCTAAGTGATATCTTATGATAAGTTTCTTTTTCTGTGTGACTTCTTTCACTTAGAATCATCGTACCTGAATCCACTCATTTTGCTGCTACTTGTCTTATGACATTGATTTCATGGCTGAGGGATATTCCATCGTACGTAAGTTCCACAATGTTTGGAACCATTTTTGTATTTCCTGGGATATTTCAGGTGTACCCAGGTTGAGGTTCTTGTAAGCAGTGCAGCCCTCAATTTGGGGGTGGCTCTGTCTTATGGATTTTCAGTTTTCCCAAGGTATATTCCCTAGACCGGAAGTGCCCTTGGCTCTGTAGCTCTGTTGTTTACTTGTTTTAGGGAACACAATGCACTCCTCCAGTGAGGCAGTTGGCAACTTACATCCCGCCCATCAGCATAACAAGGCTCCCTGTTCTCCAGGGCCTGTCTTGCCTTTCTGATTTACACATTTTGTGGATGTCCGTTTTGAACGGTGGGAAGTGATACTTCTTTGTAGTGCAGATTTGCATTGCCCGCTTGCTTGCTTGGCCAAAAAGGGCGTATGCGTTTTCTCCTGAATATATTCAGGAGAAAACGCATACGCCCTTTTTGGCCAAGTGCATCATTGTCGAAGTTGTGCCCCTCTTCCTGTGCTTCACAGGCAATTCCAACGTACCTCTTGAAATCTGTTTCCTGCTATTCTGCTTCGCTTTCAAGTCCGCCTCGTTGCCTTCCCTCAACAGATTTTAGGACGATAGTTGGCCTTGATTACTCTGCCAGTTTGTGAATTGCTGTGCCCCTGAGCTCCATTTTTCAACTCGTTGTTTTGTGAGCTGAACGCAAGTCCAAACTTTTGGTTCAGGACCTATACTGGTTCCCGGTGGGTGGCTGAGACTTTGGTTAATTCTTCTTCCTGCCAGGAAATTAGAGTGACATGTGCCCATCCAAATGCCTAACAGCTACTCTCTCATTGGTTCTCCCTCTTCCCTTTGATCCTCTGCCAAATTGGCAACCTGTGCGAACCAGGAGCTTAAAGCGGCTCTCTCTCCAAGTTGGGAGATTGATAGGAAAGCAGTTGGAATGTCAAACCGGAGCACCAGGAGAGGGACTCTTCGTTGAGTTTTAGAAACCTTTCGTATTCACAGTGTGTCCATTCTCCAGGTTTCCCGTACATGTTATAGCTGTAGTAATATTCCCTTCAACCTGGAGAGCTGGGACCCATGGAATGGGTGCCATGCATTGTTGCTTTAAAGGGTCTGCATTTGCTCACCCAATCTCACCAATCCGCTCAGTCCCAAGTGTCCAGCCTCATGCCACATCCAGCTGTCATTGTAGATAGGGTCATTCCAGGTTGCATCAGAGACCCTGAAGGAATTGTAACGAATTTCCCTGTTTCTTTTTTCTGTTTTTGAAATTCCTTTTTAGAGTGGGTTTGAGCTGATTCTCGCTGCCATGTTTATGCCAGTCTAGACACACTTGATTCCCTTACGGAGATATATCAATACATAGGTTTTAAGATTCTTAGTAGTCAGATCTATTCCTCTGCGGGAAATATGGGGTTTTGAGTCCCTTTCACTGAAGAATGTGTAGGTCTTTTCTATTCCATAGTTGGTTTTTGGAACGGTACCTGTGGTTATATCAAACTCTGGTTTGATGCATCTCCCCACCTCTCCTTCCCCCTTAAGCAGGCATAAGAGTGTTTTCTAAATGTGAGACTCTGTTCTCTTTCCTAACTCAGTTCATGTGTAGCCATGTTTACAGGATCTTCCTAAGTGATATCTTATGATAAGTTTCTTTTTCTGTGTGACTTCTTTCACTTAGAATCATCGTACCTGAATCCACTCATTTTGCTGCTACTGGTCTTATGACATTGATTTCATGGCTGAGGGATATTCCATCGTACGTAAGTTCCACAATGTTTGGAACCATTTTTGTATTTCCTGGGATATTTCAGGTGTACCCAGGTTGAGGTTCTTGTAAGCAGTGCAGCCCTCAATTTGGGGGTGGCTCTGTCTTATGGATTTTCAGTTTTCCCAAGGTATATTCCCTAGACCGGAAGTGCCCTTGGCTCTGTAGCTCTGTTGTTTACTTGTTTTAGGGAACACAATGCACTCCTCCAGTGAGGCAGTTGGCAACTTACATCCCGCCCATCAGCATAACAAGGCTCCCTGTTCTCCAGGGCCTGTCTTGCCTTTCTGGTTTTTACACATTTTGTGGATGTCCCTTTTGACCGGTGGGAAGTGATACTTCTTTGTAGTGCAGATTTGCATTGCCCGCTTGCTTGCTTGGCCAAAAAGGGCGTATGCGTTTTCTCCTGAATATATTCAGGAGAAAACGCATACGCCCTTTTTGGCCAAGTGCATCATTGTCGAAGTTGTGCCCCTCTTCTTGTGCTTTACAGGCAATTCCAACGTACCTCTTGAAATATGTTTCCTGCTATTCTGCCTCGCTTTCAAGTCCGCCTCGTTGCCTTCCCTCAACAGATTTTTGGACGATAGTTGGCCTTGATTACTCTGCCAGTTTGTGAATTGCTGTGCCCCTGAGCTCCATTTTTCAACTCGTTTTTTTGTGAGCTGAACGCAAGTCCTAACTTTTGGTTCAGGACCTATACTGGTTCCCGGTGGGTGGCTGAGACATTGGTTAATTCTTCTTCCTGCCGGGAAATTAGAGTGACATGTGCCCATCCAAATGCCTAACAGCTACTCTCTCATTGGTTCTCCCTCTTCCCTTTCATCCTCTGCCAAATTGGCAACCTGTGCGAACCAGGAGCTTAAAGGGGCTGTCTCTCCAAGTTGGGAGATTGATAGGAAAGCAGTTGGAAAGTCAAACCGGAGCACCAGGAGAGGGACTCTTCGTTGAGTTTTAGAAACCTTTCGTATTCACAGTGTGTCCATTCTCTAGGTTTCCCGTACATGTTATAGCTGTAGTAATATTCCCTTCAACCTGGAGAGCTGGGACCCATGGAATGGGTGCCATGCATTGTTGCTTTAAAGGGTCTGCATTTGCTCACCCAATCTCACCAATCCGCTCAGTCCCAAGTGTCCAGCCTCATGCCACATCCAGCTGTCATTGTAGATAGGGTCATTCCAGGTTGCATCAGAGACCCTGAAGGAATTGTAAAGAATTTCCCTGTTTCTTTGTTCTGTTTTTGAAATTCCTTTTTAGAGTGGGTTTGAGCTGATTCTCGCTGCCATGTTTATGCCAGTCTAGACACACTTGATTCCCTTACGGAGATATATCAATACATAGGTTTTAAGATTCTTACTAGTCAGATCTATTCCTCTGCGGGAAATATGGGGTTTTGAGTCCCTTTCACTGAAGAAGGTGTAGGTCTTGGCTATTCCATAGTTGGTTTTTGGAACGGTACCTGTGGTTATATCAAACTCTGGTTTGATGCATCTCCCCACCTCTCCTTCCCCCTTAAGCAGGCATAAGAGTGTTTTCTAAATGTGAGACTCTGTTCTCTTGCCTAATTCAGTTCATGTGTAGCCATGTTTACAGGATCTTCCTAAGTGATATCTTATGATAAGTTTCTTTTTCTGTGTGACTTCTTTCACTTAGAATCATCGTACCTGAATCCACTCATTTTGCTGCTACTTGTCTTATGACATTGATTTCATGGCTGAGGGATATTCCATCGTACGTAAGTTCCACAATGTTTGGAACCATTTTTGTATTTCCTGGGATATTTCAGGTGTACCCAGGTTGAGGTTCTTGTAAGCAGTGCAGCCCTCAATTTGGGGGTGGCTCTGTCTTATGGATTTTCAGTTTTCCCAAGGTATATTCCCTAGACCGGAAGTGCCCTTGGCTCTGTAGCTCTGTTGTTTACTTGTTTTAGGGAACACAATGCACTCCTCCAGTGAGGCAGTTGGCAACTTACATCCCGCCCATCAGCATAACAAGGCTCCCTGTTCTCCAGGGCCTGTCTTGCCTTTCTGGTTTTTACACATTTTGTGGTTGTCCCTTTTGACCGGTGGGAAGTGATACTTCTTTGTAGTGCAGATTTGCATTGCCCGCTTGCTTGCTTGGCCAAAAAGGGCGTATGCGTTTTCTCCTGAATATATTCAGGAGAAAACGCATACGCCCTTTTTGGCCAAGTGCATCATTGTCGAAGTTGTGCCCCTCTTCCTGTGCTTTACAGGCAATTCCAACGTACCTCTTGAAATATGTTTCCTGCTATTCTGCCTCGCTTTCAAGTCCGCCTCGTTGCCTTCCCTCAACAGATTTTTGGACGATAGTTGGCCTTGATTACTCTGCCAGTTTGTGAATTGCTGTGCCCCTGAGCTCCATTTTTCAACTCGTTGTTTTGTGAGCTGAACACAAGTCCAAACTTTTGGTTCAGGACCTATACTGGTTCCCGGTGGGTGGCTGAGACATTGGTTAATTCTTCTTCCTGCCGGGAAATTAGAGTGACATGTGCCCATCCAAATGCCTAACAGCTACTCTCTCATTGGTTCTCCCTCTTCCCTTTCATCCTCTGCCAAATTGGCAACCTGTGCGAACCAGGAGCTTAAAGGGGCTGTCTCTCCAAGTTGGGAGATTGATAGGAAAGCAGTTGGAAAGTCAAACCGGAGCACCAGGAGAGGGACTCTTCATTGAGTTTTAGAAACCTTTCGTATTCACAGTGTGTCCATTCTCTAGGTTTCCCGTACATGTTATAGCTGTAGTAATATTCCCTTCAACCTGGAGAGCTGGGACCCATGGAATGGGTGCCATGCATTATTGCTTTAAAGGGTCTGCATTTGCTCACCCAATCTCACCAATCCTCTCAGTCCCAAGTGTCCAGCCTCATGCCACATCCAGCTGTCATTGTAGATAGGGTCATTCCAGGTTGCATCAGAGACCCTGAAGGAATTGTAACGAATTTCCCTGTTTCTTTGTTCTGTTTTTGAAATTCCTTTTTAGAGTGGGTTTGAGCTGATTCTCGCTGCCATGTTTATGCCAGTCTAGACACACTTGATTCCCTTACGGAGATATATCAATACATAGGTTTTAAGATTCTTACTAGTCAGATCTATTCCTCTGCGGGAAATATGGGGTTTTGAGTCCCTTTCACTGAAGAAGGTGTAGGTCTTGGCTATTCCATAGTTGGTTTTTGGAACGGTACCTGTGGTTATATCAAACTCTGGTTTGATGCATCTCCCCACCTCTCCTTCCCCCTTAAGCAGGCATAAGAGTGTTTTCTAAATGTGAGACTCTGTTCTCTTGCCTAATTCAGTTCATGTGTAGCCATGTTTACAGGATCTTCCTAAGTGATATCTTATGATAAGTTTCTTTTTCTGTGTGACTTCTTTCACTTAGAATCATCGTACCTGAATCCACTCATTTTGCTGCTACTTGTCTTATGACATTGATTTCATGGCTGAGGGATATTCCATCGTACGTAAGTTCCACAATGTTTGGAACCATTTTTGTATTTCCTGGGATATTTCAGGTGTACCCAGGTTGAGGTTCTTGTAAGCAGTGCAGCCCTCAATTTGGGGGTGGCTCTGTCTTATGGATTTTCAGTTTTCCCAAGGTATATTCCCTAGACCGGAAGTGCCCTTGGCTCTGTAGCTCTGTTGTTTACTTGTTTTAGGGAACACAATGCACTCCTCCAGTGAGGCAGTTGGCAACTTACATCACGCCCATCAGCATAACAAGGCTCCCTGTTCTCCAGGGCCTGTCTTGCCTTTCTGGTTTTTACACATTTCGTGGATGTCCCTTTTGAATGGTGGGAAGTGATACTTCTTTGTAGTGCAGATTTGCATTGCCCGCTTGCTTGCTTGGCCAAAAAGGGCGTATGCGTTTTCTCCTGAATATATTCAGGAGAAAACGCATACGCCCTTTTTGGCCAAGTGCCTCATTGCCGAAGTTGTGCCCCTCTTCCTGTGCTTTACAGGCGATTCCAACGTACCTCTTGAAATCTGTTTCCTGCTATTCTGCCTCGCATTCAAGTGCGCCTCGTTGCCTTCCCTCAACAGATTTTTGGACAATAGTTGGCCTTGATTACTCTGCCAGTTTGTGAATTGCTGTGCCCCTGACCTCCATTATTCAACTCGTTGTTTTGTGAGCTGAACGCAAGTCCAATCTTTTGGTTCAGGACCTATACTGGTTCCCGGTGGGTGGCTGAGACTTTGGTAAATTCTTCTTCCTGCCGGGAAATTAGAGTGACATGTGCCCATCCAAATGCCTAACAGCTACTCTCTCATTGGTTCTCCCTCTTCCCTTTCATCCTCTGCCAAATTGGCAACCTGTGCGAACCAGGAGCTTAAAGGGGCTGTCTCTCCAAGTTGGGAGATTGATAGGAAAGCAGTTGGAATGTCAAACCGGAGCACCAGGAGAGGGACTCTTCGTTGAGTTTTAGAAACCTTTCGTATTCACAGTGTGTCCATTCTCTAGGTTTCCCGTACATGTTATAGCTGTAGTAATATTCCCTTCAACCTGGAGAGCTGGGACCCATGGAATGGGTGCCATGCATTATTGCTTTAAAGGGTCTGCATTTGCTCACCCAATCTCACCAATCCTCTCAGTCCCAAGTGTCCAGCCTCATGCCACATCCAGCTGTCATTGTAGATAGGGTCATTCCAGGTTGCATCAGAGACCCTGAAGGAATTGTAACGAATTTCCCTGTTTCTTTGTTCTGTATTTGAAATTCCTTTTTAGAGTGGGTTTGAGCTGATTCTCGCTGCCATGTTCATGCCAGTCTAGACACACTTGATTCCCTTACGGAGACATATCAACACATAGGTTTTAAGATTCTTACTAGTCAGATCGATTCCTCTGCGGGAAATATGGGGTTTTGAGTCCCTTTCACTGAGGAAGGTGTAGGTCTTGTGTATTCCATAGTTGGTTTTTGGAACGGTGCATGTGCTTATATCAAACTCTGGTTTGATGCATCACCCCACCTCTCCTTCCCCCTTAAGCAGGCATAAGAGTGTTTTCTAAATGTGAGACTCTGTTCTCTTGCCTAACTCAGTTCATCTCTAGCCATGTTTACAGGATCTTCCTAAGTGATATCTTATGATAAGTTTCTTTTCCTGTGTGACTTCTTTCACTTAGAATCATCGTACCTGAATCCACTCATTTTGCTGCTACTGGTCTTATGACCTTGATTTCGTGGCTGAGGGATATTCCATCGTACGTAAGTTCCACAATGTTTGGAACCATTTTTATATTTCCTGGGATATTTCAGGTGTACCCAGGTTGAGGTTCTTGTAAGCAGTGCAGCCCTCAATTTGAGGGTGGCCCTGTCTTATGGATTTTCAGTTTTCCCAAGGTATATTCCCTAGACTGGAAGTGCCCTTGGCTCTGTAGCTCTGTTGTTTACTTGTTTTAGGGAACACAATGCACTCTTCCAGTGAGGCAGTTGGCAACTTACATCCCGCCCATCAGCATAACAAGGCTCCCTGTTCTCCAGGGCCTGTCTTGCCTTTCTGGTTTTTACACATTTTGTGGATATCCCTTTTGAACGGTGGGAAGTGATACTCCTTTGTAGTGCAGATTTGCATTGCCCGCTTGCTTCCTTGGCCAAAAAGGGCATATGCGTTTTCTCCTGAATATATTCAGGAGAAAAAGAATACGCCCTTTTTGGCCAAGTGCATCATTGTCGAAGTTGTGCTCCTCTTCCTGTGCTTTACAGGCGAGTCCAACGTACCTCTTGAAATCTGTTTCTTGGTATTCTGCCTCGCATTCAAGTCCGCCTCGTTGCCTTCCCTCAACAGATTTTTGGACGATAGTTGGCCTTGATTACTCTGCCAGTTTGTGAATTGCTGTGCCCCTGAGCTCCATTTTTCAACTCGTTTTTTTGTGAGCTGAACGCAAGTCCAATCTTTTGGTTCAGGACCTATACTGGTTCCCGGTGGGTGGCTGAGACTTTGGTTAATTCTTCTTCCTGCCAGGAAATTAGAGTGACAGGTGCCCATCCAAATGCCTAACAGCTACTCTCTCATTGGTTCTCCCTCTTCCCTTTCATCCTCTGCCAAATTGGCAACCTGTGCGAACCAGGAGCTTAAAGGGGCTGTCTCTCCAAGTTGGGAGATTGATAGGAAAGCAGTTGGAAAGTCAAACCGGAGCACCAGGAGAGGGAATCTTCGTTGAGTTTTATTTTTTTTTAATTTTATTTTATTTTATTTTTTTGCTTTATAACAAATTTAATCAGTTATACATATACATATATTTCCATATCTCCTCCCTTTTGCGTCTCCCTCCCACCCTCCCTATCCCACCCCTCCAGGCGGTCACAAAGTACCAAGCTGCTCTCCCTGTGCTATGCGTCTGCTTCCCACTAGCTATTTACCTCACGTTTGGTAGTATATATATGTCTATGCCGCTCTTTCACTTTGTCACAGCTTACCCTTCCCCCTCCCCATATCCTCAAGTCCATTCTCTAGTAGGTCTGTGTCTTTATTCCTGTCTTACCCCTATGTTCTTCATGACATTTTTTTTCTTAAATTCCATATATATGTGTTAGCATACAGTATTTGTCTTTCTCTTTCTGACTTACTTCACTCTGTATGACAGACTCTAGGTCTATCCACCTCATTACAAATAGCTCAATTTCATTTCTTTTTATGGCTGAGTAATATTCCATTGTATATATGTGCCACATCTTCTTTATCCATTCATCCGATGATGGACACTTAGGTTGTTTCCATCTCCGGGCTATTGTAAATAGGGCTGCTATGAACATTTTGGTACATGTCTCTTTTTGAATTATGGTTTTCTCAGGGTATATGCCTAGTAGTGGGATTGCTGGGTCATATGGTAGTTCTATTTGTAGTTTTTTAAGGAACCTCCATACCGTTCTCCATAGCGGCTGTACCAATTCACATTCCCACCAGCAGTGCAAGAGTGTTCCCTTTTTTCCACACCTTCTCCAGCATTTATTGTTTCTAGATTTTTTGATGATGGCCATTCTGACTGGTGTGAGATGATATCTCATTGTAGTTTTGATTTGCATTTCTCTAATGAGTAAAGATGTTGAGCATCCTTTCATGTGTTTGTTGGCAGTCTGTATATCTTCTGTGGAGAAATGTCTATTTAGGTCTTCTGCCCATTTTTGGATTGGGTTGTTTGTTTTTTTGTTATTGAGCTGCATGAGCTGCTTATAAATTTTGGAGATTAATCCTTTGTCAGTTGCTTCATTTGCAATATTTTCTCCCATTCTGAGGGTTGTCTTTTGGTCTTGTTTATGGTTTCCTTTGCTGTGCAAAAGCTTTTAAGTTTCATTAGGTCCCATGTGTTTATTTTTGTCTTTATTTCCATTTCTCTAGGAGGTGGGTCAAAAAGGATCTTGCTGTGATTTATGTCATAGAGTGTTCTGCCTATGTTTTCCTCTAAGAGTTTGATAGTGTCTGGCCTTACATTTAGGTCTTTAATCCATTTTGAGCTTATTTTTGTGTATGGTGTTAGGGAATGATCTAATCTCATACTTTTACATGTCCCTATCCAGTTTTCCCAGCACCACTTATTGAAGAGACTGTCCTTTCTCCACTGTACATTCCTGCCTCCTTTATCAAAGATAAGGTGACCATATGTCCGTGGGTTTAACTCTGGGCTTTCTATCCTGTTCCATTGATCTATCTTTCTGTTTTTGTGCCAGTACCATACTGTCTTGATTACTGTAGCTTTGTAGTATAGTCTGAAGTCAGGGAGCCTGATTCCTCCAGCTCCATTTTTCGTTCTCAAGATTGCTTTGGCTATTCGGGGTCTTTTGTGTTTCCATACAAATTGTGAAATTTTTTGTTCTAGTTCTGTGAAAAATGCCAGTGGTAGTTTGATAGGGATTGCATTGAACCTGTAGATTGCTTTGGGTAGTAGAGTCATTTTCACAATGTTGATTCTTCCAATCCAAGAACATGGTACATCTCTCCATCTATTTGTATCATCTTTAATTTCTTTCATCAGTGTCTTATAATTTTCTGCATACAGGTCTTTTGTCTCCTTAGGTAGGTTTATTCCTAGATATTTTATTCTTTTTGTTGCAATGGTAAATGGGAGTGTTTCCTTGATTTCTCTTTCAGATTTTTCATCATCAGTATATAGGAATGCCAGAGATTTCTGTGCATTAATTTTGTATCCTGCAACTTTACCAAATTCATTGATTAACTCTAGTAGTTTTCTGGTAGCATCTTTAGGATTCTCTATGTATAGTATCATGTCATCTGCAAACAGTGACAGCTTTACTTCTTCTTTTCCAATTTGGATTCCTTTTATTTCCTTTTCTTCTCTGATTGCTGTGGCTAAAACTTCCAAAACTAGGTTGAATAAGAGTGGTGAAAGTGGGCAACCTTGTCTAGTTCCTGATCTTAGTGGAAATGGTTTCAGTTTTTCACCATTGAGGACGATGCTGGCTGTGGGTTTGTCATATATGGCCTTTATTATGTTGAGGAAAGTTCCCTCTATGCCTACTTTCTGCAGGGTTTTTATCATAAATGGGTGTTGAATTTTGTCGAAAGCTTTCTCTGCATCTATTGAGATGATCATATGGTTTTTCTCCTTCAGTTTGTTAATATGGTGTATCACGTTGATTGATTTGCGTATATTGAAGAATCCTTGCATTCCTGGAATAAACCCCACTTGATCATGGTGTATGATCCTTTTAATGTGCTGTTGGATTCTGTTTGCTAGGATTTTGTTGAGGATTTTTGCATCTATGTTCATCAGTGATATTGGCCTGTAGTTTTCTTTCTTTGTGACATCCTTGCCTGGTTTTGGTATCAAGGTGATGGTGGCCTCGTAGAATGAGTTTGGGAGTGTTCCTCCCTCTGCTATATTTTGGAAGAGTTTCAGAAGGACAGGTGTTAGCTCTTCTCTAAATGCTTGATAGAATTCGCCTGTGAAGCCATCTGGTCCTGGGCTTTTGTTTGTTGGAAGATTTTTTATCACAGTTTCAATTTCAGTGCTTGTGATTGGTCTGTTCATATTTTCTATTTCTTCCTGATTCAGTCTCGGCAGGTTGTGCTTTTCTAAGAATTTGTCCATTTCTTCCAGGTTGTCCATTTTATTGGCATAGAGTTGCTTATAGTAATCTCTCATGATCTTTTTTATTTCTGTAGTGTCAGTTGTTACTTCTCCTTTTTCATTTCTAATTCTATTGATTTGAGTCTTCTCCCTTTTTTTCTTGATGAGTCTGGCTAAT
This sequence comes from Mesoplodon mirus, assembly GCF_964341445.2. Lineage (NCBI taxonomy): Eukaryota > Metazoa > Chordata > Mammalia > Artiodactyla > Ziphiidae > Mesoplodon > Mesoplodon mirus. The sequence goes on from NW_028295637.1 coordinate 198,028, forward strand.
GGTTTATCAATTTTGTTTATCTTCTCAAAGAACCAGCTTTTAGTTTTATTGATCTTTGCTATCGTTTCCTTCATTTCTTTTTCATTTATTTCTGATCTGATTTTTATGATTTCTTTCCTTCTGCTAACTTTGGGATGTTTTTGTTCTTCTTTCTCTAATTGCTTTAGGTGCAAGGTTAGGTTGTTTATTCGAGATGTTTCCTGTTTCTTAAGGTGGGATTGTATTGCTATAAACTTCCCTCTTAGCACTGCTTTTGCTGCATCCCATAGGTTTTGGGTCGTCGTGTCTCCATTGTCATTTGTTTCTAGGTATTTTTTAATTTCCTCTTTGATTTCTTCAGTGATCACTTCGTTATTAAGTAGTGTATTGTTTAGCCTCCATGTGTTTGTATTTTTTACAGCTCTTTTCCTGTAATTGATATCTAGTCTCATAGCATTGTGGTCAGAAAAGATACTTGATACAATTTCAATTTTCTTAAATTTACCAAGGCTTGATTTGTGACCCAAGATATGATCTATCCTGGAGAATGTTCCATGAGCACTTGAGAAAAATGTGTATTCTGTTGTTTTTGGATGGAATGTCCTATAAATATCAATTAAGTCCATCTTGTTTAATGTATCATTTAAAGCTTGTGTTTCCTTATTTATTTTCATTTTGGATGATCTGTCCATTGGTGAAAGTGGGGTGTTAAAGTCCCCTACTATGAGTGTGTTACTGTCGATTTCTCCTTTTATGGCTGTTAGTATTTGCCTTATGTATTGAGGGGCTCCTATGTTGGGTGCATAAATATTTACAATTGTTATATCTTCTTCTTGGATCGATCCCTTGATCATTATGTAGTGTCCTTCTTTGTCTCTTCTAGTAGTCCTTATTTTAAAGTCTATTTTGTCTGATATGAGAATTGCTACTCCAGCTTTCTTTTGGTTTCCATTTGCATGGAATATCTTTTTCCATCCCCTTACTTTCAGTCTGTATGTGTCTCTAGGTCTGAAGTGGGTCTCTTGTAGACAGCATATAGATGGGTCTTGTTTTTGTATCCATTCAGCCACTCTGTGTCTTTTGGTGGGAGCATTTAGTCCATTTACATTTAAGGTAATTATCGATATGTATGTTCCTATTCCCATTTTCTTAATTGTTTTGGGTTCATTATTGTAGGTCTTTTCCTTCTGTTGTGTTTCTTGCCTAGAGAAGTTCCTTTAGCATTTGTTGTAAAGCTGGTTTGGTGGTGCTGAACTCTCTCAGCTTTTGCTTGTCTGTAAACGTTTTAATTTCTCCATCAAATCTGAATGAGATCCTTGCTGGGTAGAGTAATCTTGGTTGCAGGTTTTTCTCCTTCATCACTTTAAGTATGTCCTGCCACTCCCTTCTGGCTTGTAGAGTTTCTGCTGAGAGATCAGCTGTTATCCTGATGGGGATTCCCTTGTGTGTTATTTGTTGTTTTTGCCTTGCTGCTTTTAATATGATTTCTTTGTGTTTAATTTTTGACAGTTTGATTAATATGTGTCTTGGCGTATTTCTCCTTGGATTTATTCTGTATGGGACTCTCTGTGCCTCCTGGACTTGATTAACTATTTCCTTTCCCATATTAGGGAAGTTTTCAACTATAATCTCTTCAAATATTTTCTCAGTCCCTTTCTTTTTCTCTTCTTCTTCTGGAACCCCTATAATTCGAATGTTGGTGCGTTTAATGTTGTCCCAGAGGTCTCTGAGACTGTCCTCTGTTCTTTTCATTCTTTTTTCTTTATTTTGCTCTGCAGCAGTTATTTCCACTATTTTATCTTCCACCTCACTTATCCGTTCTTCTGCCTCAGTTATTCTGCTATTGATTCCATCTAGAGTATTTTTTATTTCATGTATTGTGTTTTTAATCGATGCTTGATTCATCTTTAGTTCTTCTAGGTCCTTGTTAACTGTTTCTTGCATTTTGTCTATTCTATTTCCGAGATTTTGTATCTGGGAAATAGAATCTTGGATCATCTTTACCATCATTATTCTGAATTCTTTTTCAGGTAGAGTGCCTATTACCTCTTCATTTGTTAGGTCTGGTGGGTTTTTATCTTGCTCCTTCTCCTGCTGTGTGTTTTTCTGTCTTCTCATTTTGCTTATGTTACTGTGTTTGGGGTCTCCTTTTTGCAGGCTGCAGGTTCTTAGTTCCTGTTGTTTTTGGTGTCTGTCCCCAGTGGCTAAGGTTGGTTTAGTGGGTTGTGTAGGCTTCCTGGTGGAGGGGACTAGTGCCTGTGTTCTGGTGGATGAGGCTGGATCTTGTCTTTCTGGTGGGCAGGTCCACGTCTGGTGGTGTGTTTTGGGGTGTCTGTGGACTTTTTATGATTTTAGGCCACCTCTCTGCTAATGGGTGGCGTTGTGTTCCTGTCTTGCTAGTTGTTTGGCTTAGGGTGTCCAGCACTGTAGCCTGCTGGTCGTTGAGTGAAGCTGGGTGCTGGTGTTGAGATGGAGATCTCTGGAAGATTTTCGCCGTTTGATATTATGTGGAGCTGGGAGGTCTCTTGTGGACCAGTGTCCTGAAGTTGGCTCTCCCACCTCAGAGGCACAGCACTGACTCCTGGCTCCTCAATTTGGGATGATGTGTTGTCTATTCATGTATTCCACAGATGCAGGGTACATCAAGTTGATTGTGGAGCTTTAATCCGCTGCTTCTGAGGCTGCTGGGAGAGGTTTCCCTTTCTCTTCTTTGTTCTCACAGCTCCTAGGTCTCAGCTTTGGATTTGGCCCCGCCTCTGCGTGTAGGTCGCCGGAGGGCGTCTGTTCTTCGCTCAGATAGGACAGGGTTAAAGGAGCAGCCTCTTCGGGGACTCTGGCTCACTCAGGCCAGGAGGGAGGGAGGGGCACGGAGTGCGGGGCGAGCCTGCAGCGGCAGAGGTCAGCGTGACGTTGCACCAGCCCGAGGCGCACCGTGCGTTCTCCCAGGGAAGCCGCCCCTGGATCCCGGGACTCCGGCAGTGGCGGGCTGCACAGGCTCCCGGAAGGGCGGTGTGGGCAGTGACCTGCGCTCGCACACAGGCTTCTTGGCGGCGGCAGCAGCAGCCCCAGCGTCCCACGCCTGTCACTGGGCTCCGCGCTTTCAGTCGCGACTCGCGCCCGTCCGTGGAGCCCCTTTAAGCAGCGCTCTTAATCCCCTCTCCTCGCGCACCAGGAAACCAAGAGGGAAGAAAAAGTCTCTTGCCTCTTCGGCAGCTCTAGAGTTTTCCCGGACTCCCTCCCGGCTAGCTGTGGCACATTAGCCCCCTTCAGGCTGAGTTCTCGCCACCAGCCCCAGTCCTCTCCCTGCGCTCTGACCGAAGCCCGAGCCTCAGCTTCCAGCACTGCGTGCCCCGGCGGGCGAGCAGACAAGCCTCTCGGGCTGGTGAGTGCCGCTCGGCACCGATCCTCTGTGCGGGAATCTCTCCGCTTTGCCCTACCCAGGTATGTGGGGAGTTTCTTGCCTTTTGGGAGGTATGGGGTCTTCTGCCAGCGTTCAGTAGGTGTTCTGTAGGAGTTGTTCCACGTGTAGCTGTATTTCTGGTGTATCCGTGGGGAGGAAGGTGATCTCCTTTCGTTGAGTTTTAGAAACCTTTCGTATTCACAGTGTGTCCATTCTCTAGGTTTCCCGTACATGTTATAGCTGTAGTAATATTCCCTTCAACCTGGAGAGCTGGGACCCATGGAATGGGTGCCATGCATTATTGCTTTAAAGGGTCTGCATTTGCTCACCCAAACTCACCAATCCTCTCAGTCCCAAGTGTCCAGCCTCATGCCACATCCAGCTGTCATTGTAGATAGGGTCATTCCAGGTTGCATCCGAGACCCTGAAGGAATTGTAAAGAATTTCCCTGTTTCTTTGTTCTGTTTTTGAAATTCCTTTTTAGAGTGGGTTTGAGCTGATTCTCGCTGCCATGTTTATGCCAGTTTAGACACACTTGATTCCCTTACGGAGATATATCAATACATAGGTTTTAAGATTCTTACTAGTCAGATCTATTCCTCTGCGGGAAATATGGGGTTTTGAGTCCCTTTCACTGAGGAAGGTGTAGGTATTGTCTATTCCATAGTTGGTTTTTGGAACGGTACCTTAGCTTATATCAAACTCTGGTTTGATGCATCTCCCCACCTCTCCTTCCCCCTTAAGCAGGCATAAGAGTGTTTTCTTAATGTGAGACTCTGTTCTCTTGCCTAACTCCGTTCATGTGTAGCCATGTTTACAGGATCTTCCTAAGTGATATCTTATGATAAGTTTCTTTTTCTGTGTGACTTCTTTCACTTAGAATCATCGTACCTGAATCCACTCATTTGGCTGCTACTTGTCTTATGACATTGATTTCATGGCTGAGGGATATTCCATCGTACGTAAGTTCCACAATGTTTGGAACCATTTTTGTATTTCCTGGGATATTTCAGGTGTACCCAGGTTGAGGTTCTTGTAAGCAGTGCAGCCCTCAATTTGGGGATGGCTCTGTCTTATGGATTTTCAGTTTTCCCAAGGTATATTCCCTAGACCGGAAGTGCCCTTGGCTCTGTAGCTCTGTTGTTTACTTGTTTTAGGGAACACAATGCACTCCTCCAGTGAGGCAGTTGGCAACTTACATCCCGCCCATCAGCATAACAAGGCTCCCTGTTCTCCAGGGCCTGTCTTGCCTTTCTGGTTTTTACACATTTTGTGGATGTCCCTTTTGACCGGTGGGAAGTGCTACTTCTATGTAGTGCAGATTTGCATTGCCCGCTTGCTTGCTTGGCCAAAAAGGGCGTATGCGTTTTCTCCTGAATATATTCAGGAGAAAACGCATACGCCCTTTTTGGCCAAGAGCATCATTGTCGAAGTTGTGCCCCTCTTCCTGTGCTTTACAGGCGAGTCCAACGTACCTCTTGAAATCTATTTACTGCTACTCTGCCTCGCTTTCAAGTCCGCCTCGTTGCCTTCCCTCAACAGATTTTTGGACGATAGTTGGCCTTGATTACTCTGCCAGTTTGTGAATTGCTGTGCCCCTGAGCTCCATTTTTCAACTCGTTTCTTGTGAGCTGAACGCAAGTCCAAACTTTTGGTTCAGGACCTATACTGGTTCCCGGTGGGTGGCTGAGACTTTGGTTAATTCTTCTTCCTGCCAGGAAATTAGAGTGACATGTGCCCATCCAAATGCCTAACAGCTACTCTCTCATTGGTTCTCCCTCTTCCCTTTCATCCTCTGCCAAATTGGCAACCTGTGCGAACCAGGAGCTTAAAGGGGCTGTCTCTCCAAGTTGGGAGATTGATAGGAAAGCAGTTGGAAAGTCAAACCGGAGCACCAGGAGAGGGACTCTTCGTTGAGTTTTAGAAACCTTTCGTATTCACAGTGTGTCCATTCTCTAGGTTTCCCGTACATGTTATAGCTGTAGTAATATTCCCTTCAACCAGGAGAGTTGGGACCCATGGAATGGGTGCCATGCATTATTGCTTTAAAGGGTCTGCATTTGCTCACCCAATCTCACCAATCCTCTCAGTCCCAAGTGTCCAGCCTCATGCCACATCCAGCTGTCTTTGTAGATAGGGTCATCCCAGGTTGCATCCGAGACCCTGAAGGAATTGTAAAGAATTTCCCTGTTTCTTTGTTCTGTTTTTGAAATTCCTTTTTAGAGTGGGTTTGAGCTGATTCTCGCTGCCCTGTTTATGCCAGTCTAGACACACTTGATTCCCTTACGGAGACATATCAATACATAGGTTTTAAGATTCTTACTAGTCAGACCTATTCCTCTGCGGGAAATATGGGGTTTTGAGTCCCTTTCACTGAGGAAGGTGTAGGTCTTGTCTATTCCATAGATAGATTTTGGAACGGTACCTATGCTTATATCAAACACTGGTTTGATGCATCACCCCACCTCTCCTTCCCCCTTAAGCAGGCATAAGAGTGTTTTCTAAATGTGAGACTCTGTTCTCTTTCCTAACTCAGTTCATGTGTAGCCATGTTTACAGGATCTTCCTAAGTGATATCTTATGATAAGTTTCTTTTTCTGTGTGACTTCTTTCACTTAGAATCATCGTACCTGAATGCACTCATTTTGCTGCTACTGGTCTGATGCCATTGATATCATGGCTGAGGGATATTCCATCGTACGTAAGTTCCACAATATTTGGAACCATTTTTATATTTCCTGGGATATTTCAGGTGTACCCAGGTTGAGGTTCTTGTAAGCAGTGCAGCCCTCAATTTGGGGGTGGCTCTGTCTTATGGATTTTCAGTTTTCCCAAGGTATATTCCCTAGACCGGAAGTGCCCTTTGCTCTGTAGCTCTGTTGTTTACTTGTTTTAGGGAACACAATGCACTCCTCCAGTGAGGCAGTTGGCAACTTACATCCCGCCCATCAGCATAACAAGGCTCCCTGTTCTCCAGGGCCTGTCTTGCCTTTCTGGTTTTTACACATTTTGTGGATGTCCCTTTTGACCGGTGGGAAGTGCTACTTCTTTGTAGTGCAGATTTGCATTGCCCGCTTGCTTGCTTGGCCAAAAAGGGCGTATGCGTTTTCTCCTGAATATATTCAGGAGAAAACGCATACGCCCTTTTTGGCCAAGTGCATCATTGTCGAAGTTGTGCCCCTCTTCCTGTGCTTTACAGGCGAGTCCAACGTACCTCTTGAAATCTGTTTCCTGCTATTCTGCCTCGCTTTCAAGTCCGCCTCGTTGCCTTCCCTCAACAGATTTTTGGACGATAGTTGGCCTTGATTACTCTGCCAGTTTGTGAATTGCTGTGCCCCTGAGCTCCATTTTTCAACTCGTTTTTTTGTGAGCTGAACGCAAGTCCAAACTTTTGGTTCATGACGTATACTGGTTCCCGGTGGGTTGCTGAGACTTTGGTTAATTCTTCTTCCTGCCGGGAAATTAGAGTGACATGTGCCCATCCAAATGCCTAACAGCTACTCTCTCATTGGTTCTCCCTCTTCCCTTTCATCCTCTGCCAAATTGGCAACCTGTGCGAACCAGGAGCTTAAAGGGGCTGTCTCTCCAAGTTGGGAGATTGATAGGAAAGCAGTTGGAATGTCAAACCGGAGCACCAGGAGAGGGACTCTTCATTGAGTTTTAGAAACCTTTCGTATTCACAGTGTGTCCATTCTCTAGGTTTCCCGTACGTGTTATAGCTGTAGTAATATTCCCTTCAATCTGGAGAGCTGGGACCCATGGAATGGGTGCCATGCATTATTGCTTTAAAGGGTCTGCATTTGCTCACCCAAACTCACCAATCCTCTCAGTCCCAAGTGTCCAGCCTCATGCCACATCCAGCTGTCATTGTAGATAGGGTCATTCCAGGTTGCATCCGAGACCCTGAAGGAATTGTAACGAATTTCCCTGTTTCTTTGTTCTGTTTTTGAAATTCCTTTTTAGAGTGGGTTTGAGCTGATGCTCGCTGCCATGTTTATGCCAGTTTAGACACACTTGATTCCCTTACGGAGATATATCAATACATAGGTTTTAAGATTCTTACTAGTCAGATCTATTCCTCTGCGGGAAATATGGGGTTTTGAGTCCCTTTCACTGAGGAAGGTGTAGGTATTGTCTATTCCATTGTTGGTTTTTGGAACGGTACCTTAGCTTATATCAAACTCTGGTTTGATGCATCTCCCCACCTCTCCTTCCACCTTAAGCAGGCATAAGAGTGTTTTCTTAATGTGAGACTCTGTTCTCTTGCCTAACTCCGTTCATGTGTAGCCATGTTTACAGGATCTTCCTAAGTGATATCTTATGATAAGTTTCTTTTTCTGTGTGACTTCTTTCACTTAGAATCATCGTACCTGAATCCACTCATTTGGCTGCTACTTGTCTTATGACATTGATTTCATGGCTGAGGGATATTCCATCGTACGTAAGTTCCACAATGTTTGGAACCATTTTTGTATTTCCTGGGATATTTCAGGTGTACCCAGGTTGAGGTTCTTGTAAGCAGTGCAGCCCTCAATTTGGGGGTGGCTCTGTCTTATGGATTTTCAGTTTTCCCAAGGTATATTCCCTAGACCGGAAGTGCCCTTGGCTCTGTAGCTCTGTTGTATACTTGTTTTAGGGAACACAATGCACTCCTCCAGTGAGGCAGTTGGCAACTTACATCCCGCCCATCAGCATAACAAGGCTCCCTGTTCTCCAGGGCCTGTCTTGCCTTTCTGGTTTTTACACATTTTGTGGATGTCCCTTTTGACCGGTGGGAAGTGCTACTTCTTTGTAGTGCAGATTTGCATTGCCCGCTTGCTTGCTTGGCCAAAAAGGGCGTATGCGTTTTCTCCTGAATATATTCAGGAGAAAACGCATATGCCCTTTTTGGCCAAGTGCATCATTGTCGAAGTTGTGCCCCTCTTCCTGTGCTTTACAGGCGAGTCCAACGTACCTCTTGAAATCTATTTCCTGCTACTCTGCCGCGCTTTCAAGTCTGCCTCGTTGCCTTCCCTCAACAGATTTTTGGACGATAGTTGGCCTTGATTACTCTGCCAGTTTGTGAATTGCTGTGCCCCTGAGCTCCATTTGTCAACTCGTTTTTTTGTGAGCTGAACGCAAGTCCAAACTTTTGGTTCAGGACCTATACTGGTTCCCGGTGGGTGGCTGAGACTTTGGTTAATTCTTCTTCCTGCCAGGAAATTAGAGTGACATGTGCCCATCCAAATGCCTAACAGCTACTCTCTCATTGGTTCTCCCTCTTCCCTTTCATCCTCTGCCAAATTGGCAACCTGTGCGAACCAGGAGCTTAAAGGGGCTGTCTCTCCAAGTTGGGAGATTGATAGGAAAGCAGTTGGAAAGTCAAACCGGAGCACCAGGAGAGGGACTCTTCGTTGAGTTTTAGAAACCTTTCGTATTCACCGTGTGTCCATTCTCTAGGTTTCCCGTACATGTTATAGCTGTAGTAATATTCCCTTCAACCTGGAGAGCTGGGACCCATGGAATGGGTGCCATGCATTATTGCTTTAAAGGGTCTGCATTTGCTCACCCAATCTCACCAATCCTCTCAGTCCCAAGTGTCCAGCCTCATGCCACATCCAGCTGTCTTTGTAGATAGGGTCATCCCAGGTTGCATCCGAGACCCTGAAGGAATTGTAAAGAATTTCCCTGTTTCTTTGTTCTGTTTTTGAAATTCCTTTTTAGAGTGGGTTTGAGCTGATTCTCGCTGCCCTGTTTATGCCAGTCTAGACACACTTGATTCCCTTACGGAGACATATCAATACATAGGTTTTAAGATTCTTACTAGTCAGACCTATTCCTCTGCGGGAAATATGGGGTTTTGAGTCCCTTTCACTGAGGAAGGTGTAGGTCTTGTCTATTCCATAGATGGATTTTGGAACGGTACCTATGCTTATATCAAACACTGGTTTGATGCATCACACCACCTCTCCTTCCCCCTTAAGCAGGCATAAGAGTGTTTTCTAAATGTGAGACTCTGTTCTCTTTCCTAACTCAGTTCATGTGTAGCCATGTTTACAGGATCTTCCTAAGTGATATCTTATGATAAGTTTCTTTTTCTGTGTGACTTCTTTCACTTAGAATCATCGTACCTGAATGCACTCATTTTGCTGCTACTGGTCTGATGCCATTGATATCATGGCTGAGGGATATTCCATCGTACGTAAGTTCCACAATATTTGGAACCATTTTTATATTTCCTGGGATATTTCAGGTGAACCCAGGTTGAGGTTCTTGTAAGCAGTGCAGCCCTCAATTTGGGGGTGGCTCTGTCTTATGGATTTTCAGTTTTCCCAAGGTATATTCCCTAGACCGGAAGTGCCCTTTGCTCTGTAGCTCTGTTGTTTACTTGTTTTAGGGAACACAATGCACTCCTCCAGTGAGGCAGTTGGCAACTTACATCCCGCCCATCAGCATAACAAGGCTCCCTGTTCTCCAGGGCCTGTCTTGCCTTTCTGGTTTTTACACATTTTGTGGATGTCCCTTTTGACCGGTGGGAAGTGCTACTTCTTTGTAGTGCAGATTTGCATTGCCCGCTTGCTTGCTTGGCCAAAAAGGGCGTATGCGTTTTCTCCTGAATATATTCAGGAGAAAACGCATACGCCCTTTTTGGCCAAGTGCATCATTGTCGAAGTTGTGCCCCTCTTCCTGTGCTTTACAGGCGAGTCCAACGTACCTCTTGAAATCTGTTTCCTGCTATTCTGCCTCGCTTTCAAGTCCGCCTCGTTGCCTTCCCTCAACAGATTTTTGGACGATAGTTGGCCTTGATTACTCTGCCAGTTTGTGAATTGCTGTGCCCCTGAGCTCCATTTTTCAACTCGTTTTTTTGTGAGCTGAACGCAAGTCCAAACTTTTGGTTCATGACGTATACTGGTTCCCGGTGGGTTGCTGAGACTTTGGTTAATTCTTCTTCCTGCCGGGAAATTAGAGTGACATGTGCCCATCCAAATGCCTAACAGCTACTCTCTCATTGGTTCTCCCTCTTCCCTTTCATCCTCTGCCAAATTGGCAACCTGTGCGAACCAGGAGCTTAAAGGGGCTGTCTCTCCAAGTTGGGAGATTGATAGGAAAGCATTTGGAATGTCAAACCGGAGCACCAGGAGAGGGACTCTTCATTGAGTTTTAGAAACCTTTCGTATTCACAGTGTGTCCATTCTCTAGGTTTCCCGTACATGTTATAGCTGTAGTAATATTCCCTTCAATCTGGAGAGCTGGGACCCATGGAATGGGTGCCATGCATTATTGCTTTAAAGGGTCTGCATTTGCTCACCCAAACTCACCAATCCTCTCAGTCCCAAGTGTCCAGCCTCATGCCACATCCAGCTGTCATTGTAGATAGGGTCATTCCAGGTTGCATCCGAGACCCTGAAGGAATTGTAACGAATTTCCCTGTTTCTTTGTTCTGTTTTTGAAATTCCTTTTTAGAGTGGGTTTGAGCTGATGCTCGCTGCCATGTTTATGCCAGTTTAGACACACTTGATTCCCTTACGGAGATATATCAATACATAGGTTTTAAGATTCTTACTAGTCAGATCTATTCCTCTGCGGGAAATATGGGGTTTTGAGTCCCTTTCACTGAGGAAGGTGTAGGTATTGTCTATTCCATAGTTGGTTTTTGGAACGGTACCTTAGCTTATATCAAACTCTGGTTTGATGCATCTCCCCACCTCTCCTTCCACCTTAAGCAGGCATAAGAGTGTTTTCTTAATGTGAGACTCTGTTCTCTTGCCTAACTCCGTTCATGTGTAGCCATGTTTACAGGATCTTCCTAAGTGATATCTTATGATAAGTTTCTTTTTCTGTGTGACTTCTTTCACTTAGAATCATCGTACCTGAATCCACTCATTTGGCTGCTACTTGTCTTATGACATTGATTTCATGGCTGAGGGATATTCCATCGTACGTAATTTCCACAATGTTTGGAACCATTTTTGTATTTCCTGGGATATTTCAGGTGTACCCAGGTTGAGGTTCTTGTAAGCAGTGCAGCCCTCAATTTGGGGGTGGCTCTGTCTTATGGATTTTCAGTTTTCCCAAGGTATATTCCCTAGACCGGAAGTGCCCTTGGCTCTGTAGCTCTGTTGTATACTTGTTTTAGGGAACACAATGCACTCCTCCAGTGAGGCAGTTGGCAACTTACATCCCGCCCATCAGCATAACAAGGCTCCCTGTTCTCCAGGGCCTGTCTTGCCTTTCTGGTTTTTACACATTTTGTGGATGTCCCTTTTGACCGGTGGGAAGTGCTACTTCTTTGTAGTGCAGATTTGCATTGCCCGCTTGCTTGCTTGGCCAAAAAGGGCGTATGCGTTTTCTCCTGAATATATTCAGGAGAAAACGCATATGCCCTTTTTGGCCAAGTGCATCATTGTCGAAGTTGTGCCCCTCTTCCTGTGCTTTACAGGCGAGTCCAACGTACCTCTTGAAATCTATTTCCTGCTACTCTGCCGCGCTTTCAAGTCTGCCTCGTTGCCTTCCCTCAACAGATTTTTGGACGATAGTTGGCCTTGATTACTCTGCCAGTTTGTGAATTGCTGTGCCCCTGAGCTCCATTTGTCAACTCGTTTTTTTGTGAGCTGAACGCAAGTCCAAACTTTTGGTTCAGGACCTATACTGGTTCCCGGTGGGTGGCTGAGACTTTGGTTAATTCTTCTTCCTGCCAGGAAATTAGAGTGACATGTGCCCATCCAAATGCCTAACAGCTACTCTCTCATTGGTTCTCCCTCTTCCCTTTCATCCTCTGCCAAATTGGCAACCTGTGCGAACCAGGAGCTTAAAGGGGCTGTCTCTCCAAGTTGGGAGATTGATAGGAAAGCAGTTGGAAAGTCAAACCGGAGCACCAGGAGAGGGACTCTTCGTTGAGTTTTAGAAACCTTTCGTATTCACAGTGTGTCCATTCTCTAGGTTTCCCGTACATGTTATAGCTGTAGTAATATTCCCTTCAACCTGGAGAGCTGGGACCCATGGAATGGGTGCCATGCATTATTGCTTTAAAGGGTCTGCATTTGCTCACCCAATCTCACCAATCCTCTCAGTCCCAAGTGTCCAGCCTCATGCCACATCCAGCTGTCATTGTAGATAGGGTCATTCCGGGTTGCATCAGAGACCCTGAAGGAATTGTAAAGAATTTCCCTGTTTCTTTGTTCTGTTTTTGAAATTCCTTTTTAGAGTGGGTTTGAGCTGATCCTCGCTGCCATGTTTATGCCAGTCTAGACACACTTGATTCCCTTACGGAGACATATCAATACATAGGTTTTAAGATTCTTACTAGTCAGATCTATTCCTCTTTGGGAAATATGGGGTTTTGAGTCCCTTTCACTGAGGAAGGTGGAGGTCTTGTCTCTTCCATAGTTGGTTTTTGGAACGGTACCTGTGCTTATATCAAACTCTGGTTTGATGCATCACCCCACCTCTCCTTCCCCCTTAAGCAGGCATAAGAGTGTTTTCTAAATGTGAGACTCTGTTCTCTTGCCTAACTCAGTTCATGTGTAGCCATGTTTACAGGATCTTCCTAAGTGATATCTTATGATAAGTTTCTGTTTCTGTGTGACTTCTTTCACTTAGAATCATCGTACCTGAATCCACTCATTTTGCTGCCACTGGTCTTATGACATTGATTTCATGGCTGAGGGATATTCCATCGTACGTAAGTTCCACAATGTTTGGAACCATTTTTATATTTCCTGGGATATTTCAGGTGTACCCAGGTTGAGTTTCTTGTAAGCAGTGCAACCCTCAATTTGGGGGTGGCTCTGTCTTATGGATTTTCAGTTTTCCCAAGGTATATTCCCTAGACCGGAAGTGCCCTTGGCTCTGTAGCTCTGTTGTTTACTTGTTTTAGGGAACACAATGCACTCCTCCAGTGAGGCAGTTGGCAACTTTCATCCCGCCCATCAGCATAACAAGGCTCCCTGTTCTCCAGGGCCTGTCTTGCCTTTCTGGTTTTTACACATTTTGTGGATGTCCCTTTTGACCGGTGGGAAGTGATACTTCTTTGTAGTGCAGATTTGCATTGCCCGCTTGCTTGCTTGGCCAAAAAGGGCGTATGCGTTTTCTCCTGAATATATTCAGGAAAAAACGCATACGCCCTTTTTGGCCAAGTGCATCATTGTCGAAGTTGTGCCCCTCTTCCTGTGCTTTACAGGCGAGTCCAACGTACCTCTTGAAATCTGTTTCCTGCTATTCTGCCTCGCTTTCAAGTCCGCCTCGTTGGCTTCCCTCAACAGATTTTTGGACGATAGTTGGCCTTGATTACTCTGCCAATTTGTGAATTGCTGTGCCCCTGAGCTCCATTTTTCAACTCGTTTTTTTGTGAGCTGAACGCAAGTCCAAACTTTTGGTTCATGACCTATACTGGTTCCCGGTGGGTGGCTGAGACTTTGGTTAATTCTTCTTCCTGCCGGGAAATTAGAGTGACATGTGCCCATCCAAATGCCTAACAGCTACTCTCTCATTGGTTCTCCCTCTTCCCTTTCATCCTCTGCCAAATTGGCAACCTGTGCGAACCAGGAGCTTAAAGGGGCTGTCTCTCCAAGTTGGGAGATTGATAGGAAAGCAGTTGGAAAGTCAAACCGGAGCACCAGGAGAGGGACTCTTCGTTGAGTTTTAGAAACCTTTCGTATTCACCGTGTGTCCATTCTCTAGGTTTCCCGTACATGTTATAGCTGTAGTAATATTCCCTTCAACCTGGAGAGCTGGGACCCATGGAATGGGTGCCATGCATTATTGCTTTAAAGGGTCTGCATTTGCTCACCCAATCTCACCAATCCTCTCATTCCCAAGTGTCCAGCCTCATGCCACATCCAGCTGTCATTGTAGATAGGGTCATTCCTGGTTGCATCCGAGACCCTGAAGGAATTGTAAAGAATTTCCCTGTGTCTTTGTTCTGTTTTTGTAATTCCTTTTTAGAGTGGGTTTGAGCTGATTCTCGCTGCCATGTTTATGCCAGTCTAGACACACTTGATTCCCTTACAGAGACATATCAATACATAGGTTTTAAGATTCTTACTCGTCAGATCTATTCCTCTGCGGGAAATATGGGGTTTTGAGTCCCTTTGACTGAGGAAGGTGGAGGTCTTGTCTATTCCATAGTTGGTTTTTGGAACGGTACCTGTGCTTATATCAAACTCTGGTTTGATGCATCACCCCACCTCTCCTTCCCCCTTAAGCAGGCATAAGAGTGTTTTCTAAATGTGAGACTCTGTTCTCTTGCCTAACTCAGTTCATGTGTAGCCATGTTTACAGGATCTTCCTAAGTGATATCTTATGATAAGTTTCTTTTCCTGTGTGAATTCTTTCACTTATAATCATCGTACCTGAATCCACTCATTTTGCTCCTACTGGTTTTATGATATTGATTTCATGGCTGAGGGATATTCCATCGTACGTAAGTTCCACAATGTTTGGAACCATTTTTATATTTCCTGGGATATTTCAGGTGTACCCAGGTTGAGGTTCTTGTAAGCAGTGCAGCCCTCAATTTGGGGGTGCTTCTGTCTTATGGATTTTCAGTTTTCCCAAGGTATATTCCCTAGACTGGAAGTGCCCTTGGCTCTGTAGCTCTGTTGTTTACTTGTTTTAGGGAACACAATGCACTCCTCCAGTGAGGCAGTTGGCAACTTACATCCCGCCCATCAGCATAACAAGGCTCCCTGTTCTCCAGGGCCTGTCTTGCCTTTCTGGTTTTTACACATTTTGTGGATGTCCCTTGTGACTGGTGGGAAGTGATACTTCTTTGTAGTGCAGATTTGCATTGCCCGCTTGCTTGCTTGGCCAAAAAGGGCGTATGCGTTTTCTCCTGAATATATTCAGGAGAAAACGCATACGCCCTTTTTGGCCAAGTGCATCATTGTCGAAGTTGTGCCCCTCTTCCTGTGCTTTACAGGCGATTCCAACATACCTCTTGAAATCTGTTTCCTGCTATTCTGCCTCGCTTTCAAGTCCGCCTCGTTGCCTTCCCTCAACAGATTTTTGGACTATAGTTGGCCTTGATTATTCTGCCAGTTTGTGAATTGCTGTGCCCCTGAGCACAATTTTTCAAATCGATTTTTGTGAGCTGAACGTAAGTCCAAACTTTTGGTTCAGGACCTATACTGGTTCCCGGTGGGTGGCTGAGACTTTGGTTAATTCTTCTTCCTGCCAGGAAATTAGAGTGACATGTGCCCATCCAAATGCCTAACAGCTACTCTCTCATTGGTTCTCCCTCTTCCCTTTCATCCTCTGCCAAATTGGCGACCTGTGCGAACCAGGAGCTTAAAGGGGCTGTCTCTCCAAGTTGGGAGATTGATAGGAAAGCAGTTGGAAAGTCAAACCGGAGCACCAGGAGAGGGGCTCTTCGTTGAGTTTTAGAAACCTGTCATATTCACAGTGTGTCCATTCTCTAGCTTTCCCGTACACGTTATAGCTGTAGTAATATTCCCTTCAACCTGGAGAGCTGGGACCCATGGAATGGGTGCCATGCATTATTGCTTTAAAGGGTCTGCATTTGCTCACCCAATCTCACCAATCCTCTCAGTCCCAAGTGTCCAGCCTTATGCCACATCCAGCTGTCATTGTAGATAGGGTCATTCCAGGTTGCATCAGAGACCCTGAAGGAATTGTAAAGAATTTCCCTGTTTCTTTGTTCTCTTTTTGAAATTCCTTTTTAGAGTGGGTTTGAGCTGATTCTCCCTGTCATGTTTATGCCAGTCTAGACACACTTGATTCCCTTACGGAGACATATCAACACATAGGTTTTAAGATTCTTACTAGTCAGATCTATTCCTCTGTGGGAAATATGGGGTTTTGAGTCCCTTTCACTGAGGAAGGTGTAGGTCTTGTCTATTCCATAGTTGGTTTTTGGAACGGTACCTGTGCTTATATCAAACTCTGGTTTGATGCATCACCCCACCTCTCCTTCCCCCTTAAGCAGGCATAAGAGTGTTTTCTAAATGTGAGACTCTGTTCTCTTGCCTAACTCAGTTCATGTGTAGCCATGTTTACAGGATCTTCCTAAGTGATATCTTATGATAAGTTTCTTTTCCTGTGTGACTTCTTTCACTTAGAATCATCGTACCTGAATCCACTCATTTTGCTGCTACTGGTCTTATGATATTGATTTCATGGCTGAGGGATATTCCATCGTACGTAAGTTCCACAATGTTTGGAACCATTTTTATATTTCCTGGGATATTTCAAGTGTACCCAGGTTGAGGTTCTTGTAAGCATTGCAGCCCTCAATTTGGGGGTGGCTCTGTCTTATGGATTTTCAGTTTTCCCAAGGTATATTCCCTAGACTGGAAGTGCCCTTGGCTCTGTAGCTCTGTTGTTTACTTGTTTTAGGGAACACAATGCACTCCTCCAGTGAGGCAGTTGGCAACTTACATCCCGCCCATCAGCATAACAAGGCTCCCTGTTCTCCAGGGCCTGTCTTGCCTTTCTGGTTTTTTACACATTTTGTGGATGTCCCTTTTGACCGGTGGGAAGTGATACTTCTTTGTAGTGCAGATTTGCATTGCCCGCTTGCTTGCTTGGCCAAAAAGGGCGTATGCATTTTCTCCTGAATATATTCAGGAGAAAACGCATACGCCCTTTTTGGCCAAGTGCATCATTGTCGAAGTTGTGCCCCTCTTCCTGTGCTTTACAGGCGATTCCAACATACCTCTTGAAATCTGTTTCCTGCAATTCTGCCTCGAATTCAAGTCCGCCTCGTTGCCTTCCCTCAACAGATTTTTGGACGATAGTTGGCCTTGATTACTCTGCCAGTTTGTGAATTGCTGTGCCCCTGAGCTCCATTTTTCAACTCGTTTTTTGTGAGCTGAACGCAAGTCCAAACTTTTGGTTCAGGACCTATACTGGTTCCCGGTGGGTGGCTGAGACTGTTTAATTCTTCTTCCTGCCGGGAAATTAGAGTGACATGTGCCCATCCAAATGCCTAACAGCTACTCTCTCATTGGTTCTCCCTCTTCCCTTTCATCCTCTGCCAAATTGGCGACCTGTGCGAACCAGGAGCTAAAAGGGGCTGTCTCTCCAAGTTGGGAGATTGATAGGAAAGCAGTTGGAAAGTCAAACCGGAGCACCAGGAGAGGGGCTCTTCGTTGAGTTTTAGAAACTTGTCGTATTCACAGTGTGTCCATTCTCTAGGTTTCCCGTACACGTTATAGCTGTAGTAATATTCCCTTCCACCTGGAGAGCTGGGACACATGGAATGGGTGCCATGCATTATTGCTTTAAAGGGTCTGCATTTGCTCACCCAATCTCACCAATCGTCTCAGTCCCAAGTGTCCAGCCTTATGCCACATCCAGCTGTCATTGTAGATAGGGTCATTCCAGGTTGCATCAGAGACCCTGAAGGAATTGTAAAGAATTTCCCTGTTTCTTTGTTCTGTTTTTGAAATTCCTTTTTAGAGTGGGTTTGAGCTGATTCTCGCTGCCATGTTTATGCCAGTCTAGACACACTTGATTCCCTTATGCAGACATATCTATACATAGGTTTTATGATTCTTACTACTCAGATCGATTCCTCTGCGGGAAATATGGGGTTTTGAGTCCCTTTGACTGAGGAAGGTGTAGGTCTTGTGTATTCCATAGTTGGTTTTTGGAACGGTACCTGTGCTTATATCAAACTCTGGTTTGATGCATCACCCCACCTCTCCTTCCCCCTTAAGCAGGCATAAGAGTGTTTTCTAAATGTGAGACTCTGTTCTCTTGCCTAACTCAGTTCATGTGTAGCCATGTTTACAGGATCTTCCTAAGTGATATCTTATGATAAGTTTCTTTTCCTGTGTGACTTCTTTCACTTAGAATCATCGTACCTGAATCCACTCATTTTGCTGCTACTGGTCTTATGACATTGATTTCATGGCTGAGGGATATTCCATCGTACGTAAGTTCCACAATGTTTGGAACCATTTTTATATTTCCTGGGATATTTCAGGTGTACCCAGGTTGAGGTTCTTGTAAGCAGTGCAGCCCTCAATTTGGGGGTGGCTCTGTCATATGGATTTTCAGTTTTCCCAAGGTATATTCCCTAGACTGGAAGTGCCCTTGGCTCTGTAGCTCTGTTGTTTACTTGTTTTAGGGAACACAATGCACTCCTCCAGTGAGGCAGTTGGCAACTTACATCCCGCCCATCAGCATAAAAATGCTCCCTGTTCTCCAGGGCCTGTCTTGCCTTTCTGGTTTTTACACATTTTGTGGATGTCCCTTTTGACCGGTGGGAAGTGATACATCTTTGTAGTGCAGATTTGCATTGCCCGCTTGCTTGCTTGGCCAAAAAGGGCGTATGCGTTTTCTCCTGAATATATTCAGGAGAAAACGCATACGCCCTTTTTGGCCAAGTGCATCATTGTCGAAGTTGTGCCCCTCTTCCTGTGCTTTACAGGCGAGTCCAACGTACCTCTTGAAATCTGTTTCCTGCTATTCTGCCTCGCTTTCAAGTCCGCCTCGTTGCCTTCCCTCAACAGATTTTTGGACGATAGTTGGCCTTGATTACTCTGCCAGTTTGTGAATTGCTGTGCCCCTGAGCTCCATTTTTCAACTCGTTTTTTTGTGAGCTGAACGCAAGTCCAAACTTTTGGTTCAGGACCTATACTGGTTCCCGGTGGGTGGCTGAGACTTTGGTTAATTCTTCTTCCTGCCGGGAAATTAGAGTGTCATGTGCCCATCCAAATGCCTAACAGCTACTCTCTCATTGTTTCTCCCTCTTCACTTTCATCCTCTGCCAAATTGGCAACCTGTGCGAACCAGGAGCTTAAAGGGGCTGTCTCTCCTAGTTGGGAGATTGATAGGAAAGCAGTTGGAAAGTCAAACTGGAGCACCAGGAGAGGGATTCTTCGTTGAGTTTTATTTTTTTTTTAAATTTTATTTTATTTTATTTTTTTGCTTTATAACAAATTTAATCAGTTATACATATACATATGTTTCCATATCCCCTCCCTTTTGCGTCTCCCTCCCACCCTCCCTATCCCACCCCTCCAGGCGGTCACAAAGTACCAAGCTGCTCTCCCTGTGCTATGCGGCTGCTTCCCACTAGCTATTTACCTCACGTTTGGTAGTATATATATGTCCATGCCGCTCTTTCACTTTGTCACATCTTACCCTTCCCCCTCCCCATATCCTCAAGTCCATTCTCTAGTAGGTCTGTGTCTTTATTCCTGTCTTACCCCTATGTTCTTCATGACATTTTTTTTCTTAAATTCCATATATATGTGTTAGCATACAGTATTTGTCTTTCTCTTTCTGACTTACTTCACTCTGTATGACAGACTCTAGGTCTATCCACCTCATTACAAATAGCTCATTTTCATTTCTTTTTATGGCTGAGTAATAGTCCATTGTATATATGTGCCACATCTTCTTTATCCATTCATCCGATGATGGACACTTAGGTTGTTTCCATCTCCGGGCTATTGTAAATAGGGCTGCTATGAACATTTTGGTACATGTCTCTTTTTGAATTATGGTTTTCTCAGGGTATATGCCTAGTAGTGGGATTGCTGGGTCATATGGTAGTTCTATTTGTAGTTTTTTAAGGAACCTCCATACCGTTCTCCATAGCGGCTGTACCAATTCACATTCCCACCAGCAGTGCAAGAGTGTTCCCTTTTTTCCACACCCTCTCCAGCATTTATTGTTTCTAGATTTTTTGATGATGGCCATTCTGACTGGTGTGAGATGATATCTCATTGTAGTTTTGATTTGCATTTCTCTAATGAGTAAAGATGTTGAGCATCCTTTCATGTGTTTGTTGGCAGTCTGTATATCTTCTGTGAAGAAATGTCTATTTAGGTCTTCTGCCCATTTTTGGATTGGGTTGTTTGTTTTTTTGTTATTGAGCTGCATGAGCTGCTTATAAATTTTGGAGATTAATCCTTTGTCAGTTGCTTCATTTGCAAATATTTTCTCCCATTCTGAGGGTTGTCTTTTGGTCTTGTTTATGGTTTCCTTTGCTGTGCAAAAGCTTTTAAGTTTCATTAGGTCCCATGTGTTTATTTTTGTCTTTATTTCCATTTCTCTAGGAGGTGGGTCAAAAAGGATCTTGCTGTGATTTATGTCATAGAGTGTTCTGCCTATGTTTTCCTCTAAGAGTTTGATAGTGTCTGGCCTTACATTTAGGTCTTTAATCCATTTTGAGCTTATTTTTGTGTATGGTGTTAGGGAATGATCTAATCTCATACTTTTACATGTCCCTATCCAGTTTTCCCAGCACCACTTATTGAAGAGACTGTCCTTTCTCCACTGTACATTCCTGCCTCCTTTATCAAAGATAAGGTGACCATATGTCCGTGGGTTTAACTCTGGGCTTTCTATCCTGTTCCATTGATCTATCTTTCTGTTTTTGTGCCAGTACCATACTGTCTTGATTACTGTAGCTTTGTAGTATAGTCTGAAGTCAGGGAGCCTGATTCCTCCAGCTCCATTTTTCGTTCTCAAGATTGCTTTGGCTATTCGGGGTCTTTTGTGTTTCCATACAAATTGTGAAATTTTTTGTTCTAGTTCTGTGAAAAATGCCAGTGGTAGTTTGATAGGGATTGCATTGAACCTGTAGATTGCTTTGGGTAGTAGAGTCATTTTCACAATGTTGATTCTTCCAATCCAAGAACATGGTACATCTCTCCATCTATTTGTATCATCTTTAATTTCTTTCATCAGTGTCTTATAATTTTCTGCATACAGGTCTTTTGTCTCCTTAGGTAGGTTTATTCCTAGATATTTTATTCTTTTTGTTGCAATGGTAAATGGGAGTGTTTCCTTGATTTCTCTTTCAGATTTTTCATCATCAGTATATAGGAATGCCAGAGATTTCTGTGCATTAATTTTGTATCCTGCAACTTTACCAAATTCATTGATTAACTCTAGTAGTTTTCTGGTAGCATCTTTAGGATTCTCTATGTATAGTATCATGTCATCTGCAAACAGTGACAGCTTTACTTCTTCTTTTCCAATTTGGATTCCTTTTATTTCCTTTTCTTCTCTGATTGCTGTGGCTAAAACTTCCAAAACTAGGTTGAATAAGAGTGGTGAAAGTGGGCAACCTTGTCTAGTTCCTGATCTTAGTGGAAATGGTTTCAGTTTTTCACCATTGAGGACGATGCTGGCTGTGGGTTTGTCATATATGGCCTTTATTATGTTGAGGAAAGTTCCCTCTATGCCTACTTTCTGCAGGGTTTTTATCATAAATGGGTGTTGAATTTTGTCGAAAGCTTTCTCTGCATCTATTGAGATGATCATATGGTTTTTCTCCTTCAGTTTGTTAATATGGTGTATCACGTTGATTGATTTGCGTATATTGAAGAATCCTTGCATTCCTGGAATAAACCCCACTTGATCATGGTGTATGATCCTTTTAATGTGCTGTTGGATTCTGTTTGCTAGGATTTTGTTGAGGATTTTTGCATCTATGTTCATCAGTGATATTGGCCTGTAGTTTTCTTTCTTTGTGACATCCTTGCCTGGTTTTGGTATCAAGGTGATGGTGGCCTCGTAGAATGAGTTTGGGAGTGTTCCTCCCTCTGCTATATTTTGGAAGAGTTTCAGAAGGACAGGTGTTAGCTCTTCTCTAAATGCTTGATAGAATTCGCCTGTGAAGCCATCTGGTCCTGGGCTTTTGTTTGTTGGAAGATTTTTTATCACAGTTTCAATTTCAGTGCTTGTGATTGGTCTGTTCATATTTTCTATTTCTTCCTGATTCAGTCTCGGCAGGTTGTGCTTTTCTAAGAATTTGTCCATTTCTTCCAGGTTGTCCATTTTATTGGCATAGAGTTGCTTATAGTAATCTCTCATGATCTTTTTTATTTCTGTAGTGTCAGTTGTTACTTCTCCTTTTTCATTTCTAATTCTATTGATTTGAGTCTTCTCCCTTTTTTTCTTGATGAGTCTGGCTAATGGTTTATCAATTTTGTTTATCTTCTCAAAGAACCAGCTTTTAGTTTTATTGATCTTTGCTATCGTTTCCTTCATTTCTTTTTCATTTATTTCTGATCTGATTTTTATGATTTCTTTCCTTCTGCTAACTTTGGGATGTTTTTGTTCTTCTTTCTCTAATTGCTTTAGGTGCAAGGTTAGGTTGTTTATTCGAGATGTTTCCTGTTTCTTAAGGTGGGATTGTATTGCTATAAACTTCCCTCTTAGCACTGCTTTTGCTGCATCCCATAGGTTTTGGGTCGTCGTGTCTCCATTGTCATTTGTTTCTAGGTATTTTTTAATTTCCTCTTTGATTTCTTCAGTGATCACTTCGTTATTAAGTAGTGTATTGTTTAGCCTCCATGTGTTTGTATTTTTTACAGCTCTTTTCCTGTAATTGATATCTAGTCTCATAGCATTGTGGTCAGAAAAGATACTTGATACAATTTCAATTTTCTTAAATTTACCAAGGCTTGATTTGTGACCCAAGATATGATCTATCCTGGAGAATGTTCCATGAGCACTTGAGAAAAATGTGTATTCTGTTGTTTTTGGATGGAATGTCCTATAAATATCAATTAAGTCCATCTTGTTTAATGTATCATTTAAAGCTTGTGTTTCCTTATTTATTTTCATTTTGGATGATCTGTCCATTGGTGAAAGTGGGGTGTTAAAGTCCCCTACTATGAGTGTGTTACTGTCGATTTCTCCTTTTATGGCTGTTAGTATTTGCCTTATGTATTGAGGGGCTCCTATGTTGGGTGCATAAATATTTACAATTGTTATATCTTCTTCTTGGATCGATCCCTTGATCATTATGTAGTGTCCTTCTTTGTCTCTTCTAGTAGTCCTTATTTTAAAGTCTATTTTGTCTGATATGAGAATTGCTACTCCAGCTTTCTTTTGGTTTCCATTTGCATGGAATATCTTTTTCCATCCCCTTACTTTCAGTCTGTATGTGTCTCTAGGTCTGAAGTGGGTCTCTTGTAGACAGCATATAGATGGGTCTTGTTTTTGTATCCATTCAGCCACTCTGTGTCTTTTGGTGGGAGCATTTAGTCCATTTACATTTAAGGTAATTATCGATATGTATGTTCCTATTCCCATTTTCTTAATTGTTTTGGGTTCATTATTGTAGGTCTTTTCCTTCTGTTGTGTTTCTTGCCTAGAGAAGTTCCTTTAGCATTTGTTGTAAAGCTGGTTTGGTGGTGCTGAACTCTCTCAGCTTTTGCTTGTCTGTAAACGTTTTAATTTCTCCATCAAATCTGAATGAGATCCTTGCTGGGTAGAGTAATCTTGGTTGCAGGTTTTTCTCCTTCATCACTTTAAGTATGTCCTGCCACTCCCTTCTGGCTTGTAGAGTTTCTGCTGAGAGATCAGCTGTTATCCTGATGGGGATTCCCTTGTGTGTTATTTGTTGTTTTTGCCTTGCTGCTTTTAATATGATTTCTTTGTGTTTAATTTTTGACAGTTTGATTAATATGTGTCTTGGCGTATTTCTCCTTGGATTTATTCTGTATGGGACTCTCTGTGCCTCCTGGACTTGATTAACTATTTCCTTTCCCATATTAGGGAAGTTTTCAACTATAATCTCTTCAAATATTTTCTCAGTCCCTTTCTTTTTCTCTTCTTCTTCTGGAACCCCTATAATTCGAATGTTGGTGCGTTTAATGTTGTCCCAGAGGTCTCTGAGACTGTCCTCTGTTCTTTTCATTCTTTTTTCTTTATTTTGCTCTGCAGCAGTTATTTCCACTATTTTATCTTCCACCTCACTTATCCGTTCTTCTGCCTCAGTTATTCTGCTATTGATTCCATCTAGAGTATTTTTTATTTCATGTATTGTGTTTTTAATCGATGCTTGATTCATCTTTAGTTCTTCTAGGTCCTTGTTAACTGTTTCTTGCATTTTGTCTATTCTATTTCCGAGATTTTGTATCTGGGAAATAGAATCTTGGATCATCTTTACCATCATTATTCTGAATTCTTTTTCAGGTAGAGTGCCTATTACCTCTTCATTTGTTAGGTCTGGTGGGTTTTTATCTTGCTCCTTCTCCTGCTGTGTGTTTTTCTGTCTTCTCATTTTGCTTATGTTACTGTGTTTGGGGTCTCCTTTTTGCAGGCTGCAGGTTCTTAGTTCCTGTTGTTTTTGGTGTCTGTCCCCAGTGGCTAAGGTTGGTTTAGTGGGTTGTGTAGGCTTCCTGGTGGAGGGGACTAGTGCCTGTGTTCTGGTGGATGAGGCTGGATCTTGTCTTTCTGGTGGGCAGGTCCACGTCTGGTGGTGTGTTTTGGGGTGTCTGTGGACTTTTTATGATTTTAGGCCACCTCTCTGCTAATGGGTGGCGTTGTGTTCCTGTCTTGCTAGTTGTTTGGCTTAGGGTGTCCAGCACTGTAGCCTGCTGGTCGTTGAGTGAAGCTGGGTGCTGGTGTTGAGATGGAGATCTCTGGAAGATTTTCGCCGTTTGATATTATGTGGAGCTGGGAGGTCTCTTGTGGACCAGTGTCCTGAAGTTGGCTCTCCCACCTCAGAGGCACAGCACTGACTCCTGGCTCCTCAATTTGGGATGATGTGTTGTCTATTCATGTATTCCACAGATGCAGGGTACATCAAGTTGATTGTGGAGCTTTAATCCGCTGCTTCTGAGGCTGCTGGGAGAGGTTTCCCTTTCTCTTCTTTGTTCTCACAGCTCCTAGGTCTCAGCTTTGGATTTGGCCCCGCCTCTGCGTGTAGGTCGCCGGAGGGCGTCTGTTCTTCGCTCAGATAGGACAGGGTTAAAGGAGCAGCCTCTTCGGGGACTCTGGCTCACTCAGGCCAGGAGGGAGGGAGGGGCACGGAGTGCGGGGCGAGCCTGCAGCGGCAGAGGTCAGCGTGACGTTGCACCAGCCCGAGGCGCACCGTGCGTTCTCCCAGGGAAGCCGCCCCTGGATCCCGGGACTCCGGCAGTGGCGGGCTGCACAGGCTCCCGGAAGGGCGGTGTGGGCAGTGACCTGCGCTCGCACACAGGCTTCTTGGCGGCGGCAGCAGCAGCCCCAGCGTCCCACGCCTGTCACTGGGCTCCGCGCTTTCAGTCGCGACTCGCGCCTGTCCGTGGAGCCCCTTTAAGCAGCGCTCTTAATCCCCTCTCCTCGCGCACCAGGAAACCAAGAGGGAAGAAAAAGTCTCTTGCCTCTTCGGCAGCTCTAGAGTTTTCCCGGACTCCCTCCCGGCTAGCTGTGGCACATTAGCCCCCTTCAGGCTGAGTTCTCGCCACCAGCCCCAGTCCTCTCCCTGCGCTCTGACCGAAGCCCGAGCCTCAGCTTCCAGCACTGCGTGCCCCGGCGGGCGAGCAGACAAGCCTCTCGGGCTGGTGAGTGCCGCTCGGCACCGATCCTCTGTGCGGGAATCTCTCCGCTTTGCCCTACCCAGGTATGTGGGGAGTTTCTTGCCTTTTGGGAGGTATGGGGTCTTCTGCCAGCGTTCAGTAGGTGTTCTGTAGGAGTTGTTCCACGTGTAGCTGTATTTCTGGTGTATCCGTGGGGAGGAAGGTGATCTCCTTTCGTTGAGTTTTAGAAACCTTTCGTATTCACAGTGTGTCCATTCTCTAGGTTTCCCGTACATGTTATAGCTGTAGTAATATTCCCTTCAACCTGGAGAGCTGGGACCCATGGAATGGGTGCCATGCATTATTGCTTTAAAGGGTCTGCATTTGCTCACCCAAACTCACCAATCCTCTCAGTCCCAAGTGTCCAGCCTCATGCCACATCCAGCTGTCATTGTAGATAGGGTCATTCCAGGTTGCATCCGAGACCCTGAAGGAATTGTAAAGAATTTCCCTGTTTCTTTGTTCTGTTTTTGAAATTCCTTTTTAGAGTGGGTTTGAGCTGATTCTCGCTGCCATGTTTATGCCAGTTTAGACACACTTGATTCCCTTACGGAGACATATCAGTACATAGGTTTTAAGATTCTGACTAGTCAGATCTATTCCTCTGCGGGAAATATGGGGTTTTGAGTCCCTTTCACTGAGGAAGGTGTAGGTCTTGTCTATTCCATAGTTGGTTTTTGGAACGGTACCTGTGCTTATATCAAACTCGGGTTTGATGCATCACCCCACCTCTCCTTCCCCCTTAAGCAGGCATAAGAGTGTTTTCTAAATGTGAGACTCTGTTCTCTTGCCTAACTCAGTTCATGTGTAGCCATGTTTACAGGATCTTCCTAAGTGATATCTTATGATAAGTTTCTTTTCCTGTGTGACTTCTTTCACTTAGAATCATCGTACCTGAATCCACTCATTTTGCTGCTACTGGTCTTATGACATTGATTTCGTGGCTGAGGGATATTCCATCGTACGTAAGTTCCACAATGTTTGGAACCATTTTTATATTTCCTGGGATATTTCAGGTGTACCCAGGTTGAGCTTCCTGTAAGCAGTGCAGCCCTCAATTTGGGGGTGGCTCTGTCTTATGGATTTTCAGTTTTTCCAAGGTATATTCCCTAGACTGGAAGTGCCCTTGGCTCTGTAGCTCTGTTGTTTACTTGCTTTAGGGAACACAATGCACTCCTCCAGTGA
The DNA here is from genome assembly GCF_964341445.2 of Mesoplodon mirus. Lineage (NCBI taxonomy): Eukaryota > Metazoa > Chordata > Mammalia > Artiodactyla > Ziphiidae > Mesoplodon > Mesoplodon mirus. Next base: position 224,848 of record NW_028295637.1, read on the forward strand.
GGCAGTTGGCAACTTACATCCCGCCCATCAGCATAACAAGGCTCCCTGTTCTCCAGGGCCTGTCTTGCCTTTCTGGTTTTTTACACATTTTGTGGATGTCCCTTTTGACCGGTGGGAAGTGATACTTCTTTGTAGTGCAGATTTGCATTGCCCGCTTGCTTGCTTGGCCAAAAACGGCGTATGCGTTTTCTCCTGAATATATTCAGGAGAAAACGCATACGCCCTTTTTGGCCAAGTGCATCATTGTCGAAGTTGTGCCCCTCTTCCTGTGCTTTACAGGCGATTCCAACGTACCTCTTGAAATCTGTTTCCTGCTATTCTGCCTCGCTTTCAAGTCCGCCTCGTTGCCTTCCCTCAACAGATTTTTGGACGATAGTTGGCCTTGATTACTCTGCCAGTTTGTGAATTGCTGTGCCCCTGAGCTCCATTTTTCAACTCGTTTCTTGTGAGCTGAACGCAAGTCCAAACTTTTGGTTCAGGACCTATACTGGTTCCCGGTGGGTGGCTGAGACTTTGGTTCATTCTTCTTCCTGCCGGGAAATTAGAGTGACATGTGCCCATCCAAATGCCTAGCAGCTACTCTCTCATTGGTTCTCCCTCTTCCCTTTCATCCTCTGCCAAATTGGCAACCTGTGCGAACCAGGAGCTTAAAGGGGCTGTCTCTCCAAGTTGGGAGATTGATAGGAAAGCAGTTGGAAAGTCAAACCGGAGCACCAGGAGAGGGGCTCTTCGTTGAGTTTTAGAAACCTGTCGTATTCACAGTGTGTCCATTCTCTAGGTTTCCCGTACACGTTATAGCTGTAGTAATATTCCCTTCAACCTGGAGAGCTGGGACCCATGGAATGGGTGCCATGCATTATTGCTTTAAAGGGTCTGCATTTGCTCACCCAATCTCACCAATCCTCTCAGTCCCAAGTGTCCAGCCTTATGCCACATCCAGCTGTCATTGTAGATAGGGTCATTCCAGGTTGCATCAGAGACCCTGAAGGAATTGTAAAGAATTTCCTGTTTCTTTGTTCTGTTTTTGAAATTCCTTTTTAGAGTGGGTTTGAGCTGATTCTCGCTGCCATGTTTATGCCAGTCTAGACACACTTGATTCCCTTACGGAGACATATCAGTACATAGGTTTTAAGATTCTTACTAGTCAGATCTATTCCTCTGCGGGAAATATGGTGTTTTGAGTCCCTTTCACTGAGGAAGGTGTAGGTCTTGTCTATTCCATAGTTGGTTTTTGGAACGGTACCTGTGCTTATATCAAACTCGGGTTTGATGCATCACCCCACCTCTCCTTCCCCCTTAAGCAGGCATAAGAGTGTTTTCTAAATGTGACACTCTGTTCTCTTGCCTAACTCAGTTCATGTGTAGCCATGTTTACAGGATCTTCCTAAGTGATATCTTATGATAAGTTTCTTTTCCTGTGTGACTTCTTTCACTTAGAATCATCGTACCTGAATCCACTCATTTTGCTGCTACTGGTCTTATGACATTGATTTCGTGGCTGAGGGATATTCCATCGTACGTAAGTTCCACAATGTTTGGAACCATTTTTATATTTCCTGGGATATTTCAGGTGTACCCAGGTTGAGGTTCTTGTAAGCAGTGCAGCCCTCAATTAGGGGGTGGCTCTGTCTTATGGATTTTCAGTTTTCCCAAGGTATATTCCCTAGACTGGAAGTGCCCTTGGCTCTGTAGCTCTGTTGTTTACTTGCTTTAGGGAACACAATGCACTCCTCCAGTGAGGCAGTTGGCAACTTACATCCCGCCCATCAGCATAACAGGGCTCCCTGTTCTCCAGGGCCTGTCTTGCCTTTCTGGTTTTTTACACATTTTGTGGATGTCCCTTTTGACCGGTGAGAAGTGATACTTCTTTGTAGTGCAGATTTGCATTGCCCTCTTGCTTGCTTGGCCAAAAACTGCGTATGCGTTTTCTCCTGAATATATTCAGGAGAAAACGCATACGCCCTTTTTGGCCAAGTGCATCATTGTCGAAGTTGTGCCCCTCTTCCTGTGCTTTACAGGCGATTCCAACGTACCTCTTGAAATCTTTTTCCTGCTATTCTGCCTCGCTTTCAAGTCCGCCTCGTTGCCTTCCCTCAACAGATTTTTGGACGATAGTTGGCCTTGATTACTCTGCCAGTTTGTGAATTGCTGTGCCCCTGAGCTCCATTTTTCAACTCGTTTCTTGTGAGCTGAACGCAAGTCCAAACTTTTGGTTCAGGACCTATACTGGTTCCCGGTGGGTGGCTGAGACTTTGGTTAATTCTTCTTCCTGCCGGGAAATTAGAGTGACATGTGCCCATCCAAATGCCTAGCAGCTACTCTCTCATTGGTTCTCCCTCTTCCCTTTCATCCTCTGCCAAATTGGCAACCTGTGCGAACCAGGAGCTTAAAGGGGCTGTCTCTCCAAGTTGGGAGATTGATAGGAAAGCAGTTGGAAAGTCAAACCGGAGCACCAGGAGAGGGGCTCTTCGTTGAGTTTTAGAAACCTGTCGTATTCACAGTGTGTCCATTCTCTAGGTTTCCCGTACACGTTATAGCTGTAGTAATATTCCCTTCAACCTGGAGAGCTGGGACCCATGGAATGGGTGCCATGCATTATTGCTTTAAAGGGTCTGCATTTGCTCACCCAATCTCACCAATCCTCTCAGTCCCAAGTGTCCAGCCTTATGCCATATCCAGCTGTCATTGTAGATAGGGTCATTCCAGGTTGCATCAGAGACCCTGAAGGAATTGTGAAGAATTTCCCTGTTTCTTTGTTCTGTTTTTGAAATTCCTTTTTAGAGTGGGTTTGAGCTGATTCTCGCTGCCCTGTTTATGCCAGTCTAGACACACTTGATTCCCTTACGGAGACATATCAGTACATAGGTTTTAAGATTCTTACTAGTCAGATCTATTCCTCTGCGGGAAATATGGGGTTTTGAGTCCCTTTCACTGAGGAAGGTGTAGGTCTTGTCTATTCCATAGTTGGTTTTTGGAACGGTACCTGTGCTTATATCAAACTCGGGTTTGATGCATCACCCCACCTCTCCTTCCCCCTTAAGCAGGCATAAGAGTGTTTTCTAAATGTGAGACTCTGTTCTCTTGCCTAACTCAGTTCATGTGTAGCCATGTTTACAGGATCTTCCTAAGTGATATCTTATGATAAGTTTCTTTTCCTGTGTGACTTCTTTCACTTAGAATCATCGTACCTGAATACACTCATTTTGTTGCTACTGGTCTTATGACATTGATTTCGTGGCTGAGGGATATTCCATCGTACGTAAGTTCCACAATGTTTGGAACCATTTTTATATTTCCTGGGATATTTCAGGTGTACCCAGGTTGAGGTTCTTGTAAGCAGTGCAGCCCTCAATTAGGGGGTGGCTCTGTCTTATGGATTTTCAGTTTTCCCAAGGTATATTCCCTAGACTGGAAGTGCCCTTGGCTCTGTAGCTCTGTTGTTTACTTGCTTTAGGGAACACAATGCACTCCTCCAGTGAGGCAGTTGGCAACTTACATCCCGCCCACCAGCATAACAGGGCTCCCTGTTCTCCAGGGCCTGTCTTGCCTTTCTGGTTTTTTACACATTTTGTGGATGTCCCTTTTGACCGGTGGGAAGTGATACTTCTTTGTAGTGCAGATTTGCATTGCCCGCTTGCTTGCTTGGCCAAAAACGGCGTATGCGTTTTCTCCTGAATATATTCAGGAGAAAACGCATACGCCCTTTTTGGCCAAGTGCATCATTGTCGAAGTTGTGCCCCTCTTCCTGTGCTTTACAGGCGATTCCAACGTACCTCTTGAAATCTGTTTCCTGCTCTTCTGCCTCGCTTTCAAGTCCGCCTCGTTGCCTTCCCTCAACAGATTTTTGGACGATAGTTGGCCTTGATTACTCTGCCAGTTTGTGAATTGCTGTGCCCCTGAGCTCCATTTTTCAACTCGTTTCTTGTGAGCTGAACGCAAGTCCAAACTTTTGGTTCAGGACCTATACTGGTTCCCGGTGGGTGGCTGAGACTTTGGTTCATTCTTCTTCCTGCCGGGAAATTAGAGTGACATGTGCCCATCCAAATGCCTAGCAGCTACTCTCTCATTGGTTCTCCCTCTTCCCTTTCATCCTCTGCCAAATTGGCAACATGTGCGAACCAGGAGCTTAAAGGGGCTGTCTCTCCAAGTTGGGAGATTGATAGGAAAGCAGTTGGAAAGTCAAACCGGAGCACCAGGAGAGGGGCTCTTCGTTGAGTTTTAGAAACCTGTCGTATTCACAGTGTGTCCATTCTCTAGGTTTCCCGTACACGTTATAGCTGTAGTAATATTCCCTTCAACCTGGAGAGCTGGGACCCATGGAATGGGTGCCATGCATTATTGCTTTAAAGGGTCTGCATTTGCTCACCCAATCTCACCAATCCTCTCAGTCCCAAGTGTCCAGCCTTATGCCACATCCAGCTGTCATTGTAGATAGGGTCATTCCAGGTTGCATCAGAGACCCTGAAGGAATTGTAAAGAATTTCCCTGTTTCTTTGTTCTGTTTTTGAAATTCCTTTTTAGAGTGGGTTTGAGCTGATTCTCGCTGCCCTGTTTATGCCAGTCTAGACACACTTGATTCCCTTACGGAGACATATCAGTACATAGGTTTTAAGATTCTTACTAGTCAGATCTATTCCTCTGCGGGAAATATGGGGTTTTGAGTCCCTTTCACTGAGGAAGGTGTAGGTCTTGTCTATTCCATAGTTGGTTTTTGGAACGGTACCTGTGCTTATATCAAACTCGGGTTTGATGCATCACCCCACCTCTCCTTCCCCCTTAAGCAGGCATAAGAGTGTTTTCTAAATGTGAGACTCTGTTCTCTTGCCTAACTCAGTTCATGTGTAGCCATGTTTACAGGATCTTCCTAAGTGATATCTTATGATAAGTTTCTTTTCCTGTGTGACTTCTTTCACTTAGAATCATCGTACCTGAATCCACTCATTTTGCTGCTACTGGTCTTATGACATTGATTTCGTGGCTGAGGGATATTCCATCGTACGTAAGTTCCACAATGTTTGGAACCATTTTTATATTTCCTGGGATATTTCAGGTGTACCCAGGTTGAGGTTCTTGTAAGCAGTGCAGCCCTCAATTAGGGGGTGGCTCTGTCTTATGGATTTTCAGTTTTCCCAAGGTATATTCCCTAGACTGGAAGTGCCCTTGGCTCTGTAGCTCTGTTGTTTACTTGCTTTAGGGAACACAATGCACTCCTCCAGTGAGGCAGTTGGCAACTTACATCCCGCCCACCAGCATAACAGGGCTCCCTGTTCTCCAGGGCCTGTCTTGCCTTTCTGGTTTTTTACACATTTTGTGGATGTCCCTTTTGACCGGTGGGAAGTGATACTTCTTTGTAGTGCAGATTTGCATTGCCCGCTTGCTTGCTTGGCCAAAAACGGCGTATGCGTTTTCTCCTGAATATATTCAGGAGAAAACGCATACGCCCTTTTTGGCCAAGTGCATCATTGTCGAAGTTGTGCCCCTCTTCCTGTGCTTTACAGGCGATTCCAACGTACCTCTTGAAATCTGTTTCCTGCTATTCTGCCTCGCTTTCAAGTCCGCCTCGTTGCCTTCCCTCAACAGATTTTTGGACGATAGTTGGCCTTGATTACTCTGCCAGTTTGTGAATTGCTGTGCCCCTGAGCTCCATTTTTCAACTCGTTTCTTGTGAGCTGAACGCAAGTCCAAACTTTTGGTTCAGGACCTATACTGGTTCCCGGTGGGTGGCTGAGACTTTGGTTCATTCTTCTTCCTGCCGGGAAATTAGAGTGACATGTGCCCATCCAAATGCCTAGCAGCTACTCTCTCATTGGTTCTCCCTCTTCCCTTTCATCCTCTGCCAAATTGGCAACCTGTGCGAACCAGGAGCTTAAAGGGGCTGTCTCTCCAAGTTGGGAGATTGATAGGAAAGCAGTTGGAAAGTCAAACCGGAGCACCAGGAGAGGGGCTCTTCGTTGAGTTTTAGAAACCTGTCGTATTCACAGTGTGTCCATTCTCTAGGTTTCCCGTACACGTTATAGCTGTAGTAATATTCCCTTCAACCTGGAGAGCTGGGACCCATGGAATGGGTGCCATGCATTATTGCTTTAAAGGGTCTGCATTTGCTCACCCAATCTCACCAATCCTCTCAGTCCCAAGTGTCCAGCCTTATGCCACATCCAGCTGTCATTGTAGATAGGGTCATTCCAGGTTGCATCAGAGACCCTGAAGGAATTGTAAAGAATTTCCCTGTTTCTTTGTTCTGTTTTTGAAATTCCTTTTTAGAGTGGGTTTGAGCTGATTCTCGCTGCCCTGTTTATGCCAGTCTAGACACACTTGATTCCCTTACGGAGACATATCAGTACATAGGTTTTAAGATTCTTACTAGTCAGATCTATTCCTCTGCGGGAAATATGGGGTTTTGAGTCCCTTTCACTGAGGAAGGTGTAGGTCTTGTCTATTCCATAGTTGGTTTTTGGAACGGTACCTGTGCTTATATCAAACTCGGGTTTGATGCATCACCCCACCTCTCCTTCCCCCTTAAGCAGGCATAAGAGTGTTTTCTAAATGTGAGACTCTGTTCTCTTGCCTAACTCAGTTCATGTGTAGCCATGTTTACAGGATCTTCCTAAGTGATATCTTATGATAAGTTTCTTTTCCTGTGTGACTTCTTTCACTTAGAATCATCGTACCTGAATCCACTCATTTTGCTGCTACTGGTCTTATGACATTGATTTCGTGGCTGAGGGATATTCCATCGTACGTAAGTTCCACAATGTTTGGAACCATTTTTATATTTCCTGGGATATTTCAGGTGTACCCAGGTTGAGGTTCCTGTAAGCAGTGCAGCCCTCAATTAGGGGGTGGCTCTGTCTTATGGATTTTCAGTTTTCCCAAGGTATATTCCCTAGACTGGAAGTGCCCTTGGCTCTGTAGCTCTGTTGTTTACTTGCTTTAGGGAACACAATGCACTCCTCCAGTGAGGCAGTTGGCAACTTACATCCCGCCCATCAGCATAACAGGGCTCCCTGTTCTCCAGGGCCTGTCTTGCCTTTCTGGTTTTTTACACATTTTTTGGATGTCCCTTTTGACCGGTGGGAAGTGATACTTCTTTGTAGTGCAGATTTGCATTGCCCGCTTGCTTGCTTGGCCAAAAAGGGCGTATGCGTTTTCTCCTGAATATATTCAGGAGAAAACGCATATGCCCTTTTTGGCCAAGTGCATCATTGTCGAAGTTGTGCCCCTCTTCCTGTGCTTTACAGGCGATTCCAACGTACCTCTTGAAATCTGTTTCCTGCTATTCTGCCTCGCTTTCAAGTCCGCCTCGTTGCCTTCCCTCAACAGATTTTTGGACGATAGTTGGCCTTGATTACTCTGCCAGTTTGTGAATTGCTGTGCCCCTGAGCTCCATTTTTCAACTCGTTTCTTGTGAGCTGAACGCAAGTCCAAACTTTTGGTTCAGGACCTATACTGGTTCCCGGTGGGTGGCTGAGACTTTGGTTCATTCTTCTTCCTGCCGGGAAATTAGAGTGACATGTGCCCATCCAAATGCCTAGCAGCTACTCTCTCATTGGTTCTCCCTCTTCCCTTTCATCCTCTGCCAAATTGGCAACCTGTGCGAACCAGGAGCTTGAAGGGGCTGTCTCTCCAAGTTGGGAGATTGATAGGAAAGCAGTTGGAAAGTCAAACCGGAGCACCAGGAGAGGGGCTCTTCGTTGAGTTTTAGAAACCTGTCGTATTCACAGTGTGTCCATTCTCTAGGTTTCCCGTACACGTTATAGCTGTAGTAATATTCCCTTCAACCTGGAGAGCTGGGACCCATGGAATGGGTGCCATGCATTATTGCTTTAAAGGGTCTGCATTTGCTCACCCAATCTCACCAATCCTCTCAGTCCCAAGTGTCCAGCCTTATGCCACATCCAGCTGTCATTGTAGATAGGGTCATTCCAGGTTGCATCAGAGACCCTGAAGGAATTGTGAAGAATTTCCCTGTTTCTTTGTTCTGTTTTTGAAATTCCTTTTTAGAGTGGGTTTGAGCTGATTCTCGCTGCCCTGTTTATGCCAGTCTAGACACACTTGATTCCCTTACGGAGACATATCAGTACATAGGTTTTAAGATTCTGACTAGTCAGATCTATTCCTCTGCGGGAAATATGGGGTTTTGAGTCCCTTTCACTGAGGAAGGTGTAGGTCTTGTCTATTCCATAGTTGGTTTTTGGAACGGTACCTGTGCTTATATCAAACTCGGGTTTGATGCATCACCCCACCTCTCCTTCCCCCTTAAGCAGGCATAAGAGTGTTTTCTAAATGTGAGACTCTGTTCTCTTGCCTAACTCAGTTCATGTGTAGCCATGTTTACAGGATCTTCCTAAGTGATATCTTATGATAAGTTTCTTTTCCTGTGTGACTTCTTTCACTTAGAATCATCGTACCTGAATCCACTCATTTTGCTGCTACTGGTCTTATGACATTGATTTCGTGGCTGAGGGATATTCCATCGTACGTAAGTTCCACAATGTTTGGAACCATTTTTATATTTCCTGGGATATTTCAGGTGTACCCAGGTTGAGGTTCCTGTAAGCAGTGCAGCCCTCAATTAGGGGGTGGCTCTGTCTTATGGATTTTCAGTTTTTCCAAGGTATATTCCCTAGACTGGAAGTGCCCTTGGCTCTGTAGCTCTGTTGTTTACTTGCTTTAGGGAACACAATGCACTCCTCCAGTGAGGCAGTTGGCAACTTACATCCCGCCCATCAGCATAACAGGGCTCCCTGTTCTCCAGGGCCTGTCTTGCCTTTCTGGTTTTTTACACATTTTGTGGATGTCCCTTTTGACCGGTGGGAAGTGATACTTCTTTGTAGTGCAGATTTGCATTGCCCGCTTGCTTGCTTGGCCAAAAACGGCGTATGCGTTTTCTCCTGAATATATTCAGGAGAAAACGCATACGCCCTTTTTGGCCAAGTGCATCATTGTCGAAGTTGTGCCCCTCTTCCTGTGCTTTACAGGCGATTCCAACGTACCTCTTGAAATCTGTTTCCTGCTATTCTGCCTCGCTTTCAAGTCCGCCTCGTTGCCTTCCCTCAACAGATTTTTGGACGATAGTTGGCCTTGATTACTCTGCCAGTTTGTGAAATGCTGTGCCCCTGAGCTCCATTTTTCAACTCGTTTCTTGTGAGCTGAACGCAAGTCCAAACTTTTGGTTCAGGACCTATACTGGTTCCCGGTGGGTGGCTGAGACTTTGGTTCATTCTTCTTCCTGCCGGGAAATTAGAGTGACATGTGCCCATCCAAATGCCTAGCAGCTACTCTCTCATTGGTTCTCCCTCTTCCCTTTCATCCTCTGCCAAATTGGCAACCTGTGCGAACCAGGAGCTTGAAGGGGCTGTCTCTCCAAGTTGGGAGATTGATAGGAAAGCAGTTGGAAAGTCAAACCGGAGCACCAGGAGAGGGGCTCTTCGTTGAGTTTTAGAAACCTGTCGTATTCACAGTGTGTCCATTCTCTAGGTTTCCCGTACACGTTATAGCTGTAGTAATATTCCCTTCAACCTGGAGAGCTGGGACCCATGGAATGGGTGCCATGCATTATTGCTTTAAAGGGTCTGCATTTGCTCACCCAATCTCACCAATCCTCTCAGTCCCAAGTGTCCAGCCTTATGCCACATCCAGCTGTCATTGTAGATAGGGTCATTCCAGGTTGCATCAGAGACCCTGAAGGAATTGTGAAGAATTTCCCTGTTTCTTTGTTCTGTTTTTGAAATTCCTTTTTAGAGTGGGTTTGAGCTGATTCTCGCTGCCCTGTTTATGCCAGTCTAGACACACTTGATTCCCTTACGGAGACATATCAGTACATAGGTTTTAAGATTCTGACTAGTCAGATCTATTCCTCTGCGGGAAATATGGGGTTTTGAGTCCCTTTCACTGAGGAAGGTGTAGGTCTTGTCTATTCCATAGTTGGTTTTTGGAACGGTACCTGTGCTTATATCAAACTCGGGTTTGATGCATCACCCCACCTCTCCTTCCCCCTTAAGCAGGCATAAGAGTGTTTTCTAAATGTGAGACTCTGTTCTCTTGCCTAACTCAGTTCATGTGTAGCCATGTTTACAGGATCTTCCTAAGTGATATCTTATGATAAGTTTCTTTTCCTGTGTGACTTCTTTCACTTAGAATCATCGTACCTGAATCCACTCATTTTGCTGCTACTGGTCTTATGACATTGATTTCGTGGCTGAGGGATATTCCATCGTACGTAAGTTCCACAATGTTTGGAACCATTTTTATATTTCCTGGGATATTTCAGGTGTACCCAGGTTGAGCTTCCTGTAAGCAGTGCAGCCCTCAATTAGGGGGTGGCTCTGTCTTATGGATTTTCAGTTTTTCCAAGGTATATTCCCTAGACTGGAAGTGCCCTTGGCTCTGTAGCTCTGTTGTTTACTTGCTTTAGGGAACACAGTGCACTCCTCCAGTGAGGCAGTTGGCAACTTACATCCCGCCCATCAGCATAACAGGGCTCCCTGTTCTCCAGGGCCTGTCTTGCCTTTCTGGTTTTTTACACATTTTTTGGATGTCCCTTTTGACCGGTGGGAAGTGATACTTCTTTGTAGTGCAGATTTGCATTGCCCGCTTGCTTGCTTGGCCAAAAAGGGCGTATGCGTTTTCTCCTGAATATATTCAGGAGAAAACGCATACGCCCTTTTTGGCCAAGTGCATCATTGTCGAAGTTGTGCCCCTCTTCCTGTGCTTTACAGGCGATTCCAACGTACCTCTTGAAATCTGTTTCCTGCTATTCTGCCTCGCTTTCAAGTCCGCCTCGTTGCCTTCCCTCAACAGATTTTTGGACGATAGTTGGCCTTGATTACTCTGCCAGTTTGTGAATTGCTGTGCCCCTGAGCTCCATTTTTCAACTCGTTTCTTGTGAGCTGAACGCAAGTCCAAACTTTTGGTTCAGGACCTATACTGGTTCCCGGTGGGTGGCTGAGACTTTGGTTCATTCTTCTTCCTGCCGGGAAATTAGAGTGACATGTGCCCATCCAAATGCCTAGCAGCTACTCTCTCATTGGTTCTCCCTCTTCCCTTTCATCCTCTGCCAAATTGGCAACCTGTGCGAACCAGGAGCTTGAAGGGGCTGTCTCTCCAAGTTGGGAGATTGATAGGAAAGCAGTTGGAAAGTCAAACCGGAGCACCAGGAGAGGGGCTCTTCGTTGAGTTTTAGAAACCTGTCGTATTCACAGTGTGTCCATTCTCTAGGTTTCCCGTACACGTTATAGCTGTAGTAATATTCCCTTCAACCTGGAGAGCTGGGACCCATGGAATGGGTGCCATGCATTATTGCTTTAAAGGGTCTGCATTTGCTCACCCAATCTCACCAATCCTCTCAGTCCCAAGTGTCCAGCCTTATGCCACATCCAGCTGTCATTGTAGATAGGGTCATTCCAGGTTGCATCAGAGACCCTGAAGGAATTGTGAAGAATTTCCCTGTTTCTTTGTTCTGTTTTTGAAATTCCTTTTTAGAGTGGGTTTGAGCTGATTCTCGCTGCCCTGTTTATGCCAGTCTAGACACACTTGATTCCCTTACGGAGACATATCAGTACATAGGTTTTAAGATTCTGACTAGTCAGATCTATTCCTCTGCGGGAAATATGGGGTTTTGAGTCCCTTACACTGAGGAAGGTGTAGGTCTTGTCTATTCCATAGTTGGTTTTTGGAACGGTACCTGTGCTTATATCAAACTCGGGTTTGATGCATCACCCCACCTCTCCTTCCCCCTTAAGCAGGCATAAGAGTGTTTTCTAAATGTGAGACTCTGTTCTCTTGCCTAACTCAGTTCATGTGTAGCCATGTTTACAGGATCTTCCTAAGTGATATCTTATGATAAGTTTCTTTTCCTGTGTGACTTCTTTCACTTAGAATCATCGTACCTGAATCCACTCATTTTGCTGCTACTGGTCTTATGACATTGATTTCGTGGCTGAGGGATATTCCATCGTACGTAAGTTCCACAATGTTTGGAACCATTTTTATATTTCCTGGGATATTTCAGGTGTACCCAGGTTGAGGTTCCTGTAAGCAGTGCAGCCCTCAATTAGGGGGTGGCTCTGTCTTATGGATTTTCAGTTTTTCCAAGGTATATTCCCTAGACTGGAAGTGCCCTTGGCTCTGTAGCTCTGTTGTTTACTTGCTTTAGGGAACACAATGCACTCTTCCAGTGAGGCAGTTGGCAACTTACATCCCGCCCATCAGCATAACAGGGCTCCCTGTTCTCCAGGGCCTGTCTTGCCTTTCTGGTTTTTTACACATTTTGTGGATGTCCCTTTTGACCGGTGGGAAGTGATACTTCTTTGTAGTGCAGATTTGCATTGCCCGCTTGCTTGCTTGGCCAAAAAGGGCGTATGCGTTTTCTCCTGAATATATTCAGGAGAAAACGCATACGCCCTTTTTGGCCAAGTGCATCATTGTCGAAGTTGTGCCCCTCTTCCTGTGCTTTACAGGCGATTCCAACGTACCTCTTGAAATCTGTTTCCTGCTATTCTGCCTCGCTTTCAAGTCCGCCTCGTTGCCTTCCCTCAACAGATTTTTGGACGATAGTTGCCCTTGATTACTCTGCCAGTTTGTGAATTGCTGTGCCCCTGAGCTCCATTTTTCAACTCGTTTTTTGTGAGCTGAACGCAAGTCCAAACTTTTGGTTCAGGACCTATACTGGTTCCCGGTGGGTGGCTGAGACTTTGGTTCATTCTTCTTCCTGCCGGGAAATTAGAGTGACATGTGCCCATCCAAATGCCTAGCAGCTACTCTCTCATTGGTTCTCCCTCTTCCCTTTCATCCTCTGCCAAATTGGCAACCTGTGCGAACCAGGAGCTTGAAGGGGCTGTCTCTCCAAGTTGGGAGATTGATAGGAAAGCAGTTGGAAAGTCAAACCGGAGCACCAGGAGAGGGGCTCTTCGTTGAGTTTTAGAAACCTGTCGTATTCACAGTGTGTCCATTCTCTAGGTTTCCCGTACACGTTATAGCTGTAGTAATATTCCCTTCAACCTGGAGAGCTGGGACCCATGGAATGGGTGCCATGCATTATTGCTTTAAAGGGTCTGCATTTGCTCACCCAATCTCACCAATCCTCTCAGTCCCAAGTGTCCAGCCTTATGCCACATCCAGCTGTCATTGTAGATAGGGTCATTCCAGGTTGCATCAGAGACCCTGAAGGAATTGTGAAGAATTTCCCTGTTTCTTTGTTCTGTTTTTGAAATTCCTTTTTAGAGTGGGTTTGAGCTGATTCTCGCTGCCCTGTTTATGCCAGTCTAGACACACTTGATTCCCTTACGGAGACATATCAGTACATAGGTTTTAAGATTCTGACTAGTCAGATCTATTCCTCTGCGGGAAATATGGGGTTTTGAGTCCCTTTCACTGAGGAAGGTGTAGGTCTTGTCTATTCCATAGTTGGTTTTTGGAACGGTACCTGTGCTTATATCAAACTCGGGTTTGATGCATCACCCCACCTCTCCTTCCCCCTTAAGCAGGCATAAGAGTGTTTTCTAAATGTGAGACTCTGTTCTCTTGCCTAACTCAGTTCATGTGTAGCCATGTTTACAGGATCTTCCTAAGTGATATCTTATGATAAGTTTCTTTTCCTGTGTGACTTCTTTCACTTAGAATCATCGTACCTGAATCCACTCATTTTGCTGCTACTGGTCTTATGACATTGATTTCGTGGCTGAGGGATATTCCATCGTACGTAAGTTCCACAATGTTTGGAACCATTTTTATATTTCCTGGGATATTTCAGGTGTACCCAGGTTGAGCTTCCTGTAAGCAGTGCAGCCCTCAATTAGGGGGTGGCTCTGTCTTATGGATTTTCAGTTTTTCCAAGGTATATTCCCTAGACTGGAAGTGCCCTTGGCTCTGTAGCTCTGTTGTTTACTTGCTTTAGGGAACACAGTGCACTCCTCCAGTGAGGCAGTTGGCAACTTACATCCCGCCCATCAGCATAACAGGGCTCCCTGTTCTCCAGGGCCTGTCTTGCCTTTCTGGTTTTTTACACATTTTGTGGATGTCCCTTTTGACCGGTGGGAAGTGATACTTCTTTGTAGTGCAGATTTGCATTGCCCGCTTGCTTGCTTGGCCAAAAACGGCGTATGCGTTTTCTCCTGAATATATTCAGGAGAAAACGCATACGCCCTTTTTGGCCAAGTGCATCATTGTCGAAGTTGTGCCCCTCTTCCTGTGCTTTACAGGCGATTCCAACGTACCTCTTGAAATCTGTTTCCTGCTATTCTGCCTCGCTTTCAAGTCCGCCTCGTTGCCTTCCCTCAACAGATTTTTGGACGATAGTTGGCCTTGATTACTCTGCCAGTTTGTGAATTGCTGTGCCCCTGAGCTCCATTTTTCAACTCGTTTCTTGTGAGCTGAACGCAAGTCCAAACTTTTGGTTCAGGACCTATACTGGTTCCCGGTGGGTGGCTGAGACTTTGGTTCATTCTTCTTCCTGCCGGGAAATTAGAGTGACATGTGCCCATCCAAATGCCTAGCAGCTACTCTCTCATTGGTTCTCCCTCTTCCCTTTCATCCTCTGCCAAATTGGCAACCTGTGCGAACCAGGAGCTTGAAGGGGCTGTCTCTCCAAGTTGGGAGATTGATAGGAAAGCAGTTGGAAAGTCAAACCGGAGCACCAGGAGAGGGGCTCTTCGTTGAGTTTTAGAAACCTGTCGTATTCACAGTGTGTCCATTCTCTAGGTTTCCCGTACACGTTATAGCTGTAGTAATATTCCCTTCAACCTGGAGAGCTGGGACCCATGGAATGGGTGCCATGCATTATTGCTTTAAAGGGTCTGCATTTGCTCACCCAATCTCACCAATCCTCTCAGTCCCAAGTGTCCAGCCTTATGCCACATCCAGCTGTCATTGTAGATAGGGTCATTCCAGGTTGCATCAGAGACCCTGAAGGAATTGTGAAGAATTTCCCTGTTTCTTTGTTCTGTTTTTGAAATTCCTTTTTAGAGTGGGTTTGAGCTGATTCTCGCTGCCCTGTTTATGCCAGTCTAGACACACTTGATTCCCTTACGGAGACATATCAGTACATAGGTTTTAAGATTCTGACTAGTCAGATCTATTCCTCTGCGGGAAATATGGGGTTTTGAGTCCCTTTCACTGAGGAAGGTGTAGGTCTTGTCTATTCCATAGTTGGTTTTTGGAACGGTACCTGTGCTTATATCAAACTCGGGTTTGATGCATCACCCCACCTCTCCTTCCCCCTTAAGCAGGCATAAGAGTGTTTTCTAAATGTGAGACTCTGTTCTCTTGCCTAACTCAGTTCATGTGTAGCCATGTTTACAGGATCTTCCTAAGTGATATCTTATGATAAGTTTCTTTTCCTGTGTGACTTCTTTCACTTAGAATCATCGTACCTGAATCCACTCATTTTGCTGCTACTGGTCTTATGACATTGATTTCGTGGCTGAGGGATATTCCATCGTACGTAAGTTCCACAATGTTTGGAACCATTTTTATATTTCCTGGGATATTTCAGGTGTACCCAGGTTGAGCTTCCTGTAAGCAGTGCAGCCCTCAATTTGGAGGTGGCTCTGTCTTATGGATTTTCAGTTTTCCCAAGGTATATTCCCTAGACTGGAAGTGCCCTTGGCTCTGTAGCTCTGTTGTTTACTTGCTTTAGGGAACACAATGCACTCCTCCAGTGAGGCAGTTGGCAACTTACATCCCGCCCATCAGCATAACAAGGCTCCCTGTTCTCCAGGGCCTGTCTTGCCTTTCTGGTTTTTTACACATTTTGTGGATGTCCCTTTTGACCGGTGGGAAGTGATACTTCTTTGTAGTGCAGATTTGCATTGCCCGCTTGCTTGCTTGGCCAAAAACGGCGTATGCGTTTTCTCCTGAATATATTCAGGAGAAAACGCATACGCCCTTTTTGGCCAAGTGCATCATTGTCGAAGTTGTGCCCCTCTTCCTGTGCTTTACAGGCGATTCCAACGTACCTCTTGAAATCTGTTTCCTGCTATTCTGCCTCGCTTTCAAGTCCGCCTCGTTGCCTTCCCTCAACAGATTTTTGGACGATAGTTGGCCTTGATTACTCTGCCAGTTTGTGAATTGCTGTGCCCCTGAGCTCCATTTTTCAACTCGTTTCTTGTGAGCTGAACGCAAGTCCAAACTTTTGGTTCAGGACCTATACTGGTTCCCGGTGGGTGGCTGAGACTTTGGTTCATTCTTCTTCCTGCCGGGAAATTAGAGTGACATGTGCCCATCCAAATGCCTAGCAGCTACTCTCTCATTGGTTCTCCCTCTTCCCTTTCATCCTCTGCCAAATTGGCAACCTGTGCGAACCAGGAGCTTAAAGGGGCTGTCTCTCCAAGTTGGGAGATTGATAGGAAAGCAGTTGGAAAGTCAAACCGGAGCACCAGGAGAGGGGCTCTTCGTTCAGTTTTAGAAACCTGTCGTATTCACAGTGTGTCCATTCTCTAGGTTTCCCGTACACGTTATAGCTGTAGTAATATTCCCTTCAACCTGGAGAGCTGGGACCCATGGAATGGGTGCCATGCATTATTGCTTTAAAGGGTCTGCATTTGCTCACCCAATCTCACCAATCCTCTCAGTCCCAAGTGTCCAGCCTTATGCCACATCCAGCTGTCATTGTAGATAGGGTCATTCCAGGTTGCATCAGAGACCCTGAAGGAATTGTAAAGAATTTCCCTGTTTCTTTGTTCTGTTTTTGAAATTCCTTTTTAGAGTGGGTTTGAGCTGATTCTCGCTGCCATGTTTATGCCAGTCTAGACACACTTGATTCCCTTACGGAGACATATCAGTACATAGGTTTTAAGATTCATACTAGTCAGATCTATTCCTCTGCGGGAAATATGGGGTTTTGAGTCCCTTTCACTGAGGATGGTGTAGGTCTTGTCTATTCCATAGTTGGTTTTTGGAACGGTACCTGTGCTTATATCAAACTCGGGTTTGATGCATCACCCCACCTCTCCTTCCCCCTTAAGCAGGCATAAGAGTGTTTTCTAAATGTGACACTCTGTTCTCTTGCCTAACTCAGTTCATGTGTAGCCATGTTTACAGGATCTTCCTAAGTGATATCTTATGATAAGTTTCTTTTCCTGTGTGACTTCTTTCACTTAGAATCATCATACCTGAATCCACTCATTTTGCTGCTACTGGTCTTATGACATTGATTTCGTGGCTGAGGGATATTCCATCGTACGTAAGTTCCACAATGTTTGGAACCATTTTTATATTTCCTGGGATATTTCAGGTGTACCCAGGTTGAGCTTCCTGTAAGCAGTGCAGCCCTCAATTAGGGGGTGGCTCTGTCTTATGGATTTTCAGTTTTTCCAAGGTATATTCCCTAGACTGGAAGTGCCCTTGGCTCTGTAGCTCTGTTGTTTACTTGCTTTAGGGAACACAATGCACTCTTCCAGTGAGGCAGTTGGCAACTTACATCCCGCCCATCAGCATAACAGGGCTCCCTGTTCTCCAGGGCCTGTCTTGCCTTTCTGGTTTTTTACACATTTTGTGGATGTCCCTTTTGACCGGTGGGAAGTGATACTTCTTTGTAGTGCAGATTTGCATTGCCCGCTTGCTTGCTTGGCCAAAAAGGGCGTATGCGTTTTCTCCTGAATATATTCAGGAGAAAACGCATACGCCCTTTTTGGCCAAGTGCATCATTGTCGAAGTTGTGCCCCTCTTCCTGTGCTTTACAGGCGATTCCAACGTACCTCTTGAAATCTGTTTCCTGCTATTCTGCCTCGCTTTCAAGTCCGCCTCGTTGCCTTCCCTCAACAGATTTTTGGACGATAGTTGCCCTTGATTACTCTGCCAGTTTGTGAATTGCTGTGCCCCTGAGCTCCATTTTTCAACTCGTTTTTTGTGAGCTGAACGCAAGTCCAAACTTTTGGTTCAGGACCTATACTGGTTCCCGGTGGGTGGCTGAGACTTTGGTTCATTCTTCTTCCTGCCGGGAAATTAGAGTGACATGTGCCCATCCAAATGCCTAGCAGCTACTCTCTCATTGGTTCTCCCTCTTCCCTTTCATCCTCTGCCAAATTGGCAACCTGTGCGAACCAGGAGCTTGAAGGGGCTGTCTCTCCAAGTTGGGAGATTGATAGGAAAGCAGTTGGAAAGTCAAACCGGAGCACCAGGAGAGGGGCTCTTCGTTGAGTTTTAGAAACCTGTCGTATTCACAGTGTGTCCATTCTCTAGGTTTCCCGTACACGTTATAGCTGTAGTAATATTCCCTTCAACCTGGAGAGCTGGGACCCATGGAATGGGTGCCATGCATTATTGCTTTAAAGGGTCTGCATTTGCTCACCCAATCTCACCAATCCTCTCAGTCCCAAGTGTCCAGCCTTATGCCACATCCAGCTGTCATTGTAGATAGGGTCATTCCAGGTTGCATCAGAGACCCTGAAGGAATTGTGAAGAATTTCCCTGTTTCTTTGTTCTGTTTTTGAAATTCCTTTTTAGAGTGGGTTTGAGCTGATTCTCGCTGCCCTGTTTATGCCAGTCTAGACACACTTGATTCCCTTACGGAGACATATCAGTACATAGGTTTTAAGATTCTGACTAGTCAGATCTATTCCTCTGCGGGAAATATGGGGTTTTGAGTCCCTTTCACTGAGGAAGGTGTAGGTCTTGTCTATTCCATAGTTGGTTTTTGGAACGGTACCTGTGCTTATATCAAACTCGGGTTTGATGCATCACCCCACCTCTCCTTCCCCCTTAAGCAGGCATAAGAGTGTTTTCTAAATGTGAGACTCTGTTCTCTTGCCTAACTCAGTTCATGTGTAGCCATGTTTACAGGATCTTCCTAAGTGATATCTTATGATAAGTTTCTTTTCCTGTGTGACTTCTTTCACTTAGAATCATCGTACCTGAATCCACTCATTTTGCTGCTACTGGTCTTATGACATTGATTTCGTGGCTGAGGGATATTCCATCGTACGTAAGTTCCACAATGTTTGGAAACATTTTTATATTTCCTGGGATATTTCAGGTGTACCCAAGTTGAGGTTCCTGTAAGCAGTGCAGCCCTCAATTAGGGGGTGGCTCTGTCTTATGGATTTTCAGTTTTTCCAAGGTATATTCCCTAGACTGGAAGTGCCCTTGGCTCTGTAGCTCTGTTGTTTACTTGCTTTAGGGAACACAATGCACTCCTCCAGTGAGGCAGTTGGCAACTTACATCCCGCCCATCAGCATAACAGGGCTCCCTGTTCTCCAGGGCCTGTCTTGCCTTTCTGGTTTTTTACACATTTTGTGGATGTCCCTTTTGACCGGTGGGAAGTGATACTTCTTTGTAGTGCAGATTTGCATTGCCCGCTTGCTTGCTTGGCCAAAAAGGGCGTATGCGTTTTCTCCTGAATATATTCAGGAGAAAACGCATACGCCCTTTTTGGCCAAGTGCATCATTGTCGAAGTTGTGCCCCTCTTCCTGTGCTTTACAGGCGATTCCAACGTACCTCTTGAAATCTGTTTCCTGCTATTCTGCCTCGCTTTCAAGTCCGCCTCGTTGCCTTCCCTCAACAGATTTTTGGACGATAGTTGGCCTTGATTACTCTGCCAGTTTGTGAATTGCTGTGCCCCTGAGCTCCATTTTTCAACTCGTTTCTTGTGAGCTGAACGCAAGTCCAAACTTTTGGTTCAGGACCTATACTGGTTCCCGGTGGGTGGCTGAGACTTTGGTTCATTCTTCTTCCTGCCGGGAAATTAGAGTGACATGTGCCCATCCAAATGCCTAGCAGCTACTCTCTCATTGGTTCTCCCTCTTCCCTTTCATCCTCTGCCAAATTGGCAACCTGTGCGAACCAGGAGCTTGAAGGGGCTGTCTCTCCAAGTTGGGAGATTGATAGGAAAGCAGTTGGAAAGTCAAACCGGAGCACCAGGAGAGGGGCTCTTCGTTGAGTTTTAGAAACCTGTCGTATTCACAGTGTGTCCATTCTCTAGGTTTCCCGTACACGTTATAGCTGTAGTAATATTCCCTTCAACCTGGAGAGCTGGGACCCAGGGAATGGGTGCCATGCATTATTGCTTTAAAGGGTCTGCATTTGCTCACCCAATCTCACCAATCCTCTCAGTCCCAAGTGTCCAGCCTTATGCCACATCCAGCTGTCATTGTAGATAGGGTCATTCCAGGTTGCATCAGAGACCCTGAAGGAATTGTGAAGAATTTCCCTGTTTCTTTGTTCTGTTTTTGAAATTCCTTTTTAGAGTGGGTTTGAGCTGATTCTCGCTGCCCTGTTTATGCCAGTCTAGACACACTTGATTCCCTTACGGAGACATATCAGTACATAGGTTTTAAGATTCTTAGTAGTCAGATCTATTCCTCTGCGGGAAATATGGGGTTTTGAGTCCCTTTCACTGAGGAAGGTGTAGGTCTTGTCTATTCCATAGTTGGTTTTTGGAACGGTACCTGTGCTTATATCAAACTCGGGTTTGATGCATCACCCCACCTCTCCTTCCCCCTTAAGCAGGCATAAGAGTGTTTTCTAAATGTGAGACTCTGTTCTCTTGCCTAACTCAGTTCATGTGTAGCCATGTTTACAGGAACTTCCTAAGTGATATCTTATGATAAGTTTCTTTTCCTGTGTGACTTCTTTCACTTAGAATCATCGTACCTGAATCCACTCATTTTGCTGCTACTGGTCTTATGACATTGATTTCGTGGCTGAGGGATATTCCATCGTACGTAAGTTCCACAATGTTTGGAACCATTTTTATATTTCCTGGGATATTTCAGGTGTACCCAGGTTGAGGTTCCTGTAAGCAGTGCAGCCCTCAATTAGGGGGTGGCTCTGTCTTATGGATTTTCAGTTTTTCCAAGGTATATTCCCTAGACTGGAAGTGCCCTTGGCTCTGTAGCTCTGTTGTTTACTTGCTTTAGGGAACACAATGCACTCCTCCAGTGAGGCAGTTGGCAACTTACATCCCGCCCATCAGCATAACAGGGCTCCCTGTTCTCCAGGGCCTGTCTTGCCTTTCTGGTTTTTTACACATTTTGTGGATGTCCCTTTTGACCGGTGGGAAGTGATACTTCTTTGTAGTGCAGATTTGCATTGCCCGCTTGCTTGCTTGGCCAAAAAGGGCGTATGCGTTTTCTCCTGAATATATTCAGGAGAAAACGCATACGCCCTTTTTGGCCAAGTGCATCATTGTCGAAGTTGTGCCCCTCTTCCTGTGCTTTACAGGCGATTCCAACGTACCTCTTGAAATCTGTTTCCTGCTATTCTGCCTCGCTTTCAAGTCCGCCTCGTTGCCTTCCCTCAACAGATTTTTGGACGATAGTTGGCCTTGATTACTCTGCCAGTTTGTGAATTGCTGTGCCCCTGAGCTCCATTTTTCAACTCGTTTCTTGTGAGCTGAACGCAAGTCCAAACTTTTGGTTCAGGACCTATACTGGTTCCCGGTGGGTGGCTGAGACTTTGGTTCATTCTTCTTCCTGCCGGGAAATTAGAGTGACATGTGCCCATCCAAATGCCTAGCAGCTACTCTCTCATTGGTTCTCCCTCTTCCCTTTCATCCTCTGCCAAATTGGCAACCTGTGCGTACCAGGAGCTTGAAGGGGCTGTCTCTCCAAGTTGGGAGATTGATAGGAAAGCAGTTGGAAAGTCAAACCGGAGCACCAGGAGAGGGGCTCTTCGTTGAGTTTTAGAAACCTGTCGTATTCACAGTGTGTCCATTCTCTAGGTTTCCCGTACACGTTATAGCTGTAGTAATATTCCCTTCAACCTGGAGAGCTGGGACCCATGGAATGGGTGCCATGCATTATTGCTTTAAAGGGTCTGCATTTGCTCACCCAATCTCACCAATCCTCTCAGTCCCAAGTGTCCAGCCTTATGCCACATCCAGCTGTCATTGTAGATAGGGTCATTCCAGGTTGCATCAGAGACCCTGAAGGAATTGTGAAGAATTTCCCTGTTTCTTTGTTCTGTTTTTGAAATTCCTTTTTAGAGTGGGTTTGAGCTGATTCTCGCTGCCCTGTTTATGCCAGTCTAGACACACTTGATTCCCTTACGGAGACATATCAGTACATAGGTTTTAAGATTCTGACTAGTCAGATCTATTCCTCTGCGGGAAATATGGGGTTTTGAGTCCCTTTCACTGAGGAAGGTGTAGGTCTTGTCTATTCCATAGTTGGTTTTTGGAACGGTACCTGTGCTTATATCAAACTCGGGTTTGATGCATCACCCCACCTCTCCTTCCCCCTTAAGCAGGCATAAGAGTGTTTTCTAAATGTGAGACTCTGTTCTCTTGCCTAACTCAGTTCATGTGTAGCCATGTTTACAGGATCTTCCTAAGTGATATCTTATGATAAGTTTCTTTTCCTGTGTGACTTCTTTCACTTAGAATCATCGTACCTGAATCCACTCATTTTGCTGCTACTGGTCTTATGACATTGATTTCGTGGCTGAGGGATATTCCATCGTACGTAAGTTCCACAATGTTTGGAACCATTTTTATATTTCCTGGGATATTTCAGGTGTACCCAGGTTGAGGTTCCTGTAAGCAGTGCAGCCCTCAATTAGGGGGTGGCTCTGTCTTATGGATTTTCATTTTTCCCAAGGTATATTCCCTAGACTGGAAGTGCCCTTGGCTCTGTAGCTCTGTTGTTTACTTGCTTTAGGGAACACAATGCACTCCTCCAGTGAGGCAGTTGGCAACTTACATCCCGCCCATCAGCATAACAGGGCTCCCTGTTCTCCAGGGCCTGTCTTGCCTTTCTGGTTTTTTACACATTTTGTGGATGTCCCTTTTGACCGGTGGGAAGTGATACTTCTTTGTAGTGCAGATTTGCATTGCCCGCTTGCTTGCTTGGCCAAAAAGGGCGTATGCGTTTTCTCCTGAATATATTCAGGAGAAAACGCATACGCCCTTTTTGGCCAAGTGCATCATTGTCGAAGTTGTGCCCCTCTTCCTGTGCTTTACAGGCGATTCCAACGTACCTCTTGAAATCTGTTTCCTGCTATTCTGCCTCGCTTTCAAGTCCGCCTCGTTGCCTTCCCTCAACAGATTTTTGGACGATAGTTGGCCTTGATTACTCTGCCAGTTTGTGAATTGCTGTGCCCCTGAGCTCCATTTTTCAACTCGTTTCTTGTGAGCTGAACGCAAGTCCAAACTTTTGGTTCAGGACCTATACTGGTTCCCGGTGGGTGGCTGAGACTTTGGTTAATTCTTCTTCCTGCCGGGAAATTAGAGTGACATGTTCCCATCCAAATGCCTAGCAGCTACTCTCTCATTGGTTCTCCCTCTTCCCTTTGATCCTCTGCCAAATTGGCAACCTGTGCGAACCAGGAGCTTGAAGGGGCTGTCTCTCCAAGTTGGGAGATTGATAGGAAAGCAGTTGGAAAGTCAAACCGGAGCACCAGGAGAGGGGCTCTTCGTTGAGTTTTAGAAACCTGTCGTATTCACAGTGTGTCCATTCTCTAGGTTTCCCGTACACGTTATAGCTGTAGTAATATTCCCTTCAACCTGGAGAGCTGGGACCCATGGAATGGGTGCCATGCATTATTGCTTTAAAGGGTCTGCATTTGCTCACCCAATCTCACCAATCCTCTCAGTCCCAAGTGTCCAGCCTTATGCCACATCCAGCTGTCATTGTAGATAGGGTCATTCCAGGTTGCATCAGAGACCCTGAAGGAATTGTGAAGAATTTCCCTGTTTCTTTGTTCTGTTTTTGAAATTCCTTTTTAGAGTGGGTTTGAGCTGATTCTCGCTGCCCTGTTTATGCCAGTCTAGACACACTTGATTCCCTTACGGAGACATATCAGTACATAGGTTTTAAGATTCTGACTAGTCAGATCTATTCCTCTGCGGGAAATATGGGGTTTTGAGTCCCTTTCACTGAGGAAGGTGTAGGTCTTGTCTATTCCATAGTTGGTTTTTGGAACGGTACCTGTGCTTATATCAAACTCGGGTTTGATGCATCACCCCACCTCTCCTTCCCCCTTAAGCAGGCATAAGAGTGTTTTCTAAATGTGAGACTCTGTTCTCTTGCCTAACTCAGTTCATGTGTAGCCATGTTTACAGGATCTTCCTAAGTGATATCTTATGATAAGTTTCTTTTCCTGTGTGACTTCTTTCACTTAGAATCATCGTACCTGAATCCACTCATTTTGCTGCTACTGGTCTTATGACATTGATTTCGTGGCTGAGGGATATTCCATCGTACGTAAGTTCCACAATGTTTGGAACCATTTTTATATTTCCTGGGATATTTCAGGTGTACCCAGGTTGAGGTTCCTGTAAGCAGTGCAGCCCTCAATTAGGGGGTGGCTCTGTCTTACGGATTTTCAGTTTTTCCAAGGTATATTCCCTAGACTGGAAGTGCCCTTGGCTCTGTAGCTCTGTTGTTTACTTGCTTTAGGGAACACAATGCACTCCTCCAGTGAGGCAGTTGGCAACTTACATCCCGCCCATCACCATAACAGGGCTCCCTGTTCTCCAGGGCCTGTCTTGCCTTTCTGGTTTTTTACACATTTTGTGGATGTCCCTTTTGACCGGTGGGAAGTGATACTTCTTTGTAGTGCAGATTTGCATTGCCCGCTTGCTTGCTTGGCCAAAAAGGGCGTATGCGTTTTCTCCTGAATATATTCAGGAGAAAACGCATACGCCCTTTTTGGCCAAGTGCATCATTGTCGAAGTTGTGCCCCTCTTCCTGTGCTTTACAGGCGATTCCAACGTACCTCTTGAAATCTGTTTCCTGCTATTCTGCCTCGCTTTCAAGTCCGCCTCGTTGCCTTCCCTCAACAGATTTTTGGACGATAGTTGGCCTTGATTACTCTGCCAGTTTGTGAATTGCTGTGCCCCTGAGCTCCATTTTTCAACTCGTTTCTTGTGAGCTGAACGCAAGTCCAAACTTTTGGTTCAGGACCTATACTGGTTCCCGGTGGGTGGCTGAGACTTTGGTTCATTCTTCTTCCTGCCGGGAAATTAGAGTGACATGTGCCCATCCAAATGCCTAGCAGCTACTCTCTCATTGGTTCTCCCTCTTCCCTTTCATCCTCTGCCAAATTGGCAACCTGTGCGAACCAGGAGCTTGAAGGGGCTGTCTCTCCAAGTTGGGAGATTGATAGGAAAGCAGTTGGAAAGTCAAACCGGAGCACCAGGAGAGGGGCTCTTCGTTGAGTTTTAGAAACCTGTCGTATTCACAGTGTGTCCATTCTCTAGGTTTCCCGTACACGTTATAGCTGTAGTAATATTCCCTTCAACCTGGAGAGCTGGGACCCATGGAATGGGTGCCATGCATTATTGCTTTAAAGGGTCTGCATTTGCTCACCCAATCTCACCAATCCTCTCAGTCCCAAGTGTCCAGCCTTATGCCACATCCAGCTGTCATTGTAGATAGGGTCATTCCAGGTTGCATCAGAGACCCTGAAGGAATTGTGAAGAATTTCCCTGTTTCTTTGTTCTGTTTTTGAAATTCCTTTTTAGAGTGGGTTTGAGCTGATTCTCGCTGCCCTGTTTATGCCAGTCTAGACACACTTGATTCCCTTATGGAGACATATCAGAACATAGGTTTTAAGATTCTGACTAGTCAGATCTATTCCTCTGCGGGAAATATGGGGTTTTGAGTCCCTTTCACTGAGGAAGGTGTAGGTCTTGTCTATTCCATAGTTGGTTTTTGGAACGGTACCTGTGCTTATATCAAACTCGGGTTTGATGCATCACCCCACCTCTCCTTCCCCCTTAAGCAGGCATAAGAGTGTTTTCTAAATGTGAGACTCTGTTCTCTTGCCTAACTCAGTTCATGTGTAGCCATGTTTACAGGATCTTCCTAAGTGATATCTTATGATAAGTTTCTTTTCCTGTGTGACTTCTTTCACTTAGAATCATCGTACCTGAATCCACTCATTTTGCTGCTACTGGTCTTATGACATTGATTTCGTGGCTGAGGGATATTCCATCGTACGTAAGTTCCACAATGTTTGGAACCATTTTTATATTTCCTGGGATATTTCAGGTGTACCCAGGTTGAGGTTCTTGTAAGCAGTGCAGCCCTCAATTAGGGGGTGGCTCTGTCTTATGGATTTTCAGTTTTCCCAAGGTATATTCCCTAGACTGGAAGTGCCCTTGGCTCTGTAGCTCTGTTGTTTACTTGCTTTAGGGAACACAATGCACTCCTCCAGTGAGGCAGTTGGCAACTTACATCCCGCCCATCAGCATAACAGGGCTCCCTGTTCTCCAGGGCCTGTCTTGCCTTTCTGGTTTTTTACACATTTTGTGGATGTCCCTTTTGACCGGTGGGAAGTGATACTTCTTTGTAGTGCAGATTTGCATTGCCCGCTTGCTTGCTTGGCCAAAAACGGCGTATGCGTTTTCTCCTGAATATATTCAGGAGAAAACGCATATGCCGTTTTTGGCCAAGTGCATCATGGTCGAAGTTGTGCCCCTCTTCCTGTGCTTTACAGGCGATTCCAACGTACCTCTTGAAATCTGTTTCCTGCTATTCTGCCTTGCTTTCAAGTCCGCCTCGTTGCCTTCCCTCAACAGATTTTTGGACGATAGTTGGCCTTGATTACTCTGCCAGTTTGTGAATTGCTGTGCCCCTGAGCTCCATTTTTCAACTCGTTTCTTGTGAGCTGAACGCAAGTCCAAACTTTTGGTTCAGGACCTATACTGGTTCCCGGTGGGTGGCTGAGACTTTGGTTCATTCTTCTTCCTGCCGGGAAATTAGAGTGACATGTGCCCATCCAAATGCCTAGCAGCTACTCTCTCATTGGTTCTCCCTCTTCCCTTTCATCCTCTGCCAAATTGGCAACCTGTGCGAACCAGGAGCTTAAAGGGGCTGTCTCTCCAAGTTGGGAGATTGATAGGAAAGCAGTTGGAAAGTCAAACCGGAGCACCAGGAGAGGGGCTCTTCGTTGAGTTTTAGAAACCTGTCGTATTCACAGTGTGTCCATTCTCTAGGTTTCCCGTACACGTTATAGCTGTAGTAATATTCCCTTCAACCTGGAGAGCTGGGACCCATGGAATGGGTGCCATGCATTATTGCTTTAAAGGGTCTGCATTTGCTCACCCAATCTCACCAATCCTCTCAGTCCCAAGTGTCCAGCCTTATGCCACATCCAGCTGTCATTGTAGATAGGGTCATTCCAGGTTGCATCAGAGACCCTGAAGGAATTGTGAAGAATTTCCCTGTTTCTTTGTTCTGTTTTTGAAATTCCTTTTTAGAGTGGGTTTGAGCTGATTCTCGCTGCCCTGTTTATGCCAGTCTAGACACACTTGATTCCCTTACGGAGACATATCAGTACATAGGTTTTAAGATTCTGACTAGTCAGATCTATTCCTCTGCGGGAAATATGGGGTTTTGAGTCCCTTTCACTGAGGAAGGTGTAGGTCTTGTCTATTCCATAGTTGGTTTTTGGAACGGTACCTGTGCTTATATCAAACTCGGGTTTGATGCATCACCCCACCTCTCCTTCCCCCTTAAGCAGGCATAAGAGTGTTTTCTAAATGTGAGACTCTGTTCTCTTGCCTAACTCAGTTCATGTGTAGCCATGTTTACAGGATCTTCCTAAGTGATATCTTATGATAAGTTTCTTTTCCTGTGTGACTTCTTTCACTTAGAATCATCGTACCTGAATCCACTCATTTTGCTGCTACTGGTCTTATGACATTGATTTCGTGGCTGAGGGATATTCCATCGTACGTAAGTTCCACAATGTTTGGAACCATTTTTATATTTCCTGGGATATTTCAGGTGTACCCAGGTTGAGGTTCTTGTAAGCAGTGCAGCCCTCAATTAGGGGGTGGCTCTGTCTTATGGATTTTCAGTTTTCCCAAGGTATATTCCCTAGACTGGAAGTGCCCTTGGCTCTGTAGCTCTGTTGTTTACTTGCTTTAGGGAACACAATGCACTCCTCCAGTGAGGCAGTTGGCAACTTACATCCCGCCCATCAGCATAACAGGGCTCCCTGTTCTCCAGGGCCTGTCTTGCCTTTCTGGTTTTTTACACATTTTGTGGATGTCCCTTTTGACCGGTGGGATGTGATACTTCTTTGTAGTGCAGATTTGCATTGCCCGCTTGCTTGCTTGGCCAAAAACGGCGTATGCGTTTTCTCCTGAATATATTCAGGAGAAAACGCATATGCCCTTTTTGGCCAAGTGCATCATGGTCGAAGTTGTGCCCCTCTTCCTGTGCTTTACAGGCGATTCCAACGTACCTCTTGAAATCTGTTTCCTGCTATTCTGCCTTGCTTTCAAGTCCGCCTCGTTGCCTTCCCTCAACAGATTTTTGGACGATAGTTGGCCTTGATTACTCTGCCAGTTTGTGAATTGCTGTGCCCCTGAGCTCCATTTTTCAACTCGTTTCTTGTGAGCTGAACGCAAGTCCAAACTTTTGGTTCAGGACCTATACTGGTTCCCGGTGGGTGGCTGAGACTTTGGTTCATTCTTCTTCCTGCCGGGAAATTAGAGTGACATGTGCCCATCCAAATGCCTAGCAGCTACTCTCTCATTGGTTCTCCCTCTTCCCTTTCATCCTCTGCCAAATTGGCAACCTGTGCGAACCAGGAGCTTAAAGGGGCTGTCTCTGCAAGTTGGGAGATTGATAGGAAAGCAGTTGGAAAGTCAAACCGGAGCACCAGGATAGGGGCTCTTCGTTGAGTTTTAGAAACCTGTCGTATTCACAGTGTGTCCATTCTCTAGGTTTCCCGTACACGTTATAGCTGTAGTAATATTCCCTTCAACCTGGAGAGCTGGGACCCATGGAATGGGTGCCATGCATTATTGCTTTAAAGTGTCTGCATTTGCTCACCCAATCTCACCAATCCTCTCAGTCCCAAGTGTCCAGCCTTATGCCACATCCAGCTGTCATTGTAGATAGGGTCATTCCAGGTTGCATCAGAGACCCTGAAGGAATTGTAAAGAATTTCCCTGTTTCTTTGTTCTGTTTTTGAAATTCCTTTTTAGAGTGGGTTTGAGCTGATTCTCGGTGCCCTGTTTATGCCAGTCTAGACACACTTGATTCCCTTACGGAGACATATCAGTACATAGGTTTTAAGATTCTTACTAGTCAGATCTATTCCTCTGCGGGAAATATGGGGTTTTGAGTCCCTTTCACTGAGGAAGGTGTAGGTCTTGTCTATTCCATAGTTGGTTTTTGGAACGGTACCTGTGCTTATATCAAACTCGGGTTTGATGCATCACCCCACCTCTCCTTCCCCCTTAAGCAGGCATAAGAGTGTTTTCTAAATGTGAGACTCTGTTCTCTTGCCTAACTCAGTTCATGTGTAGCCATGTTTACAGGATCTTCCTAAGTGATATCTTATGATAAGTTTCTTTTCCTGTGTGACTTCTTTCACTTAGAATCATCGTACCTGAATCCACTCATTTTGCTGCTACTGGTCTTATGACATTGATTTCGTGGCTGAGGGATATTCCATCGTACGTAAGTTCCACAATGTTTGGAACCATTTTTATATTTCCTGGGATATTTCAGGTGTACCCAGGTTGAGGTTCTTGTAAGCAGTGCAGCCCTCAATTAGGGGGTGGCTCTGTCTTATGGATTTTCAGTTTTCCCAAGGTATATTCCCTAGACTGGAAGTGCCCTTGGCTCTGTAGCTCTGTTGTTTACTTGCTTTAGGGAACACAATGCACTCCTCCAGTGAGGCAGTTGGCAACTTACATCCCGCCCATCAGCATAACAGGGCTCCCTGTTCTCCAGGGCCTGTCTTGCCTTTCTGGTTTTTTACACATTTTGTGGATGTCCCTTTTGACCGGTGGGATGTGATACTTCTTTGTAGTGCAGATTTGCATTGCCCGCTTGCTTGCTTGGCCAAAAACGGCGTATGCGTTTTCTCCTGAATATATTCAGGAGAAAACGCATATGCCCTTTTTGGCCAAGTGCATCATGGTCGAAGTTGTGCCCCTCTTCCTGTGCTTTACAGGCGATTCCAACGTACCTCTTGAAATCTGTTTCCTGCTATTCTGCCTTGCTTTCAAGTCCGCCTCGTTGCCTTCCCTCAACAGATTTTTGGACGATAGTTGGCCTTGATTACTCTGCCAGTTTGTGAATTGCTGTGCCCCTGAGCTCCATTTTTCAACTCGTTTCTTGTGAGCTGAACGCAAGTCCAAACTTTTGGTTCAGGACCTATACTGGTTCCCGGTGGGTGGCTGAGACTTTGGTTCATTCTTCTTCCTGCCGGGAAATTAGAGTGACATGTGCCCATCCAAATGCCTAGCAGCTACTCTCTCATTGGTTCTCCCTCTTCCCTTTCATCCTCTGCCAAATTGGCAACCTGTGCGAACCAGGAGCTTAAAGGGGCTGTCTCTCCAAGTTGGGAGATTGATAGGAAAGCAGTTGGAAAGTCAAACCGGAGCACCAGGAGAGGGGCTCTTCGTTGAGTTTTAGAAACCTGTCGTATTCACAGTGTGTCCATTCTCTAGGTTTCCCGTACACGTTATAGCTGTAGTAATATTCCCTTCAACCTGGAGAGCTGGGACCCATGGAATGGGTGCCATGCATTATTGCTTTAAAGGGTCTGCATTTGCTCACCCAATCTCACCAATCCTCTCAGTCCCAAGTGTCCAGCCTTATGCCACATCCAGCTGTCATTGTAGATAGGGTCATTCCAGGTTGCATCAGAGACCCTGAAGGAATTGTGAAGAATTTCCCTGTTTCTTTGTTCTGTTTTTGAAATTCCTTTTTAGAGTGGGTTTGAGCTGATTCTCGGTGCCCTGTTTATGCCAGTCTAGACACACTTGATTCCCTTACGGAGACATATCAGTACATAGGTTTTAAGATTCTGACTAGTCAGATCTATTCCTCTGCGGGAAATATGGGGTTTTGAGTCCCTTTCACTGAGGAAGGTGTAGGTCTTGTCTATTCCATAGTTGGTTTTTGGAACGGTACCTGTGCTTATATCAAACTCGGGTTTGATGCATCACCCCACCTCTCCTTCCCCCTTAAGCAGGCATAAGAGTGTTTTCTAAATGTGAGACTCTGTTCTCTTGCCTAACTCAGTTCATGTGTAGCCATGTTTACAGGATCTTCCTAAGTGATATCTTATGATAAGTTTCTTTTCCTGTGTGACTTCTTTCACTTAGAATCATCATACCTGAATCCACTCATTTTGCTGCTACTGGTCTTATGACATTGATTTCGTGGCTGAGGGATATTCCATCGTACGTAAGTTCCACAATGTTTGGAACCATTTTTATATTTCCTGGGATATTTCAGGTGTACCCAGGTTGAGGTTCCTGTAAGCAGTGCAGCCCTCAATTAGGGGGTGGCTCTGTCTTATGGATTTTCAGTTTTCCCAAGGTATATTCCCTAGACTGGAAGTGCCCTTGGCTCTGTAGCTCTGTTGTTTACTTGTTTTAGGGAACACAATGCACTCCTCCAGTGAGGCAGTTGGCAACTTACATCCCGCCCATCAGCATAACAGGGCTCCCTGTTCTCCAGGGCCTGTCTTGCCTTTCTGGTTTTTTACACATTTTGTGGATGTCCCTTTTGACCGGTGGGAAGTGATACTTCTTTGTAGTGCAGATTTGCATTGCCCGCTTGCTTGCTTGGCCAAAAACGGCGTATGCATTTTCCCCTGAATATATTCAGGAGAAAACGCATACGCCCTTTTTGGCCAAGTGCATCATTCTCGAAGTTGTGCCCCTCTTCCTGTGCTTTACAGGCGATTCCAACGTACCTCTTGAAATCTGTTTCCTGCTATTCTGCCTCGCTTTCAAGTCCGCCTCGTTGCCTTCCCTCAACAGATTTTTGGACGATAGTTGGCCTTGATTACTCTGCCAGTTTGTGAATTGCTGTGCCCCTGAGCTCCATTTTTCAACTCGTTTTTTGTGAGCTGAACGCAAGTCCAAACTTTTGGTTCAGGACCTATACTGGTTCCCGGTGGGTGGCTGAGACTTTGGTTCATTCTTCTTCCTGCCGGGAAATTAGAGTGACATGTGCCCATCCAAATGCCTAGCAGCTACTCTCTCATTGGTTCTCCCTCTTCCCTTTCATCCTCTGCCAAATTGGCAACCTGTGCGAACCAGGAGCTTAAAGGGGCTGTCTCTCCAAGTTGGGAGATTGATAGGAAAGCAGTTGGAAAGTCAAACCGGAGCACCAGGAGAGGGGCTCTTCGTTGAGTTTTAGAAACCTGTCGTATTCACAGTGTGTCCATTCTCTAGGTTTCCCGTACACGTTATAGCTGTAGTAATATTCCCTTCAACCTGGAGAGCTGGGACCCATGGAATGGGTGCCATGCATTATTGCTTTAAAGGGTCTGCATTTGCTCACCCAATCTCACCAATCCTCTCAGTCCCAAGTGTCCAGCCTTATGCCACATCCAGCTGTCATTGTAGATAGGGTCATTCCAGGTTGCATCAGAGACCCTGAAGGAATTGTGAAGAATTTCCCTGTTTCTTTGTTCTGTTTTTGAAATTCCTTTTTAGAGTGGGTTTGAGCTGATTCTCGCTGCCCTGTTTATGCCAGTCTAGACACACTTGATTCCCTTACGGAGACATATCAGTACATAGGTTTTAAGATTCTGACTAGTCAGATCTATTCCTCTGCGGGAAATATGGGGTTTTGAGTCCCTTTCACTGAGGAAGGTGTAGGTCTTGTCTATTCCATAGTTGGTTTTTGGAACGGTACCTGTGCTTATATCAAACTCGGGTTTGATGCATCACCCCACCTCTCCTTCCCCCTTAAGCAGGCATAAGAGTGTTTTCTAAATGTGAGACTCTGTTCTCTT
Source organism: Mesoplodon mirus (assembly GCF_964341445.2). Lineage (NCBI taxonomy): Eukaryota > Metazoa > Chordata > Mammalia > Artiodactyla > Ziphiidae > Mesoplodon > Mesoplodon mirus. The sequence continues at coordinate 257,511 of NW_028295637.1, forward strand.
GCCTAACTCAGTTCATGTGTAGCCATGTTTACAGGATCTTCCTAAGTGATATCTTATGATAAGTTTCTTTTCCTGTGTGACTTCTTTCACTTAGAATCATCGTACCTGAATCCACTCATTTTGCTGCTACTGGTCTTATGACATTGATTTCGTGGCTGAGGGATATTCCATCGTACGTAAGTTCCACAATGTTTGGAACCATTTTTATATTTCCTGGGATACTTCAGGTGTACCCAGGTTGAGGTTCCTGTAAGCAGTGCAGCCCTCAATTTGGGGGTGGCTCTGTCTTATGGATTTTCAGTTTTCCCAAGGTATATTCCCTAGACTGGAAGTGCCCTTGGCTCTGTAGCTCTGTTGTTTACTTGCTTTAGGGAACACAATGCACTCCTCCAGTGAGGCAGTTGGCAACTTACATCCCGCCCATCAGCATAACAGGGCTCCCTGTTCTCCAGGGCCTGTCTTGCCTTTCTGGTTTTTTACACATTTTGTGGATGTCCCTTTTGACCGGTGGGAAGTGATACTTCTTTGTAGTGCAGATTTGCATTGCCCGCTTGCTTGCTTGGCCAAAAACGGCGTATGCGTTTTCTCCTGAATATATTCAGGAGAAAACGCATACGCCCTTTTTGGCCAAGTGCATCATTCTCGAAGTTGTGCCCCTCTTCCTGTGCTTTACAGGCGATTCCAACGTACCTCTTGAAATCTGTTTCCTGCTATTCTGCCTCGCTTTCAAGTCCGCCTCGTTGCCTTCCCTCAACAGATTTTTGGACGATAGTTGGCCTTGATTACTCTGCCAGTTTGTGAATTGCTGTGCCCCTGAGCTCCATTTTTCAACTCGTTTTTTGTGAGCTGAACGCAAGTCCAAACTTTTGGTTCAGGACCTATACTGGTTCCCGGTGGGTGGCTGAGACTTTGGTTCATTCTTCTTCCTGCCGGGAAATTAGAGTGACATGTGCCCATCCAAATGCCTAGCAGCTACTCTCTCATTGGTTCTCCCTCTTCCCTTTCATCCTCTGCCAAATTGGCAACCTGTGCGAACCAGGAGCTTAAAGGGGCTGTCTCTCCAAGTTGGGAGATTGATAGGAAAGCAGTTGGAAAGTCAAACCGGAGCACCAGGAGAGGGGCTCTTCGTTGAGTTTTAGAAACCTGTCGTATTCACAGTGTGTCCATTCTCTAGGTTTCCCGTACACGTTATAGCTGTAGTAATATTCCCTTCAACCTGGAGAGCTGGGACCCATGGAATGGGTGCCATGCATTATTGCTTTAAAGGGTCTGCATTTGCTCACCCAATCTCACCAATCCTCTCAGTCCCAAGTGTCCAGCCTTATGCCACATCCAGCTGTCATTGTAGATAGGGTCATTCCAGGTTGCATCAGAGACCCTGAAGGAATTGTGAAGAATTTCCCTGTTTCTTTGTTCTGTTTTTGAAATTCCTTTTTAGAGTGGGTTTGAGCTGATTCTCGCTGCCCTGTTTATGCCAGTCTAGACACACTTGATTCCCTTACGGAGACATATCAGTACATAGGTTTTAAGATTCTGACTAGTCAGATCTATTCCTCTGCGGGAAATATGGGGTTTTGAGTCCCTTTCACTGAGGAAGGTGTAGGTCTTGTCTATTCCATAGTTGGTTTTTGGAACGGTACCTGTGCTTATATCAAACTCGGGTTTGATGCATCACCCCACCTCTCCTTCCCCCTTAAGCAGGCATAAGAGTGTTTTCTAAATGTGAGACTCTGTTCTCTTGCCTAACTCAGTTCATGTGTAGCCATGTTTACAGGATCTTCCTAAGTGATATCTTATGATAAGTTTCTTTTCCTGTGTGACTTCTTTCACTTAGAATCATCGTACCTGAATCCACTCATTTTGCTGCTACTGGTCTTATGACATTGATTTCGTGGCTGAGGGATATTCCATCGTACGTAAGTTCCACAATGTTTGGAACCATTTTTATATTTCCTGGGATACTTCAGGTGTACCCAGGTTGAGGTTCCTGTAAGCAGTGCAGCCCTCAATTTGGGGGTGGCTCTGTCTTATGGATTTTCAGTTTTCCCAAGGTATATTCCCTAGACTGGAAGTGCCCTTGGCTCTGTAGCTCTGTTGTTTACTTGCTTTAGGGAACACAATGCACTCCTCCAGTGAGGCAGTTGGCAACTTACATCCCGCCCATCAGCATAACAGGGCTCCCTGTTCTCCAGGGCCTGTCTTGCCTTTCTGGTTTTTTACACATTTTGTGGATGTCCCTTTTGACCGGTGGGAAGTGATACTTCTTTGTAGTGCAGATTTGCATTGCCCGCTTGCTTGCTTGGCCAAAAACGGCGTATGCGTTTTCTCCTGAATATATTCAGGAGAAAACGCATACGCCCTTTTTGGCCAAGTGCATCATTCTCGAAGTTGTGCCCCTCTTCCTGTGCTTTACAGGCGATTCCAACGTACCTCTTGAAATCTGTTTCCTGCTATTCTGCCTCGCTTTCAAGTCCGCCTCGTTGCCTTCCCTCAACAGATTTTTGGACGATAGTTGGCCTTGATTACTCTGCCAGTTTGTGAATTGCTATGCCCCTGAGCTCCATTTTTCAACTCGTTTCTTGTGAGCTGAACGCAAGTCCAAACTTTTGGTTCAGGACCTATACTGGTTCCCGGTGGGTGGCTGAGACTTTGGTTCATTCTTCTTCCTGCCGGGAAATTAGAGTGACATGTGCCCATCCAAATGCCTAGCAGCTACTCTCTCATTGGTTCTCCCTCTTCCCTTTCATCCTCTGCCAAATTGGCAACCTGTGCGAACCAGGAGCTTAAAGGGGCTGTCTCTCCAAGTTGGGAGATTGATAGGAAAGCAGTTGGAAAGTCAAACCGGAGCACCAGGAGAGGGGCTCTTCGTTGAGTTTTAGAAACCTGTCGTATTCACAGTGTGTCCATTCTCTAGGTTTCCCGTACACGTTATAGCTGTAGTAATATTCCCTTCAACCTGGAGAGCTGGGACCCATGGAATGGGTGCCATGCATTATTGCTTTAAAGGGTCTGCATTTGCTCACCCAATCTCACCAATCCTCTCAGTCCCAAGTGTCCAGCCTTATGCCACATCCAGCTGTCATTGTAGATAGGGTCATTCCAGGTTGCATCAGAGACCCTGAAGGAATTGTGAAGAATTTCCCTGTTTCTTTGTTCTGTTTTTGAAATTCCTTTTTAGAGTGGGTTTGAGCTGATTCTCGCTGCCCTGTTTATGCCAGTCTAGACACACTTGATTCCCTTACGGAGACATATCAGTACATAGGTTTTAAGATTCTGACTAGTCAGATCTATTCCTCTGCGGGAAATATGGGGTTTTGAGTCCCTTTCACTGAGGAAGGTGTAGGTCTTGTCTATTCCATAGTTGGTTTTTGGAACGGTACCTGTGCTTATATCAAACTCGGGTTTGATGCATCACCCCACCTCTCCTTCCCCCTTAAGCAGGCATAAGAGTGTTTTCTAAATGTGAGACTCTGTTCTCTTGCCTAACTCAGTTCATGTGTAGCCATGTTTACAGGATCTTCCTAAGTGATATCTTATGATAAGTTTCTTTTCCTGTGTGACTTCTTTCACTTAGAATCATCGTACCTGAATCCACTCATTTTGCTGCTACTGGTCTTATGACATTGATTTCGTGGCTGAGGGATATTCCATCGTACGTAAGTTCCACAATGTTTGGAACCATTTTTATATTTCCTGGGATACTTCAGGTGTACCCAGGTTGAGGTTCCTGTAAGCAGTGCAGCCCTCAATTTGGGGGTGGCTCTGTCTTATGGATTTTCAGTTTTCCCAAGGTATATTCCCTAGACTGGAAGTGCCCTTGGCTCTGTAGCTCTGTTGTTTACTTGCTTTAGGGAACACAATGCACTCCTCCAGTGAGGCAGTTGGCAACTTACATCCCGCCCATCAGCATAACAGGGCTCCCTGTTCTCCAGGGCCTGTCTTGCCTTTCTGGTTTTTTACACATTTTGTGGATGTCCCTTTTGACCGGTGGGAAGTGATACTTCTTTGTAGTGCAGATTTGCATTGCCCGCTTGCTTGCTTGGCCAAAAACGGCGTATGCGTTTTCTCCTGAATATATTCAGGAGAAAACGCATACGCCCTTTTTGGCCAAGTGCATCATTCTCGAAGTTGTGCCCCTCTTCCTGTGCTTTACAGGCGATTCCAACGTACCTCTTGAAATCTGTTTCCTGCTATTCTGCCTCGCTTTCAAGTCCGCCTCGTTGCCTTCCCTCAACAGATTTTTGGACGATAGTTGGCCTTGATTACTCTGCCAGTTTGTGAATTGCTATGCCCCTGAGCTCCATTTTTCAACTCGTTTCTTGTGAGCTGAACGCAAGTCCAAACTTTTGGTTCAGGACCTATACTGGTTCCCGGTGGGTGGCTGAGACTTTGGTTCATTCTTCTTCCTGCCGGGAAATTAGAGTGACATGTGCCCATCCAAATGCCTAGCAGCTACTCTCTCATTGGTTCTCCCTCTTCCCTTTCATCCTCTGCCAAATTGGCAACCTGTGCGAACCAGGAGCTTAAAGGGGCTGTCTCTCCAAGTTGGGAGATTGATAGGAAAGCAGTTGGAAAGTCAAACCGGAGCACCAGGAGAGGGGCTCTTCGTTGAGTTTTAGAAACCTGTCGTATTCACAGTGTGTCCATTCTCTAGGTTTCCCGTACACGTTATAGCTGTAGTAATATTCCCTTCAACCTGGAGAGCTGGGACCCATGGAATGGGTGCCATGCATTATTGCTTTAAAGGGTCTGCATTTGCTCACCCAATCTCACCAATCCTCTCAGTCCCAAGTGTCCAGCCTTATGCCACATCCAGCTGTCATTGTAGATAGGGTCATTCCAGGTTGCATCAGAGACCCTGAAGGAATTGTGAAGAATTTCCCTGTTTCTTTGTTCTGTTTTTGAAATTCCTTTTTAGAGTGGGTTTGAGCTGATTCTCGCTGCCCTGTTTATGCCAGTCTAGACACACTTGATTCCCTTACGGAGACATATCAGTACATAGGTTTTAAGATTCTGACTAGTCAGATCTATTCCTCTGCGGGAAATATGGGGTTTTGAGTCCCTTTCACTGAGGAAGGTGTAGGTCTTGTCTATTCCATAGTTGGTTTTTGGAACGGTACCTGTGCTTATATCAAACTCGGGTTTGATGCATCACCCCACCTCTCCTTCCCCCTTAAGCAGGCATAAGAGTGTTTTCTAAATGTGAGACTCTGTTCTCTTGCCTAACTCAGTTCATGTGTAGCCATGTTTACAGGATCTTCCTAAGTGATATCTTATGATAAGTTTCTTTTCCTGTGTGACTTCTTTCACTTAGAATCATCGTACCTGAATCCACTCATTTTGCTGCTACTGGTCTTATGACATTGATTTCGTGGCTGAGGGATATTCCATCGTACGTAAGTTCCACAATGTTTGGAACCATTTTTATATTTCCTGGGATACTTCAGGTGTACCCAGGTTGAGGTTCCTGTAAGCAGTGCAGCCCTCAATTTGGGGGTGGCTCTGTCTTATGGATTTTCAGTTTTCCCAAGGTATATTCCCTAGACTGGAAGTGCCCTTGGCTCTGTAGCTCTGTTGTTTACTTGCTTTAGGGAACACAATGCACTCCTCCAGTGAGGCAGTTGGCAACTTACATCCCGCCCATCAGCATAACAGGGCTCCCTGTTCTCCAGGGCCTGTCTTGCCTTTCTGGTTTTTTACACATTTTGTGGATGTCCCTTTTGACCGGTGGGAAGTGATACTTCTTTGTAGTGCAGATTTGCATTGCCCGCTTGCTTGCTTGGCCAAAAACGGCGTATGCATTTTCCCCTGAATATATTCAGGAGAAAACGCATACGCCCTTTTTGGCCAAGTGCATCATTCTCGAAGTTGTGCCCCTCTTCCTGTGCTTTACAGGCGATTCCAACGTACCTCTTGAAATCTGTTTCCTGCTATTCTGCCTCGCTTTCAAGTCCGCCTCGTTGCCTTCCCTCAACAGATTTTTGGACGATAGTTGGCCTTGATTACTCTGCCAGTTTGTGAATTGCTGTGCCCCTGAGCTCCATTTTTCAACTCGTTTTTTGTGAGCTGAACGCAAGTCCAAACTTTTGGTTCAGGACCTATACTGGTTCCCGGTGGGTGGCTGAGACTTTGGTTCATTCTTCTTCCTGCCGGGAAATTAGAGTGACATGTGCCCATCCAAATGCCTAGCAGCTACTCTCTCATTGGTTCTCCCTCTTCCCTTTCATCCTCTGCCAAATTGGCAACCTGTGCGAACCAGGAGCTTAAAGGGGCTGTCTCTCCAAGTTGGGAGATTGATAGGAAAGCAGTTGGAAAGTCAAACCGGAGCACCAGGAGAGGGGCTCTTCGTTGAGTTTTAGAAACCTGTCGTATTCACAGTGTGTCCATTCTCTAGGTTTCCCGTACACGTTATAGCTGTAGTAATATTCCCTTCAACCTGGAGAGCTGGGACCCATGGAATGGGTGCCATGCATTATTGCTTTAAAGGGTCTGCATTTGCTCACCCAATCTCACCAATCCTCTCAGTCCCAAGTGTCCAGCCTTATGCCACATCCAGCTGTCATTGTAGATAGGGTCATTCCAGGTTGCATCAGAGACCCTGAAGGAATTGTGAAGAATTTCCCTGTTTCTTTGTTCTGTTTTTGAAATTCCTTTTTAGAGTGGGTTTGAGCTGATTCTCGCTGCCCTGTTTATGCCAGTCTAGACACACTTGATTCCCTTACGGAGACATATCAGTACATAGGTTTTAAGATTCTGACTAGTCAGATCTATTCCTCTGCGGGAAATATGGGGTTTTGAGTCCCTTTCACTGAGGAAGGTGTAGGTCTTGTCTATTCCATAGTTGGTTTTTGGAACGGTACCTGTGCTTATATCAAACTCGGGTTTGATGCATCACCCCACCTCTCCTTCCCCCTTAAGCAGGCATAAGAGTGTTTTCTAAATGTGAGACTCTGTTCTCTTGCCTAACTCAGTTCATGTGTAGCCATGTTTACAGGATCTTCCTAAGTGATATCTTATGATAAGTTTCTTTTCCTGTGTGACTTCTTTCACTTAGAATCATCGTACCTGAATCCACTCATTTTGCTGCTACTGGTCTTATGACATTGATTTCGTGGCTGAGGGATATTCCATCGTACGTAAGTTCCACAATGTTTGGAACCATTTTTATATTTCCTGGGATACTTCAGGTGTACCCAGGTTGAGGTTCCTGTAAGCAGTGCAGCCCTCAATTTGGGGGTGGCTCTGTCTTATGGATTTTCAGTTTTCCCAAGGTATATTCCCTAGACTGGAAGTGCCCTTGGCTCTGTAGCTCTGTTGTTTACTTGCTTTAGGGAACACAATGCACTCCTCCAGTGAGGCAGTTGGCAACTTACATCCCGCCCATCAGCATAACAGGGCTCCCTGTTCTCCAGGGCCTGTCTTGCCTTTCTGGTTTTTTACACATTTTGTGGATGTCCCTTTTGACCGGTGGGAAGTGATACTTCTTTGTAGTGCAGATTTGCATTGCCCGCTTGCTTGCTTGGCCAAAAACGGCGTATGCGTTTTCTCCTGAATATATTCAGGAGAAAACGCATACGCCCTTTTTGGCCAAGTGCATCATTCTCGAAGTTGTGCCCCTCTTCCTGTGCTTTACAGGCGATTCCAACGTACCTCTTGAAATCTGTTTCCTGCTATTCTGCCTCGCTTTCAAGTCCGCCTCGTTGCCTTCCCTCAACAGATTTTTGGACGATAGTTGGCCTTGATTACTCTGCCAGTTTGTGAATTGCTGTGCCCCTGAGCTCCATTTTTCAACTCGTTTCTTGTGAGCTGAACGCAAGTCCAAACTTTTGGTTCAGGACCTATACTGGTTCCCGGTGGGTGGCTGAGACTTTGGTTCATTCTTCTTCCTGCCGGGAAATTAGAGTGACATGTGCCCATCCAAATGCCTAGCAGCTACTCTCTCATTGGTTCTCCCTCTTCCCTTTCATCCTCTGCCAAATTGGCAACCTGTGCGAACCAGGAGCTTAAAGGGGCTGTCTCTCCAAGTTGGGAGATTGATAGGAAAGCAGTTGGAAAGTCAAACCGGAGCACCAGGAGAGGGGCTCTTCGTTGAGTTTTAGAAACCTGTCGTATTCACAGTGTGTCCATTCTCTAGGTTTCCCGTACACGTTATAGCTGTAGTAATATTCCCTTCAACCTGGAGAGCTGGGACCCATGGAATGGGTGCCATGCATTATTGCTTTAAAGGGTCTGCATTTGCTCACCCAATCTCACCAATCCTCTCAGTCCCAAGTGTCCAGCCTTATGCCACATCCAGCTGTCATTGTAGATAGGGTCATTCCAGGTTGCATCAGAAACCCTGAAGGAATTGTGAAGAATTTCCCTGTTTCTTTGTTCTGTTTTTGAAATTCCTTTTTAGAGTGGGTTTGAGCTGATTCTCGGTGCCCTGTTTATGCCAGTCTAGACACACTTGATTCCCTTACGGAGACATATCAGTACATAGGTTTTAAGTTTCTTACTAGTCAGATCTATTCCTCTGCGGGAAATATGGGGTTTTGAGTCCCTTTCACTGAGGAAGGTGTAGGTCTTGTCTATTCCATAGTTGGTTTTTGGAACGGTACCTGTGCTTATATCAAACTCGGGTTTGATGCATCACCCCACCTCTCCTTCCCCCTTAAGCAGGCATAAGAGTGTTTTCTAAATGTGAGACTCTGTTCTCTTGCCTAACTCAGTTCATGTGTAGCCAAGTTTACAGGATCTTCCTAAGTGATATCTTATGATAAGTTTCTTTTCCTGTGTGACTTCTTTCACTTAGAATCATCGTACCTGAATCCACTCATTTTGCTGCTACTGGTCTTATGACATTGATTTCGTGGCTGAGGGATATTCCATCGTACGTAAGTTCCACAATGTTTGGAACCATTTTTATATTTCCTGGGATATTTCAGGTGTACCCAGGTTGAGGTTCCTGTAAGCAGTGCAGCCCTCATTTAGGGGGTGGCTCTGTCTTATGGATTTTCAGTTTTCCCAAGGTATATTCCCTAGACTGGAAGTGCCCTTGGCTCTGTAACTCTGTTGTTTACTTGCTTTAGGGAACACAATGCACTCCTCCAGTGAGGCAGTTGGCAACTTACATCCCGCCCATCAGCATAACAGGGCTCCCTGTTCTCCAGGGCCTGTCTTGCCTTTCTGGTTTTTTACACATTTTGTGGATGTCCCTTTTGACCGGTGGGAAGTGATACTTCTTTGTAGTGCAGATTTGCATTGCCCGCTTGCTTGCTTGGCCAAAAACGGCATATGCGTTTTCTCCTGAATATATTCAGGTGAAAACGCATACGCCCTTTTTGGCCAAGTGCATCATTGTCGAAGTTGTGCCCCTCTTCCTGTGCTTTACAGGCGATTCCAACGTACCTCTTGAAATCTGTTTCCTGCTATTCTGCCTCGCTTTCAAGTCCGCCTCGTTGCCTTCCCTCAACAGATTTTTGGACGATAGTTGGCCTTGATTACTCTGCCAGTTTGTGAATTGCTGTGCCCCTGAGCTCCATTTTTCAACTCGTTTCTTGTGAGCTGAACGCAAGTCCAAACTTTTGGTTCAGGACCTATACTGGTTCCCGGTGGGTGGCTGAGACTTTGGTTCATTCTTCTTCCTGCCGGGAAATTAGAGTGACTTGTGCCCATCCAAATGCCTAGCAGCTACTCTCTCATTGGTTCTCCCTCTTCCCTTTCATCCTCTGCCAAATTGGCAACCTGTGCGAACCAGGAGCTTAAAGGGGCTGTCTCTCCAAGTTGGGAGATTGATAGGAAAGCAGTTGGAAAGTCAAACCGGAGCACCAGGAGAGGGGCTCTTCGTTGAGTTTTAGAAACCTGTCGTATTCACAGTGTGTCCATTCTCTAGGTTTCCCGTACACGTTATAGCTGTAGTAATATTCCCTTCAACCTGGAGAGCTGGGACCCATGGAATGGGTGCCATGCATTATTGCTTTAAAGGGTCTGCATTTGCTCACCCAATCTCACCAATCCTCTCAGTCCCAAGTGTCCAGCCTTATGCCACATCCAGCTGTCATTGTAGATAGGGTCATTCCAGGTTGCATCAGAGACCCTGAAGGAATTGTAAAGAATTTCCCTGTTTCTTTGTTCTGTTTTTGAAATTCCTTTTTAGAGTGGGTTTGAGCTGATTCTCGCTGCCATGTTTATGCCAGTCTAGACACACTTGATTCCATTACGGAGATATATCAATGCATAGGTTTTAAGATTCTTACTAGTCAGATCTATTCCTCTGCGGGAAATATGGGGTTTTGAGTCCCTTTCACTGAGGAAGGTGGAGGTCTTGTCTATTCCATAGTTGGTTTTTGGAACGGTACCTGTGCTTATATCAAACTCGGGTTTGATGCATGACCCCACCTCTCCTTCCCCCTTAAGCAGGCATAAGAGTGTTTTCTAAATGTGAGACTCTGTTCTCTTGCCTAACTCAGTTCATGTGTAGCCATGTTTACAGGATCTTCCTAAGTGATATCTTATGATAAGTTTCTTTTCCTGTGTGACTTCTTTCACTTAGAATCATCGTACCTGAATCCACTCATTTTGCTGCTACTGGTCTTATGACATTGATTTCGTGGCTGAGGGATATTCCATCGTACGTAAGTTCCACAATGTTTGGAACCATTTTTATATTTCCTGGGATACTTCAGGTGTACCCAGGTTGAGGTTCCTGTAAGCAGTGCAGCCCTCAATTTGGGGGTGGCTCTGTCTTATGGATTTTCAGTTTTCCCAAGGTATATTCCCTAGACTGGAAGTGCCCTTGGCTCTGTAGCTCTGTTGTTTACTTGCTTTAGGGAACACAATGCACTCCTCCAGTGAGGCAGTTGGCAACTTACATCCCGCCCATCAGCATAACAGGGCTCCCTGTTCTCCAGGGCCTGTCTTGCCTTTCTGGTTTTTTACACATTTTGTGGATGTCCCTTTTGACCGGTGGGAAGTGATACTTCTTTGTAGTGCAGATTTGCATTGCCCGCTTGCTTGCTTGGCCAAAAACGGCGTATGCGTTTTCTCCTGAATATATTCAGGAGAAAACGCATACGCCCTTTTTGGCCAAGTGCATCATTCTCGAAGTTGTGCCCCTCTTCCTGTGCTTTACAGGCGATTCCAACGTACCTCTTGAAATCTGTTTCCTGCTATTCTGCCTCGCTTTCAAGTCCGCCTCGTTGCCTTCCCTCAACAGATTTTTGGACGATAGTTGGCCTTGATTACTCTGCCAGTTTGTGAATTGCTGTGCCCCTGAGCTCCATTTTTCAACTCGTTTCTTGTGAGCTGAACGCAAGTCCAAACTTTTGGTTCAGGACCTATACTGGTTACCGGTGGGTGGCTGAGACTTTGGTTCATTCTTCTTCCTGCCGGGAAATTAGAGTGACATGTGCCCATCCAAATGCCTAGCAGCTACTCTCTCATTGGTTCTCCCTCTTCCCTTTCATCCTCTGCCAAATTGGCAACCTGTGCGAACCAGGAGCTTAAAGGGGCTGTCTCTCCAATTTGGGAGATTGATAGGAAAGCAGTTGGAAAGTCAAACCGGAGCACCAGGAGAGGTGCTCTTCGTTGAGTTTTAGAAACCTGTCGTATTCACAGTGTGTCCATTCTCTAGGTTTCCCGTACACGTTATAGCTGTAGTAATATTCCCTTCAACCTGAAGAGCTGGGACCCATGGAATGGGTGCCATGCATTATTGCTTTAAAGGGTCTGCATTTGCTCACCCAATCTCACCAATCCTCTCAGTCCCAAGTGTCCAGCCTTATGCCACATCCAGCTGTCATTGTAGATAGGGTCATTCCAGGTTGCATCAGAAACCCTGAAGGAATTGTGAAGAATTTCCCTGTTTCTTTGTTCTGTTTTTGAAATTCCTTTTTAGAGTGGGTTTGAGCTGATTCTCGGTGCCCTGTTTATGCCAGTCTAGACACACTTGATTCCCTTACGGAGACATATCAGTACATAGGTTTTAAGTTTCTTACTAGTCAGATCTATTCCTCTGCGGGAAATATGGGGTTTTGAGTCCCTTTCACTGAGGAAGGTGTAGGTCTTGTCTATTCCATAGTTGGTTTTTGGAACGGTACCTGTGCTTATATCAAACTCGGGTTTGATGCATCACCCCACCTCTCCTTCCCCCTTAAGCAGGCATAAGAGTGTTTTCTAAATGTGAGACTCTGTTCTCTTGCCTAACTCAGTTCATGTGTAGCCATGTTTACAGGATCTTCCTAAGTGATATCTTATGATAAGTTTCTTTTCCTGTGTGACTTCTTTCACTTAGAATCATCGTACCTGAATCCACTCATTTTGCTGCTACTGGTCTTATGACATTGATTTCGTGGCTGAGGGATATTCCATCGTACGTAAGTTCCACAATGTTTGGAACCATTTTTATATTTCCTGGGATATTTCAGGTGTACCCAGGTTGAGGTTCCTGTAAGCAGTGCAGCCCTCATTTAGGGGGTGGCTCTGTCTTATGGATTTTCAGTTTTCCCAAGGTATATTCCCTAGACTGGAAGTGCCCTTGGCTCTGTAACTCTGTTGTTTACTTGCTTTAGGGAACACAATGCACTCCTCCAGTGAGGCAGTTGGCAACTTACATCCCGCCCATCAGCATAACAGGGCTCCCTGTTCTCCAGGGCCTGTCTTGCCTTTCTGGTTTTTTACACATTTTGTGGATGTCCCTTTTGACCGGTGGGAAGTGATACTTCTTTGTAGTGCAGATTTGCATTGCCCGCTTGCTTGCTTGGCCAAAAACGGCATATGCGTTTTCTCCTGAATATATTCAGGTGAAAACGCATACGCCCTTTTTGGCCAAGTGCATCATTGTCGAAGTTGTGACCCTCTTCCTGTGCTTTACAGGCGATTCCAACGTACCTCTTGAAATCTGTTTCCTGCTATTCTGCCTCGCTTTCAAGTCCGCCTCGTTGCCTTCCCTCAACAGATTTTTGGACGATAGTTGGCCTTGATTACTCTGCCAGTTTGTGAATTGCTGTGCCCCTGAGCTCCATTTTTCAACTCGTTTCTTGTGAGCTGAACGCAAGTCCAAACTTTTGGTTCAGGACCTATACTGGTTCCCGGTGGGTGGCTGAGACTTTGGTTCATTCTTCTTCCTGCCGGGAAATTAGAGTGACATGTGCCCATCCAAATGCCTAGCAGCTACTCTCTCATTGGTTCTCCCTCTTCCCTTTCATCCTCTGCCAAATTGGCAACCTGTGCGAACCAGGAGCTTAAAGGGGCTGTCTCTCCAAGTTGGGAGATTGATAGGAAAGCAGTTGGAAAGTCAAACCGGAGCACCAGGAGAGGGGCTCTTCGTTGAGTTTTAGAAACCTGTCGTATTCACAGTGTGTCCATTCTCTAGGTTTCCCGTACACGTTATAGCTGTAGTAATATTCCCTTCAACCTGGAGAGCTGGGACCCATGGAATGGGTGCCATGCATTATTGCTTTAAAGGGTCTGCATTTGCTCACCCAATCTCACCAATCCTCTCAGTCCCAAGTGTCCAGCCTTATGCCACATCCAGCTGTCATTGTAGATAGGGTCATTCCAGGTTGCATCAGAGACCCTGAAGGAATTGTGAAGAATTTCCCTGTTTCTTTGTTCTGTTTTTGAAATTCCTTTTTAGAGTGGGTTTGAGCTGATTCTCGGTGCCCTGTTTATGCCAGTCTAGACACACTTGATTCCCTTACGGAGACATATCAGTACATAGGTTTTAAGATTCTGACTAGTCAGATCTATTCCTCTGCGGGAAATATGGGGTTTTGAGTCCCTTTCACTGAGGAAGGTGTAGGTCTTGTCTATTCCATAGTTGGTTTTTGGAACGGTACCTGTGCTTATATCAAACTCGGGTTTGATGCATCACCCCACCTCTCCTTCCCCCTTAAGCAGGCATAAGAGTGTTTTCTAAATGTGAGACTCTGTTCTCTTGCCTAACTCAGTTCATGTGTAGCCATGTTTACAGGATCTTCCTAAGTGATATCTTATGATAAGTTTCTTTTCCTGTGTGACTTCTTTCACTTAGAATCATCATACCTGAATCCACTCATTTTGCTGCTACTGGTCTTATGACATTGATTTCGTGGCTGAGGGATATTCCATCGTACGTAAGTTCCACAATGTTTGGAACCATTTTTATATTTCCTGGGATATTTCAGGTGTACCCAGGTTGAGGTTCCTGTAAGCAGTGCAGCCCTCAATTAGGGGGTGGCTCTGTCTTATGGATTTTCAGTTTTCCCAAGGTATATTCCCTAGACTGGAAGTGCCCTTGGCTCTGTAGCTCTGTTGTTTACTTGCTTTAGGGAACACAATGCACTCCTCCAGTGAGGCAGTTGGCAACTTACATCCCGCCCATCAGCATAACAGGGCTCCCTGTTCTCCAGGGCCTGTCTTGCCTTTCTGGTTTTTTACACATTTTGTGGATGTCCCTTTTGACCGGTGGGAAGTGATACTTCTTTGTAGTGCAGATTTGCATTGCCCGCTTGCTTGCTTGGCCAAAAACGGCGTATGCGTTTTCTCCTGAATATATTCAGGAGAAAACGCATACGCCCTTTTTGGCCAAGTGCATCATTCTCGAAGTTGTGCCCCTCTTCCTGTGCTTTACAGGCGATTCCAACGTACCTCTTGAAATCTGTTTCCTGCTATTCTGCCTCGCTTTCAAGTCCGCCTCGTTGCCTTCCCTCAACAGATTTTTGGACGATAGTTGGCCTTGATTACTCTGCCAGTTTGTGAATTGCTGTGCCCCTGAGCTCCATTTTTCAACTCGTTTCTTGTGAGCTGAACGCAAGTCCAAACTTTTGGTTCAGGACCTATACTGGTTCCCGGTGGGTGGCTGAGACTTTGGTTCATTCTTCTTCCTGCCGGGAAATTAGAGTGACATGTGCCCATCCAAATGCCTAGCAGCTACTCTCTCATTGGTTCTCCCTCTTCCCTTTCATCCTCTGCCAAATTGGCAACCTGTGCGAACCAGGAGCTTAAAGGGGCTGTCTCTCCAAGTTGGGAGATTGATAGGAAAGCAGTTGGAAAGTCAAACCGGAGCACCAGGAGAGGGGCTCTTCGTTGAGTTTTAGAAACCTGTCGTATTCACAGTGTGTCCATTCTCTAGGTTTCCCGTACACGTTATAGCTGTAGTAATATTCCCTTCAACCTGGAGAGCTGGGACCCATGGAATGGGTGCCATGCATTATTGCTTTAAAGGGTCTGCATTTGCTCACCCAATCTCACCAATCCTCTCAGTCCCAAGTGTCCAGCCTTATGCCACATCCAGCTGTCATTGTAGATAGGGTCATTCCAGGTTGCATCAGAGACCCTGAAGGAATTGTGAAGAATTTCCCTGTTTCTTTGTTCTGTTTTTGAAATTCCTTTTTAGAGTGGGTTTGAGCTGATTCTCGCTGCCCTGTTTATGCCAGTCTAGACACACTTGATTCCCTTACGGAGACATATCAGTACATAGGTTTTAAGATTCTGACTAGTCAGATCTATTCCTCTGCGGGAAATATGGGGTTTTGAGTCCCTTTCACTGAGGAAGGTGTAGGTCTTGTCTATTCCATAGTTGGTTTTTGGAACGGTACCTGTGCTTATATCAAACTCGGGTTTGATGCATCACCCCACCTCTCCTTCCCCCTTAAGCAGGCATAAGAGTGTTTTCTAAATGTGAGACTCTGTTCTCTTGCCTAACTCAGTTCATGTGTAGCCATGTTTACAGGATCTTCCTAAGTGATATCTTATGATAAGTTTCTTTTCCTGTGTGACTTCTTTCACTTAGAATCATCGTACCTGAATCCACTCATTTTGCTGCTACTGGTCTTATGACATTGATTTCGTGGCTGAGGGATATTCCATCGTACGTAAGTTCCACAATGTTTGGAACCATTTTTATATTTCCTGGGATATTTCAGGTGTACCCAGGTTGAGGTTCCTGTAAGCAGTGCAGCCCTCAATTAGGGGGTGGCTCTGTCTTATGGATTTTCAGTTTTCCCAAGGTATATTCCCTAGACTGGAAGTGCCCTTGGCTCTGTAGCTCTGTTGTTTACTTGCTTTAGGGAACACAATGCACTCCTCCAGTGAGGCAGTTGGCAACTTACATCCCGCCCATCAGCATAACAGGGCTCCCTGTTCTCCAGGGCCTGTCTTGCCTTTCTGGTTTTTTACACATTTTGTGGATGTCCCTTTTGACCGGTGGGAAGTGATACTTCTTTGTAGTGCAGATTTGCATTGCCCGCTTGCTTGCTTGGCCAAAAATGGCGTATGCGTTTTCTCCTGAATATATTCAGGAGAAAACGCATACGCCCTTTTTGGCCAAGTGCATCATTGTCGAAGTTGTGCCCCTCTTCCTGTGCTTTACAGGCGATTCCAACGTACCTCTTGAAATCTGTTTCCTGCTATTCTGCCTCGCTTTCAAGTCCGCCTCGTTGCCTTCCCTCAACAGATTTTTGGACGATAGTTGGCCTTGATTACTCTGCCAGTTTGTGAATTGCTGTGCCCCTGAGCTCCATTTTTCAACTCGTTTTTTGTGAGCTGAACGCAAGTCCAAACTTTTGGTTCAGGACCTATACTGGTTACCGGTGGG
The DNA here is from genome assembly GCF_964341445.2 of Mesoplodon mirus. Lineage (NCBI taxonomy): Eukaryota > Metazoa > Chordata > Mammalia > Artiodactyla > Ziphiidae > Mesoplodon > Mesoplodon mirus. The sequence goes on from NW_028295637.1 coordinate 274,069, forward strand.
TGGCTGAGACTTTGGTTCATTCTTCTTCCTGCCGGGAAATTAGAGTGACATGTGCCCTTCCAAATGCCTAGCAGCTACTCTCTCATTGGTTCTCCCTCTTCCCTTTCATCCTCTGCCAAATTGGCAACCTGTGCGAACCAGGAGCTTAAAGGGGCTGTCTCTCCAATTTGGGAGATTGATAGGAAAGCAGTTGGAAAGTCAAACCGGAGCACCAGGAGAGGGGCTCTTCGTTGAGTTTTAGAAACCTTTCGTATTCACAGTGTGTCCATTCTCTAGGTTTCCCGTACACGTTATAGCTGTAGTAATATTCCCTTCCACCTGGAGAGCTGGGACCCATGGAATGGGTGCCATGCATTATTGCTTTAAAGGGTCTGCATTTGCTCACCCAATCTCACCAATCCTCTCAGTCCCAAGTGTCCAGCCTTATGCCACATCCAGCTGTCATTGTAGATAGGGTCATTCCAGGTTGCATCAGAAACCCTGAAGGAATTGTGAAGAATTTCCCTGTTTCTTTGTTCTGTTTTTGAAATTCCTTTTTAGAGTGGGTTTGAGCTGATTATCGCTGCCCTGTTTATGCCAGTCTAGACACACTTGATTCCCTTACGGAGACATATCAGTACATAGGTTTTAAGATTCTTACTAGTCAGATCTATTCCTCTGCGGGAAATATGGGGTTTTGAGTCCCTTTCACTGAGGAAGGTGTAGGTCTTGTCTATTCCATAGTTGGTTTTTGGAACGGTCCCTGTGCTTATATCAAACTCGGGTTTGATGCATCACCCCACCTCTCCTTCCCCCTTAAGCAGGCATAAGAGTGTTTTCTAAATGTGAGACTCTGTTCTCTTGCCTAACTCAGTTCATGTGTAGCCATGTTTACAGGATCTTCCTAAGTGATATCTTATGATAAGTTTCTTTTCCTGTGTGACTTCTTTCACTTAGAATCATCGTACCTGAATCCACTCATTTTGCTGCTACTGGTCTTATGACATTGATTTCGTGGCTGAGGGATATTCCATCGTACGTAAGTTCCACAATGTTTGGAACCATTTTTATATTTTCTGGGATATTTCAGGTGTACCCAGGTTGAGGTTCCTGTAAGCAGTGCAGCCCTCAATTAGGGGGTGGCTCTGTCTTATGGATTTTCAGTTTTCCCAAGGTATATTCCCTAGACTGGAAGTGCCCTTGGCTCTGTAGCTCTGTTGTTTACTTGCTTTAGGGAACACAATGCACTCCTCCAGTGAGGCAGTTGGCAACTTACATCCCGCCCATCAGCATAACAGGGCTCCCTGTTCTCCAGGGCCTGTCTTGCCTTTCTGGTTTTTTACACATTTTGTGGATGTCCCTTTTGACCGGTGGGAAGTGATACTTCTTTGTAGTGCAGATTTGCATTGCCCGCTTGCTTGCTTGGCCAAAAACGGCGTATGCGTTTTCTCCTGAATATATTCAGGAGAAAACGCATACGCCCTTTTTGGCCAAGTGCATCATTCTCGAAGTTGTGCCCCTCTTCCTGTGCTTTACAGGCGATTCCAACGTACCTCTTGAAATCTGTTTCCTGCTATTCTGCCTCGCTTTCAAGTCCGCCTCGTTGCCTTCCCTCAACAGATTTTTGGACGATAGTTGGCCTTGATTACTCTGCCAGTTTGTGAATTGCTGTGCCCCTGAGCTCCATTTTTCAACTCGTTTCTTGTGAGCTGAACGCAAGTCCAAACTTTTGGTTCAGGACCTATACTGGTTCCCGGTGGGTGGCTGAGACTTTGGTTCATTCTTCTTCCTGCCGGGAAATTAGAGTGACATGTGCCCATCCAAATGCCTAGCAGCTACTCTCTCATTGGTTCTCCCTCTTCCCTTTCATCCTCTGCCAAATTGGCAACCTGTGCGAACCAGGAGCTTGAAGGGGCTGGCTCTCCAAGTTGGGAGATTGATAGGAAAGCAGTTGGAAAGTCAAAACGGAGCACCAGGAGAGGGGCTCTTCGTTGAGTTTTAGAAACCTGTCGTATTCACAGTGTGTCCATTCTCTAGGTTTCCCGTACACGTTATAGCTGTAGTAATATTCCCTTCAACCTGGAGAGCTGGGACCCATGGAATGGGTGCCATGCATTATTGCTTTAAAGGGTCTGCATTTGCTCACCCAATCTCACCAATCCTCTCAGTCCCAAGTGTCCAGCCTTATGCCACATCCAGCTGTCATTGTAGATAGGGTCATTCCAGGTTGCATCAGAGACCCTGAAGGAATTGTAAAGAATTTCCCTGTTTCTTTGTTCTGTTTTTGAAATTCCTTTTTAGAGTGGGTTTGAGCTGATTCTCGCTGCCCTGTTTATGCCAGTCTAGACACACTTGATTCCCTTACGGAGACATATCAGTACATAGGTTTTAAGATTCTTACTAGTCAGATCTATTCCTCTGCGGGAAATATGGGGTTTTGAGTCCCTTTCACTGAGGATGGTGTAGGTCTTGTCTATTCCATAGTTGGTTTTTTGAACGGTACCTGTGCTTATATCAAACTCGGGTTTGATGCATCACCCCACCTCTCCTTCCCCCTTAAGCAGGCATAAGAGTGTTTTCTAAATGTGACACTCTGTTCTCTTGCCTAACTCAGTTCATGTGTAGCCATGTTTACAGGATCTTCCTAAGTGATATCTTATGATAAGTTTCTTTTCCTGTGTGACTTCTTTCACTTAGAATCATCGTACCTGAATCCACTCATTTTGCTGCTACTGGTCTTATGACATTGATTTCGTGGCTGAGGGATATTCCATCGTACGTAAGTTCCACAGTGTTTGGAACCATTTTTATATTTCCTGGGATATTTCAGGTGTACCCAGGTTGAGGTTCCTGTAAGCAGTGCAGCCCTCAATTAGGGGGTGGCTCTGTCTTATGGATTTTCAGTTTTCCCAAGGTATATTCCCTAGACTGGAAGTGCCCTTGGCTCTGTAGCTCTGTTGTTTACTTGCTTTAGGGAACACAATGCACTCCTCCAGTGAGGCAGTTGGCAACTTACATCCCGCCCATCAGCATAACAGGGCTCCCTGTTCTCCAGGGCCTGTCTTGCCTTTCTGGTTTTTTACACATTTTGTGGATGTCCCTTTTGACCGGTGGGAAGTGATACTTCTTTGTAGTGCAGATTTGCATTGCCCGCTTGCTTGCTTGGCCAAAAAGGGCGTATGCGTTTTCTCCTGAATATATTCAGGAGAAAACGTATACGCCCTTTTTGGCCAAGTGCATTATTGTCGAAGTTGTGCCCCTCTTCCTGTGCTTTACAGGCGATTCCAACGTACCTCTTGAAATCTTTTTCCTGCTATTCTGCCTCGCTTTCAAGTCCGCCTCGTTGCCTTCCCTCAACAGATTTTTGGACGATAGTTGGCCTTGATTACTCTGCCAGTTTGTGAATTGCTGTGCCCCTGAGCTCCATTTTTCAACTCGTTTTTTGTGAGCTGAACGCAAGTCCAAACTTTTGGTTCAGGACCTATACTGGTTCCCGGTGGGTGGCTGAGACTTTGGTTCATTCTTCTTCCTGCCGGGAAATTAGAGTGACATGTGCCCATCCAAATGCCTAGCAGCTGCTCTCTCATTGGTTCTCCCTCTTCCCTTTCATCCTCTGCCAAATTGGCAACCTGTGCGAACCAGGAGCTTAAAGGGGCTGTCTCTCCAAGTTGGGAGATTGATAGGAAAGCAGTTGGAAAGTCAAACCGGAGCACCAGGAGAGGGGCTCTTCGTTGAGTTTTAGAAACCTGTCGTATTCACAGTGTGTCCATTCTCTAGGTTTCCCGTACACGTTATAGCTGTAGTAATATTCCCTTCAACCTGGAGAGCTGGGACCCATGGAATGGGTGCCATGCATTATTGCTTTAAAGGGTCTGCATTTGCTCACCCAATCTCACCAATCCTCTCAGTCCCAAGTGTCCAGCCTTATGCCACATCCAGCTGTCATTGTAGATAGGGTCATTCCAGGTTGCATCAGAGACCCTGAAGGAATTGTGAAGAATTTCCCTGTTTCTTTGTTCTGTTTTTGAAATTCCTTTTTAGAGTGGGTTTGAGCTGATTCTCGCTGCCCTGTTTATGCCAGTCTAGACACACTTGATTCCCTTACGGAGACATATCAGTACATAGGTTTTAAGATTCTGACTAGTCAGATCTATTCCTCTGCGGGAAATATGGGGTTTTGAGTCCCTTTCACTGAGGAAGGTGTAGGTCTTGTCTATTCCATAGTTGGTTTTTGGAACGGTACCTGTGCTTATATCAAACTCGGGTTTGATGCATCACCCCACCTCTCCTTCCCCCTTAAGCAGGCATAAGAGTGTTTTCTAAATGTGAGACTCTGTTCTCTTGCCTAACTCAGTTCATGTGTAGCCATGTTTACAGGATCTTCCTAAGTGATATCTTATGATAAGTTTCTTTTCCTGTGTGACTTCTTTCACTTAGAATCATCGTACCTGAATCCACTCATTTTGCTGCTACTGGTCTTATGACATTGATTTCGTGGCTGAGGGATATTCCATCGTACGTAAGTTCCACAATGTTTGGAACCATTTTTATATTTCCTGGGATATTTCAGGTGTACCCAGTTTGAGGTTCCTGTAAGCAGTGCAGCCCTCAATTTGGGGGTGGCTCTGTCTTATGGATTTTCAGTTTTCCCAAGGTATATTCCCTAGACTGGAAGTGCCCTTGGCTCTGTAGCTCTGTTGTTTACTTGCTTTAGGGAACACAATGCACTCCTCCAGTGAGGCAGTTGGCAACTTACATCCCGCCCATCAGCATAACAGGGCTCCCTGTTCTCCAGGGCCTGTCTTGCCTTTCTGGTTTTTTACACATTTTGTGGATGTCCCTTTTGACCGGTGGGAAGTGATACTTCTTTGTAGTGCAGATTTGCATTGCCCGCTTGCTTGCTTGGCCAAAAACGGTGTATGCGTTTTCTCCTGAATATATTCAGGAGAAAACGCATACGCCCTTTTTGGCCAAGTGCATCATGGTGGAAGTTGTGCCCCTCTTCCTGTGCTTTACAGGCGATTCCAACGTACCTCTTGAAATCTGTTTCCTGCTATTCTGCCTCGCTTTCAAGTCCGCCTCGTTGCCTTCCCTCAACAGATTTTTGGACGATAGTTGGCCTTGATTACTCTGCCAGTTTGTGAATTGCTGTGCCCCTGAGCTCCATTTTTCAACTCGTTTCTTGTGAGCTGAACGCAAGTCCAAACTTTTGGTTCAGGACCTATACTGGTTCCCGGTGGGTGGCTGAGACTTTGGTTCATTCTTCTTCCTGCCGGGAAATTAGAGTGACATGTGCCCATCCAAATGCCTAGCAGCTACTCTCTCATTGGTTCTCCCTCTTCCCTTTCATCCTCTGCCAAATTGGCAACCTGTGCGAACCAGGAGCTTAAAGGGGCTGTCTCTCCAAGTTGGGAGATTGATAGGAAAGCAGTTGGAAAGTCAAACCGGAGCACCAGGAGAGGGGCTCTTCGTTGAGGTTTAGAAACCTGTCGTATTCACAGTGTGTCCATTCTCTAGGTTTCCCGTACACGTTATAGCTGTAGTAATATTCCCTTCAACCTGGAGAGCTGGGACCCATGGAATGGGTGCCATGCATTATTGCTTTAAAGGGTCTGCATTTGCTCACCCAATCTCACCAATCCTCTCAGTCCCAAGTGTCCAGCCTTATGCCACATCCAGCTGTCATTGTAGATAGGGTCATTCCAGGTTGCATCAGAGACCCTGAAGGAATTGTAAAGAATTTCCCTGTTTCTTTGTTCTGTTTTTGAAATTCCTTTTTAGAGTGGGTTTGAGCTGATTCTCGCTGCCATGTTTATGCCAGTCTAGACACACTTGATTCCATTACGGAGACATATCAGTACATAGGTTTTAAGATTCTGACTAGTCAGATCTATTCCTCTGCGGGAAATATGGGGTTTTGAGTCCCTTTCACTGAGGAAGGTGTAGGTCTTGTCTATTCCATAGTTGGTTTTTGGAACGGTACCTGTGCTTATATCAAAGTCTGGTTTGATGCATCACCCCACCTCTCCTTCCCCCTTAAGCAGGCATAAGAGTGTTTTCTAAATGTGAGACTCTGTTCTCTTTGCTAACTCAGTTCATGTGTAGCCATGTTTACAGGATCTTCCTAAGTGATATCTTATGATAAGTTTCTTTTCCTGTGTGACTTCTTTCACTTAGAATCATCGTACCTGAATCCACTCATTTTGCTGCTACTGGTCTTATGACATTGATTTCGTGGCTGAGGGATATTCCATCGTACGTAAGTTCCACAATGTTTGGAACCATTTTTATATTTCCTGGGATATTTCAGGTGTACCCAGGTTGAGGTTCTTGTAAGCAGTGCAGCCCTCAATTAGGGGGTGGCTCTGTCTTATGGATTTTCAGTTTTCCCAAGGTATATTCCCTAGACTGGAAGTGCCCTTGGCTCTGTAGCTCTGTTGTTTACTTGCTTTAGGGAACACAATGCACACCTCCAGTGAGGCAGTTGGCAACTTACATCCCGCCCATCAGCATAACAGGGCTCCCTGTTCTCCAGGGCCTGTCTTGCCTTTCTGGTTTTTTACACATTTTGTGGATGTCCCTTTTGACCGGTGGGAAGTGATACTTCTTTGTAGTGCAGATTTGCATTGCCCGCTTTCTTACTTGGCCAAAAACGGCGTATGCGTTTTCTCCTGAATATATTCAGGAGAAAACGCATATGCCCTTTTTAGCCAAGTGCATCATTGTCGAAGTTGTGCCCCTCTTCCTGTGCTTTACAGGCGATTCCAACGTACCTCTTGAAATCTGTTTCCTGCTATTCTGCCTCGCTTTCAAGTCCGCCTCGTTGCCTTCCCTCAACAGATTTTTGGACGATAGTTGGCCTTGATTACTCTGCCAGTTTGTGAATTGCTGTGCCCCTGAGCTCCATTTTTCAACTCGTTTCTTGTGAGCTGAACGCAAGTCCAAACTTTTGGTTCAGGACCTATACTGGTTCCCGGTGGGTGGCTGAGACTTTGGTTCATTCTTCTTCCTGCCGGGAAATTAGAGTGACATGTGCCCATCCAAATGCCTAGCAGCTACTCTCTCATTGGTTCTCCCTCTTCCCTTTCATCCTCTGCCAAATTGGCAACCTGTGCGAACCAGGAGCTTAAAGGGGCTGTCTCTCCAAGTTGGGAGATTGATAGGAAAGCAGTTGGAAAGTCAAACCGGAGCACCAGGAGAGGGGCTCTTCGTTGAGTTTTAGAAACCTGTCATATTCACAGTGTGTCCATTCTCTAGGTTTCCCGTACACGTTATAGCTGTAGTAATATTCCCTTCCACCTGGAGAGCTGGGACCCATGGAATGGGTGCCATGCATTATTGCTTTAAAGGGTCTGCATTTGCTCACCCAATCTCACCAATCCTCTCAGTCCCAAGTGTCCAGCCTTATGCCACATCCAGCTGTCATTGTAGATAGGGTCATTCCAGGTTGCATCAGAGACCCTGAAGGAATTGTAAAGAATTTCCCTGTTTCTTTGTTCTGTTTTTGAAATTCCTTTTTAGAGTGGGTTTGAGCTGATTCTCGCTGCCATGTTTATGCCAGTCTAGACACACTTGATTCCCTTACGGAGACATATCAGTACATAGGTTTTAAGATTCTTACTAGTCAGATCTATTCCTCTGCGGGAAATATGGGGTTTTGAGTCCCTTTCACTGAGGAAGTTGTAGGTCTTGTCTATTCCATAGTTGGTTTTTGGAACGGTACCTGTGCTTATATCAAACTCGGGTTTGATGCATCACCCCACCTCTCCTTCCCCCTTAAGCAGGCATAAGAGTGTTTTCTAAATGTGAGACTCTGTTCTCTTGCCTAACTCAGTTCATGTGTAGCCATGTTTACAGGATCTTCCTAAGTGATATCTTATGATAAGTTTCTTTTCCTGTGTGACTTCTTTCACTTAGAATCATCGTACCTGAATCCACTCATTTTGCTGCTACTGGTCTTATGACATTGATTTCGTGGCTGAGGGATATTCCATCGTACGTAAGTTCCACAATGTTTGGAACCATTTTTATATTTCCTGGGATATTTCAGTTGTACCCAGGTTGAGCTTCCTGTAAGCAGTGCAGCCCTCAATTAGGGGGTGGCTCTGTCTTATGGATTTTCAGTTTTCCCAAGGTATATTCCCTAGACTGGAAGTGCCCTTGGCTCTGTAGCTCTGTTGTTTACTTGCTTTAGGGAACACAATGCACTCCTCCAGTGAGGCAGTTGGCAACTTACATCCCGCCCATCAGCATAACAGGGCTCCCTGTTCTCCAGGGCCTGTCTTGCCTTTCTGGTTTTTTACACATTTTGTGGATGTCCCTTTTGACCGGTGGGAAGTGATACTTCTTTGTAGTGCAGATTTGCATTGCCCGCTTGCTTGCTTGGCCAAAAAGGGCGTATGCGTTTTCTCCTGAATATATTCAGGAGAAAACGCATACGCCCTTTTTGGCCAAGTGCATCATTGACGAAGTTGTGCCCCTCTTCCTGTGCTTTACAGGCGATTCCAACGTACCTCTTGAAATCTGTTTCCTGCTATTCTGCCTCGCTTTCAAGTCCGCCTCGTTGCCTTCCCTCAACAGATTTTTGGACGATAGTTGGCCTTGATTACTCTGCCAGTTTGTGAATTGCTGTGCCCCTGAGCTCCATTTTTCAACTCGTTTCTTGTGAGCTGAACGCAAGACCAAACTTTTGGTTCAGGACCTATACTGGTTCCCGGTGGGTGGCTGAGACTTTGGTTCATTCTTCTTCCTGCCGGGAAATTAGAGTGACATGTGCCCATCCAAATGCCTAGCAGCTACTCTCTCATTGGTTCTCCCTCTTCCCTTTCATCCTCTGCCAAATTGGCAACCTGTGCGAACCAGGAGCTTAAAGGGGCTGTCTCTGCAAGTTGGGAGATTGATAGGAAAGCAGTTGGAAAGTCAAACCGGAGCACCAGGAGAGGGGCTCTTCGTTGAGTTTTAGAAACCTGTCGTATTCACAGTGTGTCCATTCTCTAGGTTTCCCGTACACGTTATAGCTGTAGTAATATTCCCTTCAACCTGGAGAGCTGGGACCCATGGAATGGGTGCCATGCATTATTGCTTTAAAGGGTCTGCATTTGCTCACCCAATCTCACCAATCCTCTCAGTCCCAAGTGTCCAGCCTTATGCCACATCCAGCTGTCATTGTAGATAGGGTCATTCCAGGTTGCATCAGAGACCCTGAAGGAATTGTGAAGAATTTCCCTGTTTCTTTGTTCTGTTTTTGAAATTCCTTTTTAGAGTGGGTTTGAGCTGATTCTCGCTGCCCTGTTTATGCCAGTCTAGACACACTTGATTCCCTTACGGAGACATATCAGTACATAGGTTTTAAGATTCTGACTAGTCAGATCTATTCCTCTGCGGGAAATATGGGGTTTTGAGTCCCTTTCACTGAGGAAGGTGTAGGTCTTGTCTATTCCATAGTTGGTTTTTGGAACGGTACCTGTGCTTATATCAAACTCGGGTTTGATGCATCACCCCACCTCTCCTTCCCCCTTAAGCAGGCATAAGAGTGTTTTCTAAATGTGAGACTCTGTTCTCTTGCCTAACTCAGTTCATGTGTAGCCATGTTTACAGGATCTTCCTAAGTGATATCTTATGATAAGTTTCTTTTCCTGTGTGACTTCTTTCACTTAGAATCATCGTACCTGAATCCACTCATTTTGCTGCTACTGGTCTTATGACATTGATTTCGTGGCTGAGGGATATTCCATCGTACGTAAGTTCCACAATGTTTGGAACCATTTTTATATTTCCTGGGATATTTCAGGTGTACCCAGTTTGAGGTTCCTGTAAGCAGTGCAGCCCTCAATTAGGGGGTGGCTCTGTCTTATGGATTTTCAGTTTTCCCAAGGTATATTCCCTAGACTGGAAGTGCCCTTGGCTCTGTAGCTCTGTTGTTTACTTGCTTTAGGGAACACAATGCACTCCTCCAGTGAGGCAGTTGGCAACTTACATCCCGCCCATCAGCATAACAGGGCTCCCTGTTCTCCAGGGCCTGTCTTGCCTTTCTGGTTTTTTACACATTTTGTGGATGTCCCTTTTGACCGGTGGGAAGTGATACTTCTTTGTAGTGCAGATTTGCATTGCCCGCTTGCTTGCTTGGCCAAAAACGGTGTATGCGTTTTCTCCTGAATATATTCAGGAGAAAACGCATACGCCCTTTTTGGCCAAGTGCATCATTGTCGAAGTTGTGCCCCTCTTCCTGTGCTTTACAGGCGATTCCAACGTACCTCTTGAAATCTGTTTCCTGCTATTCTGCCTCGCTTTCAAGTCCGCCTCGTTGCCTTCCCTCAACAGATTTTTGGACGATAGTTGGCCTTGATTACTCTGCCAGTTTGTGAATTGCTGTGCCCCTGAGCTCCATTTTTCAACTCGTTTCTTGTGAGCTGAACGCAAGTCCAAACTTTTGGTTCAGGACCTATACTGGTTCCCGGTGGGTGGCTGAGACTTTGGTTAATTCTTCTTCCTGCCGGGAAATTAGAGTGACATGTGCCCATCCAAATGCCTAGCAGCTACTCTCTCATTGGTTCTCCCTCTTCCCTTTCATCCTCTGCCAAATTGGCAACCTGTGCGAACCAGGAGCTTAAAGGGGCTGTCTCTCCAAGTTGGGAGATTGATAGGAAAGCAGTTGGAAAGTCAAACCGGAGCACCAGGAGAGGGGCTCTTCGTTGAGTTTTAGAAACCTGTCGTATTCACAGTGTGTCCATTCTCTAGGTTTCCCGTACACGTTATAGCTGTAGTAATATTCCCTTCAACCTGGAGAGCTGGGACCCATGGAATGGGTGCCATGCATTATTGCTTTAAAGGGTCTGCATTTGCTCACCCAATCTCACCAATCCTCTCAGTCCCAAGTGTCCAGCCTTATGCCACATCCAGCTGTCATTGTAGATAGGGTCATTCCAGGTTGCATCAGAGACCCTGAAGGAATTGTGAAGAATTTCCCTGTTTCTTTGTTCTGTTTTTGAAATTCCTTTTTAGAGTGGGTTTGAGCTGATTCTCGCTGCCCTGTTTATGCCAGTCTAGACACACTTGATTCCCTTACGGAGACATATCAGTACATAGGTTTTAAGATTCTTACTAGTCAGATCTATTCCTCTGCGGGAAATATGGGGTTTTGAGTCCCTTTCACTGAGGAAGGTGTAGGTCTTGTCTATTCCATAGTTGGTTTTTGGAACGGTACCTGTGCTTATATCAAACTCGGGTTTGATGCATCACCCCACCTCTCCTTCCCCCTTAAGCAGGCATAAGAGTGTTTTCTAAATGTGAGACTCTGTTCTCTTGCCTAACTCAGTTCATGTGTAGCCATGTTTACAGGATCTTCCTAAGTGATATCTTATGATAAGTTTCTTTTCCTGTGTGACTTCTTTCACTTAGCATCATCGTACCTGAATCCACTCATTTTGCTGCTACTGGTCTTATGACATTGATTTCGTGGCTGAGGGATATTCCATCGTACGTAAGTTCCACAATGTTTGGAACCATTTTTATATTTCCTGGGATATTTCAGGTGTACCCAGGTTGAGGTTCCTGTAAGCAGTGCAGCCCTCAATTAGGGGGTGGCTCTGTCTTATGGATTTTCATTTTTCCCAAGGTATATTCCCTAGACTGGAAGTGCCCTTGGCTCTGTAGCTCTGTTGTTTACTTGCTTTAGGGAACACAATGCACTCCTCCAGTGAGGCAGTTGGCAACTTACATCCCGCCCATCAGCATAACAGGGCTCCCTGTTCTCCAGGGCCTGTCTTGCCTTTCTGGTTTTTTACACATTTTGTGGATGTCCCTTTTGACCGGTGGGAAGTGATACTTCTTTGTAGTGCAGATTTGCATTGCCCGCTTGCTTGCTTGGCCAAAAACGGTGTATGCGTTTTCTCCTGAATATATTCAGGAGAAAACGCATACGCCCTTTTTGGCCAAGTGCATCATTGTCGAAGTTGTGCCCCTCTTCCTGTGCTTTACAGTCGATTCCAACGTACCTCTTGAAATCTGTTTCCTGCTATTCTGCCTCGCTTTCAAGTCCGCCTCGTTGCCTTCCCTCAACAGATTTTTGGACGATAGTTGGCCTTGATTACTCTGCCAGTTTGTGAATTGCTGTGCCCCTGAGCTCCATTTTTCAACTCGTTTCTTGTGAGCTGAACGCAAGTCCAAACTTTTGGTTCAGGACCTATACTGGTTCCCGGTGGGTGGCTGAGACTTTGGTTAATTCTTCTTCCTGCCGGGAAATTAGAGTGACATGTGCCCATCCAAATGCCTAGCAGCTACTCTCTCATTGGTTCTCCCTCTTCCCTTTCATCCTCTGCCAAATTGGCAACCTGTGCGAACCAGGAGCTTAAAGGGGCTGTCTCTCCAAGTTGGGAGATTGATAGGAAAGCAGTTGGAAAGTCAAACCGGAGCACCAGGAGAGGGGCTCTTCGTTGAGTTTTAGAAACCTGTCGTATTCACAGTGTGTCCATTCTCTAGGTTTCCCGTACACGTTAGAGCTGTAGTAATATTCCCTTCAACCTGGAGAGCTGGGACCCATGGAATGGGTGCCATGCATTATTGCTTTAAAGGGTCTGCATTTGCTCACCCAATCTCACCAATCCTCTCAGTCCCAAGTGTCCAGCCTTATGCCACATCCAGCTGTCATTGTAGATAGGGTCATTCCAGGTTGCATCAGAGACCCTGAAGGAATTGTAAAGAATTTCCCTGTTTCTTTGTTCTGTTTTTGAAATTCCTTTTTAGAGTGGGTTTGAGCTGATTCTCGCTGCCATGTTTATGCCAGTCTAGACACACTTGATTCCCTTACGGAGACATATCAGTACATAGGTTTTAAGATTCTTACTAGTCAGATCTATTCCTCTGCGGGAAATATGGGGTTTTGAGTCCCTTTCACTGAGGAAGGTGTAGGTCTTGTCTATTCCATAGTTGGTTTTTGGAACGGTACCTGTGCTTATATCAAACTCGGGTTTGATGCATCACCCCACCTCTCCTTCCCCCTTAAGCAGGCATAAGAGTGTTTTCTAAATGTGAGACTCTGTTCTCTTGCCTAACTCAGTTCATGTGTAGCCATGTTTACAGGATCTTCCTAAGTGATATCTTATGATAAGTTTCTTTTCCTGTGTGACTTCTTTCACTTAGAATCATCGTACCTGAATCCACTCATTTTGCTGCTACTGGTCTTATGACATTGATTTCGTGGCTGAGGGATATTCCATCGTACGTAAGTTCCACAATGTTTGGAACCATTTTTATATTTCCTGGGATATTTCAGGTGTATCCAGGTTGAGGTTCTTGTAAGCAGTGCAGCCCTCAATTAGGGGGTTGCTCTGTCTTATGGATTTTCAGTTTTCCCAAGGTATATTCCCTAGACTGGAATTGCCCTTGGCTCTGTAGCTCTGTTGTTTACTTGCTTTAGGGAACACAATGCACTCCTTCAGTGAGGCAGTTGGCAACTTACATCCCGCCCATCAGCATAACAGGGCTCCCTGTTCTCCAGGGCCTGTCTTGCCTTTCTGGTTTTTTACCCATTTTGTGGATGTCCCTTTTGACCGGTGGGAAGTGATACTTCTTTGTAGTGCAGATTTGCATTGCCCGCTTGCTTTCTTGGCCAAAAACGGCGTATGCGTTTTCTCCTGAATATATTCAGGAGAAAACGCATATGCCCTTTCTGGCCAAGTGCATCATTGTCGAAGTTGTGCCCCTCTTCCTGTGCTTTACAGGCGATTCCAACGTACCTCTTGAAATCTGTTTCCTGCTATTCTGCCTCGCTTTCAAGTCCGCCTCGTTGCCTTCCCTCAACAGATTTTTGGACAATAGTTGGCCTTGATTACTCTGCCAGTTTGTGAATTGCTGTGCCCCTGAGCTCCATTTTTCAACTCGTTTCTTGTGAGCTGAACACAAGTCCAAACTTTTGGTTCAGGACCTATACTGGTTCCCGGTGGGTGGCTGAGACTTTGGTTCATTCTTCTTCCTGCCGGGAAATTAGAGTGACATGTGCCCATCCAAATGCCTAACAGCTACTCTCTCATTGGTTCTCCCTCTTCCCTTTCATCCTCTGCCAAATTGGCAACCTGTGCGAACCAGGAGCTTAAAGGGGCTGTCTCTCCAATTTGGGAGATTGATAGGAAAGCAGTTGGAAAGTCAAACCGGAGCACCAGGAGAGGGGCTCTTCGTTGAGTTTTAGAAACCTGTCGTATTCACAGTGTGTCCATTCTCTAGGTTTCCCGTACACGTTATAGCTGTAGTAATATTCCCTTCAACCTGGAGAGCTGGGACCCATGGAATGGGTGCCATGCATTATTGCTTTAAAGGGTCTGCATTTGCTCACCCAATCTCACCAATCCTCTCAGTCCCAAGTGTCCAGCCTTATGCCACATCCAGCTGTCATTGTAGATAGGGTCATTCCAGGTTGCATCAGAGACCCTGAAGGAATTGTAAAGAATTTCCCTGTTTCTTTGTTCTGTTTTTGAAATTCCTTTTTAGAGTGGGTTTGAGCTGATTCTCGCTGCCATGTTTATGCCAGTCTAGACACACTTGATTCCCTTACGGAGACATATCAGTACATAGGTTTTAAGATTCTTACTAGTCAGATCTATTCCTCTGCGGGAAATATGGGGTTTTGAGTCCCTTTCACTGAGGAAGGTGTAGGTCTTGTCTATTCCATAGTTGGTTTTTGGAACGGTACCTGTGCTTATATCAAACTCGGGTTTGATGCATCACCCCACCTCTCCTTCCCCCTTAAGCAGGCATAAGAGTGTTTTCTAAATGTGAGACTCTGTTCTCTTGCCTAACTCAGTTCATGTGTAGCCATGTTTACAGGATCTTCCTAAGTGATATCTTATGATAAGTTTCTTTTCCTGTGTGACTTCTTTCACTTAGAATCATCGTACCTGAATCCACTCATTTTGCTGCTACTGGTCTTATGACATTGATTTCGTGGCTGAGGGATATTCCATCGTACGTAAGTTCCACAATGTTTGGAACCATTTTTATATTTCCTGGGATATTTCAGGTGTACCCAGGTTGAGGTTCCTGTAAGCAGTGCAGCCCTCAATTAGGGGGTGGCTCTGTCTTATGGATTTTCAGTTTTCCCAAGGTATATTCCCTAGACTGGAAGTGCCCTTGGCTCTGTAGCTCTGTTGTTTACTTGCTTTAGGGAACACAATGCACTCCTCCAGTGAGGCAGTTGGCAACTTACATCCCGCCCATCAGCATAACAGGGCTCCCTGTTCTCCAGGGCCTGTCTTGCCTTTCTGGTTTTTTACCCATTTTGTGGATGTCCCTTTTGACCGGTGGGAAGTGATACTTCTTTTTAGTGCAGATTTGCATTGCCCGCTTGCTTGCTTGGCCAAAAACGGCGTATGCGTTTTCTCCTGAATATATTCAGGAGAAAACGCATACGCCCTTTTTGGCCAAGTGCATCATTGTCGAAGTTGTGCCCCTCTTCCTGTGCTTTACAGGCGATTCCAACGTACCTCTTGAAATCTGTTTCCTGCTATTCTGCCTCTCTTTCAAGTCCGCCTCGTTGCCTTCCCTCAACAGATTTTTGGACGATAGTTGGCCTTGATTACTCTGCCAGTTTGTGAATTGCTGTGCCCCTGAGCTCCATTTTTCAACTCGTTTCTTGTGAGCTGAACGCAAGTCCAAACTTTTGGTTCAGGACCTATACTGGTTCCCGGTGGGTGGCTGAGACTTTGGTTAATTCTTCTTCCTGCTGGGAAATTAGAGTGACATGTGCCCATCCAAATGCCTAGCAGCTACTCTCTCATTGGTTCTCCCTCTTCCCTTTCATCCTCTGCCAAATTGGCAACCTGTGCGAACCAGGAGCTTAAAGGGGCTGTCTCTCCAAGTTGGGAGATTGATAGGAAAGCAGTTGGAAAGTCAAACCGGAGCACCAGGAGAGGGGCTCTTCGTTGAGTTTTAGAAACCTGTCATATTCACAGTGTTTCCATTCTCTAGGTTTCCCGTACACGTTATAGCTGTAGTAATATTGCCTTCAACCTGGAGAGCTGGGACCCATGGAATGGGTGCCATGCATTATTGCTTTAATGGGTCTGCATTTGCTCACCCAATCTCACCAATCCTCTCAGTCCCAAGTGTCCAGCCTTATGCCACATCCAGCTGTCATTGTAGATAGGGTCATTCCAGGTTGCATCAGAGACCCTGAAGGAATTGTAAAGAATTTCCCTGTTTCTTTGTTCTGTTTTTGAAATTCCTTTTTAGAGTGGGTTTGAGCTGATTCTCGCTGCCATGTTTATGCCAGTCTAGACACACTTGATTCCCTTACGGAGACATATCAGTACATAGGTTTTAAGATTCTTACTAGTCAGATCTATTCCTCTGCGGGAAATATGGGGTTTTGAGTCCCTTTCACTGAGGAAGGTGTAGGTCTTGTCTATTCCATAGTTGGTTTTTTGGAACGGTACCTGTGCTTATATCAAACTCGGGTTTGATGAATCACCCCACCTCTCCTTCCCCCTTAAGCAGGCATAAGAGTGTTTTCTAAATGTGAGACTCTGTTCTCTTGCCTAACTCAGTTCATGTGTAGCCATGTTTACAGGATCTTCCTAAGTGATATCTTATGATAAGTTTCTTTTCCTGTGTGACTTCTTTCACTTAGAATCATCGTACCTGAATCCACTCATTTTGCTGCTACTGGTCTTATGACATTGATTTCGTGGCTGAGGGATATTCCATCGTACGTAAGTTCCACAATGTTTGGAACCATTTTTATATTTCCTGGGATATTTCAGGTGTACCCAGGTTGAGGTTCTTGTAAGCAGTGCAGCCCTCAATTAGGGGGTGGCTCTGTCTTATGGATTTTCAGTTTTCCCAAGGTATATTCCCTAGACTGGAAGTGCCCTTGGCTCTGTAGCTCTGTTGTTTACTTGTTTTAGGGAACACAATGCACTCCTCCAGTGAGGCAGTTGGCAACTTACATCCCGCCCATCAGCATAACAGGGCTCCCTGTTCTCTAGGGCCTGTCTTGCCTTTCTGGTTTTTTACACATTTTGTGGATGTCCCTTTTGACCGGTGGGAAGTGATACTTCTTTGTAGTGCAGATTTGCATTGCCCGCTTGCTTGCTTGGCCAAAAACGGCGTATGCGTTTTCTCCTGAATATATTCAGGAGAAAACGCATACGCCCTTTTTGGCCAAGTGCATCATTGTCGAAGTTGTGCCCCTCTTCCTGTGCTTTACAGGCGATTCCAATGTACCTCTTGAAATCTGTTTCCTGCTATTCTGCCTCGCTTTCAAGTCCGCCTCGTTGCCTTCGCTCAACAGATTTTTGGACGATAGTTGGCCTTGATTACTCTGCCAGTTTGTGAATTGCTGTGCCCCTGAGCTCCATTTTTCAACTCGTTTCTTGTGAGCTGAACGCAAGTCCAAACTTTTGGTTCAGGACCTATACTGGTTCCCGGTGGGTGGCTGAGACTTTGGTTCATTCTTCTTCCTGCCGGGAAATTAGAGTGACATGTGCCCATCCAAATGCCTAGCAGCTACTCTCTCATTGGTTCTCCCTCTTCCCTTTCATCCTCTGCCAAATTGGCAACCTGTGCGAACCAGGAGCTTGAAGGGGCTGTCTCTCCAAGTTGGGAGATTGATAGGAAAGCAGTTGGAAAGTCAAACCGGAGCACCAGGAGAGGGGCTCTACGTTGAGTTTTAGAAACCTGTCGTATTCACAGTGTGTCCATTCTCTAGGTTTCCCGTACACGTTATAGCTGTAGTAATATTCCCTTCAACCTGGAGAGCTGGGACCCATGGAATGGGTGCCATGCATTATTGCTTTAAAGGGTCTGCATTTGCTCACCCAATCTCACCAATCCTCTCAGTCCCAAGTGTCCAGCCTTATGCCACATCCAGCTGTCATTGTAGATAGGGTCATTCCAGGTTGCATCAGAGACCCTGAAGGAATTGTAAAGAATTTCCCTGTTTCTTTGTTCTGTTTTTGAAATTCCTTTTTAGAGTGGGTTTGAGCTGATTCTCGCTGCCATGTTTATGCCAGTCTAGACACACTTGATTCCCTTACGGAGACATATCAGTACATAGGTTTTAAGATTCTTACTAGTCAGATCTATTCCTCTGCGGGAAATATGGGGTTTTGAGTCCCTTTCACTGAGGATGGTGTAGGTCTTGTCTATTCCATAGTTGGTTTTTGGAACGGTACCTGTGCTTATATCAAACTCGGGTTTGATGCATCACCCCACCTCTCCTTCCCCCTTAAGCAGGCATAAGAGTGTTTTCTAAATGTGAGACTCTGTTCTCTTGCCTAACTCAGTTCATGTGTAGCCATGTTTACAGGATCTTCCTAAGTGATATCTTATGATAAGTTTCTTTTCCTGTGTGACTTCTTTCACTTAGAATCATCGTACCTGAATCCACTCATTTTGCTGCTACTGGTCTTATGACATTGATTTCGTGGCTGAGGGATATTCCATCGTACGTAAGTTCCACAATGTTTGGAACCATTTTTATATTTCCTGGGATATTTCAGGTGTACCCAGGTTGAGGTTCCTGTAAGCAGTGCAGCCCTCAATTTGGGGGTGGCTCTGTCTTATGGATTTTCAGTTTTCGCAAGGTATATTCCCTAGACTGGAAGTGCCCTTGGCTCTGTAGCTCTGTTGTTTACTTGCTTTAGGGAACACAATGCACTCCTCCAGTGAGGCAGTTGGCAACTTACATCCCGCCCATCAGCATAACAGGGCTCCCTGTTCTCCAGGGCCTGTCTTGCCTTTCTGGTTTTTTACACATTTTGTGGATGTCCCTTTTGACCGGTGGGAAGTGATACTTCTTTGTAGTGCAGATTTGCATTGCCCGCTTGCTTACTTGGCCAAAAACGGCGTATGCGTTTTCTCCTGAATATATTCAGGAGAAAACGCATATGCCCTTTTTGGCCAAGTGCATCATTGTCGAAGTTGTGCCCCTCTTCCTGTGCTTTACAGGCGATTCCAACGTACCTCTTGAAATCTGTTTCCTGCTATTCTGCCTCGCTTTCAAGTCCGCCTCGTTGCCTTCCCTCAACAGATTTTTGGACGATAGTTGGCCTTGATTACTCTGCCAGTTTGTGAATTGCTGTGCCCCTGAGCTCCATTTTTCAACTCGTTTCTTGTGAGCTGAACGCAAGTCCAAACTTTTGGTTCAGGACCTATACTGGTTCCCGGTGGGTGGCTGAGACTTTGGTTCATTCTTCTTCCTGCCGGGAAATTAGAGTGACATGTGCCCATCCAAATGCCTAGCAGCTACTCTCTCATTGGTTCTCCCTCTTCCCTTTCATCCTCTGCCAAATTGGCAACCTGTGCGAACCAGGAGCTTAAAGGGGCTGTCTCTGCAAGTTGGGAGATTGATAGGAAAGCAGTTGGAAAGTCAAACCGGAGCACCAGGAGAGGGGCTCTTCGTTGAGTTTTAGAAACCTGTCGTATTCACAGTGTGTCCATTCTCTAGGTTTCCCGTACACGTTATAGCTGTAGTAATATTCCCTTCAACCTGGAGAGCTGGGACCCATGGAATGGGTGCCATGCATTATTGCTTTAAAGGGTCTGCATTTGCTCACCCAATCTCACCAATCCTCTCAGTCCCAAGTGTCCAGCCTTATGCCACATCCAGCTGTCATTGTAGATAGGGTCATTCCAGGTTGCATCAGAGACCCTGAAGGAATTGTGAAGAATTTCCCTGTTTCTTTGTTCTGTTTTTGAAATTCCTTTTTAGAGTGGGTTTGAGCTGATTCTCGCTGCCCTGTTTATGCCAGTCTAGACACACTTGATTCCCTTACGGAGACATATCAGTACATAGGTTTTAAGATTCTGACTAGTCAGATCTATTCCTCTGCGGGAAATATGGGGTTTTGAGTCCCTTTCACTGAGGAAGGTGTAGGTCTTGTCTATTCCATAGTTGGTTTTTGGAACGGTACCTGTGCTTATATCAAACTCGGGTTTGATGCATCACCCCACCTCTCCTTCCCCCTTAAGCAGGCATAAGAGTGTTTTCTAAATGTGAGACTCTGTTCTCTTGCCTAACTCAGTTCATGTGTAGCCATGTTTACAGGATCTTCCTAAGTGATATCTTATGATAAGTTTCTTTTCCTGTGTGACTTCTTTCACTTAGAATCATCGTACCTGAATCCACTCATTTTGCTGCTACTGGTCTTATGACATTGATTTCGTGGCTGAGGGATATTCCATCGTACGTAAGTTCCACAATGTTTGGAACCATTTTTATATTTCCTGGGATATTTCAGGTGTACCCAGGTTGAGGTTCCTGTAAGCAGTGCAGCCCTCAATTTGGAGGTGGCTCTGTCTTATGGATTTTCAGTTTTCCCAAGGTATATTCCCTAGACTGGAAGTGCCCTTGGCTCTGTAGCTCTGTTGTTTACTTGCTTTAGGGAACACAATGCACTCCTCCAGTGAGGCAGTTGGCAACTTACATCCCGCCCATCAGCATAACAGGGCTCCCTGTTCTCCAGGGCCTGTCTTGCCTTTCTGGTTTTTTATACATTTTGTGGATGTCCCTTTTGACCGGTGGGAAGTGATACTTCTTTGTAGTGCAGATTTGCATTGCCCGCTTGCTTGCTTGGCCAAAAACGGTGTATGCGTTTTCTCCTGAATATATTCAGGAGAAAACGCATACGCCCTTTTTGGCCAAGTGCATCATTGTCGAAGTTGTGCCCCTCTTCCTGTGCTTTACAGGCGATTCCAACGTACCTCTTGAAATCTGTTTCCTGCTATTCTGCCTCGCTTTCAAGTCCGCCTCGTTGCCTTCCCTCAACAGATTTTTGGACGATAGTTGGCCTTGATTACTCTGCCAGTTTGTGAATTGCTGTGCCCCTGAGCTCCATTTTTCAACTCGTTTTCTGTGAGCTGAACGCAAGTCCAAACTTTTGGTTCAGGACCTATACTGGTTCCCGGTGGGTGGCTGAGACTTTGGTTAATTCTTCTTCCTGCCGGGAAATTAGATTGACATGTGCCCATCCAAATGCCTAACAGCTACTCTCTCATTGGTTCTCCCTCTTCCCTTTCATCCTCTGCCAAATTGGCAACCTGTGCGAACCAGGAGCTTAAAGGGGCTGTCTCTCCAAGTTGGGAGATTGATAGGAAAGCAGTTGGAAAGTCAAACCGGAGCACCAGGAGAGGGGCTCTTCGTCGAGTTTTAGAAACCTGTCGTATTCACAGTGTGTCCATTCTCTAGGTTTCCCGTACACGTTATAGCTGTAGTAATATTCCCTTCAACCTGGAGAGCTGGGACCCATGGAATGTGTGCCATGCATTATTGCTTTAAAGGGTCTGCATTTGCTCACCCAATCTCACCAATCCTCTCAGTCCCAAGTGTCCAGCCTTATGCCACATCCAGCTGTCATTGTAGATTGGGTCCTTCCAGGTTGCATCAGAGACCCTGAAGGAATTGTAAAGAATTTCCCTGTTTCTTTGTTCTGTTTTTGAAATTCCTTTTTAGAGTAGGTTTGAGCTGATTCTCCCTGCCCTGTTTATGCCAGTCTAGACACACTTGATTCCCTTACGGAGACATATCAGTACATAGGTTTTAAGATTCTTACTAGTCAGATCTATTCCTCTGCGGGAAATATGGGGTTTTGAGTCCCTTTCACTGAGGAAGGTGTAGGTCTTGTCTATTCTATAGTTGGTTTTCGGAACGGTACATGTGCTTATATCAAACTCGGGTTTGATGCATCACCCCACCTCTCCTTCCCCCTTAAGCAGGCATAAGAGTGTTTTCTAAATGTGAGACTCTGTTCTCTTGCCTAACTCAGTTCATGTGTAGCCATGTTTACAGGATCTTCCTAAGTGATATCTTATGATAAGTTTCTTTTCCTGTGTGACTTCTTTCACTTAGAATCATCGTACCTGAATCCACTCATTTTGCTGCTACTGGTCTTATGACATTGATTTCGTGGCTGAGGGATATTCCATCGTACGTAAGTTCCACAATGTTTGGAACCATTTTTATATTTCCTGGGATATTTCAGGTGTACCCAGGTTGAGGTTCTTGTAAGCAGTGCAGCCCTCAATTTGGGGGTGGCTCTGTCTTATGGATTTTCAGTTTTCCCACGGTATATTCCCTAGACTGGAAGTGCCCTTGGCTCTGTAGCTCTGTTGTTTACTTGTTTTAGGGAACACAATGCACTCCTCCAGTGAGGCAGTTGGCAACTTACATCCCGCCCATCAGCATAACAAGGCTCCCTGTTCTCCAGGGCCTGTCTTGCTTTTCTGGTTTTTACACATTTTGTGGATGTCCCTTTTGACCGGTGGGAAGTGATACTTCTTTGTAGTGCAGATTTGCATTGCCCGCTTGCTTGCTTGGCCAAAAAGGGCGTATGCGTTTTCTCCTGAATATATTCAGGAGAAAACGCATACGCACTTTTTGGCCAAGTGCATCATTGTCGAAGTTGTGCCCCTCTTCCTGTGCTTTACAGGCGATTCCAACGTACCTCTTGAAATCTGTTTCCTGCTATTCTGCCTCGCTTTCAAGTCCACCTCGTTGCCTTCCCTCAACAGATTTTTGGACGATAGTTGGCCTTGATTACTCTGCCAGTTTGTGAATTGCTGTGCCCCTGAGCTCCATTATTCAACTCGTTTTCTGTGAGCTGAACGCAAGTCCAAACTTTTGGTTCAGGACCTATACTGGTTCCTGGTGGGTGGCTGAGACTTTGGTTAATTCTTCTTCCTGCCGGGAATTAGAGTGACATGTGCCCATCCAAATGCCTAGCAGCTACTCTCTCATTGGTTCTCCCTCTTCCCTTTCATCCTCTGCCAAATTGGCAACCTGTGCGAACCAGGAGCTTAAAGGGGCTGTCTCTCCAAGTTGGGAGATTGATAGGAAAGCAGTTGGAAAGTCAAACCGGAGCACCAGGAGAGGGGCACTTCGTCGAGTTTTAGAAACCTGTCGTATTCACAGTGTGTCCATTCTCTAGGTTTCCCATACACGTTATAGCTGTAGTAATATTCCCTTCAACCTGGAGAGTTGGGACCCATGGAATGGGTGCCATGCATTATTGCTTTAAAGGGTCTGCATTTGCTCACCCAATCTCACCAATCCTCTCAGTCCCAAGTGTCCAGCCTTATGCCACATCCAGCTGTCATTGTAGATAGGGTCATTCCAGGTTGCATCAGAGACCCTGAAGGAATTGTAAAGAATTTCCCTGTTTCTTTGTTTTGTTTTTGAAATTCCTTTTTAGAGTGGGTTTGAGCTGATTCTCGCTGCCTTGTTTATGCCAGTCTAGTCACCCTTGATTCCCTTACAGAGACATATCAATACATAGGTTTTAATATTCTTACTAGTCAGATCTATTCCTCTGCGGGAAATATGGGGTTTTGAGTCCCTTTCACTGAGGAAGGTGTAGGTCTTGTCTATTCCATAGTTGGTTTTTGGAACGGTACTTGTGCTTATATCAAAATCTGGTTTGATGCATCACCCCACCTCTCCTTCCCCCTTAAGCAGGCATAAGAGTGTTTTCTAAATGTGAGACTCTGTTCTCTTTCCTAACTCAGTTCATGTGTAGCCATGTTTACAGGATCTTCCTAAGTGATATCTTATGATAAGTTTCTTTTTCTGTGTGACTTCTTTCACTTAGAATCATCATACCGGAATCCACTCATTTTGCTGCTACTGGTCTTATTACATTGATTTCGTGGCTGAGGGATATTCCATCGTACATAAGTTCCACAATTTTTTGAACCATTTTTATATTTCCTGGGATATTTCAGGTGTGCCCAGGTTGAGGTTCTTGTAAGCAGTGCAGCCCTCAATTTGGGGGCGGCAGAGTCTTATTGATTTTCAGTTTTCCCAAGGTATATTCCCTAGACCTGAAGTGCCCTTGGCTCTGTAGCTCTGTTGTTTACTTGTTTTAGGGAACACAATGCACTCCTCCAGTGAGGCAGTTGGCAACTTACATCCCGCCCATCAGCATAAAAAGGCTCCCTGTTATCCAGGGCCTGTCTTGCCTTTCTGGTTTTTACACATTTTGTGGATATCCCTTTTGACCGGTGGGAAGTGATACTTCTTTGTAGTGCAGATTTGCATTGCCCGCTTGCTTGCTTGGCCAAAAAGGGCGTATGCGTTTTCTCCTGATTATATTCAGGAGAAAACGCATACGCACTTTTTGGCCAAGTGCATCATTGTCGAAGTTTTGCCCCTCTTCCTGTGCTTTACAGGCAATTCCAACGTACCTCTTGAAATCTGTTTCCTGCTATTCTGCCTCGCTTTCAAGTCCGCCTCGTTGCCTTCCCTCAACAGATTTTTGGACGATTGTTGGCCTTGATGACTCTGCCAGTTTGTGAATTGCTGTGCCCCGGACCTCCATTTTCAACTCGTTTTTTGTGAGCTGAACGCAAGTCCAAACTTTTGGTTCAGGACCTATACTGGTTCCCGGTGGGTGGCTGAGACTTTGGTTCATTCTTCTTCCTGCCGGGAAATTAGAGTGACATGTGCCCATCCAAATGCTTAATAGCTACTCTCTCATTGGTTCTCCCTCTTCCCTTTCATCCTCTGCCAAATTGGCAACCTGTGTGAACCAGGAGCTTAAAGGGGCTGTCTCTCCAAGTTGGGAGATTGATAGGAAAGCAGTTGAAAAGTCAAACCGGAGCACCAGGAGAGGGACTCTTCGTTGAGTTTTAGAAACCTTTCGTATTCACTGTGTGTCCATTCTCTAGGTTTCCCGTACATGTTATAGCTGTAGTAATATTCCCTTCAACCTGGAGAGTTGGGACCCATGGAATGGGTGCCATGCATTATTGCTTTAAAGGGTCTGCATTTGCTCACCCAATCTCACCAATCCTCTCAGTCCCAAGTGTCCAGCCTCATTCCGCATCCAGCTGTCATCGTAGATAGGGTCATTCCAGGTTGCATCAGAGACCCTGAAGGAATTGTAAAGAATATCCCTGTTTCTTTGTTCTGTTTTTGAAATTCCTTTTTAGAGTGGGTTTGAGCTGATTCTCGATGCCCTGTTTATGCCAGTCTAGACACAATTGATTCCCTTACAGAGACATATCAATACATAGGTTTTAAGATTCTTACTAGTCAGGTCTATTCCTCTGCGGGAAACATGGGGTTTTGAGTCCCTTTCACTGAGGAAGGTGTAGGTCTTGTCTATTCCATAGTTGGTTTTTGGAATGGTACCTGTGCTTATATCAAACTCTGGTTTGATGCATCACCCCACCTCTCCTTCCCCCTTAAGCAGGCATAAGAGTGTTTGCTAAATCTGAGACTCTGTTCTCTTGCCTAACTCAGTTCATGTGTAGCCATGTTTACAGGATCTTCCTAAGTGATATCTTATGATAAGTTTCTATTTCTGTGTGACTTCTTTCACTTAGAATCATCGTACCTGAATCCACTCATTTTGCTGCTACTGGTCTTATGACATTGATTTCATGGCTGAGGGATATTCCATCGTACGTAAGTTCCACAATGTTTTGAACCATTTTTATATTTCCTGGGATATTTCAGGTGTACCCAGGTTGAGGTTCTTGTAAGCAGTGCAGCCCTCAATTTGGGGGTGGCTCTGTTTTATGGATTTTCAGTTTTCCCAAGGTATATTCCCTAGACTGGAAGTGCCCTTGGCTCTGTAGCTCTGTTGTTTACTTGTTTTAGGGAACACAATGCACTCCTCCAGTGAGGCAGTTGGCAACTTACATCCTGCCCATCAGCATAACAAGGCTCCCATTTCGGCACGGCCTGTCTTGCCTTTCTGGTTTTTACACATTTTGTGGATGTCGCTTTTGACCGGTGGGAAGTGATACTTCTTTGTAGTGCAGATTTGCATTGCCCGCTTGCTTGCTTGACCAAAAAGGTTGTATGCGTTTTCTCCTGAATATATTCAGGAGAAAACACATACGCCCTTTTTGGCCAAGTGCATCATTGTCGAATTTGTGCCCCTCTTCCTGTGCTTTACAGGCGATTCCAACGTACCTCTTGAAATCTGTTTCCTGCTATTCTGCCTCGCTTTCAAGTCCGCCTCGTTGCCTTCCCTCAACAGATTTTTGGACGATAGTTGGCCTTGATTACTCTGCCAGTTTGTGAATTGCTGTGCCCCTGAGCTCCATTTTTCAACTCGTTTTTTGTGAGCTGAACGCAAGTCCAAACTTTTGGTTCAGGACCTATACTGGTTCCCGGTGGGTGGCTGAGACTTTGGTTAATTCTTCTTCCTGCCGGGAAATTAGAGTGACATGTGCCCATCCAAATGCCTAACAGTGACTCTCTCATTGGTTCTCCCTCTTCCCTTTCCTCCTCTGCCAAATTGGCAACCTGTGTGAACCAGGAGCTTAAAGGGGCTGTCTCTCCAAGTTGGGAGATTGATAGTAAAGCTGTTGGAAAGTCAAACTGGAGCACCAGGAGAGGGACTCTTCGTTGAGTTTTAGAAACCTTTCGTATTCACAGTGTGTCCATTCTCTAGGTTTCCCGTACATGTTATAGCTGTAGTAATATTCCCTTCAACCTGGAGAGTTTGGACCCATGGAATGGTTGCCATGCATTATTGCTTTAAAAGGTCTTCATTTGCTTACCCAATCTCACCAATCCTCTCAGTTCCAAGTGTCCAGCCTCATGCCGCATCCAGCTGTCATCGTAGATAGGGTCATTCCAGGTTGCATCAGAGACCCTAAAGGAATTGTAAAGAATTTCCCTGTTTCTTTGTTCTGTTTTTGAAATTCCTTTTTAGAGTGGGTTTGAGCTGATTCTCGCTGCCATATTTATGCCAGTCTAGACACACTTGATTCCCTTACGGAGACATATCAATACATAGGTTTTAAGATTCTTACTAGTCAGATCTATTCCTCTGCGGGAAATATGGCGTTTTGAGTCCCTTTCACTGAGGAACGTATAGGTCTTGTCTATTCCATAGTTGGTTTTTGGAACAGTACCTGTGCTTATATCAAACTCTGGTTTGATGCATCACCCCACCTCTCCTTCCCCCTTAAGCAGGCATAAGAGTGTTTGCTAAATGTGAGACTCTGTTCTCTTTCCTAACTCAGTTCATGTGTAGCCATGTTTACAGGATCTTCCTAAGTGATATCTTATGATAAGTTTCTTTTTCTGTGTGACTTCTTTCACTTAGAATCATCGTACCTGAATCCACTCATTTTGCTGCTACTGGTCTTATGACATTGATTTCATGGCTGAGGGATATTCCATCGTACGTAAGTTCCACAATTTTTAGAACCATTTTTATATTTCCTGGGATATTTCAGGTGTACCCAGGTTGAGGTTCTTGTAAGCAGTGCAGCCCTCAATTTGGGGGTGGCTCTGTCTTATGGATTTTCAGTTTTCCCAAGGTATATTCCCTAGACTGGAAGTGCCCTTGGCTCTGTAGCTCTGTTGTTTACTTGTTTTAGGGAACACAATGCACTCCTCCAGTGAGGCAGTTGGCAACTTATATCCAGCCCATCAGCATAACAAGGCTCCCTGTTCTCCAGGGCCTGTCTTGCCTTTCTGGTTTTTACACATTTTGTGGATGTCCCTTTTGACCGGTGGGAAGTGATACTTCTTTGTAGTGCAGATTTGCATTGCCCGCTTGCTTGCTTGGCCAAAAAGGGCGTATGCGTTTTCTCCTGAATATATTCAGGAGAAAACGCATACGCCCTTTTTGACCAAGTGCATCATTATCGAAGTTGTGCCCCTCTTCCTGTGCTTTACAGGCGATTCCAACGTACCTCTTGAAATCTGTTTCCTGCTATTCTGCCTCGCATTCAAGTCCGCCTCATTGCCTTCCCTCAACAGATTTTTGGACGATAGTTGGCCTTGATTACTCTGCCAGTTTGTGAATTGCTGTGCCCCTGAGCTCCATTTTTCTACTCTTTTTTTGTGAGCTGAACGCAAGTCCAAACTTTTGGTTCAGGACCTATACTGGTTCCCGGTGGGTGGCTGAGTCTTTGGTTAATTCTTCTTCCTGCCGGGAAATTAGAGTGACATGTGCCCATCCAAATGCCTAACAGCGACTCTCTCATTGGTTCTCCCTCTTCCCTTTCCTCCTCTGCCAAATTGGCAACCTGTGTGAACCAGGAGCTTAAAGGGGCTGTCTCTCAAAGTTGGGAGATTGATAGGAAAGCAGTTGGAAAATCAAACCGGAGCACCAGGAGAGGGACTCTTCGTTGAGTTTTAGAAACCTTTTGTATTCACAGTGTGTCCATTCTGTAGGTTTCCCGTACATGTTATAGCTTTAGTAATATTCCCTACAACCTGGACAGTTGGGACCCATGGAATGGGTGCCATGCATTATTGCTTTAAAGGGTCTGCATTTGCTCACCCAATCTCACCAATCCTCTCAGTCCCAAGTGTCCAGCCTCATGCCGCATCCAGCTGTCATCGTAGATAGGGTCATTCCAGGTTGCATCAGAGACCCTGAAGGAATTGTAAAGAATTTCCCTGTTTCTTTGTTCTGTTTTTGAAATTCCTTTTTAGAGTGGGTTTGAGCTGATTCTCGATGCCCTGTTTATGCCAGTCTAGACACAATTGATTCCCTTACAGAGACATATCAATACATAGGTTTTAAGATTCTTACTAGTCAGGTCTATTCCTCTGCGGGAAACATGGGGTTTTGAGTCCCTTTCACTGAGGAAGGTGTAGGTCTTGTCTATTCCATAGTTGGTTTTTGGAATGGTACCTGTGCTTATATCAAACTCTGGTTTGATGCATCACCCCACCTCTCCTTCCCCCTTAAGCAGGCATAAGAGTGTTTGCTAAATCTGAGACTCTGTTCTCTTGCCTAACTCAGTTCATGTGTAGCCATGTTTACAGGATCTTCCTAAGTGATATCTTATGATAAGTTTCTTTTTCTGTGTGACTTCTTTCACTTAGAATCATCGTACCTGAATCCACTCATTTTGCTGCTACTGGTCTTATGACATTGATTTCATGGCTGAGGGATATTCCATCGTTCGTAAGTTCCACAATGTTTTGAACCATTTTTATATTTCCTGGGATATTTCAGGTGTACCCAGGTTGAGGTTCTTGTAAGCAGTGCAGCCCTCAATTTGGGGGTGGCTCTGTCTTATGGATTTTCAGTTTTCCCAAGGTATATTCCCTAGACTGGAAGTGCCCTTGGCTCTGTAGCTCTGTTGTTTACTTGTTTTAGGGAACACAATGCACTCCTCCAGTGAGGCAGTTGGCAACTTACATCCCGCCCATCAGCATAACAAGGCTCCCTGTTCTCCAGGGTCTGTCTTGCCTTTCTGATTTTTACACATTTTGTGGATATCCCTTTTGACCGGTGGCAAGTGATACTTCTTTGTAGTGCAGATTTGCATTGCCCGCTTGCTTGCTTAGCCAAAAAGGGAGTATGCGTTTTCTCCTGAATATATTTAAGAGAAAACGCATACGCCCTTTTTGGCCAAGTGCATCATTGTCGAAGTTGTGCCCCTCTTACTGTGCTTTACAGGCGAGGACAACCCTGGCTGGCCTGCAGGCACCAAGTTGGCCTGCGTGCTGTCGCTGGTGTGGCTCCACGGTCCTTCCACTAGGCTTTCAAGCCCTTGTACATATTCAGGTGTTTTACCTGGAAAGGGTGGGAACAGTTCAGCAGCAGCTGGCCTGGGGCTCAGCTCACGTTTACTCACAGATGACTCGGCACGGTCCCCAAGCTTTGCAATGAGGTCGCTCCTTGCGTGGGGGGTGGGTTGATGGCTGTATGGGAGATGGTTCCCCACCTCTGACCAATTTCATAATTGTTTACCACTGGAGCAAGTGCCGTGATAGGGTTTTCCTCTGTATAACTCGTGGGTTCAGGTTTTGTTTTCTTTTATGTTTCAAGTTAGATTTTATTCCTCTTTTATGTATTTATAGACATAAACATGGAAATAATTCATTCCTATAAATACATCTGTGTGACCGGAAGAACTTTTTTCTGTTTTAATTTTAAATTTTATTTTTTAAAATTTTGAAATTTAATTTTATTTATTTTTTTATACAGCACATTATTATTAGTTATGTATTTTATGCATATACATGTACACAGGTCAATCCCAAACTCCCAACTCATCCCACCACCACCACCCCATGCCTTCCCACACTTGGTGTCCATACGTTTGTTCTCTACCTCTGTGTCTCTATTTCTTCCCTGCAAAGCAGTTCATCTGTACCATTTTTAGGCTCCACATATATGCATTAATATACAATATTTGTTTTCCTCTTTCTGACTTACTTCATTCTGTATGACAGTCTCTCGATCCATCGATGTCTCTACAAATGAACCAGTTTCATTCCTTTTTATGGCCGAGTAGTATTCCATTTTATATATGTACCACATCATTATCCACTCATCTGTCTGTGGGCATTTAGGTTGCTTCCATTACCTGGCTATTGTAAATAGTGCTGCAATGAACATTGTGGTGAATGTGCATTTTTGAAATACGGTTTTCTCTGGGTATATGCCCAGAAGTGGGATTGCTGGATCAGATGGTAATTCTGTTTCTAGTTTTTTTAAGGAAACTCCATACTGTTCTCCATAGTGACTGTATCAATTTACATTCCCACCAATAGTGGAAGAGGGCTCCTTTTGTCCACACCCTCCCCAGAATTGGTTGTTTGTAGATTTTCTGATGATGCCGATTCTAACAGGTGTGAGGTGAAACCTCATTGTAGTTTTGATTTGCATTTCTCTAATAATTAGTGCTGTTGAGCAGCTTTTCATGTGCGTCTTGGCCATCTCTGTGTCTCCTTTGAAGAAACGTCTCTTTAGATTTTCTGCCCATTTTTTGGGGGTTGTTTGTTTTTTTAATATTAAGCTGCATGAGCTGTTTATATATATTGGAGATTAAACCTCTGTCCATTGATTCGTCTGCAAAGATTTTCGCCCATTCTGAGGGATGCTTTTTTCCATTCCCGTGTTTTTTAACAAAAAAGGAAAGAAAGGAAAAGAAGCAGAACACTAATGTGCGTAAAATATGCCTTTTGAAATGGTCGTTTTGAAATATGGACGTCCTTTGAATATTTTGGTCGATATGTGACCCCAGGATTTGTTTTCAGGGCAGGTGTCATTTACAGGCCTGCAATGATTTTGAATATCAACTGACCATTAGCGCTGGGATTAAAGCTGCTGTTGTGTGAAACGGCCACAAGGTGGCAGCAGTTCACCCTTACCAAATCTGGTTACTAGGGCAAGAGAGCCTCAGTGGAAGTGGTGTTCTAGATTGGAGTTTAGAATGGAATGTGCCAGGAGAAAGCCCCTCACGTTTGTCTCACTACTTCTTGTTCGTGTTTTTAATTTAAGTTTTTATTTTTTATTACAGCAAGTTTGATTACAATGTTTGGCTTGTTGTAGGTGTGGAAGATGTGGTTCTTTTACACATATACAGATGTCTGTTCTTCCTGGGATCCTTTTCCCATGTATGTTATGACAGAATATTGAGTAGTCCTCTCTTGGTATTCTGTAGGTCTTTGGTGATTATATATGTCACCTGTGTTTGTATATGTCTGTTAACCCCGATATCGTAATGAAACCAATCCTCACACCTTTCCATTGGTGAACCATAAGTCTGTTTAATGAATCTGTGATTGCCCTTCTCCGTGGAAATATCTGCCCTGGTATCCATTTTTAGGTAACACCTATAAGTGATATGATATGATATGTGTCTTTCACTTTCTGACTTACTACAAGTCACGTGATTACTTCTAGACTCATCTACGGTGCTGCAAATGGCATTGTGTCCTTTTTTCCCTTGGCTTCTCTTCTGCCTTAGCGGGGTCCATTTTCAACAATGTGATTCCCTGAGGGTTGTGGATTAGCTGACCTGGGCAGCCTTACCCTGCCGGCCCGCCCTCCCCAGGTGTGCCTCGTTGAGGTCAATATAAACAGCGCTCCAGGCAGCAATAGCCCCTGAAGCTGTGCCTGACTCCATATTCTCTGCCCCGTCAGCAGTCTCGGGGCTGTGCTGGTGGGAGGGAGTGAGGGGCCACAGCTTTGTGGGTGGCCCGGTGTGAGTGGGGTTCTGCTGGCCTTTCTGCAGGAGTTGCCAGGCTGCGGCCTGTAAAGAAGAGGTTGTGTCACCCATACCTTCCGCTGGAATTTCTCTCCGGACAGAGGTGAGGAAGGAAAAAAGCAGTGGGGGCCGGGACAGGAGGGGTATCTCAGGCAGGGCAATGGAAAGTTTCTGGAAGAGCGCCTGGGGACAGGACCACCCTGGCTGGCCTGCAGGCACCAAGTTGGCCTGCGTGCTGTCACTGGTGTGGCTCCACGGTCCTTCCACTAGGCTTTCAAGCCCTTGTACATATTCAGGTGTTTTACCTGGAAAGGGTGGGAACAGTTCAGCAGCAGCTGGCCTGGGGCTCAGCTCACGTTTACTCACAGATGCCTCGGCACGGTCCCCCAGCTTGCAATGAGGACGCTCCTTGCGTGGGGGGTGGATTGATGGCTGTATGGGAGATGGTTCCCCACCTCTGACCAATTTCAGAATTGTTGACCGCTAGAGCAAGTGCCGTGATAGGGTTTTCCTCTGTATAACTCGTGGGTTCACTTTTTTTTTTCTTTTATCTTTCAAGTTAGATTTTATTCCTCTTTTATGTATTTATAGATATAAGCATGGAAATAATTCATTCCTATAAATACATCTGTGTGACGGAAAGAACTTTTTTCTGTTTTATTTTTAAATTTTATTTTTTAAAATTTTGAAATTTAATTTTATTTATTTTTTTATACACCACATTATTATTAGTTATGTATTTTATGCATATACATGTATACAGGTCAATCCCAATCTCCCAACTCATTCCACCACCACCACCCCATGGCTTCCCACACTTGGTGTCCATACGTTTGTTCTCTACCTCTGTGTCTCTATTTCTTCCCTGCAAACCAGTTCATCTGTACCATTTTTAGGCTCCACATAAATGCGTTAATATACAATATTTGTTTTCCTCTTTCTGACTTACTTCATTCTGTATGACAGTCTCTCGATCCATCGATGCCTCTGCAAATGACCCAGTTTCATTCCTTTTTATGGCCGAGTAATATTCCATTTTATATATGTACCACATCTTTATCCATTCATCTGTCTGTGGGCATTTAGGTTGCTTCCATTACCTGGCTATTGTAAATAGTGCTGCAATGAACATTGTGGTGAATGTGCCTTTTTGAAATACGGTTTTCTCTGGGTATATGCCCAGAAGTGGGATTGCTGGATCAGATGGTAATTCTATTTCTAGTTTTTTTAAGGAAACTCCATACTGTTCTCCATAGTGACTGTATCAATTTACATTCCCACCAATAGTGGAAGAGGGCTCCTTTTGTCCACACCCTCCCCAGAATTGGTTGTTTGTAGATTTTCTGATGATGCCGATTCTAACAGGTGTGAGGTGATACCTCATTGTAGTTTTGATTTGCATTTCTCTAATAATTAGTGCTGTTGAGCAGCTTTTCATGTGCGTCTTGGCCATCTCTGTGTCTCCTTTGAAGAAACGTCTCTTTAGATCTTCTGCCCATTTTTTGGGGGTTGTTTGCTTTTTTAATATTAAGCTGCATGAGCTGTTTATATATATTGGAGATTAAACCTGTGTCCATTGATTCGTCTGCAACGATTTTCGCCCATTCTGAGGGATGCCTTTTTCCATTCCCGTGTTTTTTAACAAAAAAGGAAAGAAAGGAAAAGAAGCAGAACACTAATGTGCGTAAAATATGCCTTTTGAAACGGTCGTTTTGAAATATGGACGTCCTTTGAATTTTTTGGTCGATATGTGACCCCAGGATTTGTTTTCAGGGCAGGTGTCATTTACAGGCCTGCAATGATTTTGAATATCAACTGACCATTAGCTCTGGGATTAAAGCTGCTGTTGTGTGAAACGGCCACAAGGTGGCAGCAGTTCACCCTTAACAAATCTGGTTATTAGGGCAAGAGAGCCTCAGTGGAAGTGGTGTTCTAGATTGGAGTTTAGAATGGAATGTGCCAGGAGAAAGCCCCTCACGTTTGTCTCACTACTTCTTGTTCGTGTTTTTAATTTAAGTTTTTAATTTTTATTACAGCAAGTTTGATTACAATGTTTGGCTTGTTGTAGGTGTGGAAGATGTGGTTCTTTTACACATATACAGATGACTGTTCTTCCTGGGATCCTTTTACCATGTACGTTATGACAGAATGTTGAGTACTCCTCTCTTGGTATTCTGTAGGTCTTTGGTGATTATATATGTCACCTGTGTTTGTATATGTCTGTTAACCCCATATCGTAATGAAACCAATCCTCACACCTTTCCATTGGTGAACCATAAGTTTGTTTAATGAATCTGTGTTTGCCCTTCTCCGTGGAAATATCTGCCCTGGTATCCATTTTTAGGTAACACCTATAAGTGATATGATATGATATGTGTCTTTCACTTTCTGACTTACTACAAGTCACGTGATTACTTCTAGAATCATCTACGGTGCTGCAAATGGCATTGTGTCCTTTTTTTCCTTGGCTCCTCTTATGCCTTAGCGGGGTCCATTTTCAACAATGTGATTCCCTGAGGGTTGTGGATTAGCTGACCTGGGCAGCCTTACCCTGCCGGCCCGCCCTCCCCAGGTGTGCCTCGTTGAGGTCAATATAAACAGCGCTCCAGGCAGCAATAGCCCCTGAAGCTGTGCCTGACTCCATATTCTCGGCCCCGTCAGCAGTCTCGGGGCTGTGCTGGTGGGAGGGAGTGAGGGGCCACAGCTTTGTGGGTGGCCCGGTGTGAGTGGGGTTCTGCTGGCCTTTCTGCAGGAGTTGCCAGGCTGCCGCCTGTAAAGAAGAGGATGTGTCACCCATACCTTCCGCTGGAATTTCTCTCCGGACAGAGGTGAGGAAGGAAAAAAGCAGTGTGGGTCGGGACAGGAGGGGTATCTCAGGCAGGGCAATGGAAAGATTCTTGAAGAGCGCTCGGGGCCAGGACCACCCTGGCTGGCCTACAGGCACCAATTTGGCCTGCGTGCTGTCGCTGGTGTGGCTCCACGGTCCTTCCTCTAGGCTTTCAAGCCCTTGTACATATTCAGGTGTTTTACCTGGAAAGGGTGGGAACAGTTCAGCAGCAGCTGGCCTGGGGCTCAGCTCACGTTTACTCACAGATGCCTCAGCACGGTCCCCCAGCTTTGCAATGAGGACGCTCCTTGCGTGGGGGGTGGGTTGCTGGTTGTATGGGAGATGGTTCCCCACCTCTGACCAATTTCAGAATTGTTTACCACTGGAGCAAGTGCCCTGATAGCGTTTTCCTCTGTATAACTCGTGGGTTAAGGTTTTTTTTTTCTTTTATGGTTCAAGTTAGATTTAATTCCTCTTTTATGTATTTATAGATATAAGCATGGAAATAATTCATTCCTATAAATACATCTGTGTGACGGGAAGAACTTTTTTCTGTTTTATTTTTAAATTTTATTTTTTAAAATTTGGAAATTTAATTTTATTTATTTTTTTATACAGCACGTTATTATTAGTTATGTATTTTATGCATATACATGTATACAGGTCAATCCCAAACTCCCAACTCATCCCACCACCACCACCCCATGGCTTCCCACACTTGGTGTCCATACGTTTGTTCTCTACCTCTGTGTCTCTATTTCTTCCCTGCAAACCAGTTCATATGTACCATTTTTAGGCTCCACATATATGCATTAATATACAGTATTTGTTTTCCTCTTTCTGACTTACTTCATTCTGTATGACAGTCTCTCGATCCATCATTGTCTCTACAAATGACCCAGTTTCATTCCTTTTTATGGCCGAGTAATATTCCATTTTATATATGTACCACAGCTTTATCCATTCATCTGTCTGTGGGCATTTAGTTTGCTTCCATTACCTGGCTATTGTAAATAGTGGTGCAACGAACATTGTGGTGAATGTGCCTTTTTGAAATACCGTTTTCTCTGGGTATATGCCCAGAAGTGGTATTGCTGGATCAGATGGTAATTCTATTTCTAGATTTTTTAAGGAAACTCCATACTGTTCTCCATAGTGACTGTATCAATTTACATTCCCACCAATAGTGGAAGAGGGCTCCTTTTGTCCACACCCTCCACAGAATTGGTTGTTTGTAGATTTTCTGATGATGCCGATTCTAACAGGTGTGAGGTGATACCTCATTGTAGTTTTGATTTGCATTTCTCTAATAATTAGTGCTGTTGAGCAGCTTTTCATGGGCGTCTTGGCCATCTCTGTGTCTCCTTTGAAGAAACGTCTCTTTAGATCTTCTGACCATTTTTTGGGGGGTTGTTTGTTTTTTTAATATTAAGCTGCATGAGCTGTTTATATATATTGGAGATTAAACCTCTGTCCATTGATTCGTCTGCAATGATTTTCGCCCATTCTGAGGGATGCCTTTTTCCATTCCCGTGTTTTTTAACAAAAAAGGAAAGAAAGGAAAAGAAGCAGAACACTAATATGCGTAAAATATGCCTTTTATAACGTTCGTTTTGAAATATGGACGTCCTTTGAATTTTTTGGTCGATATGTGACCCCAGGATTTGTTTTCAGGGCAGGTGTCATTTACAGGCCTGCAATGATTTTGAATATCAACTGACCAATAGCGTTGGGATTAAAGCTGTTGTTGTGTGAAACGGCCACAAGGTGGCAGCAGTTCACCCTTACCAAATCTGGTTACTAGGGCAAGTGAGCCTCAGTGGAAGTGGTGTTCTAGATTGGAGTTTAGAATGGAATGTGCCAGGAGAAAGCCCCTCACGTTTGTCTCACTACTTCTTGTTCGTGTTTTTAATTTAATTTTTTATTTTTTATTACAGCAAGTTTGATTACAATGTTTGGCTTGTTGTAGGTGTGGAAGATGTGGTTCTTTTACACATATACAGATGACTGTTCTTCCTGGGATCCTTTTCCCATGTACGTTATGACAGAATGTTGAGTAGTCCTCTCTTGGTATTCTGTAGGTCTTTGGTGATTATATATGTCACCTGTGTTTGTATATGTCTGTTAACCCCGATATCGTAATGAAACCAATCCTCACACCTTTCCATTGGTGAACCATAAGTTTGTTTAATAAATCTGTGATTGCCCTTCTCCGTGGAAATATCTGCCCTGGTATCCATTTTTAGGTAACACCTATAAGTGATATGATATGATATGTGTCTTTCACTTTCTGACTTACTACAAGTGACATGATTACTTCTAGACTCATCTACGGTGCTGCAAATGGCATTGTGTCCTTTTTTCCCTTGGCTTCTCTTCTGCCTTAGCGGGGTCTATTTTCAACAATGTGATTCCCTGAGGGTTGTGGATTAGCTGACCTGGGCAGCCTTACCCTGCCGGCCCGCCCTCCCCAGGTGTGCCTCTTTGAGGTCAATATAAACAGCGCTCCAGGCAGCAATAGCCCCTGAAGCTGTGCCTGACTCCATATTCTCGGCCCCGTCAGCAGTCTCGGGGCTGTGCTGGTGGGAGGGAGTGAGGGGCCACAGCTTTGTGTGTGGCCCGGTGTGAGAGGGGTTCTGCTGGCCTTTCTGCAGGATTTGCCAGGCTGCCGCCTATAAAGAAGAGGTTGTGTCACCCATACCTTCCGCTGGAATTTCTCTCCGGACAGAGGTGAGGAAGGAAAAAAGCAGTGGGGGGCGGGACAGGATGGGTATCTCAGGCAGGGCAATGGAAAGCTTCTGGAAGAGCGCCCGGGTCCAGGACCACCCTGGCTGGCCTGCAGGCACCAAGTGGCCCTGCGTGCTGTTGCTGGTGTGGCTCCACGGTCCTTCCTCTAGGCTTTCAAGCCCTTGTACATATTCAGGTGTTTTACCTGGAAAGGGTGGGAACAGTTCAGCAGCAGCTGGCCTGGGGCTTAGCTCACGTTTACTCACAGATGCCTCGGCACGGTCCCCCAGCTTTGCAATGAGGACGCTCCTTGCGTGGGAGGTGGGTTGCTGGCTGTATGGGAGATGGTTCCCCACCGCTGACCAATTTCAGAATTGTTTACCCCTGGAACAAGTGCCCTGATAGGGTTTTCCTCTGTATAACTCGTGGGTTCAGGTTTTTTTTCTCTTTTATGGTTTAAGTTAGATTTTATTCCTCTTTTATGTATTTATAGATATAAGCATGGAAATAATTCATTCCTATAAATACATCTGTGTGACGGGAAGAACTTTTTTCTGTTTTATTTTTTAAAATTTTGAAATTTAATTTTATTTATTTTTTTATACAGCACGTTATTATTAGTCATGTATTTTATGCATATACATGTATACAGGTCAATCCCAAACTCCCAACTCATCCCACCACCACCACCCCATGGCTTCCCACACTTGGTGTCCATACGTTTGTTCTCTACCTCTGTGTATCTATTTCTTCCCTGCAAACCAGTTTATCTGTACCATTTTTAGGCTCTACATATATGCATTCATATACAATATTTGTTTTCCTCTTTCTGACTTACTTCATTCTGTATGACAGTCTCTCGATCCATCGATGTCTCTACAAATGACCCAGTTTCATTCCTTTTTATGGCCCAGTAATATTCCATTTCATATATGTACCACATCTTTATCCATTCATCTGTCTGTGGGCATTTAGGTTGCTTCCATTATCTGGCTATTGTAAATAGTGCTGCAATGAACATTGTGGTGAATGTGCCTTTTTGAAATACGGTTTTCTCTGGGTATATGCCCAGAAGTGGTATTGCTGGATCAGATGGTAATTCTATTTCTAGTTTTTTCAAGGAAACTCCATACTGTCCTCCATAGGGACTGTATCAATTTACATTCCCACCAATAGTGGAAGAGGGCTCCTTTTGTCCACACCCTCCCCAGAATTGGTTGTTTGTAGATTTTCTGATGATGCCGATTCTAACAGGTGTGAGGTGAAACCTCATTGTAGTTTTGATTTGCATTTCTCTAATAATTAGTGCTGTTGAGCAGCTTTTCATGTGCGTCTTGGCCATCTCTGTGTCTTCTTTGAAGAAACGTCTCTTTAGATCTTCTGCCCATTTTTGTATTGGGTTGTTTGTTTATTTAATATTAAGCTGCATGAGCTGTTTATATATATTGGAGATTAAAGCTCTGTCCATTGATTCGTCTGCAACGATTTTCGCCCATTCTGAGGGATGCCTTTTTCCATTCCCGTGTTTTTTAACAAAAAAGGAAAGAAAGGAAAAGAAGCAGAACACTAATGTGCGTGAAATATACGTTTTGAAACGGTCGTTTTGAAATATGGACGTCCTTTGAACTTTTTGGTCGATATGTGACCCAAGGATTTGTTTTCAGGGCAGGTGTCATTTACAGGCCTGAAATGATTTTGAATATCAACTGACCATTAGCGCTGTGATTAAAGCTGCTGTTGTGTGAAACGGCCACAAGGTGGCAGCAGTTCACCCTTACCAAATCTGGTTACTAGGGCAAGAGAGCCTCAGTGGAAGTGGTGTTCTAGATTGGAGTTTAGAATGGAATGTGCCAGGAGAAAGCCCCTCACGTTTGTCTCACTACATCTTGTTCGTGTATTTAATGTAATTTAATATTTTTTATTACAGCTATTTTGATTACATTGTTTGGCATGCTGTAGGTGTGGAAGATGTGGTTCTTTTACACATATACAGATGTCTGTTCTTCCTGGGATACTTTTCCCATGTACGTTATGACAGAATGTTGAGTAGTCCTCTCTTGGAAATCTGTAGGTCTTTGGTGATTATATATGTCACCTGTGTTTGTATATGTCTGTTAACCCCGATATCGTAATGAAACCAATCCTCACACCTTTCCATTGGTGAACCATAAGTTTGTTTAATGAATCTGTGATTGCCCTTCTCCGTGGAAATATCTGCCCTGGTATCCATTTTTAGGTAACACCTATAAGTGATATGATATGATATGTGTCTTTCACTTTCTGACTTACTACAAGTCACGTGGTTACTTCTAGACTCATCTACGGTGTTGCAAATGGCATTGTGTCCTTTTTTTCCTTGGATTCTCTTCTGCCTTAGCGGGGTCCATTTTCAACAATGTGATTCCCTGAGGGTTGTGGATTAGCTGACCTGTGCAGCCTTACCCTAACGGCCCTCCCTCACCAGGTGTGCCTAGTTGAGGTCAATATAAACAGCGCTCCAGGCAGCAATATCCCCTGAAGCTGCACCTGACTCCATATTCTCTGCCCCGTCAGCAGTCTCGGGGCTGTGCTGGTGGGAGGGAGTGAGGGGCCACAGCTTTGTGGGTGGCCCAGTGTGAGTGGGGTTCTGCTGGCCTTTCTGCAGGAGTTGCCAGGCTGCCGCCTGTAAAGAAGAGGTTGTGTCACCCATACCTTCCGCTGGAATTTCTCTCCGGACAGAGGTGAGGAAGGAAAAAAGCAGTGGTTGCCGGGACAGGAGGGGTATCTCAGGCAGGGCAATGGAAAGCTTCTGGAAGAGCGCCCGGGGCCAGGACCACCCTGGCTGGCCTGCAGGCACCAAGTTGGCCTGCGTGCTGTCGCTGGTGTGGCTCCACTGTCCTTCCTCTAGGCTTTCAAGCCCTTGTACATATTCAGGTGTTTTACCTGGAAAGGGTGGGGACAGTTCAGCAGCAGCTGGCCTGGGGCTCAGCTCACGTTTACTCTCAGATGCCTCGGCACTGTCCCCCAGCTTTGCAATGAAGACGCTCCTTGCGTCGGGGGTGGGTTGCTGGCTGTATGGGAGATGGTTCCCCACCTCTGACCAATTTCAGAATTGTTTACCACTGGAGCAAGTGCCCTGATAGGGTTTTCCTCTGTATAACTCGTGGGTTCAGGTTTTTTTTTTCTTTTATGGTTCAAGTTAGATTTTATTCCTCTTCTATGTATTTATAGATATAAGCATGAAAATAATTCATTCCTATAAATACATCTGTGTGACGGGAAGAACTTTTTTCTGTTTTATTTTTAAATTTTATTTTTTTAAAATTTTGAAATTTAATTTTATTTATTTTTTTTATACAGCACGTTATTATTAGTTATGTATTTTATTCATATACATGTATACAGGTCAATCCCAAACTCCCCACTCATCCCACCACCACCACCCCGTGGCTTCCCACACTTGGTGTCCATACGTTTGTTCTCTACCTCTGTGTCTCTATTTCTTCCCTGCAAACCAGTTCATCTGTACCATTTTTAGGCTCCACATATATGCATTAATATAAAATATTTGTTTTCCTCTTTCTGACTTACTTCATTCTGTATGACAGTCTCTCGATCCATCGATGTCTCTACAAATGACCCAGTTTCATTCCTTTTTATGGCCGAGTAATATTCCATTTTATATATGTACCACATCTTTATCCATTCATCTGTCTGTGGGCATTTAGGTTGCTTCCATTACCTGGCTATTGTAAATAGTGCTGCAATGAACATTGTGGTGAATGTGCCTTTTTGAAATACGGTTTTCTCTGGGTATATGCCCAGAAGTGGGATTGCTGGATCAGATGGTAATTCTATTTCTAGTTTTTTTAAGGAAACTCCATACTGTCCTCCATGGGGACTGTATCAATTTACATTCCCACCAATAGTGGAAGAGGGCTCCTTTTGTCCACACCCTCCCCAGAAATTGTTGTTTATAGATTTTCTGATGATGCCGATTCTAACAGGTGTGAGGTGATACCTCATTGTAGTTTTGATTTGCATTTCTCTAATAATTAGTGCTGTTGAGCAGCTTTTCATGTGCGTCTTGGCCATCTCTGTGTCTCCTTTGAAGAAACGTCTCTTTAGATCTTCTGCCCATTTTTTTGGGGTTGTTTGTTTTTTTAATATTAAGCTGCATGAGCTGTTTATATATATTGGAGATTAAACCTCTGTCCATTGATTCATCTGCAATGATTTTCGCCCATTCTGAGGGATGCCATTTTCCATTCCCGTGTTTTTTAACAAAAAAGGAAAGAAAGGAAAAGAAGCAGAACACTAATGTGCCTAAAATATGCCTTTTGAAACGGTCGTTTTGAAATATGGACGTCCTTTGAATTTTTTGGTCGATATGTGACCCCAGGATTTGTTTTCAGGGCAGGTGTCATTTACAGGCCTGCAATGATTTTGAATATCAACTGACCATTAGCGTTGGGATTAAAGCTGCTGTTGTGTGAAACGGCCACAAGGTGGCAGCAGTTCACCCTTACCAAATCTGGTTACTAGGGCAAGAGAGCCTCAGTGGAAGTGGTGTTCTAGATTGGAGTTTAGAATGGAATGTGCCAGGAGAAAGCCCCTCACGTTTGTCTCACTACTTCTTGTTCGTGTTTTTAATTTAATTTTTTATTTTTTATTACAGCAAGTTTGATTACAATGTTTGGCTTGTTGTAGGTGTGGAAGATGTGGTTCTTTTACACATATACAGATGACTGTTCTTCCTGGGATCCTTTTCCCATGTACGTTAAGACAGAATGTTGATTAGTCCTCTCTTGGTATTCTGTAGGTCTTTGGTGATTATATATGTCACCTGTGTTTGTATATGTCTGTTAACCCCGATATCGTAATGAAACCAATCCTCACACCTTTCCATTGGTGAACCATAAGTTTGTTTAATGAATCTGTGATTGCCCTTCTCCGTGGAAATATCTGCCCTGGTATCCATTTTTAGGTAACACCTATAAGTGATATGATATGATATGTGTCTTTCACTTTCTGACTTACTACATATCACGTGATTAATTCTAGACTCATCTACGGTGCTGCAAATGGCATTGTGTCCTTTTTTCCCTTGGCTTCTCTTCTGCCTTAGCGGGGTCCATTTTCAACAATGTGATTCCCTGAGGGTTGTGGATTAGCTGACCTGGGCAGCCTTACCATGCCGGCCCGCCCTGCACAGGTGTGCCTCGTTGAGGTCAATATAAACAGAGCTCCAGGCAGCAATAGCCCCTGAAGCTGTGCCTGACTCCATATTCTCTGCCCCGTCAGCAGTCTCGGGGCTGTGCTGGTGGGAGGGAGTGAGGGGCCACAGCTTTGTGGGTGGCCCGGTGTGAGTGGGGTTTTGCTGGCCTTTCTGCAGGAGTTGCCAGGCTGCCACCTGTAAAGAAGAGGTTGTGTCACCCATACCTCCTGCTGGAATTTCTCTCCTGACAGAGGTGAGGAAGGAAAAAAGCAGTGGGGGCCGGGACAGGAGGGGTATCTCAGGCAGGGCAATGGAAAGCTTCTGGAAGAGCGCCAGGGTCCAGGACCACCCTGGACGGCCTGCAGGCACCAAGTTGGCCAGCGTGCTGTCGCTGGTGTGGCTCCACGGTCCTTCCCCTAGGCTTTCAAGCCCTTGTACATATTCAGGTGTTTTACCTGGAAAGGGTGGGGACAGTTCAGCAGCAGCTGGCCTGGGGCTCAGCTCACGTTTACTCACAGATGCCTCGGCACGGTCCCCCAGCTTTGCAATGAGGACGCTCCTTGCTTGGGTGTTGGGTTGCTGGCTGTATGGGAGGTGGTTCCCCACCTCTGACCAATTTCAGAATTGTTTCCCGCTGGAGCAAGTGCCGTGATAGGGTTTTCCTCTGTATAACTCGTGGGTTCAATTATTTTTTCTTTTATGGTTCAAGTTAGATTTTATTCCTCTTTTATTTATTTATAAATATAAGCATGGAAATAATTCATTCCTATAAATACATCTGTGTGACGGGAAGAATTTTTTCTGTTTTATTTTTAAATTTTATTTTTTAAAATTTTGAAATTTAATTTTATTTATGTTTTTATACAGCAGGTTATTATTAGTTATGTATTTTATGCATATACATGTATACATGTCAATCCCAAACTCCCAACTCATCCCACCACCACCACCCCATGGCTTCCAACACTTGGTGTCCATACGTTTGTTCTCTACCTCTGTGTCTCTATTTCTTCCCTGCAAAACAGTTCATCTGTACCATTTTTTTAGGTTCCACATGTATGCATTAATATACAATATTTGTTTTCCTCTTTCTGACTTACTTCATTTTGTATGACAGTCTCTCGATCCATCGATGCCTCTGCAAATGACCCAGTTTCATTCCTTTTTATGGCCGAGTAATATTCCATTTTATTTATGTACCACATCTTTATCCATTCATCTGTCTGTGGGCATTTAGGTTGCTTCCATTACCTGGCTATTGTAAATAGTGCTGCAATGAACATTGTGGTGAATGTGCATTTTTGATTTACGGTTTTCTCTGGGTATATGCCCAGAAGTGGGATTGCTGGATCAGATGGTAATTCTATTTCTAATTTTTTTAAGGAAACTCCATACTGTTCTCCATAGTGACTGTATCAATTTACATTCCCACCAATAGTGGAAGAGGGCTCCTTTTGTCCACACCCTCCCCAGAATTGGTTGTTTGTAGATTTTCTGATGATGCCGATTCTAACAGGTGTGAGGTGATACCTCATTGTAGTTTTGATTTGCATTTCTCTAATAATTAGTGCTGTTGAGCAGCTTTTCATGTGCGTCTTGGCCATCTCTGTGTCTCATTTGAAGAAACGTCTCTTTACATCTTCTGCCCATTTTTTGGGGGTTGTTTGTTTTTTTAATATTAAGCTGCATGAGCTGTTTATATATATTGGAGATTAAACCTCTGTCCATTGATTCGTCTGCAACGATTTTCACCCATTCTGAGGGATGCCTTTTTCCATTCCCGTGTTTTTTAACAAAAAAGGAAAAAAGGAAAAGAAGCAGAACACTAATGTGCGTAAAATATGCCTTTTGAAACGGTCGTTTTGAAATATGGACGTCCTTTGAATTTTTTGGTCGATATGTGACCCCAGGATTTGTTTTCAGGGCAGGTGTCATTTACAGGCTTGCAATGATTTTGAATATCAACTGACCATTAGCGCTGGGATTAAAGCTGCTGTTGTGTGAAACGGCCACAAGGTGGCAGCAGTTCACCCTTAACAAATCTGGTTACTAGGGCAAGAGAGCCTCAGTGGAAGTGGTGTTCTAGATTGGAGTTTAGAATGGAATGTGCCAGGAGAAAGCCCCTCACGTTTGTCTCACTACTTCTTGTTCGTGTTTTTAATTTAATTTTTTATTTTTTATTACAGCAATTTTGATTACAATGTTTGGCTTGTTGTAGGTGTGGAAGATGTGGTTCTTTTACACATATACAGATGACTGTTCTTCCTGGGATCCTTTTCCCATGTAC
Organism: Mesoplodon mirus; assembly: GCF_964341445.2. Lineage (NCBI taxonomy): Eukaryota > Metazoa > Chordata > Mammalia > Artiodactyla > Ziphiidae > Mesoplodon > Mesoplodon mirus. The sequence goes on from NW_028295637.1 coordinate 318,997, forward strand.
GTTATGACAGAATGTTGAGTAGTCCTCTCTTGGTATTCTGTAGGTCTTTGGTGATTATATATGTCACCTGTGTTTGTATATGTCTGTTAACCCCATATCGTAATGAAACCAATCCTCACACCTTTCCATTGGTGAACCATAAGTTTGTTTAATGAATCTGTGATTGCCTTTCTCCGTGGAAATATCTGCCCTGGTATCCATTTTTAGGTAACACCTATAAATGATATGATATGATATGTGTCTTTCACTTTCTGACTTACTACAAGTCACGTGATTACTTCTAGAATCATCTACGGTGCTGCAAATGGCATTGTGTGCTTTTTTTCCTTGGCTCCTCTTATGCCTTAGCGGGGTCCATTTTCAACAATGTGATTCCCTGAGGGTTGTGGATTAGCTGACCTGGGCAGCCTTACCCTGCCGGCCCGCCCTCCCCAGGTGTAACTCGTTGAGGTCAATATAAACAGAGCTCCAGGCAGCAATAGCCCCTGAAGCTGTGCCTGACTCCATATTCTCTGCCCCGTCAGCAGTCTCGGGGCTGTGCTGGTGGGAGGGAGTGAGGGGCCACAGCTTTGTGGGTGGCCCGGTGTGAGTGGGGTTCTGCTGGCCTTTCTGCAGGAGTTGCCAGGCTGCCGCCTGTAAAGAAGAGGATGTGTCACCCATACCTTCCCCTGGAATTTCTCTCCGGACAGAGGTGAGGAAGGAAAAAAGCAGTGTGGGTCGGGACAGGAGGGGTATCTCAGGCAGGGCAATGGAAAGATTCTGGAAGAGCGCCCGGGTCCAGGACCACCCTGGCTGGCCTACAGGCACCAATTTGGCCTGCGTGCTGTCGCTGGTGTGGCTCCACGGTCCTTCCTCTAGGCTTTCAAGCCCTTGTACATATTCAGGTGTTTTACCTGGAAAGGGTGGGAACAGTTCAGCAGCAGCTGGCCTGGGGCTCAGCTCACGTTTACTCACAGATGCCTCAGCACGGTCCCCCAGCTTTGCAATGAGGACGCTCCTTGCGTGGGGGGTGGGTTGCTGGTTGTATGGGAGATGGTTCCCCACCTCTGACCAATTTCAGAATTGTTTACCACTGGAGCAAGTGCCCTGATTGAGTTTTCCTCTGTATAACTCGTGGGTTAAGGTTTTTTTTTCTTTTATGGTTCAAGTTAGATTTAATTCCTCTTTTATGTATTTATAGATATAAGCATGGAAATAATTCATTCCTATAAATACATCTGTGTGACGGGAAGAACTTCATTCTGTTTTATTTTTAAATTTTATTTTTTAAAATTTTGAAATTTTATTTTATTTATTTTTTTTATACAGCACGTTATTATTAGATATGTATTTTATGCATATACATGTATACAGGTCAATCCCAAACTCCCAACTCATCCCACCACCACAACCCCATGGCTTCCCACACTTGGTGTCCATACGTTTGTTCTCTACCTCTGTATCTCTATTTCTTCCCTGCAAACCAGTTCATCTGTACCATTTTTAGGCTCCACATATATGCGTTAATATACAATATTTGTTTTCCTCTTTCGGACTTACTTCATTCTGTATGACAGTCTCTCGATCCATCGATGTCTCTACAAATGACCCAGTTTCATTCCTTTTTATGGCCGAGTAATATTCCATTTTATATATGCACCACATCTTTATCCATTCATCTGTCTGTGGGCATTTAGGTTGCTTCCATTACCTGGCTATTGTAAATAGTGCTGCAACGAACATTGTGGTGAATGTGCCTTTTTGAAATACGGTTTTCTCTGGGTATATGCCCAGAAGTGGGATTGCTGGATCAGATGGTAATTCTATTTCTAGATTTTTTAAGGAAACTCCATACTGTTCTCCATAGTGACTGTATCAATTTACATTCCCACCCATTGTGGAAAAGGGATCCTTTTGTCCACACCCTCCCCAGAATTGGTTGTTTGTAGATTTTCTAATGATGCCGATTCTAACAGGTGTGAGGTGATACCTCATTGTAGTTTTGATTTGCATTTCTCTAATAATTAGTGCTGTTGAGCAGCTTTTCATGTGCGTCTTGGCCATCTCTGTGTCTCCTTTGAAGAAACGTCTCTTTAGATTTTCTGCCCATTTTTTTTGGGTTTTTTGTTTATTTTTAATATTAAGCTGCATGAGCTGTTTATATATATTGGAGATTAAACCTCTGTCCATTGATTCGTCTGCAACGATTTTCGCCCATTCTGAGGGATTCCTTTTTCTATTCCCGTGTTTTTTAACAAAAAATGAAAGAAAGGAAAAGAAGCAGAACACTAATGTGTGTAAAATATGCCTTTTGAAACGGTCGTTTTGAAATATGGACGTCCTTTGAATTTTTTGGTCGATATGTGACCCCAGGATTTGTTTTCAGGGCAGGTGTCATTTACAGGCCTGCAATGATTTTGGATATCAACTGACCATTAGCGTTGGGATTAAAGCTGCTGTTGTGTGAAACGGCCACAAGGTGGCAGCAGTTCACCCTTACCAAATCTGGTTACTAGGGCAAGAGAGCCTCAGTGGTAGTGGTGTTCTAGATTGGAGTTTAGAATGGAATGTGCCAGGAGAAAGCCCCTCACGTTTGTCTCACTACTTCTTGTTCGTGATTTTAATTTAATTTTTTTTTTATTACAGCAAGTTTGATTACAATGTTTGGATTGCTGTAGGTGTGGAAGATGTGGTTCTTTTACACATATACAGATGTCTGTTCTTCCTGGGATCCTTTTCCCATGTACGTTATGACAGAATGTTGAGTCGTCCTCTCTTGGTATTCTGTAGGTCTTTGGTGATTATATATGTCACCTGTGTTTGTATATGTCTGTTAACCCCGATATCATAATGAAACCAATCCTCACACCTTTCCATTGGTGAACCATAAGTTTGTTTAATGAATCTGTGATTGCCCTTCTCCGTGGAAATATCTGCCCTGGTATCCATTTTTAGGTAACACCTATAAGTGATATGATAGGATATGTGTCTTTCACTTTCTGACTTACTACAAGTCACGTGATTTCTTCTAGACTCATCTACGGTGCTGCAAATGGCATTGTGTCCTTTTTTCCCTTGGCTTCTCTTCTGCCTTAGCGGGGTCCATTTTCAACAATGTGATTCCCTGAGGGTTGTGGATTAGCTGACCTGGGCAGCCTTACCCTGACGGCACGCCCTTCCAAGGTGTGCCTCGTTGAGGTCAATATAAACAGAGCTCCAGGCAGCAATAGCCCCTGAAGCTGTGCCTGACTCCATATTCTCTGACCCGTCAGCAGTATTGGGGCTGTGCTGGTGGGAGGGAGTGAGGGGCCACAGCTTTGTGTGTGGCCCGGTGTGAGTGGGGTTCTGCTGGCCTTTCTGCAGGAGTTGTCAGGCTGCCGCCTGTAAGGAAGAGGATGTGTCACCCATACCTTCCGCTGGAATTTCTCTGTGGACAGAGGTGAGGAAGGAAAAAAGCAGTGGGGGCCGGGACAGGAGGGGTATCTCAGGCAGGGCAATGGAAAGCTTCTGGTAGAGCGCCAGGGTCTAGGACCAACCTGGCTGGCCTGCAGGCAGAAAGTTGGCCTGCGTGCTGTCACTGGTGTGGCTCCACGGTCCTTCCTCTAGGCTTTCAAGCCCTTGTACATATTCAGGTGTTTTACCTGGAAAGGGTGGGAACAGTTCAGCAGCAGCTGGCCTGGGGCTCAGCTCACGTTTACTCACAGATGCCTCGGCACGGTCCCCCAGCTTTGCAATGAGGACGCTCCTTGCGTGGGGGTGGGTTGCTGGCTATATGGGAGATGGTTCACCACCTGTGCCCAATTTCAGAATTGTTTACCGCTAGAGCAAGTGCCGTGATAGCGTTTTCCTCTGTATAACTCGTGGGTTCATTTTTTTTTTCTTTTATGGTTCAAGTTAGATTTTATTCCTCTTTTATGTATTTATAAATATAAGCATGGAAATAATTCATTCCTATAAATACATCTGTGTGACGAGAAGAATTTATTCTGTTTTATTTTTAAATTTTATTTTTTAAAATTTTGAAATTTAATTTTATTTATGTTTTTATACAGCACGTTATTATTAGTTATGTATTTTATGCATATACATTTATACAGGTCAATCCCAAACTCCCAACTCATCCCACCACCACCACCCCATGGCTTCCCACACTTGGTGTCCATACGTTTGTTCTCTACCTCTGTGTCTCTATTTCTTCCCTGCAAACCAGTTCATCTCTACCATTTTTTAAGTTCCACATATATGCATTAATATACAATATTTGTTTTCCTCTTTCTGACTTACTTCATTCTGTATGACAGTCTCTCGATCCATCGATGTCTCTACAAATGACCCAGTTTCATTCCATTTTATGGCCGAGTAATATTCCATTTTATATATGTACCACATCTTTATCCATTCATCTGTCTGTGGGCATTTAGGTTGCTTCCATTACCTGTCTATTGTAAATAGTGCTGCAATGAACATTGTGGTGAATGTGCCTTTTTGAAATACGGTTTTCTCTGGGTATATGCCCAGAAGTGGGATTGCTGGATCAGATGGTAATTCTATTTCTAGTTTTTTTAAGGAAACTCCATACTATTCTCCATAGTGACTGTATCAGTTTACATTCCCACCAATAGTGGAAGAGGGCTCCTTTTGTCCACACCCTCCCCAGAATTGGTTGTTTGTAGATTTTCTGATGATGCCGATTCTAACAGGTGTGAGGTGATACCTCATTGTAGTTTTGATTTGCATTTCTCTAATAATTAGTGCTGTTGAGCAGCTTTTCATGTGCGTCTTGGCCATCTCTGTGTCTCCTTTGAAGAAACGTCTCTTTAGATCTTCTGCCCATTTTTTTTGGGTTGTTTGTTTTTTTAATATTAAGCTGCATGAGCTGTTTATATATATTGGAGATTAAACCTCTGTCCATTGATTCGTTTGCAACGATTTTCGCCCATTCTGAGGGATGCCTTTTTCCATTCCCGTGTTTTTTAACAAAAAAGGAAAGAAAGGAAAAGAAGCAGAACACTAATGTGCGTAAAATATGCCTTTTGAAACGGTCGTTTTGAAATATGGACGTCCCTTGAATTTTTTGGTCGATATGTGACCCCAGGATTTGTTTTCAGGGCAGGTGTCATTTACAGGCCTGCAATGATTTTGAATATCAACTGACCATTAGCGCTGGGATTAAAGCTGCTGTTGTGTGAAACGGCCACAAGGTGGAAGCAGTTCTCCCTTACCAAATCTGGTTAGTAGGGCAAGAGAGCCTCAGTGGAAGTGGTGTTCTAGATAGGAGTTTAGAATGGAATGTGCCAGGAGAAAGACCCTCACGTTTGTCTCACTACTTCTTGTTCGTGTTTTTAATTTAATTTTTTATTTTTTATTAGAGCAAGTTTGATTACAATGTTTGGCTTGCTGTAGGTGTGGAAGAAGTGGATCTTTTACACATATACAGATGTCTGTTCTTCCTGGGATCCTTTTCCCATGTACGTTATGACAGAATGTTGAGTAGTCCTCTCTTGGTATTCTGTAGGTCTTTGGTGATTATATATGTCACCTGTGTTTGTATATGTCTGTTAACCCCGATATCGTAATGAAACCAATCCTCACACCTTTCCATTGGTGAACCATAAGTTTGTTTAATGAATCTGTGATTGCCCTTCTCCGTGGAAATATCTGTCCTGGTATCCATTTTTAGGTAACACCTATAAGTGATATGATATGATATGTGTCTTTCACTTTCTGACTTACTACAAGTCACGTGATTACTTCTAGACTCATCTACGGTGCTGCAAATGGCATTGTGTCCTTTTTTCCCTTGGCTTCTCTTCTGCCTTAGCGGGGTCCATTTTCAACAATGTGATTCCCTGAGGGTTGTGGATTAGCTGACCTGGGCAGCCTTACCCTGCCGGCCCGCCCTCCCCAGGTGTGCCTCGTTGAGGTCAATATAAACAGAGCTCCAGGCAGCAATAGCCCCTGAAGCTGTGCCTGACTCCATATTCTCTGCCCCGTCAGCAGTCTCGGGGCTGTGCTGGTGGGAGGGAGTGAGGGGCCACAGCTTTGTGGGTGGCCCGGTGTGAGTGGGGTTCTGCTGGCCTTTCTGCAGGAGTTGCCAGGCTGCCGCCTGTAAAGAAGAGGATGTGTCACCCATACCTTCAGCTAGAATTTCTCTCCGGACAGAGGTGAGGAAGGAAAAAAGCAGTGGGGGCCGGGACAGGAGGGGTATCTCAGGCAGGGCAATGGAAAGCTTCTGGAAGAGCGCCCGGGTCCAGGACCACCCTGGCTGGCCTGCAGGCACCAAGTTGGCCTGCGTGCTGTCGCTGGTGTGGCTCCACGGTCCTTCCTCTAGGCTTTCAAGCCCTTGTACATATTCAGGTGTTTTACCTGGAAAGGGTGGGAACAGTTCAGCAGCAGCTGGCCTGGGGCTCAGCTCACGTTTACTCACAGATGCCTCGGCACGGTCCCCCAGCTTTGCAATGAGGACGCTCCTTGCGTGGGGGGTGGGTTGCTGGCTGTATGGGAGATGGTTCCCCACCTCTGACCAATTTCAGAATTGTTTACCACTGGAGCAAGTGCCCTGATAGTGTTTTCCTCTGTATAACTCGTGGGTTCAGGATTTTTTTTTCTTTTATGGTTCAAGTTAGATTTTATTCCTCTTTTATGTATTTATAGATAGAAGCATGGAAATAATTCATTCCTATAAATACATCTGTGTGACGGGAAGAACTTTTTTCTGTTTTATTTTTAAATTTTATTTTTTAAAATTTTGAAATTTTATTTTATTTATTTTTTTATACAGCACGTTATTATTAGTTATGTATTTTATGCATATACATGTATACAGGTCAATCCCAAACTCCCAACTCATCCCACCACCACCACCCCATGGCTTCCCACACTTGGTGTCCATACGTTTGTTCTCTACCTCTGTGTCTCTCTTTCTTCCCTGCAAACCAGTTCATCTGTACCATTTTTAGGCTCCACATATATGCGTTAATAGACAATATTTGTTTTCCTCTTTCTGACTTACTTCATTCTGTATGACAGTCTCTCGATCCATCGATGTCTCTACAAATGACCCAGTTTCATTCCTTTTTATGGCCGAGTAATATTCCATTTTATATATGTACCACATCTTTATCCATTCATCTGTCTGTGGGCATTTAGGTTGCTTCCATTACCTGGCTATTGTAAATAGTGCTGCAACGAACATTGTGGTGAATGTGCCTTTTTGAAATACGGTTCTCTCTGGGTATATGCCCAGAAGTGGGATTGCTGGATCAGATGGTAATTCTATTTCTAGATTTTTTAAGGAAACTCCATACTGTTCTCCATAGTGACTGTATCAATTTACATTCCCACCAATTGTGGAAAAGGGCTGCTTTTGTCCACACCCTCCCCAGAATTGGTTGTTTGTAGATTTTCTGATGATGCTGATTCTAACAGGTGTGAGGTGATACCTCATTGTAGTTTTGATTTGCATTTCTCTAATAATTAGTGCTGTTGAGCAGCTTTTCATGTGCGTCTTGGCCATCTCTGTGTCTCCTTTGAAGAAACGTCTCTTTAGATCTTCTGCCCATTTTTTTTTGGGTTGTTTGTTTTTTTTAATATTAAGCTGCATGAGCTGTTTATATATATTGGAGATTAAACCTCTGTCCACTGATTCGTCTGCAACGATTTTCGCCCATTCTGAGGGATGCCTTTTTCCATTCCCGTGTTTTTTAACAAAAAAGGAAAGAAAGGAAAAGAAGCAGAACACTAATGTGCGTAAAATATGCCTTTTGAAACGGTCGTTTTGAAATATGGACGTCCTTTGAATTTTTGGTCGATATGTGACCCCAGGATTTGTTTTCAGGGCAGGTGTCATTTACAGGCCTGCAATGGTTTTGAATATCAACTGACCATTAGCGCTGGGATTAAAGCTGCTGTTGTGTGAAACGGCCACAAGGTGGCAGCAGTTCACCCTCACCAAATCTGGTTACTAGGGCAAGAGAGCCTCAGTGGAAGTGGTGTTCTAGATTGGAGTTTAGAATGGAATGTGCCAGGAGAAAGCCCCTCACGTTTGTCTCACTACTTCTTGTTCGTGTTTTTAATTTAATTTTTTTATTTTTTATTACAGCAAGTTTGATTACAATGTTTGGCATGCTGTAGGTGTGGAAGATGTGGTTCTTTTACACATATACAGATGTCTGTTCTTCCTGGGATCCTTTTCCCATGTACATTATGACGGAATGTTGAGTAGTCCTCTCTTGGTATTCTGTAGGTCTTTGGTGATTATATATGTCACCTGTGTTTGTATATGTCTGTTAACCCCGATATCGTAATGAAACCAATCCTCACACCTTTCCATTGGTGAACCATAAGTTTGTTTAATGGATCTGTGATTGCCCTTCTCCGTGGAAATATCTGCCCTGGTATCCATTTTTAGGTAACACCTATAAGTGATATGATATGATATGTGTCTTTCACTTTCTGACTTACTACAAGTCACGTGATTACTTCTAGACTCATCTACGGTGCTGCAAATGGCATTGTGTCCTTTTTTCCCTTGGCTTCTCTTCTGCCTTAGCGGGGTCCATTTTCAACAATGTGATTCCCTGAGGGTTGTGGATTAGCTGACCTGGGTAGCCTTACCCTGCCGGCCCGACCTCCCCAGGTGTGCCTCATTGAGGTCAATATAAACAGCGCTCCAGGGAGCAATAGCCCCTGAAGCTGTGCCTGCCTCCATATTCTCTGCCCCGTCAGCAGTCTCGGGGCGGTGCTGGTGGGAGGGAGTGAGGGGCCACAGCTTTGTGGGTGGCCCGGTGTGAGTGGGGTTCTGCTGGCCTTTCTGCAGGAGTTGCCAGGCTGCCGCCTGTAAAGAAGAGGTTGTGTCACACATACCTTTCGCTGGAATATCTCTCCGGACAGAGGTGAGGATGGAAAAAAGCACTGGGGGCCGGGACAGGAGGGGTATCTCAGGCAGGGCAATGGAAAGCTTCTGGAAGTGCGCCCGGGGCCAGGACCACCCTGGCTGGCCTGCAGGCACCAAGTTGGCCTGCGTGCTGTCGCTGGTGTGGCTCCACGGTCCTTCCTCTAGGCTTTCAAGCCCTTGTACATATTCAGGTGTTTTACCTGGAAAGGGTGGGAACAGTTCAGCAGCAGCTGGCCTGGGGCTCAGCTCACGTTTAATCACAGATGCCTCGGCACTGTCCCCCAGCTTTGCAATGAGGACGCTACTAGAGTGGGGGGTGGGTGGCTGGCTGTATGGGAGATGATTCCCCACCTCTGACCAATTTCAGAATTGTTTACCACTGGAGCAAGTGCCCTGATAGGGTTTTCCTCTGTATAACTCGTGGGTTCAGGATTTTTTTTTCTTTTATGGTTCACGTTAGATTTTATTCCTCTTTTATGTATTTATAGATATAAGCATGGAAATAATTCATTCCTATAAATACATCTGTGTGACGGGAAGAACTTTTTTCTGTTTTATTTTGAAATTTTATTTTTTAAAATTTTGAAATTGTATTTTATTTATTTTTTTTTATACAGCACTTTATTATTAGTTATGTATTTTATGCATATACATGTATACAGGTCAATCCCAATCTCCCAACTCATCCCACCACCACCACCCCATGGCTTCCCACACTTGGTGTCCATACGTTTGTTCTCTACCTCTGTGTCTCTATTTCTTCCCTGCAAACCAGTTCTTCTGTACCATTTTTAGGCTCCACATATATGCGTTAATAGACAATATTTGTTTTCCTCTTTCTGACTTACTTCATTCTGTATGACAGTCTCTTGATCCATCGATGTCTCTACAAATGACCCAGTTTCATTCCTTTTTATGGCCGAGTAATATTCCATTTTATATATGTACCACATCTTTATCCATTCATCTGTCTGTGGGCATTTAATTGCTTCCATTACCTGGCTATTGTAAATAGTGCTGCAACGAACATTGTGGTGAATATGCCTTTTTGAAATACGGTTTTCTCTGGGTATATGCCCAGAAGTGGGATTGCTGGATCAGATGGTAATTCTATTTCTAGTTTTTTTAAGGAAACTCCATACTGTTCTCCATAGTGACTGTATCAATTTACATTCCCACGAATAGTGGAAGAGGGCTCCTTTTGTCCACACCCTCCCCAGAATTGGTTGTTTGTAGATTTTCTGATGATGCCGATTCTAACAGGTGTGAGGTGATACCTCATTGTAGTTTTGATTTGCATTTCTCTAATAATTAGTGCTGTTGAGCAGCTTTTCATGTGCGTCTTGGCCATCTCTGTGTCTCCTTTGAAGAAACGTCTCTTTAGATCTTCTGCCCATTTTTTTTGGGTTGTTTGTTTTTTTTAATATTAAGCTGCATGAGCTGTTTATATATATTGGAGATTAAACCTCTGTCCATTGATTCGTTTGCAATGATTTTCACCTATTCTGAGGGATGCCTTTTTCCATTCCCGTTTTTTTTTAACAAAAAAGGAAAGAAAGGAAAAGAAGCAGAACACTAATGTGCGTAAAATATGCCTTTTGAAACGGTCGTTTTGAAATATGGACGTCCCTTGAATTTTTTGGTCGATATGTGACCCCAGGATATGTTTTCAGGGCAGGTGTCATTTACAGGCCTGCAATGATTTTGAATATCAACTGACCATTAGCGTTGGGATTAAAGCTGCTGTTGTGTGAAACGGCCACAAGGTGGCAGCAGTTCTCCCTTACCAAATCTGGTTAGTAGGACAAGAGAGCCTCAGTGGAAGTGGTGTTCTAGATAGGAGTTTAGAATGGAATGTGCCAGGAGAAAGACCCTCACGTTTGTCTCACTACTTCTTGTTCGTGTTTTTAATTTAATTTTTTATTTTTTATTAGAGCAAGTTTGATTACAATGTTTGGCTTGCTGTAGGTGTGGAAGAAGTGGATCTTTTACACATATACAGATGTCTGTTCTTCCTGGGATCCTTTTCCCATGTACGTTATGACAGAATGTTGAGTAGTCCTCTCTTGGTATTCTGTAGGTCTTTGGTGATTATATATGTCACCTGTGTTTGTATATGTCTGTTAACCCCGATATCGTAATGAAACCAATCCTCACACCTTTCCATTGGTGAACCATAAGTTTGTTTAATGAATCTGTGATTGCCCTTCTCCGTGGAAATATCTGTCCTGGTATCCATTTTTAGGTAACACCTATAAGTGATATGATATGATATGTGTCTTTCACTTTCTGACTTACTACAAGTCACGTGATTACTTCTAGACTCATCTACGGTGCTGCAAATGGCATTGTGTCCTTTTTTCCCTTGGCTTCTCTTCTGCCTTAGCGGGGTCCATTTTCAACAATGTGATTCCCTGAGGGTTGTGGATTAGCTGACCTGGGCAGCCTTACCCTGCCGGCCCGCCCTCGCCAGGTGTGCCTCGTTGAGGTCAATAAAAACAGCGCTCCAGGCAGCAATAGCCCCTGAAGCTCTGCCTGCCTCCATATTCTCTGCCCCGTCAGCAGTCTCGAGGCTGTGCTGGTGGGAGGGAGTGAGGGGCCACAGCTTTGTGGGTGGCCCTGTGTGAGTGGGGTTCTGCTGGCCTTTCTGCAGGAGTTGCCAGGCTGGCGCTTGTAAAGAAGAGGTTGTGTCACCCATACCTTCCGCTGGAATTTCTCTCCGGACAGAGGTGAGGAAGGAAAAAATGCAGTGGTGGCCGGGACAGGAGGGGTATCTCAGGCAGGGCAATGGAAAGCTTCTGGTAGAGTGCCCGGGGCCAGGACCACCCTGGCTGGCCTGCAGGCACCAAGTTGGCCTGCGTGCTGTCACTGGTGTGGCTCCACGGTCCTTCCTCTAGGCTTTCAAGCCCTTGTACATATTCAGGTGTTTTACCTGGAAAGGGTGGGAACAGTTCAGCAGCAGCTGGCCTGGGGCTCAGCTCACGTTTACTCACAGATGCCTCGGCACGGTCCCCCAGCTTTGCAATGTGGACGCTCCTTGCGTGGGGGGTGGGTTGCTGGCTGTATGGGAGATGAGTCCCCACCTCTGACCAATTTCAGAATTGTTTACCACTGGAGCAAGTGCCCTGATAGGGTTTTCCTCTGTATAACTCGTGGGTTCAGGATTTTTTTTTCTTTTATGGTTCAAGTTAGATTTTATTCCTCTTTTATGTATTTATAGATATAAGCATGGAAATAATTCATTCCTATAAATACATCTGTGTGACGGGAAGAAATTTTTTCTGTTTTATTTTTAAATTTTATTTTTTAAAATTTTGAAATTTTATTTTATTTATTTTTTTATACAGCACGTTTTTATTAGTTATGTATTTTAAGCATATACATGTATACAGGTCAATCCCAATCTCACAACTCGTTCCACCACCACCACCCCATGGCTTCCCACACTTGGTGTCCATACGTTTGTTCTCTACCTCTGTGTCTCTATTTCTTCCCTGCAAACCAGTTCATCTGTACCATTTTTAGGCTCCACATATATGCGTTAATAGACAATATTTGTTTTCCTCTTTCTGACTTAATTCATTCTGTATGACAGTCTCTCGATCCATCGATGTCTCTACAAATGTCCCAGTTTCATTCCTTTTTATGGCCGAGTAATATTCCATTTTATATATGTACCACATCTTTATCCATTCATCTGTCTGTGGGCATTTAGGTTGCTTCCATTACCTGGCTATTGTAAATAGTGCTGCAACGAACATTGTGGTGAATGTGCCTTTTTGAAATACGGTTTTCTCTGGGTATATGCCCAGAAGTGGGATTGCTGGATCAGATGGTAATTCTATATCTAGTTTTTTTAAGGAAACTCCATACTGTTCTCCATAGTGACTGTATCAATTTACATTCCCACCAATAGTCTAAGAGGGCTCCTTTTGTCCACAACCTCCCCAGAATTGGTTGTTTGTAGATTTTCTGATGATGCCGATTCTAACAGGTGTGAGGTGATTCCTCAATGTAGTTTTGATTTGCATTTCTCTAATATTTAGTGCTGTTGAGCAGCTTTTCATGTGCGTCTTGGCCATCTCTGTGTCTCCTTTGAAGAAACATCTCTTTAGATATTCTGCCCATTTTTTTTGGGTTGTTTGTTTTTTTAATATTAAGCTGCATGGGCTGTTTATATATATTGGAGATTAAACCTCTGTCCATTGATTCGTTTGCAACGATTTTCACCCATTCTGAGGGATGCCTTTTTCCATTCCCGTGTTTTTTATCAAAAAAGGAAAGAAAGGAAAAGAAGCAGAACACTAATGTGCGTAAAATATGCCTTTTGAAACGGTCGTTTTGAAATATGGACGTCCTTTGAATTTTTTGGTCGATATGTGACCCCAGGATTTGTTTTCAGGGCAGGTGTCATTTACCGGCCTGCAATGATTTTGAATATCAACTGACCATTAGCGTTGGGATTAAAGCTTCTGTTGTGTGAAACGGCCACAAGGTGGCAGCAGTTCTCCCTTACCAAATCTGGTTACTAGGGCAAGAGAGCCTCAGTGGAAGTGGTGTTCTAGATTGGAGTTTAGAATGGAATGTGCCAGGAGAAAGCCCCTCACGTTTGTCTCACTACTTCTTGTTCGTGTTTTTAATTTAATTTTTTATTTTTTGTTACAGCAAGTTTGATTACAATGTTTGGCTTGTTGTAGGTGTGGAAGATGTGGTTCTTATACACATATACAGATGTCTCTTCTTCCTGGGATCCTTTTCCCATGTACGTTATGACAGAATGTTGAGTAGTCCTCTCTTGGTATTCTGTAGGTCTTTGGTGATTATATATGTCACCTGTGTTTGTATATGTCTGTTAACCCCGATATCGTAATGAAACCAATCCTCACACCTTTCCATTGGTGAACCATAAGTTTGTTTAATGAATCTGTGATTGCCCTTCTCCGTGGAAATATCTGCCCTGGTATCCATTTTTAGGTAACACCTATAAGTGATATGATAGGATATGTGTCTTTCACTTTCTGACTTACTACAAGTCACGTGATTACTTCTAGACTCATCTACGGTGATGCAAATGGCATTGTGTCCTTTTTTCCCTTGGCTTCTCTTCTGCCTTAGCGGGGTCCATTTTCAACAATGTGATTCCCTGAGGGTTGTGGATTAGCTGACCTGGGCAGCCTTACCCTGCCGGCCCGCCCTCCCCAGGTGTGCCTCATTGAGGTCAATATAAACAGCGCTCCAGGGAGCAATAGCCCCTGAAGCTGTGCCTGCCTCCATATTCTCTGCCCCGTCAGCAGTCTCGGGGTTGTGCTGGTGGGAGGGAGTGAGGGGCCACAGCTTTGTGGGTGGCCCGGTGTGAGTGGGGTTCTGCTGGCCTTTCTGCAGGAGTTGCCAGGCTGCCGCCTGTAAAGAAGAGGATGTGTCACCCATACCTTCCGCTGGAATTTCTCTCCGGACAGAGGTGAGGAAGGAAAAAAGCAGTGGGGGCCGGGACAGGAGGGGTATCTCAGGCAGGGCAATGGAAAGCTTCTGGAAGAGCGCCCGGGGCCAGGACCACCCTGGCTGGCCTGCAGGCACAAAGTTGGCCTGCATGCTGTCGCTGGTGTGGCTCCACGGTCCTTCCTCTAGGCTTTCAAGCCCTTGTACATATTCAGGTGTTTTACCTGGAAAGGGTGGGAACAGTTCAGCAGCAGCTGGCCAGTGGCTCAGCTCACGTTTACTCACAGATGCCTCGGCACGGTCCCCCAGCTTTGCAATGAGGACGCTCCTTGCGTGGGAGGTGGGTTGCAGGCTGTATGGGAGATGGTTCCCCACATCTGACCAATTTCAGAATTGTTTACCACTGGAGCAAGTGCCCTGATAGGGTTTTCCTCTGTATAACTCGTGGGTTCAGGATTTTTTTTTCTTTTATGGTTCAAGTTAGATTTTATTCCTCTTTTATGTATTTATAGATAGAAGCATGGAAATAATTCATTCCTATAAATACATCTGTGTGACGGGAAGAACTTTTTTCTGTTTTATTTTTAAATTTTATTTTTTAAAATTTTGAAATTTTATTTTATTTATTTTTTTTATACAGCACGTTATTATTAGTTATGTATTTTATGCATATACATGTATACAGGTCAATCCCAAACTCCCAACTCATCCCACCACCACCACCCCATGGCTTCCCACACTTGGTGTCCATACGTTTGTTCTCTACCTCTGTGTCTCTCTTTCTTCCCTGCAAACCAGTTCATCTGTACCATTTTTAGGCTCCACATATATGCGTTAATAGACAATATTTGTTTTCCTCTTTCTGACTTACTTCATTGTGTATGACAGTCTCTCGATCCATCGATGTCTCTACAAATGACCCAGTTTCATTCCTTTTTATGGCCGAGTAATATTCCATTTTATATATGTACCACATCTTTATCCATTCATCTGTCTGTGGGCATTTAGGTTGCTTCCATTACCTGGCTATTGTAAATAGTGCTGCAACGAACATTGTGGTGAATGTGCCTTTTTGAAATACGGTTTGCTCTGGGTATAAGCCCAGAAGTGGGATTGCTGGATCAGATGGTAATTCTATTTCTAGATTTTTTAAGGAAACTCCATACTGTTCTCCATAGTGACTGTATCAATTTACATTCCCACCAATTGTGGAAAAGGGCTGCTTTTGTCCACACCCTCCCCAGAATTGGTTGTTTGTAGATTTTCTGATGATGCTGATTCTAACAGGTGTGAGGTGATACCTCATTGTAGTTTTGATTTGCATTTCTCTAATAATTAGTGCTGTTGAGCAGCTTTTCATGTGCGTCTTGGCCATCTCTGTGTCTCCTTTGAAGAAACGTCTCTTTAGATCTTCTGCCCATTTTTTTTTTGGGTTGTTTGTATTTTTTAATATTAAGCTGCATGAGCTGTTTATATATATTGGAGATTAAACCTCTGTCCACTGATTCGTCTGCAACGATTTTCGCCCATTCTGAGGGATTCCTTTTTCCATTCCCGTGTTTTTTAACAAAAAAGGAAAGAAAGGAAAAGAAGCAGAACACTAATGTGCGTAAAATATGCCTTTTGAAACGGTTGTTTTGAAATATGGACGTCCTTTGAAATTTTTGGTCGATATGTGACCCCAGGATTTGTTTTCAGGGCAGGTGTCATTTACAGGCCTGCAATGATTTTGAATATCAACTGACCATTAGCGTTGGGATTAAAGCTGCTGTTGTGTGAAACGGCCACAAGGTGGCAGCAGTTCACCCTTACCAAATCTGGTTACTAGGGCAAGAGAGCCTCAGTGGAAGTGGTGTTCTAGGTTGGAGTTTAGAATGGAATGTACCAGGAGAAAGCCCCTCACGTTTGTCTCACTACTTCTTGTTCGTGTTTTTAATTTAAGTTTTTATTTTTTATTACAGCAAGTTTGATTACAATGTTTGGCTTGCTGTAGGTGTGGAAGATGTGGTTCTTTTACACATATACAGATGTGTGTTCTTCCTGGGATCCTTTTCCCATGTACGTTATGACAGAATGTTGAGTAGTCCTCTCTTGGTATTCTGTAGGTCTTTGGTGATTATATATGTCACCTGTGTTTGTATATGTCTGTTAACCCCGATATCGTAATGAAACCAATCCTCACACCTTTCCATTGGTGAACCATAAGTTTGTTTAATGAATCTGTGATTGCCCTTCTCCGTGGAAATATCTGCCCTGGTATCCATTTTTAGGTAACACCTATAAGTGATATGATATGATATGTGTCTTTCACTTTCTGACTTACTACAAGTCACGTGATTACTTCTAGACTCATCTACGGTGCTGCAAATGGCATTGTGTCCTTTTTTCCCTTGGCTTCTCTTCTGCCTTAGCGGGGTCCATTTTCAACAATGTGATTCCCTGAGGGTTGTGGATTAGCTGACCTGGGCAGCCTTACCCTGCCGGCCCGCCCTCCCCAGGTGTGCCTCGTTGAGGTCAATATAAACAGAGCTCCAGGCAGCAATAGCCCCTGAAGCTGTGCCTGACTCCATATTCTCTGCCCCGTCAGCAGTCTCGGGGCTGTGCTGGTGGGAGGGAGTGAGGGGCCACAGCTTTGTGGGTGGCCCGGTGTGAGTGGGGTTCTGCTGGCCTTTCTGCAGGAGTTGCCAGGCTGCCGCCTGTAAAGAAGAGGATGTGTCACCCATACCTTCCGCTGGAATTTCTCTCCGGACAGAGGTGAGGAAGGAAAAAAGCAGTGGGGGCCGGGACAGGAGGGGTATCTCAGGCAGGGCAATGGAAAGCTTCTGGAAGAGCGCCCGGGGCCAGGACCACCCTGGCTGGCCTGCAGGCACCAAGTTGGCCTGCGTGCTGTCGCAGGTGTGGCTCCACGGTCCTTCCTCTAGGCTTTCAAGCCCTTGTACATATTCAGGTGTTTTACCTGGAAAGGGTGGGAACAGTTCAGCAGCAGCTGGCCTGGGGCTCAGCTCACGTTTACTCACAGATGCCTCGGCACGGTCCCCCAGCTTTGCAATGAGGACGCTCCTTGCGTGGGGGGTGGGTTGCTGGCTGTATGGGAGATGGTTCCCCACCTCTGACCAATTTCAGAATTGTTTACCACTGGAGCAAGTGCCCTGATAGGGTTTTCCTCTGTATAACTCGTGGGTTCAGGATTTTTTTTTCTTTTATGGTTCAAGTTAGATTTTATTCCTCTTTTATGTATTTATAGATAGAAGCATGGAAATAATTCATTCCTATAAATACATCTGTGTGACGGGAAGAAATTTTTTCTGTTTTATTTTTAAATTTTATTTTTTAAAATTTTGAAATTTTATTTTATTTATTTTTTTATACAGCACGTTATTATTAGTTATGTATTTTATGCATATACATGTATACAGGTCAATCCCAAACTCCCAGCTCATCCCACCACCACCACCCCATGGCTTCCCACACTTGGTGTCCATACGTTTGTTCTCTACCTCTGTGTCTCTCTTTCTTCCCTGCAAACCATTTCATCTGTACCATTTTTAGGCTCCACATATATGCGTTAATAGACAATATTTGTTTTCCTCTTTCTGACTTACTTCATTCTGTATGACAGTCTCTCGATCCATCGATGTCTCTACAAATGACCCAGTTTCATTCCTTTTTATGGCCGAGTAATATTCCATTTTATATATGTACCACATCTTTATCCATTCATCTGTCTGTGGGCATTTAGGTTGCTTCCATTACCTGGCTATTGTAAATAGTGCTGCAACGAACATTGTGGTGAATGTGCCTTTTTGAAATACGGTTTTCTCTGGGTATATGCCCAGAAGTGGGATTGCTGGATCAGATGGTAATTCTATTTCTAGATTTTTTAAGGAAACTCCATACTGTTCTCCATAGTGACTGTATCAATTTACATTCCCACCAATTGTGGAAAAGGGCTGCTTTTGTCCACACCCTCCCCAGAATTGGTTGTTTGTAGATATTCTGATGATGCTGATTCTAACAGGTGTGAGGTGATACCTCATTGTAGTTTTGATTTGCATTTCTCTAATATTTTCTGCTGTTGAGCAGCTTTTCATGTGCGTCTTGGCCATCTCTGTGTCTCCTTTGAAGAAACGTCTCTTTAGATCTTCTGCCCATTTTTTTTTGGGTTGTTTGTATTTTTTAATATTAAGCTGCATGAGCTGTTTATATATATTGGAGATTAAACCTCTGTCCACTGATTCGTCTGCAACGATTTTCGCCCATTCTGAGGGATTCCTTTTTCCATTCCCGTGTTTTTTAACAAAAAAGGAAAGAAAGGAAAAGAAGCAGAACACTAATGTGCGTAAAATATGCCTTTTGAAACGGTTGTTTTGAAATATGGACGTCCTTTGAAATTTTTGGTCGATATGTGACCCCAGGATTTGTTTTCAGGGCAGGTGTCATTTACAGGCCTGCAATGATTTTGAATATCAACTGACCATTAGCGTTGGGATTAAAGCTGCTGTTGTGTGAAACGGCCACAAGGTGGCAGCAGTTCACCCTTACCAAATCTGGTTACTAGGGCAAGAGAGCCTCAGTGGAAGTGGTGTTCTAGGTTGGAGTTTAGAATGGAATGTACCAGGAGAAAGCCCCTCACGTTTGTCTCACTACTTCTTGTTCGTGTTTTTAATTTAAGTTTTTATTTTTTATTACAGCAAGTTTGATTACAATGTTTGGCTTGCTGTAGGTGTGGAAGATGTGGTTCTTTTACACATATACAGATGTGTGTTCTTCCTGGGATCCTTTTCCCATGTACGTTATGACAGAATGTTGAGTAGTCCTCTCTTGGTATTCTGTAGGTCTTTGGTGATTATATATGTCACCTGTGTTTGTATATGTCTGTTAACCCCGATATCGTAATGAAACCAATCCTCACACCTTTCCATTGGTGAACCATAAGTTTGTTTAATGAATCTGTGATTGCCCTTCTCCGTGGAAATATCTGCCCTGGTATCCATTTTTAGGTAA
This sequence comes from Mesoplodon mirus, assembly GCF_964341445.2. Taxonomy (NCBI): domain Eukaryota; kingdom Metazoa; phylum Chordata; class Mammalia; order Artiodactyla; family Ziphiidae; genus Mesoplodon; species Mesoplodon mirus. Next base: position 338,312 of record NW_028295637.1, read on the forward strand.
CACCTATAAGTGATATGATATGATATGTGTCTTTCACTTTCTGACTTACTACAAGTCACGTGATTACTTCTAGACTCATCTACGGTGCTGCAAATGGCATTGTGTCCTTTTTTCCCTTGGCTTCTCTTCTGCCTTAGCGGGGTCCATTTTCAACAATGTGATTCCCTGAGGGTTGTGGATTAGCTGACCTGGGCAGCCTTACCCTGCCGGCCCGCCCTCCCCAGGTGTGCCTCGTTGAGGTCAATATAAACAGAGCTCCAGGCAGCAATAGCCCCTGAAGCTGTGCCTGACTCCATATTCTCTGCCCCGTCAGCAGTCTCGGGGCTGTGCTGGTGGGAGGGAGTGAGGGGCCACAGCTTTGTGGGTGGCCCGGTGTGAGTGGGGTTCTGCTGGCCTTTCTGCAGGAGTTGCCAGGCTGCCGCCTGTAAAGAAGAGGATGTGTCACCCATACCTTCCGCTGGAATTTCTCTCCGGACAGAGGTGAGGAAGGAAAAAAGCAGTGGGGGCCGGGACAGGAGGGGTATCTCAGGCAGGGCAATGGAAAGCTTCTGGAAGAGCGCCCGGGTCCAGGACCACCCTGGCTGGCCTGCAGGCACCAAGTTGGCCTGCGTGCTGTCGCAGGTGTGGCTCCACGGTCCTTCCTCTAGGCTTTCAAGCCCTTGTACATATTCAGGTGTTTTACCTGGAAAGGGTGGGAACAGTTCAGCAGCAGCTGGCCTGGGGCTCAGCTCACGTTTACTCACAGATGCCTCGGCACGGTCCCCCAGCTTTGCAATGAGGACGCTCCTTGCGTGGGGGGTGGGTTGCTGGCTGTATGGGAGATGGTTCCCCACCTCTGACCAATTTCAGAATTGTTTACCACTGGAGCAAGTGCCCTGATAGGGTTTTCCTCTGTATAACTCGTGGGTTCAGGATTTTTTTTTCTTTTATGGTTCAAGTTAGATTTTATTCCTCTTTTATGTATTTATAGATAGAAGCATGGAAATAATTCATTCCTATAAATACATCTGTGTGACGGGAAGAAATTTTTTCTGTTTTATTTTTAAATTTTATTTTTTAAAATTTTGAAATTTTATTTTATTTATTTTTTTATACAGCACGTTATTATTAGTTATGTATTTTATGCATATACATGTATACAGGTCAATCCCAAACTCCCAGCTCATCCCACCACCACCACCCCATGGCTTCCCACACTTGGTGTCCATACGTTTGTTCTCTACCTCTGTGTCTCTCTTTCTTCCCTGCAAACGAGTTCATCTGTACCATTTTTAAGCTCCACATATATGCGTTAATAGACAATATTTGTTTTCCTCTTTCTGACTTACTTCATTCTGTATGACAGTCTCTCGATCCATCGATGTCTCTACAAATGACCCAGTTTCATTCCTTTTTATGGCCGAGTAATATTCCATTTTATATATGTACCACATCTTTATCCATTCATCTGTCTGTGGGCATTTAGGTTGCTTCCATTACCTGGCTATTGTAAATGGTGCTGCAACGAACATTGTGGTGAATGTGCCTTTTTGAAATACGGTTTTCTCTGGGTATATGCCCAGAAGTGGGATTGCTGGATCAGATGGTAATTCTAGTTCTAGATTTTTTAAAGAATCTCCATACTGTTCTCCATAGTGACTGTATCAATTTACATTCCCACCAATAGTGGAAGAGGGCTCCTTTTGTCCACACCCTCCCCAGAATTGGTTGTTTGTAGATTTTCTGATGATGCCGATTCTAACAGGTGTGAGGTGATACCTCATTGTAGTTTTGATTTGCATTTCTCTAATAATTAGTGCTGTTGAGCAGCTTCTCATGTGCGTCTTGGCCATCTCTGTGTCTTCTTTGAAGAAACGTCTCTTTAGATCTTCTGCCCATTTTTGTATTGGGTTGTTTGTTTATTTAATATTAAACTGCATGAGCTGTTTATATATATTGGAGATTAAACCTCTGTCCATTGATTCGTCTGCAACGATTTTCGCCCATTCTGAGGGATGCCTTTTTCCATTCCCGTGTTTTTTAACAAAAAAGGAAAGAAAGGAAAAGAAGCAGAACACTAATGTGCGTAAAATATGCCTTTTGAAACGGTCGTTTTGAAATATGGACGTCCTTTGATTTTTTTGGTCGATATGTGACCCCAGGATTTGTTTTCAGGGCAGGTGTCATTTACAGGCCTGCAATGATTTTGAATATCAACTGACCATTAGCGTTGGGATTAAAGCTGCTGTTGTGTGAAACGGCCACAAGGTGTCAGCAGTTCACCCTTACCAAATCTGGTTACTAGGGCAAGAGAGCCTCAGTGGAAGTAGTGTTCTAGATTGGAATTTAGAATGGAATGTGCCAGGAGAAAGCCCCTCACGTTTGTCTCACTACTTCTTGTTCGTGTTTTTAATTTAATTTTTTATTTTTTATTACAGCAAGTTTGATTACAATGTTTGGCTTGTTGTAGGTGTGGAAGATGTGGTTCTTTTACACATATACAGATGTCTGTTCTTCCTGGGATCCTTTTCCCACGTACGTTATGACAGAATGTTGAGTAGTCCTCTCTTGGTATTCTGTAGGTCTTTGGTGATTATATATGTCACCTGTGTTTGTATATGTCTGTTAACCCCGATATCATAAAGAAACCAATCCTCACACCTTTCCATTGGTGAACCATAAGTATGTTTAATGAATCTGTGATTGCCCTTCTCCGTGGAAATATCTGCCCTGGTATCCATTTTTAGGTAACACCTATAATGATATGATAGGATATGTGTCTTTCACTTTCTGACTTACTACAAGTCACGTGATTACTTCTAGACTCTTCTACGGTGCTGCAAATGGCATTGTGTCCTTTTTTCCCTTGGCTTCTCTTCTGCCTTAGCGGGGTCCATTTTCAACAATGTGATTCCCTGAGGGTTGTGGATTAGCTGACCTGGGCAGCCTTACCCTGCCGGCCCGCCCTCCCCAGGTGTGCCTCGTTGAGGTCAATATAAACAGAGCTCCAGGCAGCAATAGCCCCTGAAGCTGTGCCTGACTCCATATTCTCTGCCCCGTCAGCAGTCTCGGGGCTGTGCTGGTGGGAGGGAGTGAGGGGCCACAGCTTTGTGGGTGGCCCGGTGTGAGTGGGGTTCTGCTGGCCTTTCTGCAGGAGTTGCCAGGCTGCCGCCTGTAAAGAAGAGGATGTGTCACCCATACCTTCCGCTGGAATTTCTCTCCGGACAGAGGTGAGGAAGGAAAAAAGCAGTGGGGGCCGGGACAGGAGGGGTATCTCAGGCAGGGCAATGGAAAGCTTCTGGAAGAGCGCCCGGGGCCAGGACCACCCTGGCTGGCCTGCAGGCACCAAGTTGGCCTGCGTGCTGTCGCAGGTGTGGCTCCACGGTCCTTCCTCTAGGCTTTCAAGCCCTTGTACATATTCAGGTGTTTTACCTGGAAAGGGTGGGAACAGTTCAGCAGCAGCTGGCCTGGGGCTCAGCTCACGTTTACTCACAGATGCCTCGGCACGGTCCCCCAGCTTTGCAATGAGGACGCTCCTTGCGTGGGGGGTGGGTTGCTGGCTGTATGGGAGATGGTTCCCCACCTCTGACCAATTTCAGAATTGTTTACCACTGGAGCAAGTGCCCTGATAGGGTTTTCCTCTGTATAACTCGTGGGTTCAGGATTTTTTTTTCTTTTATGGTTCAAGTTAGATTTTATTCCTCTTTTATGTATTTATAGATAGAAGCATGGAAATAATTCATTCCTATAAATACATCTGTGTGACGGGAAGAAATTTTTTCTGTTTTATTTTTAAATTTTATTTTTTAAAATTTTGAAATTTTATTTTATTTATTTTTTTATACAGCACGTTATTATTAGTTATGTATTTTATGCATATACATGTATACAGGTCAATCCCAAACTCCCAGCTCATCCCACCACCACCACCCCATGGCTTCCCACACTTGGTGTCCATACGTTTGTTCTCTACCTCTGTGTCTCTCTTTCTTCCCTGCAAACCATTTCATCTGTACCATTTTTAGGCTCCACATATATGCGTTAATAGACAATATTTGTTTTCCTCTTTCTGACTTACTTCATTCTGTATGACAGTCTCTCGATCCATCGATGTCTCTACAAATGACCCAGTTTCATTCCTTTTTATGGCCGAGTAATATTCCATTTTATATATGTACCACATCTTTATCCATTCATCTGTCTGTGGGCATTTAGGTTGCTTCCATTACCTGGCTATTGTAAATAGTGCTGCAACGAACATTGTGGTGAATGTGCCTTTTTGAAATACGGTTTTCTCTGGGTATATGCCCAGAAGTGGGATTGCTGGATCAGATGGTAATTCTATTTCTAGATTTTTTAAGGAAACTCCATACTGTTCTCCATAGTGACTGTATCAATTTACATTCCCACCAATTGTGGAAAAGGGCTGCTTTTGTCCACACCCTCCCCAGAATTGGTTGTTTGTAGATATTCTGATGATGCTGATTCTAACAGGTGTGAGGTGATACCTCATTGTAGTTTTGATTTGCATTTCTCTAATATTTTCTGCTGTTGAGCAGCTTTTCATGTGCGTCTTGGCCATCTCTGTGTCTCCTTTGAAGAAACGTCTCTTTAGATCTTCTGCCCATTTTTTTTTGGGTTGTTTGTATTTTTTAATATTAAGCTGCATGAGCTGTTTATATATATTGGAGATTAAACCTCTGTCCACTGATTCGTCTGCAACGATTTTCGCCCATTCTGAGGGATTCCTTTTTCCATTCCCGTGTTTTTTAACAAAAAAGGAAAGAAAGGAAAAGAAGCAGAACACTAATGTGCGTAAAATATGCCTTTTGAAACGGTTGTTTTGAAATATGGACGTCCTTTGAAATTTTTGGTCGATATGTGACCCCAGGATTTGTTTTCAGGGCAGGTGTCATTTACAGGCCTGCAATGATTTTGAATATCAACTGACCATTAGCGTTGGGATTAAAGCTGCTGTTGTGTGAAACGGCCACAAGGTGGCAGCAGTTCACCCTTACCAAATCTGGTTACTAGGGCAAGAGAGCCTCAGTGGAAGTGGTGTTCTAGGTTGGAGTTTAGAATGGAATGTACCAGGAGAAAGCCCCTCACGTTTGTCTCACTACTTCTTGTTCGTGTTTTTAATTTAAGTTTTTATTTTTTATTACAGCAAGTTTGATTACAATGTTTGGCTTGCTGTAGGTGTGGAAGATGTGGTTCTTTTACACATATACAGATGTGTGTTCTTCCTGGGATCCTTTTCCCATGTACGTTATGACAGAATGTTGAGTAGTCCTCTCTTGGTATTCTGTAGGTCTTTGGTGATTATATATGTCACCTGTGTTTGTATATGTCTGTTAACCCCGATATCGTAATGAAACCAATCCTCACACCTTTCCATTGGTGAACCATAAGTTTGTTTAATGAATCTGTGATTGCCCTTCTCCGTGGAAATATCTGCCCTGGTATCCATTTTTAGGTAACACCTATAAGTGATATGATATGATATGTGTCTTTCACTTTCTGACTTACTACAAGTCACGTGATTACTTCTAGACTCATCTACGGTGCTGCAAATGGCATTGTGTCCTTTTTTCCCTTGGCTTCTCTTCTGCCTTAGCGGGGTCCATTTTCAACAATGTGATTCCCTGAGGGTTGTGGATTAGCTGACCTGGGCAGCCTTACCCTGCCGGCCCGCCCTCCCCAGGTGTGCCTCGTTGAGGTCAATATAAACAGAGCTCCAGGCAGCAATAGCCCCTGAAGCTGTGCCTGACTCCATATTCTCTGCCCCGTCAGCAGTCTCGGGGCTGTGCTGGTGGGAGGGAGTGAGGGGCCACAGCTTTGTGGGTGGCCCGGTGTGAGTGGGGTTCTGCTGGCCTTTCTGCAGGAGTTGCCAGGCTGCCGCCTGTAAAGAAGAGGATGTGTCACCCATACCTTCCGCTGGAATTTCTCTCCGGACAGAGGTGAGGAAGGAAAAAAGCAGTGGGGGCCGGGACAGGAGGGGTATCTCAGGCAGGGCAATGGAAAGCTTCTGGAAGAGCGCCCGGGTCCAGGACCACCCTGGCTGGCCTGCAGGCACCAAGTTGGCCTGCGTGCTGTCGCAGGTGTGGCTCCACGGTCCTTCCTCTAGGCTTTCAAGCCCTTGTACATATTCAGGTGTTTTACCTGGAAAGGGTGGGAACAGTTCAGCAGCAGCTGGCCTGGGGCTCAGCTCACGTTTACTCACAGATGCCTCGGCACGGTCCCCCAGCTTTGCAATGAGGACGCTCCTTGCGTGGGGGGTGGGTTGCTGGCTGTATGGGAGATGGTTCCCCACCTCTGACCAATTTCAGAATTGTTTACCACTGGAGCAAGTGCCCTGATAGGGTTTTCCTCTGTATAACTCGTGGGTTCAGGATTTTTTTTTCTTTTATGGTTCAAGTTAGATTTTATTCCTCTTTTATGTATTTATAGATAGAAGCATGGAAATAATTCATTCCTATAAATACATCTGTGTGACGGGAAGAAATTTTTTCTGTTTTATTTTTAAATTTTATTTTTTAAAATTTTGAAATTTTATTTTATTTATTTTTTTATACAGCACGTTATTATTAGTTATGTATTTTATGCATATACATGTATACAGGTCAATCCCAAACTCCCAGCTCATCCCACCACCACCACCCCATGGCTTCCCACACTTGGTGTCCATACGTTTGTTCTCTACCTCTGTGTCTCTCTTTCTTCCCTGCAAACGAGTTCATCTGTACCATTTTTAAGCTCCACATATATGCGTTAATAGACAATATTTGTTTTCCTCTTTCTGACTTACTTCATTCTGTATGACAGTCTCTCGATCCATCGATGTCTCTACAAATGACCCAGTTTCATTCCTTTTTATGGCCGAGTAATATTCCATTTTATATATGTACCACATCTTTATCCATTCATCTGTCTGTGGGCATTTAGGTTGCTTCCATTACCTGGCTATTGTAAATGGTGCTGCAACGAACATTGTGGTGAATGTGCCTTTTTGAAATACGGTTTTCTCTGGGTATATGCCCAGAAGTGGGATTGCTGGATCAGATGGTAATTCTAGTTCTAGATTTTTTAAAGAATCTCCATACTGTTCTCCATAGTGACTGTATCAATTTACATTCCCACCAATAGTGGAAGAGGGCTCCTTTTGTCCACACCCTCCCCAGAATTGGTTGTTTGTAGATTTTCTGATGATGCCGATTCTAACAGGTGTGAGGTGATACCTCATTGTAGTTTTGATTTGCATTTCTCTAATAATTAGTGCTGTTGAGCAGCTTCTCATGTGCGTCTTGGCCATCTCTGTGTCTTCTTTGAAGAAACGTCTCTTTAGATCTTCTGCCCATTTTTGTATTGGGTTGTTTGTTTATTTAATATTAAACTGCATGAGCTGTTTATATATATTGGAGATTAAACCTCTGTCCATTGATTCGTCTGCAACGATTTTCGCCCATTCTGAGGGATGCCTTTTTCCATTCCCGTGTTTTTTAACAAAAAAGGAAAGAAAGGAAAAGAAGCAGAACACTAATGTGCGTAAAATATGCCTTTTGAAACGGTCGTTTTGAAATATGGACGTCCTTTGATTTTTTTGGTCGATATGTGACCCCAGGATTTGTTTTCAGGGCAGGTGTCATTTACAGGCCTGCAATGATTTTGAATATCAACTGACCATTAGCGTTGGGATTAAAGCTGCTGTTGTGTGAAACGGCCACAAGGTGTCAGCAGTTCACCCTTACCAAATCTGGTTACTAGGGCAAGAGAGCCTCAGTGGAAGTAGTGTTCTAGATTGGAATTTAGAATGGAATGTGCCAGGAGAAAGCCCCTCACGTTTGTCTCACTACTTCTTGTTCGTGTTTTTAATTTAATTTTTTATTTTTTATTACAGCAAGTTTGATTACAATGTTTGGCTTGTTGTAGGTGTGGAAGATGTGGTTCTTTTACACATATACAGATGTCTGTTCTTCCTGGGATCCTTTTCCCACGTACGTTATGACAGAATGTTGAGTAGTCCTCTCTTGGTATTCTGTAGGTCTTTGGTGATTATATATGTCACCTGTGTTTGTATATGTCTGTTAACCCCGATATCATAAAGAAACCAATCCTCACACCTTTCCATTGGTGAACCATAAGTATGTTTAATGAATCTGTGATTGCCCTTCTCCGTGGAAATATCTGCCCTGGTATCCATTTTTAGGTAACACCTATAATGATATGATAGGATATGTGTCTTTCACTTTCTGACTTACTACAAGTCACGTGATTACTTCTAGACTCTTCTACGGTGCTGCAAATGGCATTGTGTCCTTTTTTCCCTTGGCTTCTCTTCTGCCTTAGCGGGGTCCATTTTCAACAATGTGATTCCCTGAGGGTTGTGGATTAGCTGACCTGGGCAGCCTTACCCTGCCGGCCCGCCCTCCCCAGGTGTGCCTCGTTGAGGTCAATATAAACAGAGCTCCAGGCAGCAATAGCCCCTGAAGCTGTGCCTGACTCCATATTCTCTGCCCCGTCAGCAGTCTCGGGGCTGTGCTGGTGGGAGGGAGTGAGGGGCCACAGCTTTGTGGGTGGCCCGGTGTGAGTGGGGTTCTGCTGGCCTTTCTGCAGGAGTTGCCAGGCTGCCGCCTGTAAAGAAGAGGATGTGTCACCCATACCTTCCGCTGGAATTTCTCTCCGGACAGAGGTGAGGAAGGAAAAAAGCAGTGGGGGCCGGGACAGGAGGGGTATCTCAGGCAGGGCAATGGAAAGCTTCTGGAAGAGCGCCCGGGGCCAGGACCACCCTGGCTGGCCTGCAGGCACCAAGTTGGCCTGCGTGCTGTCGCAGGTGTGGCTCCACGGTCCTTCCTCTAGGCTTTCAAGCCCTTGTACATATTCAGGTGTTTTACCTGGAAAGGGTGGGAACAGTTCAGCAGCAGCTGGCCTGGGGCTCAGCTCACGTTTACTCACAGATGCCTCGGCACGGTCCCCCAGCTTTGCAATGAGGACGCTCCTTGCGTGGGGGGTGGGTTGCTGGCTGTATGGGAGATGGTTCCCCACCTCTGACCAATTTCAGAATTGTTTACCACTGGAGCAAGTGCCCTGATAGGGTTTTCCTCTGTATAACTCGTGGGTTCAGGATTTTTTTTTCTTTTATGGTTCAAGTTAGATTTTATTCCTCTTTTATGTATTTATAGATAGAAGCATGGAAATAATTCATTCCTATAAATACATCTGTGTGACGGGAAGAAATTTTTTCTGTTTTATTTTTAAATTTTATTTTTTAAAATTTTGAAATTTTATTTTATTTATTTTTTTATACAGCACGTTATTATTAGTTATGTATTTTATGCATATACATGTATACAGGTCAATCCCAAACTCCCAGCTCATCCCACCACCACCACCCCATGGCTTCCCACACTTGGTGTCCATACGTTTGTTCTCTACCTCTGTGTCTCTCTTTCTTCCCTGCAAACCATTTCATCTGTACCATTTTTAGGCTCCACATATATGCGTTAATAGACAATATTTGTTTTCCTCTTTCTGACTTACTTCATTCTGTATGACAGTCTCTCGATCCATCGATGTCTCTACAAATGACCCAGTTTCATTCCTTTTTATGGCCGAGTAATATTCCATTTTATATATGTACCACATCTTTATCCATTCATCTGTCTGTGGGCATTTAGGTTGCTTCCATTACCTGGCTATTGTAAATAGTGCTGCAACGAACATTGTGGTGAATGTGCCTTTTTGAAATACGGTTTTCTCTGGGTATATGCCCAGAAGTGGGATTGCTGGATCAGATGGTAATTCTATTTCTAGATTTTTTAAGGAAACTCCATACTGTTCTCCATAGTGACTGTATCAATTTACATTCCCACCAATTGTGGAAAAGGGCTGCTTTTGTCCACACCCTCCCCAGAATTGGTTGTTTGTAGATATTCTGATGATGCTGATTCTAACAGGTGTGAGGTGATACCTCATTGTAGTTTTGATTTGCATTTCTCTAATATTTTCTGCTGTTGAGCAGCTTTTCATGTGCGTCTTGGCCATCTCTGTGTCTCCTTTGAAGAAACGTCTCTTTAGATCTTCTGCCCATTTTTTTTTGGGTTGTTTGTATTTTTTAATATTAAGCTGCATGAGCTGTTTATATATATTGGAGATTAAACCTCTGTCCACTGATTCGTCTGCAACGATTTTCGCCCATTCTGAGGGATTCCTTTTTCCATTCCCGTGTTTTTTAACAAAAAAGGAAAGAAAGGAAAAGAAGCAGAACACTAATGTGCGTAAAATATGCCTTTTGAAACGGTTGTTTTGAAATATGGACGTCCTTTGAAATTTTTGGTCGATATGTGACCCCAGGATTTGTTTTCAGGGCAGGTGTCATTTACAGGCCTGCAATGATTTTGAATATCAACTGACCATTAGCGTTGGGATTAAAGCTGCTGTTGTGTGAAACGGCCACAAGGTGGCAGCAGTTCACCCTTACCAAATCTGGTTACTAGGGCAAGAGAGCCTCAGTGGAAGTGGTGTTCTAGGTTGGAGTTTAGAATGGAATGTACCAGGAGAAAGCCCCTCACGTTTGTCTCACTACTTCTTGTTCGTGTTTTTAATTTAAGTTTTTATTTTTTATTACAGCAAGTTTGATTACAATGTTTGGCTTGCTGTAGGTGTGGAAGATGTGGTTCTTTTACACATATACAGATGTGTGTTCTTCCTGGGATCCTTTTCCCATGTACGTTATGACAGAATGTTGAGTAGTCCTCTCTTGGTATTCTGTAGGTCTTTGGTGATTATATATGTCACCTGTGTTTGTATATGTCTGTTAACCCCGATATCGTAATGAAACCAATCCTCACACCTTTCCATTGGTGAACCATAAGTTTGTTTAATGAATCTGTGATTGCCCTTCTCCGTGGAAATATCTGCCCTGGTATCCATTTTTAGGTAACACCTATAAGTGATATGATATGATATGTGTCTTTCACTTTCTGACTTACTACAAGTCACGTGATTACTTCTAGACTCATCTACGGTGCTGCAAATGGCATTGTGTCCTTTTTTCCCTTGGCTTCTCTTCTGCCTTAGCGGGGTCCATTTTCAACAATGTGATTCCCTGAGGGTTGTGGATTAGCTGACCTGGGCAGCCTTACCCTGCCGGCCCGCCCTCCCCAGGTGTGCCTCGTTGAGGTCAATATAAACAGAGCTCCAGGCAGCAATAGCCCCTGAAGCTGTGCCTGACTCCATATTCTCTGCCCCGTCAGCAGTCTCGGGGCTGTGCTGGTGGGAGGGAGTGAGGGGCCACAGCTTTGTGGGTGGCCCGGTGTGAGTGGGGTTCTGCTGGCCTTTCTGCAGGAGTTGCCAGGCTGCCGCCTGTAAAGAAGAGGATGTGTCACCCATACCTTCCGCTGGAATTTCTCTCCGGACAGAGGTGAGGAAGGAAAAAAGCAGTGGGGGCCGGGACAGGAGGGGTATCTCAGGCAGGGCAATGGAAAGCTTCTGGAAGAGCGCCCGGGTCCAGGACCACCCTGGCTGGCCTGCAGGCACCAAGTTGGCCTGCGTGCTGTCGCAGGTGTGGCTCCACGGTCCTTCCTCTAGGCTTTCAAGCCCTTGTACATATTCAGGTGTTTTACCTGGAAAGGGTGGGAACAGTTCAGCAGCAGCTGGCCTGGGGCTCAGCTCACGTTTACTCACAGATGCCTCGGCACGGTCCCCCAGCTTTGCAATGAGGACGCTCCTTGCGTGGGGGGTGGGTTGCTGGCTGTATGGGAGATGGTTCCCCACCTCTGACCAATTTCAGAATTGTTTACCACTGGAGCAAGTGCCCTGATAGGGTTTTCCTCTGTATAACTCGTGGGTTCAGGATTTTTTTTTCTTTTATGGTTCAAGTTAGATTTTATTCCTCTTTTATGTATTTATAGATAGAAGCATGGAAATAATTCATTCCTATAAATACATCTGTGTGACGGGAAGAAATTTTTTCTGTTTTATTTTTAAATTTTATTTTTTAAAATTTTGAAATTTTATTTTATTTATTTTTTTATACAGCACGTTATTATTAGTTATGTATTTTATGCATATACATGTATACAGGTCAATCCCAAACTCCCAGCTCATCCCACCACCACCACCCCATGGCTTCCCACACTTGGTGTCCATACGTTTGTTCTCTACCTCTGTGTCTCTCTTTCTTCCCTGCAAACGAGTTCATCTGTACCATTTTTAAGCTCCACATATATGCGTTAATAGACAATATTTGTTTTCCTCTTTCTGACTTACTTCATTCTGTATGACAGTCTCTCGATCCATCGATGTCTCTACAAATGACCCAGTTTCATTCCTTTTTATGGCCGAGTAATATTCCATTTTATATATGTACCACATCTTTATCCATTCATCTGTCTGTGGGCATTTAGGTTGCTTCCATTACCTGGCTATTGTAAATGGTGCTGCAACGAACATTGTGGTGAATGTGCCTTTTTGAAATACGGTTTTCTCTGGGTATATGCCCAGAAGTGGGATTGCTGGATCAGATGGTAATTCTAGTTCTAGATTTTTTAAAGAATCTCCATACTGTTCTCCATAGTGACTGTATCAATTTACATTCCCACCAATAGTGGAAGAGGGCTCCTTTTGTCCACACCCTCCCCAGAATTGGTTGTTTGTAGATTTTCTGATGATGCCGATTCTAACAGGTGTGAGGTGATACCTCATTGTAGTTTTGATTTGCATTTCTCTAATAATTAGTGCTGTTGAGCAGCTTCTCATGTGCGTCTTGGCCATCTCTGTGTCTTCTTTGAAGAAACGTCTCTTTAGATCTTCTGCCCATTTTTGTATTGGGTTGTTTGTTTATTTAATATTAAACTGCATGAGCTGTTTATATATATTGGAGATTAAACCTCTGTCCATTGATTCGTCTGCAACGATTTTCGCCCATTCTGAGGGATGCCTTTTTCCATTCCCGTGTTTTTTAACAAAAAAGGAAAGAAAGGAAAAGAAGCAGAACACTAATGTGCGTAAAATATGCCTTTTGAAACGGTCGTTTTGAAATATGGACGTCCTTTGATTTTTTTGGTCGATATGTGACCCCAGGATTTGTTTTCAGGGCAGGTGTCATTTACAGGCCTGCAATGATTTTGAATATCAACTGACCATTAGCGTTGGGATTAAAGCTGCTGTTGTGTGAAACGGCCACAAGGTGTCAGCAGTTCACCCTTACCAAATCTGGTTACTAGGGCAAGAGAGCCTCAGTGGAAGTAGTGTTCTAGATTGGAATTTAGAATGGAATGTGCCAGGAGAAAGCCCCTCACGTTTGTCTCACTACTTCTTGTTCGTGTTTTTAATTTAATTTTTTATTTTTTATTACAGCAAGTTTGATTACAATGTTTGGCTTGTTGTAGGTGTGGAAGATGTGGTTCTTTTACACATATACAGATGTCTGTTCTTCCTGGGATCCTTTTCCCACGTACGTTATGACAGAATGTTGAGTAGTCCTCTCTTGGTATTCTGTAGGTCTTTGGTGATTATATATGTCACCTGTGTTTGTATATGTCTGTTAACCCCGATATCATAAAGAAACCAATCCTCACACCTTTCCATTGGTGAACCATAAGTATGTTTAATGAATCTGTGATTGCCCTTCTCCGTGGAAATATCTGCCCTGGTATCCATTTTTAGGTAACACCTATAATGATATGATAGGATATGTGTCTTTCACTTTCTGACTTACTACAAGTCACGTGATTACTTCTAGACTCATCTACGGTGCTGCAAATGGCATTGTGTCCTTTTTTCCCTTGGCTTCTCTTCTGCCTTAGCGGGGTCCATTTTCAACAATGTGATTCCCTGAGGGTTGTGGATTAGCTGACCTGGGCAGCCTTACCATGCCGGCCCACCCTCCCCAGGTGTGCCTCGTTGTGGTCAATATAAACAGAGCTCCAGGCAGCAATAGCCCCTGAAGCTGTGCCTGACTCCATATTCTCTGCCCCGTCAGCAGTCTCGGGGCTGTGCTGGTGGGAGGGAGTGAGGGGCCACAGCTTTGTGGGTGGCCCGGTGTGAGTGAGGTTCTGCTGGTCTTTCTGCAGGAGTTGCCAGGCTGCCGCCTGTAAAGAAGAGGATGTGTCACCCATACCTTCCGCTGGAATTTCTCTCCGGACAGAGGTGAGGAAGGAAAAAAGCAGTGGGGGCCGGGACAGGAGGGGTATCGCAGGCAGGGCAATGGAAAGCTTCTGGAAGAGCGCCCGGGGCCAGGACCACCCTGGCTGGCCTGCAGGCACCAAGTTGGCCTGCGTGCTGTTGCTGGTGTGGCTCCACGGTCCTTCCTCTAGGCTTTCAAGCCCTTGTACATATTCAGGTGTTTTACCTGGAAAGGGTGGGAACAGTTCAGCAGCAGCTGGCCTGGTGCTCAGCTCACGTTTACTCACAGATGCCTCGGCACGGTCCCCCAGCTTTGCAATGTGGACGCTCCTTGCGTGGGGGGTGGGTTGCTGGCTGTATGGGAGATGAGTCCCCACCTCTGACCAATTTCAGAATTGTTTACCACTGGAGCAAGTGCCCTGATAGGGTTTTCCTCTGTATAACTCGTGGGTTCAGGATTTTTTTTTCTTTTATGGTTCAAGTTAGATTTTATTCCTCTTTTATGTATTTATAGATATAAGCATGGAAATAATTCATTCCTATAAATACATCTGTGTAACGGGAAGAACTTTTTTCTGTTTTATTTTTAAATTTTATTTTTTTAAATTTTGAAATTTAATTTTATTTATTTTTTTATACAGCACGTTATTATTAGTTATGTATTTTATGCATATACATGTATACAGGTCAATCCCAAACTCCCAACTCATCCCACCACCACCACCCCATGGCTTCCCACACTTGGTGTCCATACGTTTGTTCTCTACCTCTGTGTCTCTATTTCTTCCCTGCAAACCAGTTCATCTGTACCATTTTTAGGCTCCACATATATGCATTAATATACAATATTTGTTTTCCTCTTTCTGACTTACTTCATTCTGTATGACAGTCTCTCGATGCATCGATGTCTCTACAAATGACCCAGTTTCATTCCTCTTAATGGCCGAGTAATATTCCATTTTATATATGTACCACATCTTTATCCATTCATCTGTCTGTGGGCATTTAGGTTGCTTCCATTACCTGGCTCTTGTAAATAGTGCTGCAACGAACATTGTGGTGAATGTGCCTTTTTGAAATACGGTTTTCTCTGGGTATATGCCCAGAAGTGGGATTGCTGGATCAGATGGTAATTCTATTTCTAGTTTTTTTAAGGAAACTCCATACTGTTCTCCATAGTGACTGTATCAATTTACATTCCCACCAATAGTGGAAGAGGGCTCCTTTTGTCCACACCCTCCCCAGAATTGGTTGTTTGTAGATTTTCTGATGATGCCGATTCTAACAGGTGTGAGGTGAAACCTCATTGTAGTTTTGATTTGCATTTCTCTAATAATTAGTGCTGTTGAGCAGCTTTTCATGTGCGTCTTGGCCATCTCTGTGTCTTCTTTGAAGAAACGTCTCTTTAGATCTTCTGCCCATTTTTGTATTGGGTTGTTTGTTTATTTAATATTAAGCTGCATGAGCTGTTTATATATATTGGAGATTAAAGCTCTGTCCATTGATTCGTCTGCAACGATTTTCGCCCATTCTGAGGGATGCCTTTTTCCATTCCCGTGTTTTTTAACAAAAAAGGAAAGAAAGGAAAAGAAGCAGAACACTAATGTGCGTAAAATATGCCTTTTGAAACGGTCGTTTTGAAATATGGACGTCCTTTGAATTTTTTGGTCGATATGTGACCCCAGGATTTGTTTTCAGGGCAGGTGTCATTTACAGGCCTGCAATGATTTTGAATATCAACTGACCATTAGTGCTGGGATTAAAGCTGCTGTTGTGTGAAACGGCCTCAAGGTGGCAGCAGTTCACCCTTACCAAATCTGGTTACTAGGGCAAGAGAGCCTCAGTGGAAGTGGTGTTCTAGATTGGAATTTAAAATGGAATGTGCCAGGAGAAAGCCCCTCACGTTTGTCTCACTACATCTTGTTCGTGTTTTTAATTTAATTTTTTTTATTTTTTATTACAGCAAGTTTGATTACAATGTTTGGCTTGTTGTAGGTGTGGAAGATGTGGTTCTTTTATACATATACAGATGTCTGTTCTTCCTGGGATCCTTTTCCCATGTACGTTATGACAGAATGTTGAGTAGTCCTCTCTTGGTATTCTGTAGGCCTTTGGTGATTATATATGTCACCTGTGTTTGTATATGTCTGTTAACCCCGATATCGTAATGAAACCAATCCTCACACCTTTCCATTGGTGAACCATAAGTTTGTTTAATGAATCTGTGATTGCCCTTCTCCGTGGAAATATCTGTCCTGGTATCCATTTCTAGGTAACACCTATAAGTGATATGATATGATATGTGTCTTTCACTTTCTGACTTACTATAAGTCACGTGATTACTTCTAGACTCATCTACGGTGCTGCAAATGGCATTGTGTCCTTTTTTCCCTTGGCTTCTCTTCTGCCTTAGTGGGGTCCATTTTCAACAATGTGATTCCCTGAGGGTTGTGGATTAGCTGACCTGGGCAGCCTTACCCTGCCGGCCCACCCTCCCCAGGTTTGCCTCGTTGAGGTCAATATAAACAGCGCTCCAGGCAGCAATAGCCCCTGAAGCTGTGCGTGACTCCATATTCTCTGCCCCGTCAACAGTCTCGGGGCTGTGCTGGTGGGAGGGAGTGAGGGGCCACAGCTTTGTGGGTGGCCCGGTGTGAGTGGGGTTCTGCTGGCCTTTCTGCAGGAGTTGCCAGGCTGCCGCCTGTAAAGAAGAGGTTGTGTCACCCATACCTTCCGCTGGAATTTCTCTCCGGACAGAGGTGAGGAAGGAAAAATGCAGTGGGGGCCGGGACAGGAGGGGTATCTCAGGCAGGGCAATGGAAAGCTTCTGGAAGAGCGCCCGGGGCCAGGACCACCCTGGCTGGCCTGCAGGCACCATGTTGGCCTGCGTGCTGTCGCAGGTGTGGCTCCACGGTCCTTCCTCTAGGCTTTCAAGCCCTTGTACATATTCAGGTGTTTTACCTGGAAAGGATGGGAACAGTTCAGCAGTAGCTGGCCTGGGGCTCAGCTCACGTTTACTCACAGATGCCTCGGCACGGTCCCCCAGCTTTGCAATGAGGACGCTCCTTGCGTGGGGGGTGGGTTGCTGGCTGTATGGGAGATGGTTCCCCACCTCTGACCAATTTCAGAATTGTTTACCACTGGAGCAAGTGCCCTGATAGGGTTTTCCTCTGTATAACTCGTGGGTTCAGGATTTTTTTTTCTTTTATGGTTCAAGTTAGATTTTATTCCTCTTTTATGTATTTATAGATAGAAGCATGGAAATAATTCATTCCTATAAATACATCTGTGTGACGGGAAGAAATTTTTTCTGTTTTATTTTTAAATTTTATTTTTTAAAATTTTGAAATTTTATTTTATTTATTTTTTTATACAGCACGTTATTATTAGTTATGTATTTTATGCATATACATGTATACATGTCAATCCCAAACTCCCAACTCATCCCACCACCACCACCCCATGGCTTCCCACACTTGGTGTCCATACGTTTGTTCTCTACCTCTGTGTCTCTATTTCTTCCCTGCAAACCAGTTCATCTGTACCATTTTTAGGCTCCACATATATGCGTTAATATACAATATTTGTTTTCCTCTTTCTGACTTACTTCATTCTGTATGACAGTCTCTCGATCCATCGATGTCTCTACAAATGACCCAGTTTCATTCCTTTTTATGCCGAGTAATATTCCATTTTATATATGTACCACATCTTTATCCATTCATCTGTCTGTGGGCATTTAGGTTGCTTCCATTACCTGGCTATTGTAAATAGTGCTGCAACGAACATTGTGGTGAATGTGCCTTTTTGAAATACGGTTTTCTCTGGGTATATGGCCAGAAGTGGGACTGCTGGATCAGATGGTAATTCTATTTCTAGATTTTTTAAGGAAACTCCATACTGTTCTCCATAGTGACTGTATCAATTTACATTCCCACCAATAGTGGAAGAGGGCTTCTTTTGTCCACACCCTCCCCAGAATTGGTTGTTTGTAGATTTTCTGATGATGCCGATTCTAACAGGTGTGAGGTGATACCTCATTGTAGTTTTGATTTGCATTTCTCTAATAAATAGTGCTGTTGAGCAGCTTTTCATGTGCGTCTTGGCCATCTCTGTGTCTCCTTTGAAGAAACGTCTCTTTAGATCTTCTGCCCATTTTTTTTTGGGGTTGTTTCTTTTTTTAATATTAAGCTGCATGAGCTGTTTATATATATTGGAGATTAAACCTCTGTCCATTGATTCGTCTGCAACGATTTTCGCCCATTCTGAGGGATGCCTTTTTCCATTCCCGAGTTTTTTAACAAAAAAGGAAAGAAAGGAAAAGAAGCAGAACACTAATGTGCATAAAATATGCCTTTTGAAATGGTCGTTTTGAAATATGGACGTCCTTGGAATTTTTTGGTCGATATGTGACCCCAGGATTTGTTTTCAGGGCAGGTGTCATTTACTGGCCTGCAATGATTTTGAATATCAACTGACCATTAGCGTTGGGATTAAAGCTGCTGTTGTGTGAAACGGCCACAAGGTGGCAGCAGTTCACCCTTACCAAATCTGGTTACTAGGGCAAGAGAGCCTCAGTGGAAGTGGTGTTCTAGATTGGAGTTTAGAATGGAATGTGCCAGGAGAAAGCCCCTCACGTTTGTCTCACTACTTCTTGTTCGTGTTTTTAATTTAATTTTTTATTTTTTCTTACAGCAAATTTGATTACAATATTTGCCTTGTTGTAGGTGTGGAAGATGTGGTTCTTTTACACATATACAGATGTCTGTTCTTCCTGGGATCCTTTTCCCATGTACGTTATGACAGAATGTTGAGTAGTCCTCTCTTGGTATTCTGTAGGTCTTTGGTGATTATATATGTCACCTGTGTTTGTATATGTCTGTTAACCCCGATATCGTAATGAAACCAATCCTCACACCTTTCCATTGGTGAACCATAAGTTTGTTTAATGAATCTGTGATTGCCCTTTTCCGTGGAAATATCTGCCCTGGTATCCATTTTTAGGTAACACCTATAAGTGATATGATAGGATATGTGTCTTTCACTTTCTGACTTACTACAAGTCACGTGATTACTTCTAGACTCATCTACGGTGCTGCAAATGGAATTGTGTCCTTTTTTTCCTTGGCTTCTCTTCTGCCTTAGCGGGGTCCATTTTCAACAATGTGATTCCCTGAGGGTTGTGGATTAGCTGACCTGGGCAGCCTTACCCTGCCGGCCCGCCCTCCCCAGGTGTGCCTCGTTGAGGTCAATATAAACAGCGCTCCAGGCAGCAATAGCCCCTGAAGCTGTGCCTGACTCCATATTCTCTGCCCCGTCAGCAGTCTCGGGGCTGTGCTGGTGGGAGGGAGTGAGGGGCCACAGTTTTGTGGGTGGCCCGGTGTGAGTGGGGTTCTGCGGGCCTTTCTGCAGGAGTTGCCAGGCTGCCGCCTGTAAAGAAGAGGTTGTGTCACCCATACCTTCCGCTGGAATTTCTCTCCGGACAGAGGTGAGGAAGGAAAAAAGCAGTGGGGGCCGGGACAGGAGGGGTATCTCAGGCAGGGCAATGGAAAGCTTCTGGAAGAGCGCCCGGGGCCAGGACCACCCTGGCTGGCCTGCAGGTACCAAGTTGGCCTGTGTGCTGTCGCTGGTGTGGCTCCACGGTCCTTCCTCTAGGCTTTCAAGCCCTTGTACATATTCAGGTGTTTTACCTGGAAAGGGTGGGAACAGTTCAGCAGCAGCTGGCCTGGGGCTCAGCTCACGTTTACTCACAGATGCCTCGGCACGGTCCCCCAGCTTTACAATGAGGACGCTCCTTGCGTGGGGGGTGGGTTGATGGCTGTATGGGAGATGGTTACCCACCTCTGACCAATTTCAGAATTGTTTACCACTGGAGCAAGTGCCCTGATAGGGTTTTCCTCTGTATAACTCGTGGGTTCAGGTTTTTTTTTTCTTTTATGGTTCAAGTTAGATTTTATTCCTCTTTTATGTATTTATAGATATAAGCATGGAAATAATTCATTCCTATAAATACATCTGTGTGACGGGAAGAACTTTTTTCTGTTTTATTTTTAAATTTTATTTTTTTAAATTTTGAACTTTAATTTTATTTATTTTTTTTATACAGCACATTATTATTAGTTATGTATTTTATGCATATACATTTATACAGGTCAATCCCAAACTCCCAACTCATCCCACCACCACCACCCCATGGCTTCCCACACTTGGTGTCCATACGTTTGTTCTCTACCTCTGTGTCTCTATTTCTTCCCTGCAAACCAGTTCATCTGTACCATTTTTAGGCTCCACATATATGCATTAATATACAATATTTGTTTTCCTCTTTCTGACTTACTTCATTCTGTATGACAGTCTCTCGATGCATCGATGTCTCTACAAATGACCCAGGTTCATTCCTCTTAATGGCCGAGTAATATTCCATTTTATATATGTACCACATCTTTATCCATTCATCTGTCTGTGGGCATTTAGGTTGCTTCCATTACCTGGCTCTTGTAAATAGTGCTGCAACGAACATTGTGGTGAATGTGCCTTTTTGAAATACGGTTTTCTCTGGGTATATGCCCAGAAGTGGGATTGCTGGATCAGATGGTAATTCTATTTCTAGTTTTTTTTAAGGAAACTCCATACTGTTCTCCATAGTGACTGTATCAATTTACATTCCCACCAATAGTGGAAGAGGGCTCCTTTTGTCCACACCCTCCCCAGAATTGGTTGTTTGTAGATTTTCTGATGATGCCGATTCTAACAGGTGTGAGGTGAAACCTCATTGTAGTTTTGATTTGCTTTCTCTAATAATTAGTGCTGTTGAGCAGCTTTTCATGTGCGTCTTGGCCATCTCTGTGTCTTCTTTGAAGAAACGTCTCTTTAGATCTTCTGCCTATTTTTGTATTGGGTTGTTTGTTTATTTAATATTAAGCTGCATGAGCTGTTTATATATATTGGAGATTAAAGCTCTGTCCATTGATTCGTCTGCAACGATTTTCGCCCATTCTGAGGGATGCATTTTTCCATTCCCGTGTTTTTTAACAAAAAAGGAAAGAAAGGAAAAGAAGCAGAACACTAATGTGCGTAAAATATGCCTTTTGAAACGGTCGTTTTGAAATATGGACGTCCTTTGAATTTTTTGGTCGATATGTGACCCCAGGATTTGTTTTCAGGGCAGGTGTCATTTACAGGCCTGCAATGATTTTGAATATCAACTGACCATTAGTGCTGGGATTAAAGCTGCTGTTGTGTGAAACGGCCTCAAGGTGGCAGCAGTTCACCCTTACAAAATCTGGTTACTAGGGCAAGAGAGCCTCAGTGGAAGTGGTGTTCTAGATTGGAATTTAAAATGGAATGTGCCAGGAGAAAGCCCCTCACGTTTGTCTCACTACATCTTGTTCGTGTTTTTAATTTAATTTTTTTTATTTTTTATTACAGCAAGTTTGATTACAATGTTTGGCTTGTTGTAGGTGTGGAAGATGTGGTTCTTTTATACATATACAGATGTCTGTTCTTCCTGGGATCCTTTTCCCATGTACGTTATGACAGAATGTTGAGTAGTCCTCTCTTGGTATTCTGTAGGCCTTTGGTGATTATATATGTCACCTGTGTTTGTATATGTCTGTTAACCCCGATATCGTAATGAAACCAATCCTCACACCTTTCCATTGGTGAACCATAAGTTTGTTTAATGAATCTGTGATTGCCCTTCTCCGTGGAAATATCTGCCCTGGTATCCATTTTTAGGTAACACCTATAAGTGATATGATATGATATGTGTCTTTCACTTTCTGACTTACTACAAGTCACGTGATTACTTCTAGACTCATCTACGGTGCTGCAAATGGCATTGTGTCCTTTTTTCCCTTGGCTTCTCTTCTGCCTTAGCGGGGTCCATTTTCAACAATGTGATTCCCTGAGGGTTGTGGATTAGCTGACCTGGGCAGCCTTACCCTGCCGGCCCGCCCTCCCCAGGTGTGCCTCGTTGAGGTCAATATAAACAGAGCTCCAGGCAGCAATAGCCCCTGAAGCTGTGCCTGACTCCATATTCTCTGCCCCGTCAGCAGTCTCGGGGCTGTGCTGGTGGGAGGGAGTGAGGGGCCACAGCTTTGTGGGTGGCCCGGTGTGAGTGGGGTTCTGCTGGCCTTTCTGCAGGAGTTGCCAGGCTGCCGCCTGTAAAGAAGAGGATGTGTCACCCATACCTTCCGCTGGAATTTCTCTCCGGACAGAGGTGAGGAAGGAAAAAAGCAGTGGGGGCCGGGACAGGAGGGGTATCTCAGGCAGGGCAATGGAAAGCTTCTGGAAGAGCGCCCGGGGCCAGGACCACCCTGGCTGGCCTGCAGGCACCAAGTTGGCCTGCGTGCTGTCGCAGGTGTGGCTCCACGGTCCTTCCTCTAGGCTTTCAAGCCCTTGTACATATTCAGGTGTTTTACCTGGAAAGGGTGGGAACAGTTCAGCAGCAGCTGGCCTGGGGCTCAGCTCACGTTTACTCACAGATGCCTCGGCACGGTCCCCCAGCTTTGCAATGAGGACGCTCCTTGCGTGGGGGGTGGGTTGCTGGCTGTATGGGAGATGGTTCCCCACCTCTGACCAATTTCAGAATTGTTTACCACTGGAGCAAGTGCCCTGATAGGGTTTTCCTCTGTATAACTCGTGGGTTCAGGATTTTTTTTTCTTTTATGGTTCAAGTTAGATTTTATTCCTCTTTTATGTATTTATAGATAGAAGCATGGAAATAATTCATTCCTATAAATACATCTGTGTGACGGGAAGAAATTTTTTCTGTTTTATTTTTAAATTTTATTTTTTAAAATTTTGAAATTTTATTTTATTTATTTTTTTATACAGCACGTTATTATTAGTTATGTATTTTATGCATATACATGTATACAGGTCAATCCCAAACTCCCAGCTCATCCCACCACCACCACCCCATGGCTTCCCACACTTGGTGTCCATACGTTTGTTCTCTACCTCTGTGTCTCTCTTTCTTCCCTGCAAACCAGTTCATCTGTACCATTTTTAGGCTCCACATATATGCGTTAATAGACAATATTTGTTTTCCTCTTTCTGACTTACTTCATTGTGTATGACAGTCTCTCGATCCATCGATGTCTCTACAAATGACCCAGTTTCATTCCTTTTTATGGCCGAGTAATATTCCATTTTATATATGTACCACATCTTTATCCATTCATCTGTCTGTGGGCATTTAGGTTGCTTCCATTACCTGGCTATTGTAAATAGTGCTGCAACGAACATTGTGGTGAATGTGCCTTGTTGAAATACGGTTTTCTCTGGGTATATGCCCAGAAGTGGGATTGCTGGATCAGATGGTAATTCTATTTCTAGATTTTTTAAGGAAACTCCATACTGTTCTCCATAGTGACTGTATCAATTTACATTCCCACCAATTGTGGAAAAGGGCTGCTTTTGTCCACACCCTCCCCAGAATTGGTTGTTTGTAGATATTCTGATGATGCTGATTCTAACAGGTGTGAGGTGATAACTCATTGTAGTTTTGATTTGCATTTCTCTAATATTTTCTGCTGTTGAGCAGCTTTTCATCTGCGTCTTGGCCATCTCTGTGTCTCCTTTGAAGAAACGTCTCTTTAGATCTTCTGCCCATTTTTTTGGGGGTTGTTTGTTTTTTTAATATTAAGCTGCATGAGCTGTTTATATATATTGGAGATTAAACCTCTGTCCATTGATTCGTCTGCAACGATTTTCGCCCATTCTGAGGGATGCCTTTTTCCATTCCCGTGTTTTTTAACAAAAAAGGAAAGAAAGGAAAAGAAGCAGAACACTAATGTGCGTAAAATATGCCTTTTGAAACGGTCGTTTTGAAATATGGACGTCCTTTGAATTTTTTGGTCGATATGTGACCCCAGGATTTGTTTTCAGGGCAGGTGTCATTTACAGGCCTGCAATGATTTTGAATATCAACTGACCATTAGCGTTGGGATTAAAGCTGCTGTTGTGTGAAACGGCCACAAGGTGGCAGCAGTTCACCCTTACCAAATCTGGTTACTAGGGCAAGAGAGCCTCAGTGGAAGTGGTGTTCTAGATTTGAGTTTAGAATGGAATGTGCCAGCAGAAAGCCCCTCACGTTTGTCTCACTACTTCTTGTTCGTGTTTTTAATTTAATTTTTTTATTTTTTATTACAGCAATTTTGATTACAATGTTTGGCTTGCTGTAGGTGTGGAAGATGTGGTTCTTTTACACATATACAGATGTCTGTACTTCCTGGGATCCTTTTCCCATGTACGTTATGACAGAATGTTGAGTAGTCCTCTCTTGGTATTCTGTAGGTCTTTGGTGATTATATATGTCACCTGTGTTTGTATATGTCTGTTAACCCCGATATCGTAATGAAACCAATCCTCACACCTTTCCATTGGTGAACCATAAGTTTGTTTAATGAAACTGTGATTGCCCTTCTCCGTGGAAATATCTGCCCTGGTATCCATTTTTAGGTAACACCTATAAGTGATATGATATGATATGTGTCTTTCACTTTCTGACTTACTACAAGTCACGTGATTACTTCTAGACTCATCTACGGTGATGCAAATGGCATTGTGTCCTTTTTTCCCTTGGCTTCTCTTCTGCCTTAGCGGGGTCCATTTTCAACAATGTGATTCCCTGAGGGTTGTGGATTAGCTGACCTGGGCAGCCTTACCCTGCCGGCCCGCCCTCGCCAGGTGTGCCTCGTTGAGGTCAATATAAACAGCGCTCCAGGGAGCAATAGCCCCTGAAGCTGTGCCTGCCTCCATATTCTCTGCCCCGTCAGCAGTCTTGGGGCTGTGCTGGTGGGAGGGAGTGAGGGGCCACAGCTTTGTGGGTGGCCCTGTGTGAGTGGGGTTCTGCTGGCCTTTCTGCAGGAGTTGCCAGGCTGCCGCCTGTAAAGAACAGGTTGTGTCACCCATACCTTCCGCTGGAATTTCTCTCCGGACAGAGGTGAGGAAGGAAAAAATGCAGTGGTGGCCGGGACAGGAGGGGTATCTCAGGCAGGGCAATGGAAAGCTTCTGGTAGAGCGCCCGGGGCCAGGACCACCCTGGCTGGCCTGCAGGCACCAAGTTGGCCTGCGTGCTGTCACTGGTGTGGCTCCACGGTCCTTCCTCTAGGCTTTCAAGCCCTTGTACATATTCAGGTGTTTTACCTGGAAAGGGTGGGAACAGTTCAGCAGCAGCTGGCCTGGGGCTCAGCTCACGTTTACTCACAGATGCCTCGGCACGGTCCCCCAGCTTTGCAATGTGGACGCTCCTTGCGTGGGGGGTGGGTTGCTGGCTGTATGGGAGATGAGTCCCCACCTCTGACCAATTTCAGAATTGTTTACCACTGGAGCAAGTGCCCTGATAGGGTTTTCCTCTGTATAACTCGTGGGTTCAGGATTTTTTTTTCTTTTATGGTTCAAGTTAGATTTTATTCCTCTTTTATGTATTAATAGATATAAGCATGGAAATAATTCATTCCTATAAATACATCTGTGTGACGGGAAGAACTTTTTTCTGTTTTATTTTTAAATTTTATTTTTTAAAATTTTGAAATTTTATTTTATTTATTTTTTTATACAGCACGTTATTATTAGTTATGTATTTTATGCATATACATGTATACAGGTCAATCCCAATCTCACAACTCGTCCAACCACCACCACCCCATGGCTTCCCACACTTGGTGTCCATACGTTTGTTCTCTACCTCTGTGTCTCTCTTTCTTCCCTGCAAACGAGTTCATCTGTACCATTTTTAAGCTCCACATATATGCGTTAATAGACAATATTTGTTTTCCTCTTTCTGACTTACTTCATTCTGTATGACAGTCTCTCGATCCATCGATGTCTCTACAAATGACCCAGTTTCATTCCTTTTTATGGCCGAGTAATATTCCATTTTATATATGTACCACATCTTTATCCATTCATCTGTCTGTGGGCATTTAGGTTGCTTCCATTACCTGGCTATTGTAAATGGTGCTGCAACGAACATTGTGGTGAATGTGCCTTTTTGAAATACGGTTTTCTCTGGGTATATGCCCAGAAGTGGGATTGCTGGATCAGATGGTAATTCTAGTTCTAGATTTTTTAAAGAATCTCCATACTGTTCTCCATAGTGACTGTATCAATTTACATTCCCACCAATAGTGGAAGAGGGCTCCTTTTGTCCACACCCTCCCCAGAATTGGTTGTTTGTAGATTTTCTGATGATGCCGATTCTAACAGGTGTGAGGTGATACCTCATTGTAGTTTTGATTTGCATTTCTCTAATAATTAGTGCTGTTGAGCAGCTTCTCATGTGCGTCTTGGCCATCTCTGTGTCTTCTTTGAAGAAACGTCTCTTTAGATCTTCTGCCCATTTTTGTATTGGGTTGTTTGTTTATTTAATATTAAACTGCATGAGCTGTTTATATATATTGGAGATTAAACCTCTGTCCATTGATTCGTCTGCAACGATTTTCGCCCATTCTGAGGGATGCCTTTTTCCATTCCCGTGTTTTTTAACAAAAAAGGAAAGAAAGGAAAAGAAGCAGAACACTAATGTGCGTAAAATATGCCTTTTGAAACGGTCGTTTTGAAATATGGACGTCCTTTGATTTTTTTGGTCGATATGTGACCCCAGGATTTGTTTTCAGGGCAGGTGTCATTTACAGGCCTGCAATGATTTTGAATATCAACTGACCATTAGCGTTGGGATTAAAGCTGCTGTTGTGTGAAACGGCCACAAGGTGTCAGCAGTTCACCCTTACCAAATCTGGTTACTAGGGCAAGAGAGCCTCAGTGGAAGTGGTGTTCTAGATTGGAATTTAGAATGGAATGTGCCAGGAGAAAGCCCCTCACGTTTGTCTCACTACTTCTTGTTCGTGTTTTTAATTTAATTTTTTATTTTTTATTACAGCAAGTTTGATTACAATGTTTGGCTTGTTGTAGGTGTGGAAGATGTGGTTCTTTTACTCATATACAGATGTCTGTTCTTCCTGGGATCCTTTTCCCACGTACGTTATGACAGAATGTTGAGTAGTCCTCTCTTGGTATTCTGTAGGTCTTTGGTGATTATATATGTCACCTGTGTTTGTATATGTCTGTTAACCCCGATATCATAAAGAAACCAATCCTCACACCTTTCCATTGGTGAACCATAAGTATGTTTAATGAATCTGTGATTGCCCTTCTCCGTGGAAATATCTGCCCTGGTATCCATTTTTAGGTAACACCTATAATGATATGATAGGATATGTGTCTTTCACTTTCTGACTTACTACAAGTCACGTGATTACTTCTAGACTCATCTACGGTGCTGCAAATGGCATTGTGTCCTTTTTTCCCTTGGCTTCTCTTCTGCCTTAGCGGGGTCCATTTTCAACAATGTGATTCCCTGAGGGTTGTGGATTAGCTGACCTGGGCAGCCTTACCATGCCGGCCCACCCTCCCCAGGTGTGCCTCGTTGTGGTCAATATAAACAGAGCTCCAGGCAGCAATAGCCCCTGAAGCTGTGCCTGACTCCATATTCTCTGCCCCGTCAGCAGTCTCGGGGCTGTGCTGGTGGGAGGGAGTGAGGGGCCACAGCTTTGTGGGTGGCCCGGTGTGAGTGAGGTTCTGCTGGTCTTTCTGCAGGAGTTGCCAGGCTGCCGCCTGTAAAGAAGAGGATGTGTCACCCATACCTTCCGCTGGAATTTCTCTCCGGACAGAGGTGAGGAAGGAAAAAAGCAGTGGGGGCCGGGACAGGAGGGGTATCTCAGGCAGGGCAATGGAAAGCTTCTGGAAGAGCGCCCGGGGCCAGGACCACCCTGGCTGGCCTGCAGGCACCAAGTTGGCCTGCGTGCTGTTGCTGGTGTGGCTCCACGGTCCTTCCTCTAGGCTTTCAAGCCCTTGTACATATTCAGGTGTTTTACCTGGAAAGGGTGGGAACAGTTCAGCAGCAGCTGGCCTGGGGCTCAGTTCACGTTTACTCACAGATGCCTCGGCACGGTCCCCCAGCTTTGCAATGAGGACGCTCCTTGCGTGGGGGGTGGGTTGCTGGCTGTATGGGAGATGATTCCCCACCTCTGACCTATTTCAGAATTGTTTACCACTGGAGCAAGTGCCCTGATAGGGTTTTCCTCTGTATAACTCGTGGGTTCAGGATTTTTTTTTCTTTTATGGTTCACGTTAGATTTTATTCCTCTTTTATGTATTTATAGATATAAGCATGGAAATAATTCATTCCTATAAATACATCTGTGTGACGGGAAGAACTTTTTTCTGTTTTATTTTTAAATTTTATTTTTTTAAATTTTGAAATTTAATTTTATTTATTTTTTTATACAGCACGTTATTATTAGTTATGTATTTTATGCATATACATGTATACAGGTCAATCCCAAACTCCCAACTCATCCCACCACCACCACCCCATGGCTTCCCACACTTGGTGTCCATACGTGTGTTCTCTACCTCTGTGTCTCTATTTCTTCCCTGCAAACCAGTTCATCTGTACCATTTTTAGGCTCCACATATATGCGTTAATATACAATATTTGTTTTCCTCTTTCTGACTTACTTCATTCTCTATGACAGTCTCTCGATCCATCGATGTCTCTACAAATGACCCAGTTTCATTCCTTTTTATGCCGAGTAATATTCCATTTTATATATGTACCACATCTTTATCCATTCATCTGTCTGTGGGCATTTAGGTTGCTTCCATTACCTGGCTATTGTAAATAGTGCTGCAACGAATATTGTGGTGAATGTGCCTTTTTGAAATACGGTTTTCTCTGGGTATATGGCCAGAAGTGGGACTGCTGGATCAGATGGTAATTCTATTTCTAGATTTTTTAAGGAAACTCCATACTGTTCTCCATAGTGACTGTATCAATTTACATTCCCACCAATAGTGGAAGAGGGCTTCTTTTGTCCACACCCTCCCCAGAATTGGTTGTTTGTAGATTTTCTGATGATGCCGATTCTAACAGGTGTGAGGTGATACCTCATTGTAGTTTTGATTTGCATTTCTCTAATAAATAGTGCTGTTGAGCAGCTTTTCATGTGCGTCTTGGCCATCTCTGTGTCTCCTTTGAAGAAACGTCTCTTTAGATCTTCTGCCCATTTTTTTTTTGGGTTGTTTCTTTTTTTAATATTAAGCTGCATGAGCTGTTTATATATATTGGAGATTAAACCTCTGTCCATTGATTCGTCTGCAACGATTTTCGCCCATTCTGAGGGATGCCTTTTTCCATTCCCGAGTTTTTTAACAAAAAAGGAAAGAAAGGAAAAGAAGCAGAACACTAATGTGCATAAAATATGCCTTTTGAAATGGTCGTTTTGAAATATGGACGTCCTTGGAATTTTTTGGTCGATATGTGACCCCAGGATTTGTTTTAAGGGCAGGTGTCATTTACTGGCCTGCAATGATTTTGAATATCAACTGACCATTAGCGTTGGGATTAAAGCTGCTGTTGTGTGAAACGGCCACAAGGTGGCAGCAGTTCACCCTTACCAAATCTGGTTACTAGGGCAAGAGAGCCTCAGTGGAAGTGGTGTTCTAGATTGGAGTTTAGAATGGAATGTGCCAGGAGAAAGCCCCTCACGTTTGTCTCACTACTTCTTGTTCGTGTTTTTAATTTAATTTTTTATTTTTTCTTACAGCAAATTTGATTACAATATTTGCCTTGTTGTAGGTGTGGAAGATGTGGTTCTTTTACACATATACAGATGTCTGTTCTTCCTGGGATCCTTTTCCCATGTACGTTATGACAGAATGTTGAGTAGTCCTCTCTTGGTATTCTGTAGGTCTTTGGTGATTATATATGTCACCTGTGTTTGTATATGTCTGTTAACCCCGATATCGTAATGAAACCAATCCTCACACCTTTCCATTGGTGAACCATAAGTTTGTTTAATGAATCTGTGATTGCCCTTTTCCGTGGAAATATCTGCCCTGGTATCCATTTTTAGGTAACACCTATAAGTGATATGATAGGATATGTGTCTTTCACTTTCTGACTTACTACACGTCACGTGATTACTTCTAGACTCATCTACGGTGCTGCAAATGGAATTGTGTCCTTTTTTTCCTTGGCTTCTCTTCTGCCTTAGCGGGGTCCATTTTCAACAATGTGATTCCCTGAGGGTTGTGGATTAGCTGACCTGGGCAGCCTTACCCTGCCGGCCCGCCCTCCCCAGGTGTGCCTCGTTGAGGTCAATATAAACAGCGCTCCAGGCAGCAATAGCCCCTGAAGCTGTGCCTGACTCCATATTCTCTGCCCCGTCAGCAGTCTCGGGGCTGTGCTGGTGGGAGGGAGTGAGGGGCCACAGCTTTGTGGGTGGCCCGGTGTGAGTGGTGTTCTGCGGGCCTTTCTGCAGGAGTTGCCAGGCTGCCGCCTGTAAAGAAGAGGTTGTGTCACCCATACCTTCCGCTGGAATTTCTCTCCGGACAGAGGTGAGGAAGGAAAAAAGCAGTGGGGGCCGGGACAGGAGGGGTATCTCAGGCAGGGCAATGGAAAGCTTCTGGAAGAGCGCCCGGGGCCAGGACCACCCTGGCTGGCCTGCAGGTACCAAGTTGGCCTGTGTGCTGTCGCTGGTGTGGCTCCACGGTCCTTCCTCTAGGCTTTCAAGCCCTTGTACATATTCAGGTGTTTTACCTGGAAAGGGTGGGAACAGTTCAGCAGCAGCTGGCCTGGGGCTCAGCTCACGTTTACTCACAGATGCCTCGGCACGGTCCCCCAGCTTTACAATGAGGACGCTCCTTGCGTGGGGGGTGGGTTGATGGCTGTATGGGAGATGGTTACCCACCTCTGACCAATTTCAGAATTGTTTACCACTGGAGCAAGTGCCCTGATAGGGTTTTCCTCTGTATAACTCGTGGGTTCAGGTTTTTTTTTTCTTTTATGGTTCAAGTTAGATTTTATTCCTCTTTTATGTATTTATAGATATAAGCATGGAAATAATTCATTCCTATAAATACATCTGTGTGACGGGAAGAACTTTTTTCTGTTTTATTTTTAAATTTTATTTTTTTAAATTTTGAACTTTAATTTTATTTATTTTTTTTATACAGCACATTATTATTAGTTATGTATTTTATGCATATACATTTATACAGGTCAATCCCAAACTCCCAACTCATCCCACCACCACCACCCCATGGCTTCCCACACTTGGTGTCCATACGTTTGTTCTCTACCTCTGTGTCTCTATTTCTTCCCTGCAAACCAGTTCATCTGTACCATTTTTAGGCTCCACATATATGCATTAATATACAATATTTGTTTTCCTCTTTCTGACTTACTTCATTCTGTATGACAGTCTCTCGATGCATCGATGTCTCTACAAATGACCCAGGTTCATTCCTCTTAATGGCCGAGTAATATTCCATTTTATATATGTACCACATCTTTATCCATTCATCTGTCTGTGGGCATTTAGGTTGCTTCCATTACCTGGCTCTTGTAAATAGTGCTGCAACGAATATTGTGGTGAATGTGCCTTTTTGAAATACGGTTTTCTCTGGGTATATGCCCAGAAGTGGGATTGCTGGATCAGATGGTAATTCTATTTCTAGTTTTTTTTAAGGAAACTCCATACTGTTCTCCATAGTGACTGTATCAATTTACATTCCCACCAATAGTGGAAGAGGGCTCCTTTTGTCCACACCCTCCCCAGAATTGGTTGTTTGTAGATTTTCTGATGATGCCGATTCTAACAGGTGTGAGGTGAAACCTCATTGTAGTTTTGATTTGCTTTCTCTAATAATTAGTGCTGTTGAGCAGCTTTTCATGTGCGTCTTGGCCATCTCTGTGTCTTCTTTGAAGAAACGTCTCTTTAGATCTTCTGCCTATTTTTGTATTGGGTTGTTTGTTTATTTAATATTAAGCTGCATGAGCTGTTTATATATATTGGAGATTAAAGCTCTGTCCATTGATTCGTCTGCAACGATTTTCGCCCATTCTGAGGGATGCATTTTTCCATTCCCGTGTTTTTTAACAAAAAAGGAAAGAAAGGAAAAGAAGCAGAACACTAATGTGCGTAAAATATGCCTTTTGAAACGGTCGTTTTGAAATATGGACGTCCTTTGAATTTTTTGGTCGATATGTGACCCCAGGATTTGTTTTCAGGGCAGGTGTCATTTACAGGCCTGCAATGATTTTGAATATCAACTGACCATTAGTGCTGGGATTAAAGCTGCTGTTGTGTGAAACGGCCTCAAGGTGGCAGCAGTTCACCCTTACCAAATCTGGTTACTAGGGCAAGAGAGCCTCAGTGGAAGTGGTGTTCTAGATTGGAATTTAAAATGGAATGTGCCAGTAGAAAGCCCCTCACGTTTGTCTCACTACATCTTGTTCGTGTTTTTAATTTAATTTTTTTTATTTTTTATTACAGCAAGTTTGATTACAATGTTTGGCTTGTTGTAGGTGTGGAAGATGTGGTTCTTTTATACATATACAGATGTCTGTTCTTCCTGGGATCCTTTTCCCATGTACGTTATGACAGAATGTTGAGTAGTCCTCTCTTGGTATTCTGTAGGCCTTTGGTGATTATATATGTCACCTGTGTTTGTATATGTCTGTTAACCCCGATATCGTAATGAAACCAATCCTCACACCTTTCCATTGGTGAACCATAAGTTTGTTTAATGAATCTGTGATTGCCCTTCTCCGTGGAAATATCTGTCCTGGTATCCATTTCTAGGTAACACCTATAAGTGATATGATATGATATGTGTCTTTCACTTTCTGACTTACTACAAGTCACGTGATTACTTCTAGACTCATCTACGGTGCTGCAAATGGCATTGTGTCCTGTTTTCCCTTGGCTACTCTTCTGCCTTAGTGGGGTCCATTTTCAACAATGTGATTCCCTGAGGGTTGTGGATTAGCTGACCTGGGCAGCCTTACCCTGCCGGCCCACCCTCCCCAGGTTTGCCTCGTTGAGGTCAATATAAACAGCGCTCCAGGCAGCAATAGCCCCTGAAGCTGTGCGTGACTCCATATTCTCTGCCCCGTCAACAGTCTCGGGGCTGTGCTGGTGGGAGGGAGTGAGGGCCCACAGCTTTGTGGGTGGCCCGGTGTGAGTGGGGTTCTGCTGGCCTTTCTGCAGGAGTTGCCAGGCTGCCGCCTGTAAAAAAGAGGTTGTGTCACCCATACCTTCCGCTGGAATTTCTCTCCGGACAGAGGTGAGGAAGGAAAAAAGCAGTGGGGGCCGGGACAGGAGGGGTATCTCAGGCAGGGCAATGGAAAGCTTCTGGAAGAGCGCCCGGGGCCAGGACCACCCTGGCTGGCCTGCAGGCACCAAGTTGGCCTGTGTGCTGTCGCTGGTGTGGCTCCACGGTCCTTCCCCTAGGCTTTCAATCCCTTGTACATATTCAGGTGTTTTACCTGGAAAGGGTGGGAACAGTTCAGCAGCAGCTGGCCTGGGGCTCAGCTCACGTTTACTCACAGATGCCTCGGCACGGTCCCCCAGCTTTGCAATGAGGACGCTCCTTGCGTGGGGGGTGGGTTGCTGGCTGTATGGGTGATGATTCCCCACCTCTGACCTATTTCAGAATTGTTTACCACTGGAGCAAGTGCCCTGATAGGGTTTTCCTCTGTATAACTCGTGGGTTCAGGAGTTTTTTTTTCTTTTATGGTTCACGTTAGATTTTATTCCTCTTTTATGTATTTATAGATATAAGCATGGAAATAATTCATTCCTATAAATACATCTGTGTGACGGGAAGAACTTTTTTCTGTTTTATTTTTAAATTTTATTTTTTAAAATTTTGAAATTTAATTTTATTTATTTTTTTATACAGCACGTTATTATTAGTTATGAATTTTATGCATATACATGTATACAGGTCAATCCCAAACTCCAAACTCATCCCACCACCACCACCCCATGGCTTCCCACACTTGGTGTCCATACGTTTGTTCTCTACCTCTGTGTCTCTATTTCTTCCCTGCAAACCAGTTCATCTGTACCATTTTTAGGCTCCACATATATGCGTTAATATACAATATTTGTTTTCCTCTTTCTGACTTACTTCATTCTGTATGACAGTCTCTCGATCCATCGATGTCTCTACAAATGACCCAGTTTCATTCCTTTTTATGCCGAGTAATATTCCATTTTATATATGTACCACATCTTTATCCATTCATCTGTCTGTGGGCATTTAGGTTGCTTCCATTACCTGGCTATTGTAAACAGTGCTGCAACGAACATTGTGGTGAATGTGCCTTTTTGAAATACGGTTTTCTCTGGGTATATGCCCAGAAGTGGGATTGCTGGATCAGATGCTAATTCTATTTCTAGTTTTTTTAAGGAAACTCCATACTGTTCTCCATAGTGACTGTATCAATTTACATTCCCACCAATAGTGGAAGAGGGCTCCTTTTGTCCACACCCTCCCCAGAATTGGTTGTTTGTAGATTTTCTGATGATGCCGATTCTAACAGGTGTGAGGTGATACCTCATTGTAGTTTTGATTTGCATTTCTCTAATAATTAGTGCTGTTGGGCAGCTTTTCATGTGCGTCTTGGCCATCTCTGTGCCTTCCTTGAAGAAACGTCTCTTTAGATCTTCTGCCCATTTTTGTATTGGGTTGTTTGTTTTTTTAATATTAAGCTGCATGTGTTGTTTATATATATTGGAGATTAAACCTCTGTCCATTGATTCGTCTGCAACGATTTTGGCCCATTCTGAGGGATGCCTTTTTCCATTCCCGTGTTTTTTAACAAAAAAGGAAAGAAAGGAAAAGAAGCAGAACACTAATGTGCGTAAAATATGCCTTTTGAAACGGTCGTTTTGAAATATGGACGTCCTTTGAATATTTTGGTCGATATGTGACCCCAGGATTTGTTTTCAGGGCAGGTGTCATTTACAGGCCTGCAATGATTTTGAATATCAACTGACCATTAGCGTTGGGATTAAAGCTGCTGTTGTGTGAAACGGCCACAAGGTGGCAGCAGTTCACCCTTACCAAATCTGGTTACTAGGGCAAGAGAGCCTCAGTGGAAGTGGTGTTCTAGATTGGAGTTTAGAATGGAATGTGCCAGGAGAAAGCCCCTCACGTTTGTCTCACTACTTCTTGTTCGTGTTTTTAATTTAATTTTTTTTATTTTTTATTACAGCAAGTTTGATTACAATGTTTGGCTTGTTGTAGGTGTGGAAGATGTGGTTCTTTTACACATATACAGATGTCTGTTCTTCCTGGGATCCTTTTCCCATGTATGTTATGACAGAATGTTGAGTAGTCCTCTCTTGGTATTCTGTAGGTCTT
Organism: Mesoplodon mirus; assembly: GCF_964341445.2. NCBI lineage: Eukaryota > Metazoa > Chordata > Mammalia > Artiodactyla > Ziphiidae > Mesoplodon > Mesoplodon mirus. The sequence continues at coordinate 373,643 of NW_028295637.1, forward strand.
TGGTGATTATATATGTCACCTGTGTTTGTATATGTCTGTTAACCCCGATATCGTAATGAAACCAATCCTCACACCTTTCCATTGGTGAACCATAAGTCTGTTTAATGAATCTGTGATTGCCCTTCTCCGTGGAAATATCTGCCCTGGTATCCATTTTTAGGTAACACCTATAAATGATATGATATGATATGTGTCTTTCACTTTCTGACTTACTACAAGTCACGTGATTACTTCTAGACTCATCTACGGTGCTGCAAATGGCATTGTGTCCTTTTTTCCCTTGGCTTCTCTTCTGCCTTAGCGGGGTCCATTTTCAACAATGTGATTCCCTGAGGGTTGTGGATTAGCTGACCTGGGCAGCCTTACCCTGCCGGCCCGCCCTCCCCAGGTGTGCCTCGTTGAGGTCAATATAAACAGCGCTCCAGGCAGCAATAGCCCCTGAAGCTGTGCCTGACTCCATATTCTCTGCCCCGTCAGCAGTCTCGGGGCTGTGCTGGTGGGAGGGAGTGAGGGGCCACAGCTTTGTGGGTGGCCCGGTGTGAGTGGGGTTCTGCTGGCCTTTCTGCAGGAGTTGCCAGGCTGCCGCCTGTAAAGAAGAGGATGTGTCACCCATACCTTCCGCTGGAATTTCTCTCCGGACAGAGGTGAGGAATGAAAAAAGCAGTGGGGGCCGGGACAGGAGGGGTATCTCAGGCAGGGCAATGGAAAGCTTCCGGAAGAGCGCCCGGGGCCAGGACCACCCTGGCTGGCCTGCAGGTACCAAGTTGGCCTGCGTGCTGTCGCTGGTGTGTCTCCACGGTCCTTCCTCTAGGCTTTCAAGCCCTTGTACATATTCAGGTGTTTTACCTGGAAAGGGTGGGAACAGTTCAGCAGCAGCTGGCCTGGGGCTCAGCTCACGTTTACTCACAGATGCTTCGGCACGGTCCCCCAGCTTTACAATGAGGACGCTCCTTGCGTGGGGGGTGGGTTGATGGCTGTATGGGTGATGGTTCCCCACCTCTGACCAATTTCAGAATTGTTTACCACTGGAGCAAGTGCCCTGATAGGTTTTTCCTCTGTATAACTCGTGGGTTCAGGTTTTTTTTTTCTTTTATGGTTCAAGTTAGATTTTATTCCTCTTTTATGTATTTATAGATATAAGCATGGAAATAATTCATTCCTATAAATACATCTGTGTGACGGGAAGAACTTTTTTCTGTTTTATTTTTAAATTTTATTTTTTAAAATTTTGAAATTTAATTTTATTTATTTTTTTATACAGCACGTTATTATTAGTTATGTATTTTATGCATATACATGTATACAGGTCAATCCCAAACTCCCAACTCATCCCACCACCACCACCCCATGGCTTCCCACAGTTGGTGTCCATACGTTTGTTCTCTACCTCTGTGTCTCTATTTCTTCCCTGCAATCCAGTTCATCTGTACCATTTTTAGGCTCCACATATATGCATTAATATACAATATTTGTTTTCCTCTTTCTGACTTACTTCATTCTGTATGACAGTCTCTCGATCCATCGATGTCTCTACAAATGACCCAGTTTCATTCCTCTTAATGGCCGAGTAATATTCCATTTTATATATGTACCACATCTTTATCCATTCATCTGTCTGTGGGCATTTAGGTTGCTTCCATTACCTGGCTATTGTAAATAGTGCTGCAACGAACATTGTGGTGAATGTGCCTTTTTGAAATACGGTTTTCTCTGGGTATATGCCCAGAAGTGGGATTGCTGGATCAGATGGTAATTCTATTTCTAGTTTTTTTAAGGAAACTCCATACTGTTCTCCATAGTGACTGTATCAATTTACATTCCCACCAATAGTGGAAGAGGGCTCCTTTTGTCCACACCCTCCCCAGAATTGGTTGTTTGTAGATTTTCTGATGATGCCGATTCTAACAGGTGTGAGGTGATACCTCATTGTAGTTTTGATTTGCATTTCTCTAATAATTAGTGCTGTTGGGCAGCTTTTCATGTGCGTCTTGGCCATCTCTGTGCCTTCCTTGAAGAAACGTCTCTTTAGATCTTCTGCCCATTTTTGTATTGGGTTGTTTGTTTTTTTAATATTAAGCTGCATGAGTTGTTTATATATATTGGAGATTAAACCTCTGTCCATTGATTCGTCTGCAACGATTTTGGCCCATTCTGAGGGATGCCTTTTTCCATTCCCGTGTTTTTTAACAAAAAAGGAAAGAAAGGAAAAGAAGCAGAACACTAATGTGCGTAAAATATGCCTTTTGAAACGGTCGTTTTGAAATATGGACGTCCTTTGAATATTTTGGTCGATATGTGACCCCAGGATTTGTTTTCAGGGCAGGTGTCATTTACAGGCCTGCAATGATTTTGAATATCAACTGACCATTAGCGTTGGGATTAAAGCTGCTGTTGTGTGAAACGGCCACAAGGTGGCAGCAGTTCACCCTTACCAAATCTGGTTACTAGGGCAAGAGAGCCTCAGTGGAAGTGGTGTTCTAGATTGGAGTTTAGAATGGAATGTGCCAGGAGAAAGCCCCTCACGTTTGTCTCACTACTTCTTGTTCGTGTTTTTAATTTAATTTTTTTTATTTTTTATTACAGCAAGTTTGATTACAATGTTTGGCTTGTTGTAGGTGTGGAAGATGTGGTTCTTTTACACATATACAGATGTCTGTTCTTCCTGGGATCCTTTTCCCATGTATGTTATGACAGAATGTTGAGTAGTCCTCTCTTGGTATTCTGTAGGTCTTTGGTGATTATATATGTCACCTGTGTTTGTATATGTCTGTTAACCCCGATATCGTAATGAAACCAATACTCACACCTTTCCATTGGTGAACCATAAGTCTGTTTAATGAATCTGTGATTGCCCTTCTCCGTGGAAATATCTGCCCTGGTATCCATTTTTAGGTAACACCTATAAATGATATGATATGATATGTGTCTTTCACTTTCTGACTTACTACAAGTCACGTGATTACTTCTAGACTCATCTACGGTGCTGCAAATGGCATTGTGTCCTTTTTTCCCTTGGCTTCTCTTCTGCCTTAGCGGGGTCCATTTTCAACAATGTGATTCCCTGAGGGTTGTGGATTAGCTGACCTGGGCAGCCTTACCCTGCCGGCCCGCCCTCCCCAGGTGTGCCTCGTTGAGGTCAATATAAACAGCGCTCCAGGCAGCAATAGCCCCTGAAGCTGTGCCTGACTCCATATTCTCTGCCCCGTCAGCAGTCTCGGGGCTGTGCTGGTGGGAGGGAGTGAGGGGCCACAGCTTTGTGGGTGGCCCGGTGTGAGTGGGGTTCTGCTGGCCTTTCTGCAGGAGTTGCCAGGCTGCCGCCTGTAAAGAAGAGGTTGTGTCACCCATACCTTCCGCTGGAATTTCTCTCCGGACAGAGGTGAGGAATGAAAAAAGCAGTGGGGGCCGGGACAGGAGGGGTATCTCAGGCAGGGCAATGGAAAGCTTCCGGAAGAGCGCCCGGGGCCAGGACCACCCTGGCTGGCCTGCAGGTACCAAGTTGGCCTGCGTGCTGTCGCTGGTGTGGCTCCACGGTCCTTCCTCTAGGCTTTCAAGCCCTTGTACATATTCAGGTGTTTTACCTGGAAAGGGTGGGAACAGTTCAGCAGCAGCTGGCCTGGGGCTCAGCTCACGTTTACTCACAGATGCTTCGGCACGGTCCCCCAGCTTTACAATGAGGACGCTCCTTGCGTGGGGGGTGGGTTGATGGCTGTATGGGAGATGGTTCCCCACCTCTGACCAATTTCAGAATTGTTTACCACTGGAGCAAGTGCCCTGATAGGTTTTTCCTCTGTATAACTCGTGGGTTCAGGTTTTTTTTTTCTTTTATGGTTCAAGTTAGATTTTATTCCTCTTTTATGTATTTATAGATATAAGCATGGAAATAATTCATTCCTATAAATACATCTGTGTGACGGGAAGAACTTTTTTCTGTTTTATTTTTAAATTTTATTTTTTAAAATTTTGAAATTTAATTTTATTTATTTTTTTATACAGCACGTTATTATTAGTTATGTATTTTATGCATATACATGTATACAGGTCAATCCCAAACTCCCAACTCATCCCACCACCACCACCCCATGGCTTCCCACAGTTGGTGTCCATACGTTTGTTCTCTACCTCTGTGTCTCTATTTCTTCCCTGCAAACCAGTTCATCTGTACCATTTTTAGGCTCCACATATATGCATTAATATACAATATTTGTTTTCCTCTTTCTGACTTACTTCATTCTGTATGACAGTCTCTCGATCCATCGATGTCTCTACAAATGACCCAGTTTCATTCCTCTTAATGGCCGAGTAATATTCCATTTTATATATGTACCACATCTTTATCCATTCATCTGTCTGTGGGCATTTAGGTTGCTTCCATTACCTGGCTCTTGTAAATAGTGCTGCAACGAACATTGTGGTGAATGTGCCTTTTTGAAATACGGTTTTCTCTGGGTATATGCCCAGAAGTGGGATTGCTGGATCAGATGGTAATTCTATTTCTAGTTTTTTTAAGGAAACTCCATACTGTTCTCCATAGTGACTGTATCAATTTACATTCCCACCAATAGTGGAAGAGGGCTCCTTTTGTCCACACCCTCCCCAGAATTGGTTGTTTGTAGATTTTCTGATGATGCCGATTCTAACAGGTGTGAGGTGATACCTCATTGTAGTTTTGATTTGCATTTCTCTAATAATTAGTGCTGTTGGGCAGCTTTTCATGTGCGTCTTGGCCATCTCTGTGCCTTCCTTGAAGAAACGTCTCTTTAGATCTTCTGCCCATTTTTGTATTGGGTTGTTTGTTTTTTTAATATTAAGCTGCATGTGTTGTTTATATATATTGGAGATTAAACCTCTGTCCATTGATTCGTCTGCAACGATTTTGGCCCATTCTGAGGGATGCCTTTTTCCATTCCCGTGTTTTTTAACAAAAAAGGAAAGAAAGGAAAAGAAGCAGAACACTAATGTGCGTAAAATATGCCTTTTGAAACGGTCGTTTTGAAATATGGACGTCCTTTGAATATTTTGGTCTATATGTGACCCCAGGATTTGTTTTCAGGGCAGGTGTCATTTACAGGCCTGAAATGATTTTGAATATCAACTGACCATTAGCATTGGGATTAAAGCTGCTGTTGTGTGAAACGGCCACAAGGTGGCAGCAGTTCACCCTTACCAAATCTGGTTACCTGGGCAAGAGAGCCTCAGTGGAAGGGGTGTTCTAGATTGGAGTTTAGAATGGAATGTGCCAGGAGAAAGCCCCTCACGTTTGTCTCACTACTTCTTGTTCGTGTTTTTAATTTAATTTTTTTATTTTTTATTACAGCAAGTTTGATTACAATGTTTGGCTTGTTGTAGGTGTGGAAGATGTGGTTCTTTTACACATATACAGATGACTGTTCTTCCTGGGATCCTTTTCCCATGTATGTTATGACAGAATGTTGAGTAGTCCTCTCTTGGTATTCTGTAGGCCTTTGGTGATTATATATGTCACCTGTGTTTGTATATGTCTGTTAACCCCAATATCGTAATGAAACCAATCCTCACACCTTTCCATTGGTGAACCATAAGTTTGTTTAATGAATCTGTGATTGCCCTTCTCCGTGGAAATATCTGTCCTGGTATCCATTTCTAGGTAACACCTATAAGTGATATGATATGATATGTGTCTTTCACTTTCTGACTTACTACAAGTCACGTGATTACTTCTAGACTCATCTACGGTGCTGCAAATGGCATTGTGTCCTTTTTTCCCTTGGCTTCTCTTCTGCCTTAGCGGGGTCCATTTTCAACAATGTGATTTCCTGAGGGTTGTGGATTAGCTGACCTGGGCAGCCTTACCCTGCCGGCCCGCCCTCCCCAGGTGTGCCACGTTGAGGTCAATATAAACAGCGCTCCAGGCAGCAATAGCCCCTGAAGCTGTGCCTGTCTCCATATTCTCTGCCCCGTCAGCAGTCTCGGGGCTGTGCTGGTGGGAGGGAGTGAGGGGCCACAGCTTTGTGGGTGGACCAGTGTGAGTGGGGTTCTGCTGGCCTTTCTGCAGGAGTTGCCAGGCTGCCGCCTGTAAAGAAGAGGATGTGTCACACATACCTTCCACTGGAATTACTCTTCGGACAGAGGTGAGGAAGGAAAAAAGCAGTGGGGGCCGGGACAGGAGGGGTATCTCAGGCAGGGCAATGGAAAGCTTCCGGAAGAGCGCCCGGGGCCAGGACCACCCTGGCTGCCCTGCAGGTACCAAGTTGGCCTGCGTGCTGTCGCTGGTGTGGCTCCACGGTCCTTCCTCTAGGCTTTCAAGCCCTTGTACATATTCAGGTGTTTTACCTGGAAAGGGTGGGAACAGTTCAGCAGCAGCTGGCCTGGGGCTCAGCTCACGTTTACTCACAGATGCCTCGGCACGGTCCCCCAGCTTTACATTGAGGACGCTCCTTGCGTGGGGGGTGGGTTGATGGCTGTATGGGAGATGGTTCCCCACCTCTGACCAATTTCAGAATTGTTTACCACTGGAGCAAGTGCCCTGATAGGGTTTTCCTCTGTATAACTCATGGGTTCAGGTTTTTTTCTTTTATGGTTCAAGTTAGATTTTATTCCTCTTTTATGTATTTATAGATATAAGCATGGAAATAATTCATTCCTATAAATACATCTGTGTGACGGGAAGAATATTTTCTGTTTTATTTTTAAATTTTAGTTTTTAAAATTTTGAAATTTAATTTTATTTATTTTTTTATACAGCACGTTATTATTAGTTATGTATTTTATGCATATACATGTACACAGGTCAATCCCAAACTCCCAACTCATCCCACCACCACCACCCCATGGCTTCCCACACTTGGTGTCCATACGTTTGTTCTCTACCTCTGTGTCTCTATTTCTTCCCTGCAAACCAGTTCATCTGTACCATTTTTAGGCTCCACATATATGCATTAATATACAATATTTGTTTTCCTCTTTCTGACTTACTTCATTCTGTATGACAGTCTCTCGATCCATCGATGTCTCTACAAATGACCCAGTTTCATTCCTCTTAATGGCCGAGTAATATTCCATTTTATATATGTACCACATCTTTATCCATTCATCTGTCTGTGGGCATTTAGGTTGCTTCCATTACCTGGCTATTGTAAATAGTGCTGCAACGAACATTGTGGTGAATGTGCCTTTTTGAAATACGGTTTTCTCTGGGTATATGCCCAGAAGTGGGATTGCTGGATCAGATGGTAATTCTATTTCTAATTTTTTTAAGGAAACTCCATACTGTTCTCCATAGTGACTGTATCAATTTACATTCCCACCAATATTGGAAGAGGGCTCCTTTTGTCCACACCCTCCCCAGAATTGGTTGTTTGTAGATTTTCTGATGATGCCGATTCTAACAGGTGTGAGGTGAAACCTCTTTGTAGTTTTGATTTGCATTTCTCTAATAATTAGTGCTGTTGAGCAGCTTTTCATGTGCGTCTTGGCCATCTCTGTGTCTTCTTTGAAGAAACGTCTCTTTAGGTCTTCTACCCATTTTTGTATTGGGTTGTTTGTTTATTTAATATTAAGCTGCATGAGCTGTTTATATATATTGGAGATTAAAGCTCTGTCCATTGATTCGTCTGCAACGATTTTCGCCCATTCTGAGGGATGCCTTTTTCCATTCCCGTGTTTTTTAACAAAAAAGGAAAGAAAGGAAAAGAAGCAGAACACTAATGTGCGTAAAATATGCCTTTGGAAACGGTCGTTTTGAAATATGGACGTCCTTTGAATTTTTTGGTTGATATGTGACCCCAGGATTTGTTTTCAGGGCAGGTGTCATTTCCAGGCCTGCAATGATTTTGAATATCAACTGACCATTAGCGCTGGGATTAAAGCTGCTGTTGTGTGAAACGGCCACAAGGTGGCAGCACTTCACCCTTACCAAATCTGGTTACTAGGGCAAGAGAGCCTCAGTGGAAGTGGTGTTCTAGATTGGAATTTAAAATGGAATGTGCCAGGAGAAAGCCCCTCACGTTTGTCTCACTACATCTTGTTCGTGTTTTTAATTTAATTTTTTTTTATTTTTTATTACAGCAAGTTTGATTACAATGTTTGGCTTGTTGTAGGTGTGGAAGATGTGGTTCTTTTACACATATACAGATGTCTGTTCTTCCTGGGATCCTTTTCCCATGTACGTTATGACAGAATGTTGAGTAGTCCTCTCTTGGTATTCTGTAGGCCTTTGGTGATTATATATGTCACCTGTGTTTGTATATGTCTGTTAACCCCAATATCGTAATGAAACCAATCCTCACACCTTTCCATGGGTGAACCATAAGTTTGTTTAATGAATCTGTGATTGCCCTTCTCCGTGGAAATATCTGTCCTGGTATCCATTTATAGGTAACACCTATAAGTGATATGATATGATATGTGTCTTTCACTTTCTGACTTACTACAAGTCACGTGATTACTTCTAGACTCATCTACGGTGCTGCAAATGGCATTGTGTCCTTTTTTCCCTTGGCTTCTCTTCTGCCTTAGCGGGGTCCATTTTCAACAATGTGATTCCCTGAGGGTTGTGGATTAGCTGACCTGGGCAGCCTTACCCTGCCGGCCCGCCCTCCCCAGGTGTGCCTCGTTGAGGTCAATATAAACAGAGCTCCAGGCAGCAATAGCCCCTGAAGCTGTGCCTGACTCCATATTCTCTGCCCCGTCAGCAGTCTCGGGGCTGTGCTGGTGGGAGGGAGTGAGGGGCCACAGCTTTGTGGGTGGCCCGGTGTGAGTGGGGTTCTGCTGGCCTTTCTGCAGGAGTTGCCAGGCTGCCGCCTGTAAAGAAGAGGTTGTGTCACCCATACCTTCCGCTGGAATTTCTCTCCGTACAGAGGTGAGGAAGGAAAAAAGCAGTGGGGGCCGGGACAGGAGGGGTATCTCAGGCAGGGCAATGGAAATCTTCCGGAAGAGCGCCCGGGGCCAGGACCACCCTGGCTGCCCTGCAGGTACCAAGTTGGCCTGTGTGCTGTCGCTGGTGTGTCTCCACGGTCCTTCCTCTAGGCTTTCAAGCCCTTGTACATATTCAGGTGTTTTACCTGGAAAGGGTGGGAACAGTTCAGCAGCAGCTGGCCTGGGGCTCAGCTCACGTTTACTCACAGATGCCTCGGCACGGTCCCCCAGCTTTACAATGAGGACGCTCCTTGAGTGGGAGGTGGGTTGATGGCTGTATGGGAGATGGTTCCCCACCTCTGACCAATTTCAGAATTGTTTACCACTGGAGCAAGTGCCCTGATAGGTTTTTCCTCTGTATAACTCGTGGGTTCAGGTTTTTTTTTTCTTTTATGGTTCAAGTTAGATTTTATTCCTCTTTTATGTATTTATAGATATAAGCATGGAAATAATTCATTCCTATAAATACATCTGTGTGACGGGAAGAACTTTTTTCTGTTTTATTTTTAAATTTTAGTTTTTAAAATTTTGAAATTTAATTTTATTTATTTTTTTATAAAGCACGTTATTATTAGTTATGTATTTTATGCATATACATGTACACAGGTCAATCCCAAACTCCCAACTCATCCCACAACCACCACCCCATGGCTTCCCACACTTGGTGTCCATACGTTTGTTCTCTACCTCTGTGTCTCTATTTCTTCCCTGCAAACCAGTTCATCTGTACCATTTTTAGGCTCCACATATATGCATTAATATACAATATTTGTTTTCCTCTTTCTGACTTACTTCATTCTGTATGACACTCTCTCGATCCATCGATGTCTCTACAAATGACCCAGTTTCATTCCTTTTTATGGCCGAGTAATATTCCATTTCATATATGTACCACATCTTTATCCATTCATCTGTCTGTGGGCATTTAGGTTGCTTCCATTACCTGGCTATTGTAAATAGTGCTGCAACGAACATTGTGGTGAATGTGCCTTTTTGAAATACGGTTTTCTCTGGGTATATGCCCAGAAGTGGGATTGCTGGATCAGATGGTAATTCTATTTCTAGTTTTTTTAAGGAAACTCCATACTGTTCTCCATAGTGACTGTATCAATTTACATTCCCACCAATAGTGGAAGAGGGCTCCTTTTGTCCACACCCTCCCCAGAATTGGTTGTTTGTAGATTTTCTGATGATGCCGATTCTAACAGGTGTGAGGTGAAACCTCATTGTAGTTTTGATTTGCATTTCTCTAATAATTAGTGCTGTTGAGCAGCTTTTCATGTGCGTCTTGGCCATCTCTGTGTCTTCTTTGAAGAAACGTCTCTTTAGATCTTCTGCCCATTTTTGTATTGGGTTGTTTGTTTATTTAATATTAAGCTGCATGAGCTGTTTATATATATTGGAGATTAAAGCTCTGTCCATTGATTCGTCTGCAACGATTTTCGCCCATTCTGAGGGATGCCTTTTTCCATTCCCGTGTTTTTTAACAAAAAAGGAAAGAAAGGAAAAGAAGCAGAACATTAATGTGCGTAAAATATGCCTTTTGAAACGGTCGTTTTGAAATATGGACGTCCTTTGAATTTTTTGGTCGATATGTGACCCCAGGATTTGTTTTCAGGGCAGGTGTCATTTACAGGCCTGCAATGATTTTGAATATCAACTGACCATTAGCGCTGGGATTAAAGCTGCTGTTGTGTGAAACGGCCACAAGGTGGCAGCAGTTCACCCTTACCAAATCTGGTTACTAGGGCAAGAGAGCCTCAGTGGAAGTGGTGTTCTAGATTGGAATTTAAAATGGAATGTGCCAGGAGAAAGCCCCTCACGTTTGTCTCACTACATCTTGTTCGTGTTTTTAATTTAATTTTTTTTATTTTTTATTACAGCAAGTTTGATTACAATGTTTGGCTTGTTGTAGGTGTGGAAGATGTGGTTCTTTTACACATATACAGATGTCTGTTCTTCCTGGGATCCTTTTCCCATGTACGTTATGACAGAATGTTGAGTAGTCCTCTCTTGGTATTCTGTAGGCCTTTGGTGATTATATATGTCACCTGTGTTTGTATATGTCTGTTAACCCCAATATCGTAATGAAACCAATCCTCACACCTTTCCATTGGTGAACCATAAGTTTGTTTAATGAATCTGTGATTGCCCTTCTCCGTGGAAATATCTGTCCTGGTATCCATTTCTAGGTAACACCTATAAGTGATATGATATGATATGTGTCTTTCACTTTCTGACTTACTACAAGTCACGTGATTACTTCTAGACTCATCTACGGTGCTGCAAATGGCATTGTGTCCTTTTTTCCCTTGGCTTCTCTTCTGCCTTAGCGGGGTCCATTTTCAACAATGTGATTCCCTGAGGGTTGTGGATTAGCTGACCTGGGCAGCCTTACCCTGCCGGCCCGCCCTCCCCAGGTGTGCCTCGTTGAGGTCAATATAAACAGCGCTCCAGGCAGCAATAGCCCCTGAAGCTGTGCCTGACTCCATATTCTCTGCCCCGTCAGCAGTCTCGGGGCTGTGCTGGTGGGAGGGAGTGAGGGGCCACAGCTTTGTGGGTGGCCCGGTGTGAGTGGGGTTCTGCTGGCCTTTCTGCAGGAGTTGCCAGGCTGCCGCCTGTAAAGAAGAGGATGTGTCACCCATACCTTCCGCTGGAATTTCTCTCCGGACCGAGGTGAGGAAGGAAAAAAGCAGTGGGGGCCGGGACAGGAGGGTTATCTCAGGCAGGGCAATGGAAAGCTTCTGGAAGAGCGCCCGGGGCCAGGACCACCCTGGCTGCCCTGCAGGTACCAAGTTGGCCTGCGTGCTGTCGCTGGTGTTGCTCCACGGTCCTTCCTCTAGGCTTTCAAGCCCTTGTACATATCCAGGTGTTTTACCTGGAAAGGGTGGGAACAGTTCAGCAGCAGCTGGCCTGGGGCTCAGCTCACGTTTACTCACAGATGCCTCGGCACAGTCCCCCAGCTTTACAATGAGGACGCTCCTTGCGTGGGGGGTGGGTTGATGGCTGTATGGGAGATGGTTCCCCACCTCTGACCAATTTCAGAATTGTTTACCCCTGGAGCAAGTGCCCTGATAGGGTTTTCCTCTGTATAACTCATGGGTTCATGTTTTTTTTTTCTTTTATGGTTCAAGTTAGATTTTATTCCTCTTTTATGTATTTATAGATATAAGCATGGAAATAATTCATTCCTATAAATACATCTGTGTGACGGGAAGAATTTTTTCGGTTTATTTTTAAATTTTATTTTTTAAAATTTTGTAATTTAATTTTATTTATTTTTTTATACAGCACGTTATTATTAGTTATGTATTTTATGCATATACATATATACAGGTCAATCCCAAACTCCCAACTCATCCCACCACCACCACCCCATGGCTTCCCCACTTGGTGTCCATACGTTTGTTCTCTACCTCTGTGTCTCTATTTCTTCCCTGCAATCCAGTTCATCTGTACCATTTTTAGGCTCCACATATATGCATTAATATACAATATTTGTTTTCATCTTTCTGACTTACTTCATTCTGTATGACAGTCTCTCGATCCATCGATGTCTCTACAAATGACCCAGTTTCATTCCTTTTAATGGCCGAGTAATATTCCATTTTATATATGTACCACATCTTTATCCATTCATCTGTCTGTGGGCATTTTGGTTGCTTCCATTACCTGCCTATTGTAAATAGTGCTGCAACGATCATTGTGGTGAATGTGCCTTTTTGAAATACGGTTTTCTCTGGGTATATGCCCAGAAGTGGGATTGCTGGATCAGATGGTAATTCTATTTCTAATTTTTTTAAGGAAACTCCATACTGTTCTCCATAGTGACTGTATCAATTTACATTCCCACCAGTAGTGGAAGAGGGCTCCTTTTGTCCACACCCTCCCCAGAATTGGTTGTTTGTAGCTTTTCTGATGATGCCGATTCTAACAGGTGTGAGGTGATACCTCATTGTAGTTTTGATTTGCATTTCTCTAATAATTAGTGCTGTTGAGCAGCTTTTCATGTGCGTCTTGGCCATCTCTGTGTCTCCTTTGAAGAAACGTCTCTTTAGATCTTCTGCCCATTTTTTTGGGGGTTGTTTGTTTTTTTAATATTAAGCTACATGAGTTGTTTATATATATTGGAGATTAAAGCTCTGTCCATTGAATCGTCTGCAACGATTTTCGCCCATTCTGAGGGATGCCTTTTTCCATTCCCGTTTTTTTTTAACAAAAAAGGAAAGAAAGGAAAAGAAGCAGAACACTAATGTGCGTAAAATATGCCTTTTGAAACGGTCGTTTTGAAATATGGACGTCCTTTGAATTTTTTGGTCGATATGTGACCCCAGGATTTGTTTTCAGGGCAGGTGTCATTTACAGGCCTGCAATGATTTTGAATATCAACTGACCATTAGCGTTGGGATTAAAGCTGCTGTTGTGTGAAACGACCACAAGGTGGCAGCAGTTCACCCTTACCAAATCTGGTTACTAGTGCAAGAGAGCCTCAGTGGAAGTGGTGTTCTAGATTGGAGTTTAGAATGGAATGTGCCAGGAGAAAGCCCCTCACGTTTGTCTCACTACTTCTTATTCGTGTTTTTAATTTAATTTTTTATTTATTTATTTATTTTTTTTTCTTTTCTTTTTTTTTTTGCGGTATGCGGGCCTCTCACCGCTGTGGTCTCTCCCGCTGCGGAGCACAGGCTCCGGACGCACAGGCCCAGCGGCCATGGATCACGGGCCCAGCCGCTCCTCGGCATATGGGATCCCCCCAGACCGGGGCACAAACCCGTATCCCCTGCATCGGCAGGCGGACTCCCAACCACTGCGCCACCAGGAAGGCCCTAATTTTTTATTTTTTATTACAGCAAGTTTGATTACAATGTTTGGCTTGTTGTAGGTGTGGAAGATGTGGTTCTTTTACACATATACAGATGTCTGTTCTTCCTGGGATCCTTTTCCCATGTATGTTATGACAGAATGTTGAGTAGTCCTCTCTTGGTATTCTGTAGGTCTTTGGTGATAATATATGTCAACTGTGTTTGTATATGTCTGTTAACCCCGATATCGTAATGAAACCAATACTCACACCTTTCCATTGGTGAACCATAAGTTTGTTTAATGAATCTGTGATTGCCCTTCTCCGTGGAAATATCTGCCCTGGTATCCATTTTTAGGTAACACCTATAAGTGATATGATATGATATGTGTCTTTCACTTTCTGACTTACTACAAGTCACGTGATTACATCTAGACTCATCTACGGTGCTGCAAATGGCATTGTGTCCTTTTTTCCCTTGGCTTCTCTTCTGCCTTAGCGGGGTCCATTCTCAACAGTGTGATTCCCTGAGGGTTGTGGATTAGCTGACCTGGGCAGCCTTACCCTGCCGGCCCGCCCTCTCCAGGTGTGCCTCGTTGAGGTCAATATAAACAGCGCTCCAGGCAGCAATAGCCCCTGAAGCTGTGCCTGACTCCATATTCTCTGCCCCGTCAGCAGTCTCGGGGCTGTGCTGGTGGGAGGGAGTGAGGGGCCACAGCTTTGTGGGTGGCCCGGTGTGAGTGGGGTTCTGCTGGCCTTTCTGCAGGAGTTGCCAGGCTGCCGCCTGTAAAGAAGAGGATGTGTCACCCATACCTTCCGCTGGAATTTCTCTCCGGACAAAGGTGAGGAAGGAAAAAAGCAGTGGGGGCCGGGACAGGAGGGGTATCTCAGGCAGGGCAATGGAAAGCTTCCGGAAGAGCGCCCGGGGCCAGGACCACCCTGGCTGGCCTGCAGGTACCAAGTTGGCCTGCGTGCTATCGCTGGTGTGGCTCCACGGTCCTTCCTCTAGGCTTTCAAGCCCTTGTACATATTCAGGTGTTTTACCTGGAAAGGGTGGGAACAGTTCAGCAGCAGCTGGCCTGGGGCTCAGCTCACGTTTACTCACAGATGCCTCGGCATGGTCCCCCAGCTTTACAATGAGGACGCTCCTTGCGTGGGGGGTGGGTTGATGGCTGTATGGGAGATGGTTCCCCACCTCTGACCAATTTCAGAATTGTTTACCACTGGAGCAAGTGCCCTGATAGGGTTTTCCTCTGTATAACTCATGGGTTCATGTTTTTTTTTCTTTTATGGTTCAAGTTAGATTTTATTCCTCTTTTATGTATTTATAGATATAAGCATGGAAATAATTCATTCCTATAAATACATCTGTGTGACGGGAAGAACTTTTTCCTGTTTTATTTTTAAATTTTAGTTTTTAAAATTTTGAAATTTAATTTTATTTATTTTTTTATCCAGCACGTTATTATTAGTTATGTATTTTATGCATATACATGTACACAGGTCAATCCCAAACTCCCAACTCATCCCACCACCACCACCCCATGGCTTCCCACACTTGGTGTCCATACGTTTGTTCTCTACCTCTGTGTCTCTATTTCTTCCCTGCAAACCAGTTCATCTGTACCATTTTTAGGCTCCACATATATGCATTAATATACAATATTTGTTTTCCTCTTTCTGACTTTCTTCATTCTGTATGACACTCTCTCGATCCATCGATGTCTCTACAAATGACCCAGTTTCATTCCTTTTTATGGCCGAGTAATATTCCATTTCATATATGTACCACATCTTTATCCATTCATCTGTCTGTGGGCATTTAGGTTGCTTCCATTACCTGGCTATTGTAAATAGTGCTGCAACGAACATTGTGGTGAATGTGCCTTTTTGAAATACGGTTTTCTCTGGGTATATGCCCAGAAGTGGGATTGCTGGATCAGATGGTAATTCTATTTCTAGTTTTTTTAAGGAAACTCCATACTGTTCTCCATAGTGACTGTATCAATTTACATTCCCACCAATAGTGGAAGAGGGCTCCTTTTGTCCACACCCTCCCCAGAATTGGTTGTTTGTAGATTTTCTGATGATGCCGATTCTAACAGGTGTGAGGTGAAACCTCATTGTAGTTTTGATTTGCATTTCTCTAATAATTAGTGCTGTTGAGCAGCTTTTCATGTGCGTCTTGGCCATCTCTGTGTCTCCTTTGAAGAAACGTCTCTTTAGATCTTCTGCCCATTTTTTGGGGGGTTGTTTGTTTTTTTAATATTAAGCTGCATGAGTTGTTTATATATATTGGAGATTAAACCTCTGTCCATTGATTCATCTGCAACGATTTTGGCCCATTCTGAGGGATGCCTTTTTCCATTCCCTTTTTTTTTAACAAAAAAGGAAAGAAAGGAAAAGAAGCAGAACAGTAATGTGCGTAAAATATGCCTTTTGAAACGGTCGTTTTGAAATATGGACGTCCTTTGAATTTTTTGGTCGATATGTGACCCCAGGATTTGTTTTCAGGGCAGGTGTCATTTACAGGCCTGCAATGATTTTGAATATCAACTGACCATTAGCGTTGGGATTAAAGCTGCTGTTGTGTGAAACGGCCACAAGGTGGCAGCAGTTCACCCTTACCAAATCTGGTTACTAGGGCAAGAGATTCTCAGTGGAAGTGGTGTTCTAGATAGGAGTTTAGAATGGAATGTGCCAGGAGAAAGCCCCTCACGTTTGTCTCACTACTTCTTGTTCGTGTTTTTAAATAAATTTTTTATTTTTTATTACAGCAAGTTTGATTACAATGTTTGGCTTGTTGTAAGTGTGGAAGATGTGGTTGTTTTACACATATACAGATGTATGTTCTTCCTGGGATCCTTTTCCCATGTACGTTATGACAGAATGTTGAGTAGTCCTCTCTTGGTATTCTGTAGGTCTTTGGTGATTATATATGTCACCTGTGTTTGTATATGTCTGTTAACCCCAATATCGTAATGAAACCAATCCTCACACCTTTCCATTGGTGAACCATAAGTTTGTTTCATGAATCTGTGATTGCCCTTCTCCGTGGAAATATCTGCCCTGGTATCCATTTTTAGGTAACACCTATAAGTGATATGATAGGATATGTGTCTTTCACTTTCTGACTTACTACAAGTCACGTGATTACTTCTAGACTCATCTACGGTGCTGCAAATGGCATTGTGTCCTTTTTTCCCTTGGCTTCTCTTCTGCCTTAGTGGGGTCCATTTTCAACAATGTGATTCCCTGAGGGTTGTGGATTAGCTGACCTGGGCAGCCTTACCCTGCCGGCCCGCCCTCCCCATGTGTGCCTCGTTGAGGTCAATATAAACAGAGCTCCACGCAGCAATATCCGCTGAAGCTGTGCCTGACTCCATATTCTCTGCCCCGTCAGCAGTCTCGGGGCTGTGCTGGTGGGAGGGAGTGAGGGGCCACAGCTTTGTGGGTGGCCCGGAGTGAGAGGGGTTCTGCTGGCCTTTCTGCAGGAGTTGCCAGGCTTCCGCCTGTAAAGAAGAGGATGTGTCACTCATACCTTCCGCTGGAATTTCTCTCCGGACAGAGGTGAGGAAGGAAAAAAGCAGTGGGGTCCGGGACAGGAGGGTTATCTCAGGCAGGGCAATGGAAAGCTTCTGGAAGAGCGCCCGGGGCCAGGACCACGCTGGCTGGCCTGCAGGCACCAAGTTGGCCTGCGTGCTGTCGCTGGGGTGGCTCCATGGTCCTTCCTCTAGGCTTTCAAGCCCTTGTACATATTCAGGTGTTTTACCTGGAAAGGTTGGGAACAGTTCAGCAGCAGCTGGCCTGGGGCTCAGCTCACGTTTACTCACAGATGCCTCGGCACGGTCCCCCAGCTTTGCAATGAGGACACTCCTTGCGTGGGGGGTGGGTTGCTGGCTGTATGGGAGATGGTTCCCCACCTCTGACCAATTTCAGAATTGTTTACCGCTGGAGCAAGTGCCGTGATAGGGTTTTCCTCTGTAAAACTCGTGGGTTCAATTTGTTTTTTCTTTTATGGTTCAAGTTAGATTTTCTTCCTCTTTTATGTATTTATAAATATAAGCATGGAAATAATTCATTCCTATAAATACATCTGTGTGACGGGAAGAATTTTTTCTGTTTTATTTTTAAATTTTATTTTTTAAAATTTTGAAATTTAATTTTATTTATGTTTTTATACAGCACGTTATTATTAGTTATGTATTTTATGCATATACATATATACAGGTCAATCCCAAACTCCCAACTCATCCCACCACCACCACCCCATGGCTTCCCCACTTGGTGTCCATACGTTTGTTCTCTACCTCTGTGTCTCTATTTCTTCCCTGCAATCCAGTTCATCTGTACCATTTTTAGGCTCCACATATATGCATTAATATACAATATTTGTTTTCCTCTTTCTGACTTACTTCATTCTGTATGACAGTCTCTCGATCCATCGATGTCTCTACAAATGACCCAGTTTCATTCCTTTTAATGGCCGAGTAATATTCCATTTTATATATGTACCACATCTTTATCCATTCATCTGTCTGTGGGCATTTAGGTTGCTTCCATTACCTGCCTATTGTAAATAGTGCTGCAACGATCATTGTGGTGAATGTGCCTTTTTGAAATACGGTTTTCTCTGGGTATATGCCCAGAAGTGGGATTGCTGGATCAGATGGTAATTCTATTTCTAATTTTTTTAAGGAAACTCCATACTGTTCTCCATAGTGACTGTATCAATTTACATTCCCACCAGTAGTGGAAGAGGGCTCCTTTTGTCCACACCCTCCCCAGAATTGGTTGTTTGTAGCTTTTCTGATGATGCCGATTCTAACAGGTGTGAGGTGATACCTCATTGTAGTTTTGATTTGCATTTCTCTAATAATTAGTGCTGTTGAGCAGCTTTTCATGTGCGTCTTGGCCATCTCTGTGTCTCCTTTGAAGAAACGTCTCTTTAGATCTTCTGCCCATTTTTTTGGGGGTTGTTTGTTTTTTTAATATTAAGCTACATGAGTTGTTTATATATATTGGAGATTAAAGCTCTGTCCATTGATTCGTCTGCAACGATTTTCGCCCATTCTGAGGGATGCCTTTTTCCATTCCCGTTTTTTTTTAACAAAAAAGGAAAGAAAGGAAAAGAAGCAGAACACTAATGTGCGTAAAATATGCCTTTTGAAACGGTCGTTTTGAAATATGGACGTCCTTTGAATTTTTTGGTCGATATGTGACCCCAGGATTTGTTTTCAGGGCAGGTGTCATTTACAGGCCTGCAATGATTTTGAATATCAACTGACCATTAGCGTTGGGATTAAAGCTGCTGTTGTGTGAAACGGCCACAAGGTGGCAGCAGTTCACCCTTACCAAATCTGGTTACTAGTGCAAGAGAGCCTCAGTGGAAGTGGTGTTCTAGATTGGAGTTTAGAATGGAATGTGCCAGGAGAAAGCCCCTCACGTTTGTCTCACTACTTCTTGTTCGTGTTTTTAATTTAATTTTTTATTTATTTATTTATTTTTTTTCTTTTCTTTTTTTTTTGCGGTATGCGGGCCTCTCACCGCTGTGGTCTCTCCCGCTGCGGAGCACAGGCTCCGGACGCACAGGCCCAGCGGCCATGGATCACGGGCCCAGCCGCTCCTCGGCATATGGGATCCCCCCAGACCGGGGCACAAACCCGTATCCCCTGCATCGGCAGGCGGACTCCCAACCACTGCGCCACCAGGAAGGCCCTAATTTTTTATTTTTTATTACAGCAAGTTTGATTACAATGTTTGGCTTGTTGTAGGTGTGGAAGATGTGGTTCTTTTACACATATACAGATGTCTGTTCTTCCTGGGATCCTTTTCCCATGTATGTTATGACAGAATGTTGAGTAGTCCTCTCTTGGTATTCTGTAGGCCTTTGGTGATTATATATGTCACCTGTGTTTGTATATGTCTGTTAACCCCAATATCGTAATGAAACCAATACTCACACCTTTCCATTGGTGAACCATAAGTTTGTTTAATGAATCTGTGATTGCCCTTCTCCGTGGAAATATCTGCCCTGGTATCCATTTTTAGGTAACACCTATAAGTGATATGATATGATATGTGTCTTTCACTTTCTGACTTACTACAAGTCACGTGATTACTTCTAGACTCATCTACGGTGCTGCAAATGGCATTGTGTCCTTTTTTCCCTTGGCTTCTCTTCTGCCTTAGCGGGGTCCATTCTCAACAATGTGATTCCCTGAGGGTTGTGGATTAGCTGACCTGGGCAGCCTTACCCTGCCGGCCCGCCCTCTCCAGGTGTGCATCGTTGAGGTCAATATAAACAGCGCTCCAGGCAGCAATAGCCCCTGAAGCTGTGCCTGACTCCATATTCTCTGCCCCGTCAGCAGTCTCGGGGCTGTGCTGGTGGGAGGGAGTGAGGGGCCACAGCTTTGTGGGTGGCCCGGTGTGAGTGGGGTTCTGCTGGCCTTTCTGCAGGAGTTGCCAGGCTGCCGCCTGTAAAGAAGAGGATGTGTCACCCATACCTTCCGCTGGAATTTCTCTCCGGACAAAGGTGAGGAAGGAAAAAAGCAGTGGGGGCCGGGACAGGAGGGGTATCTCAGGCAGGGCAATGGAAAGCTTCCGGAAGAGCGCCCGGGGCCAGGACCACCCTGGCTGGCCTGCAGGTACCAAGTTGGCCTGCGTGCTGTCGCTGGTGTGGCTCCACGGTCCTTCCTCTAGGCTTTCAAGCCCTTGTACATATTCAGGTGTTTTACCTGGAAAGGGTGGGAACAGTTCAGCAGCAGCTGGCCTGGGGCTCAGCTCACGTTTACTCACAGATGCCTCGGCATGGTCCCCCAGCTTTACAATGAGGACGCTCCTTGCGTGGGGGGTGGGTTGATGGCTGTATGGGAGATGGTTCCCCACCTCTGACCAATTTCAGAATTGTTTACCACTGGAGCAAGTGCCCTGATAGGGTTTTCCTCTGTATAACTCATGGGTTCATGTTTTTTTTTCTTTTATGGTTCAAGTTAGATTTTATTCCTCTTTTATGTATTTATAGATATAAGCATGGAAATAATTCATTCCTATAAATACATCTGTGTGACGGGAAGAACTTTTTCCTGTTTTATTTTTAAATTTTAGTTTTTAAAATTTTGAAATTTAATTTTATTTATTTTTTTATCCAGCACGTTATTATTAGTTATGTATTTTATGCATATACATGTACACAGGTCAATCCCAAACTCCCAACTCATCCCACCACCACCACCCCATGGCTTCCCACACTTGGTGTCCATACGTTTGTTCTCTACCTCTGTGTCTCTATTTCTTCCCTGCAAACCAGTTCATCTGTACCATTTTTAGGCTCCACATATATGCATTAATATACAATATTTGTTTTCCTCTTTCTGACTTTCTTCATTCTGTATGACACTCTCTTGATCCATCGATGTCTCTACAAATGACCCAGTTTCATTCCTTTTTATGGCCGAGTAATATTCCATTTCATATATGTACCACATCTTTATCCATTCATCTGTCTGTGGGCATTTAGGTTGCTTCCATTACCTGGCTATTGTAAATAGTGCTGCAACGAACATTGTGGTGAATGTGCCTTTTTGAAATACGGTTTTCTCTGGGTATATGCCCAGAAGTGGGATTGCTGGATCAGATGGTAATTCTATTTCTAGTTTTTTTAAGGAAACTCCATACTGTTCTCCATAGTGACTGTATCAATTTACATTCCCACCAATAGTGGAAGAGGGCTCCTTTTGTCCACACCCTCCCCAGAATTGGTTGTTTGTAGATTTTCTGATGATGCCGATTCTAACAGGTGTGAGGTGAAACCTCATTGTAGTTTTGATTTGCATTTCTCTAATAATTAGTGCTGTTGAGCAGCTTTTCATGTGCGTCTTGGCCATCTCTGTGTCTCCTTTGAAGAAACGTCTCTTTAGATCTTCTGCCCATTTTTTGGGGGGTTGTTTGTTTTTTTAATATTAAGCTGCATGAGTTGTTTATATATATTGGAGATTAAACCTCTGTCCATTGATTCATCTGCAACGATTTTGGCCCATTCTGAGGGATGCCTTTTTCCATTCCCTTTTTTTTTAACAAAAAAGGAAAGAAAGGAAAAGAAGCAGAACACTAATGTGCGTAAAATATGCCTTTTGAAACGGTCGTTTTGAAATATGGACGTCCTTTGAATTTTTTGGTCGATATGTGACCCCAGGATTTGTTTTCAGGGCAGGTGTCATTTACAGGCCTGCAATGATTTTGAATATCAACTGACCATTAGCGTTGGAATTAAAGCTGCTGTTGTGTGAAACGGCCACAAGGTGGCAGCAGTTCACCCTTACCAAATCTGGTTACTAGGGCAAGAGATTCTCAGTGGAAGTGGTGTTCTAGATAGGAGTTTAGAATGGAATGTGCCAGGAGAAAGCCCCTCACGTTTGTCTCACTACTTCTTGTTCGTGTTTTTAAATAAATTTTTTATTTTTTATTACAGCAAGTTTGATTACAATGTTTGGCTTGTTGTAAGTGTGGAAGATGTGGTTGTTTTACACATATACAGATGTATGTTCTTCCTGGGATCCTTTTCCCATGTACGTTATGACAGAATGTTGAGTAGTCCTCTCTTGGTATTCTGTAGGTCTTTGGTGATTATATATGTCACCTGTGTTTGTATATGTCTGTTAACCCCGATATCGTAATGAAACCAATCCTCACACCTTTCCATTGGTGAACCATAAGTTTGTTTAATGAATCTGTGATTGCCCTTCTCCGTGGAAATATCTGCCCTGGTATCCATTTTTAGGTAACACCTATAAGTGATATGATAGGATATGTGTCTTTCACTTTCTGACTTACTACAAGTCACGTGATTACATCTAGACTCATCTACGGTGCTGCAAATGGCATTGTGTCCTTTTTTCCCTTGGCTTCTCTTCTGCCTTAGTGGGGTCCATTTTCAACAATGTGATTCCCTGAGGGTTGTGGATTAGCTGACCTGGGCAGCCTTACCCTGCCGGCCCGCCCTCCCCATGTGTGCCTCGTTGAGGTCAATATAAACAGAGCTCCACGCAGCAATATCCACTGAAGCTGTGCCTGACTCCATATTCTCTGCCCCGTCAGCAGTCTCGGGGCTGTGCTGGTGGGAGGGAGTGAGGGGCCACAGCTTTGTGGGTGGCCCGGAGTGAGAGGGGTTCTGCTGGCCTTTCTGCAGGAGTTGCCAGGCTGCCGCCTGTAAAGAAGAGGATGTGTCACTCATACCTTCCGCTGGAATTTCTCTCCGGACAGAGGTGAGGAAGGAAAAAAGCAGTGGGGTCCGGGACAGGAGGGTTATCTCAGGCAGGGCAATGGAAAGCTTCTGGAAGAGCGCCCGGGGCCAGGACCACGCTGGCTGGCCTGCAGGCACCAAGTTGGCCTGCGTGCTGTCGCTGGGGTGGCTCCACGGTCCTTCCTCTAGGCTTTCAAGCCCTTGTACATATTCAGGTGTTTTACCAGGAAAGGTTGGGAACAGTTCAGCAGCAGCTGGCCTGGGGCTCAGCTCACGTTTACTCACAGATGCCTCGGCACGGTCCCCCAGCTTTGCAATGAGGACACTCCTTGCGTGGGGGGTGGGTTGCTGGCTGTATGGGAGATGGTTCCCCACCTCTGACCAATTTAAGAATTGTTTACCGCTGGAGCAAGTGCCGTGATAGGGTTTTCCTCTGTATAACTCGTGGGTTCAATTTGTTTTTTCTTTTATGGTTCAAGTTAGATTTTCTTCCTCTTTTATGTATTTATAAATATAAGCATGGAAATAATTCATTCCTATAAATACATCTGTGTGACGGGAAGAATTTTTTCTGTTTTATTTTTAAATTTTATTTTTTAAAATTTTGAAATTTAATTTTATTTATGTTTTTATACAGCAGGTTATTATTAGTTATGTATTTTATGCATATACATGTATACAGGTCAATCCCAAACTCCCAACTCATCCCACCACCACCACCCCATGGCTTCCCACACTTGGTGTCCATACGTTTGTTCTCTACCTCTGTGTCTCTATTTCTTCCCTGCAAACCAGTTCATCTGTACCATTTTTTTAGGTTCCACATATATGCATTAATATACAATATTTGTTTTCCTCTTTCTGACTTACTGCATTCTGTATGACAGTCTCTCGATCCATCGATGTCTCTACAAATGACCCAGTTTCATTCCTTTTTATGGCCGAGTAATATTCCATTTCATATATGTACCACATCTTTATCCATTCATCTGTCTGTGGGCATTTAGGATGCTTCCATTACCTGGCTATTGTAAATAGTGCTGCAACGAACATTGTGGTGAATGTGCCTTTTTGAAATACGGTTTTCTCTGGGTATATGCCCAGAAGTGGGATTGCTGGATCAGATGCTAATTCTATTTCTAGTTTTTTTAAGGAAACTCCATAATGTTCTCCATAGTGACTGTATCAATTTACATTCCCACCAATAGTGGAAGAGAGCTCCTTTTGTCCACACCCTCCCCAGAATTGGTTGTTTGTAGATTTTCTGATGATGCCGATTCTAACAGGTGTGAGGTGATACCTCATTGTAGTTTTGATTTGCATTTCTCTAATAATTAGTGCTGTTGAGCAGCTTTTCATGTGCGTCTTGGCCATCTCTGTGTCTCCTTTGAAGAAACGTCTCTTTAGATCTTCTGCCCATTTTTTGGGGGGTTGTTTGTTTTTTTAATATTAAGCTGCATGAGTTGTTTATATATATTGGAGATTAAACCTCTGTCCATTGATTCATCTGCAACGATTTTGGCCCATTCTGAGGGATGCCTTTTTCCATTCCCGTTTTTTTTTAACAAAAAAGGAAAGAAAGGAAAAGAAGCAGAACAGTAATGTGCGTAAAATATGCCTTTTGAAACGGTCGTTTTGAAATATGGACGTCCTTTGAATTTTTTGGTCGATATGTGACCCCAGGATTTGTTTTCAGGGAAGGTGTCATTTACAGGCCTGCAATGATTTTGAATATCAACTGACCATTAGCGTTGGGATTAAAGCTGCTGTTGTGTGAAACGGCCACAAGGTGGCAGCAGTTCACCCTTACCAAATCTGGTTACTAGGGCAAGAGATTCTCAGTGGAAGTGGTGTTCTAGATAGGAGTTTAGAATGGAATGTGCCAGGAGAAAGCCCCTCACGTTTGTCTCACTACTTCTTGTTCGTGTTTTTAAATAAATTTTTTATTTTTTATTACAGCAAGTTTGATTACAATGTTTGGCTTGCTGTAAGTGTGGAAGATGTGGTTGTTTTACACATATACAGATGTATGTTCTTCCTGGGATCCTTTTCCCATGTACGTTATGACAGAATGTTGAGTAGTCCTCTCTTGGTATTCTGTAGGTCTTTGGTGATTATATATGTCACCTGTGTTTGTATATGTCTGTTAACCCCGATATCGTAATGAAACCAATCCTCACACCTTTCCATTGGTGAACCATAAGTTTGTTTAATGAATCTGTGATTGCCCTTCTCCGTGGAAATATCTGCCCTGGTATCCATTTTTAGGTAACACCTATAAGTGATATGATAGGATATGTGTCTTTCACTTTCTGACTTACTACAAGTCACGTGATTACTTCTAGACTCATCTACGGTGCTGCAAATGGCATTGTGTCCTTTTTTCCCTTGGCTTCTCTTCTGCCTTAGTGGGGTCCATTTTCAACAATGTGATTCCCTGAGGGTTGTGGATTAGCTGACCTGGGCAGCCTTACCCTGCCGGCCCGCCCTCCCCATGTGTGCCTCGTTGAGGTCAATATAAACAGAGCTCCACGCAGCAATATCCGCTGAAGCTGTGCCTGACTCCATATTCTCTGCCCCGTCAGCAGTCTCGGGGCTGTGCTGGTGGGAGGGAGTGAGGGGCCACAGCTTTGTGGGTGGCCCGGAGTGAGAGGGGTTCTGCTGGCCTTTCTGCAGGAGTTGCCAGGCTGCCGCCTGTAAAGAAGAGGATGTGTCACTCATACCTTCCGCTGGAATTTCTCTCCGGACAGAGGTGAGGAAGGAAAAAAGCAGTGGGGTCCGGGACAGGAGGGTTATCTCAGGCAGGGCAATGGAAAGCTTCTGGAAGAGCGCCCGGGGCCAGGACCACGCTGGCTGGCCTGCAGGCACCAAGTTGGCCTGCGTGCTGTCGCTGGGGTGGCTCCACGGTCCTTCCTCTAGGCTTTCAAGCCCTTGTACATATTCAGGTGTTTTACCTGGAAAGGTTGGGAACAGTTCAGCAGCAGCTGGCCTGTGGCTCAGCTCACGTTTACTCACAGATGCCTCGGCACGGTCCCCCAGCTTTGCAATGAGGACACTCCTTGCGTGGGGGGTGGGTTGCTGGCTGTATGGGAGATGGTTCCACACCTCTGACCAATTTCAGAATTGTTTACCGCTGGAGCAAGTGCCGTGATAGGGTTTTCCTCTGTATAACTCGTGGGTTCAATTTGTTTTTTCTTTTATGGTTCAAGTTAGATTTTCTTCCTCTTTTATGTATTTATAAATATAAGCATGGAAATAATTCATTCCTATAAATACATCTGTGTGACGGGAAGAATTTTTTCTGTTTTATTTTTAAATTTTATTTTTTAAAATTTTGAAATTTAATTTTATTTATGTTTTTATACAGCAGGTTATTATTAGTTATGTATTTTATGCATATACATGTATACAGGTCAATCCCAAACTCCCAACTCATCCCACCACCACCACCCCATGGCTTCCCACACTTGGTGTCCATACGTTTGTTCTCTACCTCTGTGTCTCTATTTCTTCCCTGCAAACCAGTTCATCTGTACCATTTTTTTAGGTTCCACATATATGCATTAATATACAATATTTGTTTTCCTCTTTCTGACTTACTGCATTCTGTATGACAGTCTCTCGATCCATCGATGTCTCTACAAATGACCCAGTTTCATTCCTTTTTATGGCCGAGTCATATTCCATTTCATATATGTACCACATCTTTATCCATTCATCTGTCTGTGGGCATTTAGGATGCTTCCATTACCTGGCTATTGTAAATAGTGCTGCAACGAACATTGTGGTGAATGTGCCTTTTTGAAATACGGTTTTCTCTGGGTATATGCCCAGAAGTGGGATTGCTGGATCAGATGCTAATTCTATTTCTAGTTTTTTTAAGGAAACTCCATAATGTTCTCCACAGTGACTGTATCAATTTACATTCCCACCAATAGTGGAAGAGAGCTCCTTTTGTCCACACCCTCCCCAGAATTGGTTGTTTGTAGATTTTCTGATGATGCCGATTCTAACAGGTGTGAGGTGATACCTCATTGTAGTTTTGATTTGCATTTCTCTAATAATTAGTGCTGTTGAGCAGCTTTTCATGTGCGTCTTGGCCATCTCTGTGTCTCCTTTGAAGAAACGTCTCTTTAGATCTTCTGCCCATTTTTTTTGTGTTGTTTGTTTTTTTTTAATATTAAGCTGCATGAGCTGTTTATATATATTCGAGATTAAACCTCTGTCCATTGATTCGTCTGCAACGATTTTTGCCCATTCTGAGGGATGCCTTTTTCCATTCCCGTGATTTTTAACAAAAAAGGAAAGAAAGGAAAAGAAGCAGGACACTAATGTGCGTAAAATATGCCTTTTGAAACGGTCGTTTTGAAATATGGACGTCCTTTGAATTATTTGGTCGATATGTGACCCCAGGATTTGTTTTCAGGGCAGATGTCATTTACAGGTCTGCAATGATTTTGAATATCAACTGACCATTAGCGTTGGGATTAAAGCTGCTGTTGTGTGAAACGGCCACAAGGTGGCAGCAGTTCACCCTTACCAAATCTGGTTACTAGGGCAAGAGAGCCTCAGTGGAAGTGGTGTTCTAGATTGGAGTTTAGAATGGAATGTGCCAGGAGAAAGCCCCTCACGATTGTCTCACTACTTCTTGTTCGTGTTTTTAATTTAATTTTTTATTTATTTATTTATTTTTCTTTTCTTTTTTTTTTTTTGCGGTATGCGGGCCTCTCACCGCTGTGGTCTCTCCCGCTGCGGAGCACAGGCTCCGGACGCACAGGCCCAGAGGCCATGGATCACGGGCCCAGCCGCTCCTCGGCATATGGGATCCCCCCAGACCAGGGCACAAACCCGTATCCCCTGCATCGGCAGGCGGACTCCCAACCACTGCGCCACCAGGAAGGCCCTAATTTTTTATTTTTTATTACAGCATTTTGAATACAAAGTTTGGCTTGTTGTAGGTGTGGAAGATGTGGTTCTTTTACACATATACAGATGTCTGTTCTTCCTGGGATCCTTTTCCCATGTACGTTATGACAGAATGTTGAGTAGTCCTCTCTTGGTATTCTGTAGGTCTTTGGTGATTATATATGTCACCTGTGTTTGTAGATGTCTGTTAACCCCGATATCGTAATGAAACCAATCCTCACACCTTTCCATTGGTGAACCATAAGTTTGTTTCATGAATCTGTGATTGCCCTTCTCCGTGGAAATATCTGCCCTGGTATCCATTTTTAGGTAACACCTATAAGTGATATGATAGGATATGTGTCTTTCACTTTCTGACTTACTACAAGTCACGTGATTACTTCTAGACTCATCTACGGTGCTGCAAATGGCATTGTGTCCTTTTTTCCCTTGGCTTCTCTTCTGCCTTAGCGGGGTCCATTTTCAACAATGTGATTCCCTGAGGGTTGTGGATTAGCTGACCTGGGCAGCCTTACCCTGCCGGCCCGCCCTCCCCAGGTGTGCCTCGTTGAGGTCAATATAAACAGAGCTCCAGGCAGCAATAGCCCCTGAAGCTGTGCCTGACTCCATATTCTCTGCCCCGTCAGCAGGCTCCGGGCTCTGCTGGTGGGAGGGAGTGAGGGGCCACAGCTTTGTGGTTGGCCCGGTGTGAGTGGGGTTCTGCTGGCCTTTCTGCAGGAGTTGCCAGGCTGCCACCTGTAAAGAAGAGGATGTGTCACTCATACCTTCCGCTGGAATTTCTCTCCGGACAGAGGTGAGGAAGGAAAAAAGCAGTGGGGGCCGGGACAGGAGGGGTATCTCAGGCAGGGCAATGGATAGCTTCCGGAAGAGCACCCGGGGCCAGGACCACCCTGGCTGGCCTGCAGGCACCAAGTTGGCCTGTGTGCTGTCGCTGGTGTGGCTCCACGGTCCTTCCTCTAGGCTTTCAAGCCCTTGTACATATTCAGGTGTTTTACCTGGAAAGGGTGGGAACAGTTCAGCAGCAGCTGGCCTGGGGCTCAGCTCACGTTTACTCACAGATACCTCTGCACGGTCCCCCAGCTTTGCAATGAGGACCCTCCTTGCGTGGGGGGTGGGTTGATGGCTGTATGGGAGATGGTTCCCCACATCTGACCAATTTCAGAATTGTTTACCACTGGAGCAAGTGCCGTGATAGGGTTTACCTCTGTATAACGCGTGGGTTCACTTTTTTTTTCTTTTATGGTTCAAGTTAGATTTTATTCCTCTTTTATGTATTTATAAATATAAGCATGGAAATAATTCATTCCTATAAATACATCTGTGTGACGGGAAGAATTTTTTCTGTTTTATTTTTAAATTTTAGTTTTTTAAATTTTGAAATTTAATTTTATTTATGTTTTTATACAGCAGGTTATTATTAGTTATGTATTTTATGCATACACATGTATACAGGTCAATCCCAATCTCCCAACTCATCCCACCACCACCACCCCATAGCTTCCCACACTTGATGTACATACGTTTGTTCTGTACCTCTGTGTCTCTATTTCTTCCCTGCAAGCTCTTTCATCTGTACCATTTTTATAGGTTCCACATATATGCATTAATATACTATATTTGTTTTCCTCTTTCTGACTTACTTCATTCTGTATGACAGTCTCTCAATCCATCAATGTCTCTACAAATGACCCAGTTTCATTCCTTTTTATGGCCGAGTAATATTCTATTTCATATATGTACCACCTCTTTATCCATTCATCTGTCTGTGGGCATTTAGGTTGCTTCCATTACCTGGCTATTGTAAATAGTGCTGCAATGAACATTGTGGTGAATGTGCCTTTTTGATTTACGGTTTTCTCTGGGTATATGCCCAGAAGTGGGATTGCTGGATCAGATGGTAATTCTATTTCTAGTTTTTTTAAGGAAACTCCATACTCTTCTCCATAGTGACTGTATCAATTTACATTCCCACCAATAGTGGAAGAGGGCTCCTTTTGTCCACACCCTCCCCAGAATTGGTTGTTTGTAGATTTTCTGATGATGCCGATTCAAACAGGTTTGAGGTGATACCTCATTGTAGTTTTGATTTGCATTTCTCTAATAATTAGTGCTGTTGAGCAGCTTTTCATGTGCGTCTTGGCCATCTCTGTGCCTTCCTTGAAGAAACGTCTCTTTAGATCTTCTGCCCATTTTTGTATTGGGTTGTTTGTTTTTTTTAATATTAAGCTGCATGAGTTGTTTATATATATTGGAGATTAAACCTCTATCCATTGATTCGTCTGCAACGATTTTCGCCCATTCTGAGGGATGCCTTTTTCCATTCCCGTGTTTTTTAACAAAAAAGGAAAGAAAGGAAAAGAAGCAGAACACTAATGTGCGTAAAATATGCCTTTTGAAACGGTCGTTTTGAAATATGGACGTCCTTTGAATATTTTGGTCGATATGTGACCCCAGGATTTGTTTTCAGGGCAGGTGTCATTT
The DNA here is from genome assembly GCF_964341445.2 of Mesoplodon mirus. Taxonomy (NCBI): domain Eukaryota; kingdom Metazoa; phylum Chordata; class Mammalia; order Artiodactyla; family Ziphiidae; genus Mesoplodon; species Mesoplodon mirus. The sequence continues at coordinate 403,984 of NW_028295637.1, forward strand.
ACAGGCCTGCAATGATTTTGAATATCAACTGACCATTAGCGTTGGGATTAAAGCTGCTGTTGTGTGAAACGGCCACAAGGTGGCAGCAGTTCACCCTTACCAAATCTGGTTAACTGGGCAAGAGAGCCTCAATGGAAGTGGTGTTCTAGATTGGAGTTTAGAATGGAATGTGCCAGGAGAAAGCCCCTCACGTTTGTCTCACTACTTCTTGTTCGTGTTTTTAATTTAATTTTTTTATTTTTTATTACAGCAAGTTTGATTACAATGTTTGGCTTGTTGTAGGTGTGGAAGATGTGGTTCTTTTACACATATACACATGTCTGTTCTTCCTGGGATCCTTTCCCCATGTACGTTATGACAGAATGTTGAGTAGTCCTCTCTTGGTATTCTGTAGGTCTTTGGTGATTATATATGTCACCTGTGTTTGTAGATGTCTGTTAACCCCGATATCGTAATGAAACCAATCCTCACACCTTTCCATTGGTGAACCATAAGTTTGTTTAATGAATCTGTGATTGCCCTTCTCCGTGGAAATATCTGCCCTGGTATCCATTTTTAGGTAACACCTATAAGTGATATGATATGATATGTGTCTTTCACTTTCTGACTTACTACAAGTCACGTGATTACTTCTAGACTCATCTACGGTGCTGCAAATGGCATTGTGTCCTTTTTTCCCTTGGCTTCTCTTCTGCCTTAGCGGGGTCCATTTTCAACAATGTGATTCCCTGAGGGTTGTGGATTAGCTGACCTGGGCAGCCTTACCCTGCCGGCCCGCCCTCCCCAGGTGTGCCTCGTTGAGGTCAATATAAACAGAGCTCCAGGCAGCAATAGCCCCTGAAGCTGTGCCTGACTCCATATTCTCTGCCCTGTCAGCAGTCTCGGGGCTGTGCTGGTGGGAGGGAGTGAGGGGCCACAGCTTTGTGGGTGGCCCGGTGTGAGTGGGGTTCTGCTGGCCTTTCTGCAGGAGTTGCCAGGCTGCCGCCTGTAAAGAAGAGGTTGTGTCACCCATACCTTCCGCTGGAATTTCTCTCCGGACAGAGGTGAGGAAGGAAAAAAGCAGTGGGGGCCTGGACAGGAGGGGTATCTCAGGAAGGGCAATGGAAAGCTTCTGGAAGAGCGCCCGGGGCCAGGACCACCCTGGCTGGCCTGCAGGTACCAAGTTGGCCTGCGTGCTGTCGCTGGTGTGGCTCCACGGTCCTTCCTCTAGGCTTTCAAGCCCTTGTACATATTCAGGTGTTTTACCTGGAAAGGGTGGGAACAGTTCAGCAGCAGCTGGCCTGGGGCTCAGCTCACGTTTACTCACAGATGCCTCGGCACGGTCCCCCAGCTTTACAATGAGGACGCTCCTTGCGTGGGGGGTGGGTTGCTGGCTGTATGGGAGATGGTTCCCCACCTCTGACCAATTTCAGAATTGTTTACCACTGGAGCAAGTGCCCTGATAGGGTTTTCCTCTGTATAACACGTGGGTACAGGGTTTTTTTTCTTTTATGTTTCAAGTTAGATTTTATTCCTCTTTTATGTATTTATAGATATAAGCATGGAAATAATTCATTCCTATAAATACATCTGTGTGACGGGAAAAATTTTTTCTGTTTTATTTTTAAATTTTAGTTTTTAAAATTTTGAAATTTAATTTTATTTATTTTTTTATACAGCACGTTATTATTAGTTATGTATTTTATGCATATACATGTACACAGGTCAATCCCAAACTCCCAACTCATCCCACCACCACCACCCCATGGCTTCCCACACTTGGTGTCCATACGTTTGTTCTCTACCTCTGTGTCTCTATTTCTTCCCTGCAAACCAGTTCATCTGTACCATTTTTAGGCTCCACATATATGCATTAATATACAATATTTGTTTTCCTCTTTCTGACTTTCTTCATTCTGTATGACACTCTCTGGATCCATCGATGTCTCTACAAATGACCCAGTTTCATTCCTTTTTATGGCCGAGTAATATTCCATTTCATATATGTACCACATCTTTATCCATTCATCTGTCTGTGGGCATTTAGGTTGCTTCCATTACCTGGCTATTGTAAATAGTGCTGCAACGAACATTGTGGTGAATGTGCCTTTTTGATTTACGGTTTTCTCTGGGTATATGCCCAGAAGTGGGATTGCTGGATCAGATGGTAATTCTATTTCTACTTTTTTTAAGGAAACTCCATACTGTTCTCCATAGTGACTGTATCAATTTACATTCCCACCAATAGTGGAAGAGGGCTCCTTTTGTCCACACCCTCCCCAGAATTGGTTGTTTGTAGATTTTCTGATGATGCCGATTCTAACAGGTTTGAGGTGAAACCTCATTGTAGATTTGATTTGCATTTCTCTGATAATTAGTGCTGTTGAGCAGCTTTTCATGTGCGTCTTGGCCATCTCTGTGTCTCCTTTGAAGAAACGTCTCTTTAGATCTTCTGCCCATTTTTGTATTGGGTTGTTTGTTTTTTTTAATATTAAGCTGCAAGAGTTGTTTATATATATTGGAGATTAAACCTCTGTCCATTGATTCGTCTGCAACGATTTTCGCCTATTTTGAGGGATGCCTTTTTCCATTCCCGTGTTTTTTAACAAAAAAGGAAAGAAAGGAAACGAAGCAGAACACTAATGTGCGTAAAATATGCCTTTTGAAACGGTCGTTTTGAAATATGGAAGTCCTTTGAATATTTTGGTCGATATGTGAACCCAGGATTTGTTTTCAGGGCAGGTGTCATTTACAGGCCTGCAATGATTTTGAATATCAACTGACCATTAGCGTTGGGATTAAAGCTGCTGTTGTGTGAAACGGCCACAAAGTGGCAGCAGTTCACCCTTACCAAATCTGGTTACTAGGGCAAGAGAGCCTCAGTGGAAGTGGTGTTTTGGATTGGAATTTAAAATGGAATGTGCCAGGAGAAAGCCCCTCACGTTTGTCTCACTACATCTTGTTCGTGTTTTTAATTTAATTTATTTTATTTTTTATCACACCAAATTTGATTACAATGTTTGGCTTGTTGTAGGTGTGGAAGATGTGGTTCTTTTACACATATACACATGTCTGTTCTTCCTGGGATCCTTTTCCCATGTACATTATGACAGAATGTTGAGTAGTTCTCTCTTGGTATTCTGTAGGTGTTTGGTGATTATATATGTCACCTGTGTTTGTATATGTCTGTTAACCCCGATATCGTAATGAAACCAATCCTCACACCTTTCCATTGGTGAACCATAAGTTTGTTTAATGAATCTGTGATTGCCCTTCTCCGTGGAAATATCTGCCCTGGTATCCATTTTTAGGTAACACCTATAAGTGATATGATATGATATGTGTCTTTCACTTTCTGACTTACTACAAGTCACGTGATTACTTCTAGACTCATCTACGGTGCTGCAGATGGCATTGTGTACTTTTTTCCCTTGGCTTCTCTTCTGCCTTATTGGGGTCCATTCTCAACAATGTGATTCCCTGAGGGTTGTGGATTAGCTGACCTGGGCAGCCTTACCCTGCCGGCCCGCCCTCCCCAGGTGTGCCTCGTTGAGGTCAATATAAACAGCGCTCCAGGCAGCAATAGCCGATGAAGCTGTGCCTGACTCCATATTCTCTGCCCCGTCAGCAGTCTCGGGGCTGTGCTGGTGGGAGGGAGGGAGGGGCCCCAGCTTTGTGGGTGGCCCGGTGTGAGTGGGGTTCTGCTGGCCTTTCTGCAGGAGTTGCCAGGCTGCCGCCTGTAAAGAAGAGGATGTGTCACCCATACCTTCCGCTGGAATTTATCTCCGGACAGAGGTGAGGAAGGAAAAAAGCAGTGGGGGCCTGGACAGGAGGGGTATCTCAGGCAGGGCAATGGAAAGCTTCTGGAAGAGCGCCCGGGGCCAGGACCACCCTGGCTGGCCTGCAGGTACCAAGTTGGCCTGCGTGCTGTCGCTGGTGTGGCTCCACTGTCCTTCCTCTAGGCTTTCAAGCCCTTGTACATATTCAGGTGTTTTACCTGGAAAGGGTGGGAACAGTTCAGCAGCAGCTGGCCTGGGGCTCAGCTCACGTTTACTCACAGATGCCTCGGCACGGTCCCCCAGCTTTACAATGAGGACGCTCCTTGCGTGGGGGGTGGGTTGCTGGCTGTATGGGAGATGGTTCCCCACCTCTGACCAATTTCAGAATTGTTTACCACTGGAGCAAGTGCCCTGATAGGGTTTTCCTCTGTATAACTCGTGGGTTCAGGTTTTTTTTTTCTTTTATGGTTCAAGTTAGATTTTATTCCTCTTTTATGTATTTATAGATATAAGCATGGAAATAATTCATTCCTATAAATACATCTGTGTGACGGGAAGAAGTTTTTTCTGTTTTATTTTTAAATTTTATTTTTTAAAATTTTGAAATTTAATTTTATTTATTTTTTTTATACAGCACGTTATTATTAGTTATGTATTTTATGCATATACATGTATACAGGTCAATCCCAAACTCCCAACTCATCCCACCACAACCACCCCTTGGCTTCCCACACTTGGTGTCCATACGTTTGTTCTCTACCTCTGTGTCTCTATTTCTTCCCTGCAAACCAGTTCATCTGTACCATTTGTAGGCTCCACATATATGCATTAATATACAATATTTGTTTTCCTCTTTCTGACTTACTTCATTCTGTATGACAGTCTCTCGATCCATCGATGTCTCTACAAATGACCCAGTTTCATTCCTTTTAATGGCCGAGTAATATTCCATTTTATATATGTACCACATCTTTATCCATTCATCTGTCTGTGGGCATTTAGGTTGCTTCCATTACCTGCCTATTGTAAATAGTGCTGCAACGATCATTGTGGTGAATGTGCCTTGTTGAAATACGGTTTTCTCTGGGTATATGCCCAGAAGTGGGATTGCTGGATCAGATGGTAATTCTATTTCTAATTTTTTTAAGGAAACTCCATACTGTTCTCCATAGTGACTGTATCAATTTACATTCCCACCAATAGTGGAAGAGGGCTCCTTTGGTCCACACCCTCCCCAGAATTGGTTGTTTGTAGATTTTCTGATGATGCCGATTCTAACAGGTGTGAGGTGAAACCTCATTGTAGTTTTGATTTGCATTTCTCTAATAATTAGTGCTGTTGAGCAGCTTTTCATGTGCGTCTTGGCCATCTCTGTGTCTTCTTTGAAGAAACGTCTCTTTAGATCTTCTGCCCATTTTTGTATTGGGTTGTTTGTTTATTTAATATTAAGCTGCATGAGCTGTTTATATATATTGGAGATTAAAGCTCTGTCCATTGATTCATCTGCAACGATTTTCGCCCATTCTGAGGGATGCCTTTTTCCATTCCCGTGTTTTTTAACAAAAAAGGAAAGAAAGGAAAAGAAGCAGAACATTAATGTGCGTAAAATATGCCTTTTGAAACGGTTGTTTTGAAATATGGACGTCCTTTGAATTTTTTGGTCGATATGTGACCCCAGGATTTGTTTTCAGGGCAGGTGTCATTTACAGGCCTGCAATGATTTTGAATATCAACTGACCATTAGCGCTGGGATTAAAGCTGCTGTTGTGTGAAACGGCCACAAGGTGGCAGCAGTTCACCCTTACCAAATCTGGTTACTAGGGCAAGAGAGCCTCAGTGGAAGTGGTGTTCTAGATTGGAATTTAAAATGGAATGTGCCAGTAGAAAGCCCCTCACGTTTGTCTCACTACATCTTGTTCGTGTTTTTAATTTAATTTTTTTTATTTTTTATTACAGCAAATTTGATTACAATGTTTGGCTTGTTGTAGGTTTGGAAGATGTGGTTCTTTTACACATATACAGATGTCTGTTCTTCCTGGGATCCTTTTCCCATGTACGTTATGACAGAATGTTGAGTAGTCCTCTCTTGGTATTCTGTAGGCCTTTGGTGATTATATATGTCACCTGTGTTTGTATATGTCTGTTAACCCCAATATCGTAATGAAACCAATCCTCACACCTTTCCATTGGTGAACCATAAGTTTGTTTAATGAATCTGTGATTGCCCTTCTCCGTGGAAATATCTGTCCTGGTATCCATTTCTAGGTAACACCTATAAGTGATATGATATGATATGTGTCTTTCACTTTCTGACTTACTACAAGTCACGTGATTACTTCTAGACTCATCTACGGTGCTGCAAATGGCATTGTGTCCTTTTTTCCCTTGGCTTCTCTTCTGCCTTAGCGGGGTCCTTCCTCAACAATGTGATTCCCTGAGGGTTGTGGATTAGCTGACCTGGGCAGCCTTACCCTGCCGGCCCGCCCTCCACAGGTGTGCCTCGTTGAGGTCAATATAAACAGCGCTCCAGGCAGCAATAGCCCCTGAAGCTGTGCCTGACTCCATATTCTCTGCCCCGTCAGCAGTCTCGGGGCTGTGCTGGTGGGAGGGAGTGAGGGGCCCCAGCTTTGTGGGTGGCCCGGTGTGAGTGGGGTTCTGCTGGCCTTTCTGCAGGAGTTGCCAGGCTGCCGCCTGCAAAGAAGAGGTTGTGTCACCCATACCTTCCGCTGGAATTTCTCTCCGGACAGAGGTGAGGAAGGAAAAAAGCAGTGGGGTCCGGGACAGGAGGGGTATCTCAGGCAGGGCAATGGAAAGCTTCTGGAAGAGCGCCCGGGGCCAGGACCACCCTGGCTGGCCTGCAGGCACCAAGTTGGCCGGCGTGCTGTCGCTGGTGTGGCTCCACGGTCCTTCCTCTAGGCTTTCAAGCCCTTGTACATATTCAGGTGTTTTACCTGGAAAGGGTGGGAACAGTTCAGCAGCAGCTGGCCTGGGGCTCAGCTCACGTTTACTCACAGATGCCTCGGCACGGTCCCCCAGCTTTGCAATGAGGACGCTCCTTGTGTGGGTGGTGTGTTGATGGCTGTATGGGAGATGGTTCCCCACCTCTGACCAATTTCAGAATTGTTTACCACTGGAGCAAGTGCCCTGATAGGGTTTTCCTCTGTATAACTCGTGGGTTCAGTTTTTTTTTTCTTTTATGGTTCAAGTTAGATTTTATTCCTCTTTTATGTATTTATAGATATAAGCATGGAAATAATTCATTCCTATAAATACATCTGTGTGACGGGAAGAACTTTTTTCTGTTTTATTTTTAAATTTTATTTTTTAAAATTTTGAAATTTAATTTTATTTATTTTTTTATACAGCAGGTTATTATTAGTTATGTATTTTATGCATATACATTTACACAGGTCAATCCCAATCTCCCAACTCATCCCACCACCACCACCCCATGGCTTCCCACACTTGGTGTCCATACGTTTGTTCTCTACCTCTGTGTCTCTATTTCTTCCCTGCAAACCAGTTCATCTGTACCATTTTTTTAGGTTCCACATATATGAATTAATATACAATATTTGTTTTCCTCTTTCTGACTTACTTCATTCTGTATGACAGTCTCTCGATCCATCGATGTCTGTACAAATGACCCAGTTTCATTCCTTTTTATTGCTGAGTAATATTCCATTTCATATATGTACCACATCTTTATCCATTCATCTGTCTGAGGGTATTTAGGTTGCTTCCATTACCTGGCTATTGTAAATAGTGCTGCAATGAACATTGTGGTGAATGTGCCTTTTTGATTTACGGTTTTCTCTGGGTATATGCCCAGAAGTGGGATTGCTGGATCAGATGGTAATTCTATTTCTAGTTTTTTTAAGGAAACTCCATACTGTTCTCCATAGTGACTGTATCAATTTACATTCCCACCAATAGTGGAAGAGGGCTCCTTTTGTCCACACCCTCCCCAGAATTGGTTGTTTGTAGAATTTCTGATGATGCCGATTCTAACAGGTGTGAGGTGATACCTCATTGTAGTTTTGATTTGCATTTCTCTGATAATTAGTGCTGTTGAGCAGCTTTTCATGTGCGTCTTGGCCATCTCTGTGTCTCCTTTGAAGAAACGTCTCTTTAGATCTTCTGCCCATTTTTGTATTGGGTTTTTTGTTTTTTTTAATATTAAGCTGCATGAGCTGTTTATATATATTGGAGATTAAACCTCTGTCCATTGATTCGTCTGCAACGATTTTCGCCCATTCTGAGGGATGCCTTTTTCCATTCCCGTGTTTTTTAACAAAAAAAGGAAAGAAAGGAAAAGAAGCAGAACACTAATGTGCGTGAAATATGCCTTTTGAAACGGTCGTTTTGAAATATGGACGTCCTTTGAATTTTTTGGTCGATATGTGACCCCAGGATTTGTTTTCAGGGCAGGTGTCATTTACAGGCCTGCAATGATTTTGAATATCAACTGACCATTAGCGCTGGGATTAAAGCTGCTGTTGTGTGAAACGGCCACAAGGTGGCAGCAGTTCACCCTTACCAAATCTGGTTACTAGGGCAAGAGAGCCTCAGTGGAAGTGGTGTTCTAGATTGGAATTTAGAATGGAATGTGCCAGGAGAAAGCCCCTCACGTTTGTCTCACTACTTCTTGTTCGTGTTTTTAATTTAATTTTTTTTTATTTTTTATTACAGCAAGTTTGATTACAATATGTGGCTTGTTGTAGGTGTGGAAGATGTGGTTCTTTTACACATATACAGATGTCTGTTCTTCCTGGGATCCTTTTCCATGTACGTTATGACAGAATGTTGAGTAGTCCTCTCTTGGTATTCTGTAGGTCTTTGGTGATTATATATGTCACCGGTGTTTGTATATGTCTGTTAACCCCGATATCGTAATGAAACCAATCCTCACACCTTTCCATTGGTGAACCATAAGTTTGTTTAATGAATCTGTGATTGCCCTTCTCCGTGGAAATATCTGCCCTGGTATCCATTTTTAGGTAACACCTATAAGTGATATGATATGTTATGTGTCTTTCACTTTCTGACTTACTACAAGTCACGTGATTACTTCTAGACTCATCTACGGTGCTGCAAATGGCATTGTGTCCTTTTTTCCCTTGGCTTCTCTTCTGCCTTAGCGGGGTCCATTTTCAACAATGTGATTCCCTGAGGGTTGTGGATTAGCTGACCTGGGCAGCCTTACCCTGCCGGCCCGCCCTCCCCAGGTGTGCCTCTTCGAGGTCAATATAAACAGCGCTCCAGGCAGCAATAGCCCCTGAAGCTGTGCCTGACTCCATATTCTCTGCCCCGTCAGCAGTCTCGGGGCTGTGCTGGTGGGAGGGAGTGAGGGGCCACAGCTTTGTGGGTGGCCCGGTGTGAGTGGGGTTCTGCTGGCCTTTCTGCAGGAGTTGCCAGGCTGCCGCCTGTAAAGAAGAGGTTGTGTCACCCATACCTTCCGCTGGAATTTCTCTCCGGACAGAGGTGAGGAAGGAAAAATGCAGTGGGGTCCGGGGCAGGAGGGGTATCTCAGGCAGGGCAATGGAAAGCTTCTGGAAGAGCGCCCGGGGCCAGGACCACCCTGGCTGGCCTGCAGGCACCAAGTTGGCCTGCGTGCTGTCGCTGGTGTGGCTCCACGGTCCTTCCTCTAGGCTTTCAAGCCCTTGTACATATTCAGGTGTTTTACCTGGAAAGGTTGGGAACAGTTCAGCAGCAGCTGGCCTGGGGCTCAGCTCACGTTTACTCACAGATGCCTCGGCACGGTCCCCCAGCTTTGCAATGAGGACGCTCCTTGCGTGGGGGGTGGGTTGATGTCTGTATGGGAGATGGTTCCCCACCTCTGACCAATTTCAGAATTGTTTGCCACTGGAGCAAGTGCCCTGATAGTGTTTTCCTCTGTATAACTCGTGGGTTCAGGTTTTTTTTTCTTTTATGGTTCAAGTTAGATTTTATTCCTCTTTTATGTATTTATAGATATAAGCATGGAAATAATTCATTCCTATAAATACATCTGTGTGACGGGAAGAACTCTTTTCTGTTTTATTTTTAAATTTTATGTTTTAAAATTTTGAAATTTAATTTTATTTATTTTTTTTTATATAGCACGTTATTATTAGTTATGTATTTTATGCATATACATGTACACAGGTCAATCCCAAACTCCCAACTCAGCCCACCACCACCACCCCATGGCTTCCCACACTTGGTGTCCATACGTTTGTTCTCTACCTCTGTGTCTCTATTTCTTCCCTGCAAACCAGTTCATCTGTACCATTTTTAGGCTCCACATATATGCATTAATATACAATATTTGTTTTCCTCTTTCTGACTTACTTCATTCTGTATGACAGTCTCTCGATCCATCGATGTCTCTACAAATGACCCAGTTTCATTCCTTTTTATGGCCGAGTAATATTCCATTTCATATATGTACCACATCTTTATCCATTCATCTGTCTGTGGGCATTTAGGTTGCTTCCATTACCTGGCTATTGTAAATAGTGCTGCAACGAACATTGTGGTGAATGTGCCTTTTTGATTTACGGTTTTCTCTGGGTATATGCCCAGAAGTGGGATTGCTGGATCAGATGGTAATTCTATTTCTAGTTTTTTTAAGGAAACTCCATACTGTTCTCCATAGTGACTGTATCAATTTACATTCCCACCAATAGTGGAAGAGGGCTCCTTTTGTCCACACCCTCCCCAGAATTGGTTGTTTGTAGATTTTCTGATGATGCCGATTCTAACAGGATTGAGGTGAAACCTCATTGTAGTTTTGATTTGCATTTCTCTGATAATTAGTGCTGTTGAGCAGCTTTTCATGTGCGTCTTGGCCATCTCTGTGTCTCCTTTGAAGAAACGTCTCTTTAGATCTTCTGCCCATTTTTGTATTGGGTTGTTTGTTTTTTTTAATATTAAGCTGCAATAGTTGTTTATATATATTGGAGATTAAACCTCTGTCCATTGATTCGTCTGCAACGATTTTCGCCCATTCTGAGGGATGCCTTTTTCCATTCCCGTGTTTTTTAACAATAAAGGAAAGAAAGGAAAAGAAGCAGAACACTAATGTGCGTAAAATATGCCTTTTGAAACGGTCGTTTTGAAATATGGACGTCCTTTGAATATTTTGGTCGATATGTGACTCCAGGATTTGTTTTCAGGGCAGGTGTCATTTACAGGCCTGCAATGATTTTGAATATCAACTGACCATTAGTGTTGGGATTAAAGCTGCTGATGTGTGAAACGGCCACAAGGTGGCAGCAGTTCACCCTTACCAAATCTGGTTACTAGGGCAAGAGAGCCTCAGTGGAAGTGGTGTTCTAGATTGGAGTTTAGAATGGAATGTGCCAGGAGAAAGCCCCTCACGTTTGTCTCACTACTTCTTGTTCGTGTTTTTAATTTAATTTATTATTTTTTATTACAGCAAGTTTGATTACAATGTTTGGCTTGTTGTAGGTGTGGAAGATGTGGTTCTTTTACACATATACACATGTCTGTTCTTCCTGGGATCTTTTTCCCATGTACATTATGACAGAATGTTGAGTAGTTCTCTCTTGGTATTCTGTAGGTGTTTGGTGATTATATATGTCACCTGTGTGTGTATATGTCTGTTAACCCCGATATCGTAATGAAACCAATCCTCACACCTTTCCATTGGTGAACCATAATTTTGTTTAATGAATCTGTGATTGCCCTTCTCCGTGGAAATATCTGCCCTGGTATCCATTTTTAGGTAACACCTATAAGTGATATGATATGATATGTGTCTTTCACTTTCTGACTTACTACAAGTCACGTGATTACTTCTAGACTCATCTACGGTGCTGCAAATGGCATTGTGTCCTTTTTTCCCTCGGCTTCTCTTCTGCCTTAGCGGGGTCCATTCTCAAGAATGTGATTCCCTGAGGGTTGTGGATTAGCTGACCTGGGCATCCTTACCCTGCCGGCCCGCCCTCCCCAGGTGTGCCTCGTTGAGGTCAATATAAACAGCGCTCCAGGCAGCAATAGCCAATGAAGCTGTGCCTGACTCCATATTCTCTGCCCCGTCAGCAGTCTCGGGGCTGTGCTGGTGGGAGGGAGTGAGGGGCCACAGCTTTGTGGGTGGCCCGGTGTGAGTGGGGTTCTGCTGGCCTTTCTGCAGGAGTTGCCAGGCTGCCGCCTGTAAAGAAGAGGATGTGTCACCCATACCTTCCGCTGGAATTTCTCTCCGGACTGAGGTGAGGAAGGAAAAAAGCAGTGGGGGCCTGGACAGGGGGGGTATCTCATGCAGGGCAATTGAAAGTTTCTGGAAGAGCGCCCGGGGCCAGGACCACCCTGGCTGGCCTGCAGGCACCAAGTTGGCCTGCGTGCTGTCGCTGGTGTGGCTCCACGGTCCTTCCTCTAGGCTTTCAAGCCCTTGTACATATTCAGGTGTTTTACCTGGAAAGGGTGGGAACAGTTCAGCAGCAGCTGGCCTGGGGCTCAGCTCACGTTTACTCACAGATGCCTCGGCACGGTCCCCCAGCTTTGCAATGAGGACGCTCCTTGTGTGGGTGGTGTGTTGATGGCTGTATGGGAGATGGTTCCCCACCTCTGACCAATTTCAGAATTGTTTACCACTGGAGCAAGTGCCCTGATAGGGTTTTCCTCTGTATAACTCGTGGGTTCAGTTTTTTTTTTCTTTTATGGTTCAAGTTAGATTTTATTCCTCTTTTATGTATTTATAGATATAAGCATGGAAATAATTCATTCCTATAAATACATCTGTGTGACGGGAAGAACTTTTTTCTGTTTTATTTTTAAATTTTATTTTTTAAAATTTTGAAATTTAATTTTATTTATTTTTTTATACAGCAGGTTATTATTAGTTATGTATTTTATGCATATACATTTACACAGGTCAATCCCAATCTCCCAACTCATCCCACCACCACCACCCCATGGCTTCCCACACTTGGTGTCCATACGTTTGTTCTCTACCTCTGTGTCTCTATTTCTTCCCTGCAAACCAGTTCATCTGTACCATTTTTTTAGGTTCCACATATATGAATTAATATACAATATTTGTTTTCCTCTTTCTGACTTACTTCATTCTGTATGACAGTCTCTCGATCCATCGATGTCTGTACAAATGACCCAGTTTCATTCCTTTTTATTGCTGAGTAATATTCCATTTCATATATGTACCACATCTTTATCCATTCATCTGTCTGAGGGTATTTAGGTTGCTTCCATTACCTGGCTATTGTAAATAGTGCTGCAATGAACATTGTGGTGAATGTGCCTTTTTGATTTACGGTTTTCTCTGGGTATATGCCCAGAAGTGGGATTGCTGGATCAGATGGTAATTCTATTTCTAGTTTTTTTAAGGAAACTCCATACTGTTCTCCATAGTGACTGTATCAATTTACATTCCCACCAATAGTGGAAGAGGGCTCCTTTTGTCCACACCCTCCCCAGAATTGGTTGTTTGTAGAATTTCTGATGATGCCGATTCTAACAGGTGTGAGGTGATACCTCATTGTAGTTTTGATTTGCATTTCTCTGATAATTAGTGCTGTTGAGCAGCTTTTCATGTGCGTCTTGGCCATCTCTGTGTCTCCTTTGAAGAAACGTCTCTTTAGATCTTCTGCCCATTTTTGTATTGGGTTTTTTGTTTTTTTTAATATTAAGCTGCATGAGCTGTTTATATATATTGGAGATTAAACCTCTGTCCATTGATTCGTCTGCAACGATTTTCGCCCATTCTGAGGGATGCCTTTTTCCATTCCCGTGTTTTTTAACAAAAAAAGGAAAGAAAGGAAAAGAAGCAGAACACTAATGTGCGTGAAATATGCCTTTTGAAACGGTCGTTTTGAAATATGGACGTCCTTTGAATTTTTTGGTCGATATGTGACCCCAGGATTTGTTTTCAGGGCAGGTGTCATTTACAGGCCTGCAATGATTTTGAATATCAACTGACCATTAGCGCTGGGATTAAAGCTGCTGTTGTGTGAAACGGCCACAAGGTGGCAGCAGTTCACCCTTACCAAATCTGGTTACTAGGGCAAGAGAGCCTCAGTGGAAGTGGTGTTCTAGATTGGAATTTAGAATGGAATGTGCCAGGAGAAAGCCCCTCACGTTTGTCTCACTACTTCTTGTTCGTGTTTTTAATTTAATTTTTTTTTATTTTTTATTACAGCAAGTTTGATTACAATATGTGGCTTGTTGTAGGTGTGGAAGATGTGGTTCTTTTACACATATACAGATGTCTGTTCTTCCTGGGATCCTTTTCCATGTACGTTATGACAGAATGTTGAGTAGTCCTCTCTTGGTATTCTGTAGGTCTTTGGTGATTATATATGTCACCGGTGTTTGTATATGTCTGTTAACCCCGATATCGTAATGAAACCAATCCTCACACCTTTCCATTGGTGAACCATAAGTTTGTTTAATGAATCTGTGATTGCCCTTCTCCGTGGAAATATCTGCCCTGGTATCCATTTTTAGGTAACACCTATAAGTGATATGATATGTTATGTGTCTTTCACTTTCTGACTTACTACAAGTCACGTGATTACTTCTAGACTCATCTACGGTGCTGCAAATGGCATTGTGTCCTTTTTTCCCTTGGCTTCTCTTCTGCCTTAGCGGGGTCCATTTTCAACAATGTGATTCCCTGAGGGTTGTGGATTAGCTGACCTGGGCAGCCTTACCCTGCCGGCCCGCCCTCCCCAGGTGTGCCTCTTCGAGGTCAATATAAACAGCGCTCCAGGCAGCAATAGCCCCTGAAGCTGTGCCTGACTCCATATTCTCTGCCCCGTCAGCAGTCTCGGGGCTGTGCTGGTGGGAGGGAGTGAGGGGCCACAGCTTTGTGGGTGGCCCGGTGTGAGTGGGGTTCTGCTGGCCTTTCTGCAGGAGTTGCCAGGCTGCCGCCTGTAAAGAAGAGGTTGTGTCACCCATACCTTCCGCTGGAATTTCTCTCCGGACAGAGGTGAGGAAGGAAAAATGCAGTGGGGTCCGGGGCAGGAGGGGTATCTCAGGCAGGGCAATGGAAAGCTTCTGGAAGAGCGCCCGGGGCCAGGACCACCCTGGCTGGCCTGCAGGCACCAAGTTGGCCTGCGTGCTGTCGCTGGTGTGGCTCCACGGTCCTTCCTCTAGGCTTTCAAGCCCTTGTACATATTCAGGTGTTTTACCTGGAAAGGTTGGGAACAGTTCAGCAGCAGCTGGCCTGGGGCTCAGCTCACGTTTACTCACAGATGCCTCGGCACGGTCCCCCAGCTTTGCAATGAGGACGCTCCTTGCGTGGGGGGTGGGTTGATGTCTGTATGGGAGATGGTTCCCCACCTCTGACCAATTTCAGAATTGTTTGCCACTGGAGCAAGTGCCCTGATAGTGTTTTCCTCTGTATAACTCGTGGGTTCAGGTTTTTTTTTCTTTTATGGTTCAAGTTAGATTTTATTCCTCTTTTATGTATTTATAGATATAAGCATGGAAATAATTCATTCCTATAAATACATCTGTGTGACGGGAAGAACTCTTTTCTGTTTTATTTTTAAATTTTATGTTTTAAAATTTTGAAATTTAATTTTATTTATTTTTTTTATATAGCACGTTATTATTAGTTATGTATTTTATGCATATACATGTACACAGGTCAATCCCAAACTCCCAACTCAGCCCACCACCACCACCCCATGGCTTCCCACACTTGGTGTCCATACGTTTGTTCTCTACCTCTGTGTCTCTATTTCTTCCCTGCAAACCAGTTCATCTGTACCATTTTTAGGCTCCACATATATGCATTAATATACAATATTTGTTTTCCTCTTTCTGACTTACTTCATTCTGTATGACAGTCTCTCGATCCATCGATGTCTCTACAAATGACCCAGTTTCATTCCTTTTTATGGCCGAGTAATATTCCATTTCATATATGTACCACATCTTTATCCATTCATCTGTCTGTGGGCATTTAGGTTGCTTCCATTACCTGGCTATTGTAAATAGTGCTGCAACGAACATTGTGGTGAATGTGCCTTTTTGATTTACGGTTTTCTCTGGGTATATGCCCAGAAGTGGGATTGCTGGATCAGATGGTAATTCTATTTCTAGTTTTTTTAAGGAAACTCCATACTGTTCTCCATAGTGACTGTATCAATTTACATTCCCACCAATAGTGGAAGAGGGCTCCTTTTGTCCACACCCTCCCCAGAATTGGTTGTTTGTAGATTTTCTGATGATGCCGATTCTAACAGGATTGAGGTGAAACCTCATTGTAGTTTTGATTTGCATTTCTCTGATAATTAGTGCTGTTGAGCAGCTTTTCATGTGCGTCTTGGCCATCTCTGTGTCTCCTTTGAAGAAACGTCTCTTTAGATCTTCTGCCCATTTTTGTATTGGGTTGTTTGTTTTTTTTAATATTAAGCTGCAATAGTTGTTTATATATATTGGAGATTAAACCTCTGTCCATTGATTCGTCTGCAACGATTTTCGCCCATTCTGAGGGATGCCTTTTTCCATTCCCGTGTTTTTTAACAATAAAGGAAAGAAAGGAAAAGAAGCAGAACACTAATGTGCGTAAAATATGCCTTTTGAAACGGTCGTTTTGAAATATGGACGTCCTTTGAATATTTTGGTCGATATGTGACTCCAGGATTTGTTTTCAGGGCAGGTGTCATTTACAGGCCTGCAATGATTTTGAATATCAACTGACCATTAGTGTTGGGATTAAAGCTGCTGATGTGTGAAACGGCCACAAGGTGGCAGCAGTTCACCCTTACCAAATCTGGTTACTAGGGCAAGAGAGCCTCAGTGGAAGTGGTGTTCTAGATTGGAGTTTAGAATGGAATGTGCCAGGAGAAAGCCCCTCACGTTTGTCTCACTACTTCTTGTTCGTGTTTTTAATTTAATTTATTATTTTTTATTACAGCAAGTTTGATTACAATGTTTGGCTTGTTGTAGGTGTGGAAGATGTGGTTCTTTTACACATATACACATGTCTGTTCTTCCTGGGATCTTTTTCCCATGTACATTATGACAGAATGTTGAGTAGTTCTCTCTTGGTATTCTGTAGGTGTTTGGTGATTATATATGTCACCTGTGTGTGTATATGTCTGTTAACCCCGATATCGTAATGAAACCAATCCTCACACCTTTCCATTGGTGAACCATAATTTTGTTTAATGAATCTGTGATTGCCCTTCTCCGTGGAAATATCTGCCCTGGTATCCATTTTTAGGTAACACCTATAAGTGATATGATATGATATGTGTCTTTCACTTTCTGACTTACTACAAGTCACGTGATTACTTCTAGACTCATCTACGGTGCTGCAAATGGCATTGTGTCCTTTTTTCCCTCGGCTTCTCTTCTGCCTTAGCGGGGTCCATTCTCAAGAATGTGATTCCCTGAGGGTTGTGGATTAGCTGACCTGGGCATCCTTACCCTGCCGGCCCGCCCTCCCCAGGTGTGCCTCGTTGAGGTCAATATAAACAGCGCTCCAGGCAGCAATAGCCAATGAAGCTGTGCCTGACTCCATATTCTCTGCCCCGTCAGCAGTCTCGGGGCTGTGCTGGTGGGAGGGAGTGAGGGGCCACAGCTTTGTGGGTGGCCCGGTGTGAGTGGGGTTCTGCTGGCCTTTCTGCAGGAGTTGCCAGGCTGCCGCCTGTAAAGAAGAGGATGTGTCACCCATACCTTCCGCTGGAATTTCTCTCCGGACTGAGGTGAGGAAGGAAAAAAGCAGTGGGGGCCTGGACAGGGGGGGTATCTCATGCAGGGCAATTGAAAGTTTCTGGAAGAGCGCCCGGGGCCAGGACCACCCTGGCTGGCCTGCAGGCACCAAGTTGGCCTGCGTGCTGTCGCTGGTGTGGCTCCACGGTCCTTCCTCTAGGCTTTCAAGCCCTTGTACATATTCAGGTGTTTTACCTGGAAAGGGTGGGAACAGTTCAGCAGCAGCTGGCCTGGGGCTCAGCTCACGTTTACTCACAGATGCCTCGGCACGGTCCCCCAGCTTTGCAATGAGGACGCTCCTTGTGTGGGTGGTGTGTTGATGGCTGTATGGGAGATGGTTCCCCACCTCTGACCAATTTCAGAATTGTTTACCACTGGAGCAAGTGCCCTGATAGGGTTTTCCTCTGTATAACTCGTGGGTTCAGTTTTTTTTTTCTTTTATGGTTCAAGTTAGATTTTATTCCTCTTTTATGTATTTATAGATATAAGCATGGAAATAATTCATTCCTATAAATACATCTGTGTGACGGGAAGAACTTTTTTCTGTTTTATTTTTAAATTTTATTTTTTAAAATTTTGAAATTTAATTTTATTTATTTTTTTATACAGCAGGTTATTATTAGTTATGTATTTTATGCATATACATTTACACAGGTCAATCCCAATCTCCCAACTCATCCCACCACCACCACCCCATGGCTTCCCACACTTGGTGTCCATACGTTTGTTCTCTACCTCTGTGTCTCTATTTCTTCCCTGCAAACCAGTTCATCTGTACCATTTTTTTAGGTTCCACATATATGAATTAATATACAATATTTGTTTTCCTCTTTCTGACTTACTTCATTCTGTATGACAGTCTCTCGATCCATCGATGTCTGTACAAATGACCCAGTTTCATTCCTTTTTATTGCTGAGTAATATTCCATTTCATATATGTACCACATCTTTATCCATTCATCTGTCTGAGGGTATTTAGGTTGCTTCCATTACCTGGCTATTGTAAATAGTGCTGCAATGAACATTGTGGTGAATGTGCCTTTTTGATTTACGGTTTTCTCTGGGTATATGCCCAGAAGTGGGATTGCTGGATCAGATGGTAATTCTATTTCTAGTTTTTTTAAGGA
This sequence comes from Mesoplodon mirus, assembly GCF_964341445.2. Taxonomy (NCBI): domain Eukaryota; kingdom Metazoa; phylum Chordata; class Mammalia; order Artiodactyla; family Ziphiidae; genus Mesoplodon; species Mesoplodon mirus. Next base: position 422,558 of record NW_028295637.1, read on the forward strand.
AACTCCATACTGTTCTCCATAGTGACTGTATCAATTTACATTCCCACCAATAGTGGAAGAGGGCTCCTTTTGTCCACACCCTCCCCAGAATTGGTTGTTTGTAGAATTTCTGATGATGCCGATTCTAACAGGTGTGAGGTGATACCTCATTGTAGTTTTGATTTGCATTTCTCTGATAATTAGTGCTGTTGAGCAGCTTTTCATGTGCGTCTTGGCCATCTCTGTGTCTCCTTTGAAGAAACGTCTCTTTAGATCTTCTGCCCATTTTTGTATTGGGTTTTTTGTTTTTTTTAATATTAAGCTGCATGAGCTGTTTATATATATTGGAGATTAAACCTCTGTCCATTGATTCGTCTGCAACGATTTTCGCCCATTCTGAGGGATGCCTTTTTCCATTCCCGTGTTTTTTAACAAAAAAAGGAAAGAAAGGAAAAGAAGCAGAACACTAATGTGCGTGAAATATGCCTTTTGAAACGGTCGTTTTGAAATATGGACGTCCTTTGAATTTTTTGGTCGATATGTGACCCCAGGATTTGTTTTCAGGGCAGGTGTCATTTACAGGCCTGCAATGATTTTGAATATCAACTGACCATTAGCGCTGGGATTAAAGCTGCTGTTGTGTGAAACGGCCACAAGGTGGCAGCAGTTCACCCTTACCAAATCTGGTTACTAGGGCAAGAGAGCCTCAGTGGAAGTGGTGTTCTAGATTGGAATTTAGAATGGAATGTGCCAGGAGAAAGCCCCTCACGTTTGTCTCACTACTTCTTGTTCGTGTTTTTAATTTAATTTTTTTTTATTTTTTATTACAGCAAGTTTGATTACAATATGTGGCTTGTTGTAGGTGTGGAAGATGTGGTTCTTTTACACATATACAGATGTCTGTTCTTCCTGGGATCCTTTTCCATGTACGTTATGACAGAATGTTGAGTAGTCCTCTCTTGGTATTCTGTAGGTCTTTGGTGATTATATATGTCACCGGTGTTTGTATATGTCTGTTAACCCCGATATCGTAATGAAACCAATCCTCACACCTTTCCATTGGTGAACCATAAGTTTGTTTAATGAATCTGTGATTGCCCTTCTCCGTGGAAATATCTGCCCTGGTATCCATTTTTAGGTAACACCTATAAGTGATATGATATGTTATGTGTCTTTCACTTTCTGACTTACTACAAGTCACGTGATTACTTCTAGACTCATCTACGGTGCTGCAAATGGCATTGTGTCCTTTTTTCCCTTGGCTTCTCTTCTGCCTTAGCGGGGTCCATTTTCAACAATGTGATTCCCTGAGGGTTGTGGATTAGCTGACCTGGGCAGCCTTACCCTGCCGGCCCGCCCTCCCCAGGTGTGCCTCTTCGAGGTCAATATAAACAGCGCTCCAGGCAGCAATAGCCCCTGAAGCTGTGCCTGACTCCATATTCTCTGCCCCGTCAGCAGTCTCGGGGCTGTGCTGGTGGGAGGGAGTGAGGGGCCACAGCTTTGTGGGTGGCCCGGTGTGAGTGGGGTTCTGCTGGCCTTTCTGCAGGAGTTGCCAGGCTGCCGCCTGTAAAGAAGAGGTTGTGTCACCCATACCTTCCGCTGGAATTTCTCTCCGGACAGAGGTGAGGAAGGAAAAATGCAGTGGGGTCCGGGGCAGGAGGGGTATCTCAGGCAGGGCAATGGAAAGCTTCTGGAAGAGCGCCCGGGGCCAGGACCACCCTGGCTGGCCTGCAGGCACCAAGTTGGCCTGCGTGCTGTCGCTGGTGTGGCTCCACGGTCCTTCCTCTAGGCTTTCAAGCCCTTGTACATATTCAGGTGTTTTACCTGGAAAGGTTGGGAACAGTTCAGCAGCAGCTGGCCTGGGGCTCAGCTCACGTTTACTCACAGATGCCTCGGCACGGTCCCCCAGCTTTGCAATGAGGACGCTCCTTGCGTGGGGGGTGGGTTGATGTCTGTATGGGAGATGGTTCCCCACCTCTGACCAATTTCAGAATTGTTTGCCACTGGAGCAAGTGCCCTGATAGTGTTTTCCTCTGTATAACTCGTGGGTTCAGGTTTTTTTTTCTTTTATGGTTCAAGTTAGATTTTATTCCTCTTTTATGTATTTATAGATATAAGCATGGAAATAATTCATTCCTATAAATACATCTGTGTGACGGGAAGAACTCTTTTCTGTTTTATTTTTAAATTTTATGTTTTAAAATTTTGAAATTTAATTTTATTTATTTTTTTTATATAGCACGTTATTATTAGTTATGTATTTTATGCATATACATGTACACAGGTCAATCCCAAACTCCCAACTCATCCCACCACCACCACCCCATGGCTTCCCACACTTGGTGTCCATACGTTTGTTCTCTACCTCTGTGTCTCTATTTCTTCCCTGCAAACCAGTTCATCTGTACCATTTCTAGGCTCCACATATATGCATTAATATACAATATTTGTTTTCCTCTTTCTGACTTACTTCATTCTGTATGACAGTCTCTCGATCCATCGATGTCTCTACAAATGACCCAGTTTCATTCCTTTTTATGGCCGAGTAATATTCCATTTTATATATGTACCACATCTTTATCCACTCATCTGTCTGTGGGCATTCAGGTTGCTTCCATTACCTGGCTATTGTAAATAGTGCTGCAACGAACTTTGTGGTGAATGTGCCTTTTTGAAATACGGTTTTCTCTGGGTATATGCCCAGAAGTGGGATTGCTGGATCAGATGGTAATTCTATTTCTAGTTTTTTTAAGGAAACTCCATACTGTTCTCCATAGTGACTGTATCAATTTACATTCCCACCAATAGTGGAAGAGGGCTCCTTTTGTCCACACCCTCCCCAGAATTGGTTGTTTGTAGATTTTCTGATGATGCCGATTCTAACAGGTGTGAGGTGAAACCTCATTGTAGTTTTGATTTGCATTTCTCTGATAATTAGTGCTGTTGAGCAGCTTTTCATGTGCGTCTTGGCCATCTCTGTGTCTCCTTTGAAGAAACGTCTCTTTAGATCTTCTGAACATTTTTTTTTTGGGTTGTTTGTTTTTTTAATATTAAGCTGCATGAGCTGTTTATATATATTGGAGATTAAACCTCTGTCCATTGATTCGTCTGCAACGATTTTCGCCCATTCTGAGGGATGCCTTTTTCCATTCCCGTGTTTTTTAACAAAAAAGGAAAGAAAGGAAAAGAAGCAGAACACTAATGTGCGTAAAATATGCCTTTTGAAACGGTCGTTTTGAAATATGGACGTCCTTTGAATTTTTTGGTCGATATGTGACCCCAGGATTTGTTTTCAGGGCAGGTGTCATTTACAGGCCTGCAATGATTTTGAATATCAACTGACCATTAGCGTTGGGATTAAAGCTGCTGTTGTGTGAAACGGCCACAAGGTGGCAGCAGTTCACCCTTACCAAATCTGGTTATTGGGCAAGAGAGCCTCAGTGGAAGTGGTGTTCTAGATTGGAGTTTAGAATGGAATGTGCCAGGAGAAAGCCCCTCACGTTTGTCTCACTACTTCTTGTTCGTGTTTTTAATTTAATTTTTTATTTTTTCTTACAGCAAGTTTGATTACAACGTTTGGCTTGTTGTAGGTGTGGAAGATGTGGTTCTTTTACACATATACACATGTCTGTTCTTCCTGGGATCCTTTTCCCATGTACGTTATGACAGAATGTTGAGAAGTCCTCTCTTGGTATTCTGTAGGTGTTTGGTGATTATATATGTCACCTGTGTTTGTAGATGTCTGTTAACCCCGATATCGTAATGAAACCAATCCTCACACCTTTCCTTTGGTGAACCATAAGTTTGTTTAATGAATCTGTGATTGCCCTTCTCCGTGGAAATATCTGCCCTGGTATCCATTTTTAGGTAACACCTATAAGTGATATGATATGATATGTGTCTTTCACTTTCTGACTTACTAAAAGTCACATGATTACTTCTAGACTCATCTACGGTGCTGCAAATGGCATTGTGTCCTTTTTTCCCTTGGCTTCTCTTCTGCCTTAGTGGGGTCCATTTTCAACAATGTGATTCCCTGAGGGTTGTGGATTAGCTGACCTGGGCAGCCTTACCCTGCCGGCCCGCCCTCCCCAGGTGTGCCTCGTTGAGGTCAATATAAACAGCGCTCCAGGCAGCATTAGCCCCTGAAGCTGTGCCTGACTCCATATTCTCTGCCACGTCAGCAGTCTCAGGGCTTTGCTGGTGGGAGGGAGTGAGGGGCCACAGCTTTGTGGGTGGCCCGGTGTGAGTGGGGTTCTGCTGGCCTTTCTGCAGGAGTTGCCAGGCTGCCGCCTGCAAAGAAGAGGTTGTGTCACCCATACCTTCCGCTGGAATTTCTCTCCGGACAGAGGTGAGGAAGGAAAAAAGCAGTGGGGGCCGGGACAGGAGGGGTATCTCAGGAAGGGCAATGGAAAGCTTCTGGAAGAGTGCCCGGGGCCAGGACCACCCTGGCTGGCCTGCAGGCACCAAGTTGGCCTGCGTGCTGTCGCTGGTGTGGCTCCACGGTCCTTCCTCTAGGCTTTCAAGCCCTTGTACATAGTCAGGTGTTTTACCTGGAAAGGGTGGGAACAGTTCAGCATCAGCTGGCCTGGGGCTCAGCTCACGTTTACTCACAGATGCCTCGGCACGGTCCCCCAGCTTTGCAATGAGGATGCTCCTTGCGTGGGGGGTGGGTTGATGGCTGTATGGGAGATGGTTCCCCACCTCTGACCAATTTCAGAATTGTTTACCACTGGAGCAAGTGCCCTGATAGGGTTTTCCTCTGTATAACTCGTGGGTTCAGGTTTTTTTTTCTTTTATGGTTCAAGTTAGATTTTATTCCTCTTTTATGTATTTATAGATATAAGCATGGAAATAATTCATTCCTATAAATACATCTGTGTGACGGGAAGCACTTTTTTCTGTTTTATTTTTAAATTTTATTTTTTAAAATTTTGAAATTTAATTTTATTTATTTTTTTTATATAGCACGTTATTATTAGTTATGTATTTTATGCATATACATGTACACAGGTCAATCCCAAACTCCCAACTCAGCCCACCACCACCACCCCATGGCTTCCCACACTTGGTGTCCATACGTTTGTTCTCTACCTCTGTGTCTCTATTTCTTCCCTGCAAACCAGTTCATCTGTACCATTTTTAGGCTCCACATATATGCATTAATATACAATATTTGTTTTCCTCTTTCTGACTTACTTCATTCTGTATGACAGTCTCTCGATCCATCGATGTCTCTACAAATGACCCAGTTTCATTCCTTTTTATGGCCGAGTAATATTCCATTTCATATATGTACCACATCTTTATCCATTCATCTGTCTGTGGGCATTTAGGTTGCTTCCATTACCTGGCTATTGTAAATAGTGCTGCAACGAACATTGTGGTGAATGTGCCTTTTTGATTTACGGTTTTCTCTGGGTATATGCCCAGAAGTGGGATTGCTGGATCAGATGGTAATTCTATTTCTAGTTTTTTTAAGGAAACTCCATACTGTTCTCCATAGTGACTGTATCAATTTACATTCCCACCAATAGTGGAAGAGGGCTCCTTTTGTCCACACCCTCCCCAGAATTGGTTGTTTGTAGATTTTCTGATGATGCCGATTCTAACAGGATTGAGGTGAAACCTCATTGTAGTTTTGATTTGCATTTCTCTGATAATTAGTGCTGTTGAGCAGCTTTTCATGTGCGTCTTGGCCATCTCTGTGTCTCCTTTGAAGAAACGTCTCTTTAGATCTTCTGCCCATTTTTGTATTGGGTTGTTTGTTTTTTTTAATATTAAGCTGCAATAGTTGTTTATATATATTGGAGATTAAACCTCTGTCCATTGATTCGTCTGCAACGATTTTCGCCCATTCTGAGGGATGCCTTTTTCCATTCCCGTGTTTTTTAACAATAAAGGAAAGAAAGGAAAAGAAGCAGAACACTAATGTGCGTAAAATATGCCTTTTGAAACGGTCGTTTTGAAATATGGACGTCCTTTGAATATTTTGGTCGATATGTGACTCCAGGATTTGTTTTCAGGGCAGGTGTCATTTACAGGCCTGCAATGATTTTGAATATCAACTGACCATTAGTGTTGGGATTAAAGCTGCTGATGTGTGAAACGGCCACAAGGTGGCAGCAGTTCACCCTTACCAAATCTGGTTACTAGGGCAAGAGAGCCTCAGTGGAAGTGGTGTTCTAGATTGGAGTTTAGAATGGAATGTGCCAGGAGAAAGCCCCTCACGTTTGTCTCACTACTTCTTGTTCGTGTTTTTAATTTAATTTATTATTTTTTATTACAGCAAGTTTGATTACAATGTTTGGCTTGTTGTAGGTGTGGAAGATGTGGTTCTTTTACACATATACACATGTCTGTTCTTCCTGGGATCTTTTTCCCATGTACATTATGACAGAATGTTGAGTAGTTCTCTCTTGGTATTCTGTAGGTGTTTGGTGATTATATATGTCACCTGTGTGTGTATATGTCTGTTAACCCCGATATCGTAATGAAACCAATCCTCACACCTTTCCATTGGTGAACCATAATTTTGTTTAATGAATCTGTGATTGCCCTTCTCCGTGGAAATATCTGCCCTGGTATCCATTTTTAGGTAACACCTATAAGTGATATGATATGATATGTGTCTTTCACTTTCTGACTTACTACAAGTCACGTGATTACTTCTAGACTCATCTACGGTGCTGCAAATGGCATTGTGTCCTTTTTTCCCTCGGCTTCTCTTCTGCCTTAGCGGGGTCCATTCTCAAGAATGTGATTCCCTGAGGGTTGTGGATTAGCTGACCTGGGCATCCTTACCCTGCCGGCCCGCCCTCCCCAGGTGTGCCTCGTTGAGGTCAATATAAACAGCGCTCCAGGCAGCAATAGCCAATGAAGCTGTGCCTGACTCCATATTCTCTGCCCCGTCAGCAGTCTCGGGGCTGTGCTGGTGGGAGGGAGTGAGGGGCCACAGCTTTGTGGGTGGCCCGGTGTGAGTGGGGTTCTGCTGGCCTTTCTGCAGGAGTTGCCAGGCTGCCGCCTGTAAAGAAGAGGATGTGTCACCCATACCTTCCGCTGGAATTTCTCTCCGGACTGAGGTGAGGAAGGAAAAAAGCAGTGGGGGCCTGGACAGGAGGGGTATCTCATGCAGGGCAATTGAAAGTTTCTGGAAGAGCGCCCGGGGCCAGGACCACCCTGGCTGGCCTGCAGGCACCAAGTTGGCCTGCGTGCTGTCGCTGGTGTGGCTCCACGGTCCTTCCTCTAGGCTTTCAAGCCCTTGTACATATTCAGGTGTTTTACCTGGAAAGGGTGGGAACAGTTCAGCAGCAGCTGGCCTGGGGCTCAGCTCACGTTTACTCACAGATGCCTCGGCACAGTCCCCCAGCTTTGCAATGAGGACGCTCCTTGTGTGGGTGGTGTGTTGATGGCTGTATGGGAGATGGTTCCCCACCTCTGACCAATTTCAGAATTGTTTACCACTGGAGCAAGTGCCCTGATAGGGTTTTCCTCTGTATAACTCGTGGGTTCAGTTTTTTTTTTCTTTTATGGTTCAAGTTAGATTTTATTCCTCTTTTATGTATTTATAGATATAAGCATGGAAATAATTCATTCCTATAAATACATCTGTGTGACGGGAAGAACTTTTTTCTGTTTTATTTTTAAATTTTATTTTTTAAAATTTTGAAATTTAATTTTATTTATTTTTTTATACAGCAGGTTATTATTAGTTATGTATTTTATGCATATACATTTACACAGGTCAATCCCAATCTCCCAACTCATCCCACCACCACCACCCCATGGCTTCCCACACTTGGTGTCCATACGTTTGTTCTCTACCTCTGTGTCTCTATTTCTTCCCTGCAAACCAGTTCATCTGTACCATTTTTTTAGGTTCCACATATATGAATTAATATACAATATTTGTTTTCCTCTTTCTGACTTACTTCATTCTGTATGACAGTCTCTCGATCCATCGATGTCTGTACAAATGACCCAGTTTCATTCCTTTTTATTGCTGAGTAATATTCCATTTCATATATGTACCACATCTTTATCCATTCATCTGTCTGAGGGTATTTAGGTTGCTTCCATTACCTGGCTATTGTAAATAGTGCTGCAATGAACATTGTGGTGAATGTGCCTTTTTGATTTACGGTTTTCTCTGGGTATATGCCCAGAAGTGGGATTGCTGGATCAGATGGTAATTCTATTTCTAGTTTTTTTAAGGAAACTCCATACTGTTCTCCATAGTGACTGTATCAATTTACATTCCCACCAATAGTGGAAGAGGGCTCCTTTTGTCCACACCCTCCCCAGAATTGGTTGTTTGTAGAATTTCTGATGATGCCGATTCTAACAGGTGTGAGGTGATACCTCATTGTAGTTTTGATTTGCATTTCTCTGATAATTAGTGCTGTTGAGCAGCTTTTCATGTGCGTCTTGGCCATCTCTGTGTCTCCTTTGAAGAAACGTCTCTTTAGATCTTCTGCCCATTTTTGTATTGGGTTTTTTGTTTTTTTTAATATTAAGCTGCATGAGCTGTTTATATATATTGGAGATTAAACCTCTGTCCATTGATTCGTCTGCAACGATTTTCGCCCATTCTGAGGGATGCCTTTTTCCATTCCCGTGTTTTTTAACAAAAAAAGGAAAGAAAGGAAAAGAAGCAGAACACTAATGTGCGTGAAATATGCCTTTTGAAACGGTCGTTTTGAAATATGGACGTCCTTTGAATTTTTTGGTCGATATGTGACCCCAGGATTTGTTTTCAGGGCAGGTGTCATTTACAGGCCTGCAATGATTTTGAATATCAACTGACCATTAGCGCTGGGATTAAAGCTGCTGTTGTGTGAAACGGCCACAAGGTGGCAGCAGTTCACCCTTACCAAATCTGGTTACTAGGGCAAGAGAGCCTCAGTGGAAGTGGTGTTCTAGATTGGAATTTAGAATGGAATGTGCCAGGAGAAAGCCCCTCACGTTTGTCTCACTACTTCTTGTTCGTGTTTTTAATTTAATTTTTTTTTATTTTTTATTACAGCAAGTTTGATTACAATATGTGGCTTGTTGTAGGTGTGGAAGATGTGGTTCTTTTACACATATACAGATGTCTGTTCTTCCTGGGATCCTTTTCCATGTACGTTATGACAGAATGTTGAGTAGTCCTCTCTTGGTATTCTGTAGGTCTTTGGTGATTATATATGTCACCGGTGTTTGTATATGTCTGTTAACCCCGATATCGTAATGAAACCAATCCTCACACCTTTCCATTGGTGAACCATAAGTTTGTTTAATGAATCTGTGATTGCCCTTCTCCGTGGAAATATCTGCCCTGGTATCCATTTTTAGGTAACACCTATAAGTGATATGATATGATATGTGTCTTTCACTTTCTGACTTACTACAAGTCACGTGATTACTTCTAGACTCATCTACGGTGCTGCAAATGGCATTGTGTCCTTTTTTCCCTTGGCTTCTCTTCTGCCTTAGCGGGGTCCATTTTCAACAATGTGATTCCCTGAGGGTTGTGGATTAGCTGACCTGGGCAGCCTTACCCTGCCGGCCCGCCCTCCCCAGGTGTGCCTCTTCGAGGTCAATATAAACAGCGCTCCAGGCAGCAATAGCCCCTGAAGCTGTGCCTGACTCCATATTCTCTGCCCCGTCAGCAGTCTCGGGGCTGTGCTGGTGGGAGGGAGTGAGGGGCCACAGCTTTGTGGGTGGCCCGGTGTGAGTGGGGTTCTGCTGGCCTTTCTGCAGGAGTTGCCAGGCTGCCGCCTGTAAAGAAGAGGTTGTGTCACCCATACCTTCCGCTGGAATTTCTCTCCGGACAGAGGTGAGGAAGGAAAAATGCAGTGGGGTCCGGGGCAGGAGGGGTATCTCAGGCAGGGCAATGGAAAGCTTCTGGAAGAGCGCCCGGGGCCAGGACCACCCTGGCTGGCCTGCAGGCACCAAGTTGGCCTGCGTGCTGTCGCTGGTGTGGCTCCACGGTCCTTCCTCTAGGCTTTCAAGCCCTTGTACATATTCAGGTGTTTTACCTGGAAAGGTTGGGAACAGTTCAGCAGCAGCTGGCCTGGGGCTCAGCTCACGTTTACTCACAGATGCCTCGGCACGGTCCCCCAGCTTTGCAATGAGGACGCTCCTTGCGTGGGGGGTGGGTTGATGTCTGTATGGGAGATGGTTCCCCACCTCTGACCAATTTCAGAATTGTTTGCCACTGGAGCAAGTGCCCTGATAGTGTTTTCCTCTGTATAACTCGTGGGTTCAGGTTTTTTTTTCTTTTATGGTTCAAGTTAGATTTTATTCCTCTTTTATGTATTTATAGATATAAGCATGGAAATAATTCATTCCTATAAATACATCTGTGTGACGGGAAGAACTCTTTTCTGTTTTATTTTTAAATTTTATGTTTTAAAATTTTGAAATTTAATTTTATTTATTTTTTTTATATAGCACGTTATTATTAGTTATGTATTTTATGCATATACATGTACACAGGTCAATCCCAAACTCCCAACTCATCCCACCACCACCACCCCATGGCTTCCCACACTTGGTGTCCATACGTTTGTTCTCTACCTCTGTGTCTCTATTTCTTCCCTGCAAACCAGTTCATCTGTACCATTTCTAGGCTCCACATATATGCATTAATATACAATATTTGTTTTCCTCTTTCTGACTTACTTCATTCTGTATGACAGTCTCTCGATCCATCGATGTCTCTACAAATGACCCAGTTTCATTCCTTTTTATGGCCGAGTAATATTCCATTTCATATATGTACCACATCTTTATCCACTCATCTGTCTGTGGGCATTCAGGTTGCTTCCATTACCTGGCTATTGTAAATAGTGCTGCAACGAACTTTGTGGTGAATGTGCCTTTTTGAAATACGGTTTTCTCTGGGTATATGCCCAGAAGTGGGATTGCTGGATCAGATGGTAATTCTATTTCTAGTTTTTTTAAGGAAACTCCATACTGTTCTCCATAGTGACTGTATCAATTTACATTCCCACCAATAGTGGAAGAGGGCTCCTTTTGTCCACACCCTCCCCAGAATTGGTTGTTTGTAGATTTTCTGATGATGCCGATTCTAACAGGTGTGAGGTGAAACCTCATTGTAGTTTTGATTTGCATTTCTCTGATAATTAGTGCTGTTGAGCAGCTTTTCATGTGCGTCTTGGCCATCTCTGTGTCTCCTTTGAAGAAACGTCTCTTTAGATCTTCTGAACATTTTTTTTTTGGGTTGTTTGTTTTTTTAATATTAAGCTGCATGAGCTGTTTATATATATTGGAGATTAAACCTCTGTCCATTGATTCGTCTGCAACGATTTTCGCCCATTCTGAGGGATGCCTTTTTCCATTCCCGTGTTTTTTAACAAAAAAGGAAAGAAAGGAAAAGAAGCAGAACACTAATGTGCGTAAAATATGCCTTTTGAAACGGTCGTTTTGAAATATGGACGTCCTTTGAATTTTTTGGTCGATATGTGACCCCAGGATTTGTTTTCAGGGCAGGTGTCATTTACAGGCCTGCAATGATTTTGAATATCAACTGACCATTAGCGTTGGGATTAAAGCTGCTGTTGTGTGAAACGGCCACAAGGTGGCAGCAGTTCACCCTTACCAAATCTGGTTACTAGGGCAAGAGAGCCTCAGTGGAAGTGGTGTTCTAGATTGGAGTTTAGAATGGAATGTGCCAGGAGAAAGCCCCTCACGTTTGTCTCACTACTTCTTGTTCGTGTTTTTAATTTAATTTTTTATTTTTTCTTACAGCAAGTTTGATTACAACGTTTGGCTTGTTGTAGGTGTGGAAGATGTGGTTCTTTTACACATATACACATGTCTGTTCTTCCTGGGATCCTTTTCCCATGTACGTTATGACAGAATGTTGAGAAGTCCTCTCTTGGTATTCTGTAGGTGTTTGGTGATTATATATGTCACCTGTGTTTGTAGATGTCTGTTAACCCCGATATCGTAATGAAACCAATCCTCACACCTTTCCTTTGGTGAACCATAAGTTTGTTTAATGAATCTGTGATTGCCCTTCTCCGTGGAAATATCTGCCCTGGTATCCATTTTTAGGTAACACCTATAAGTGATATGATATGATATGTGTCTTTCACTTTCTGACTTACTAAAAGTCACATGATTACTTCTAGACTCATCTACGGTGCTGCAAATGGCATTGTGTCCTTTTTTCCCTTGGCTTCTCTTCTGCCTTAGTGGGGTCCATTTTCAACAATGTGATTCCCTGAGGGTTGTGGATTAGCTGACCTGGGCAGCCTTACACTGCCGGCCCGCCCTCCCCAGGTGTGCCTCGTTGAGGTCAATATAAACAGCGCTCCAGGCAGCATTAGCCCCTGAAGCTGTGCCTGACTCCATATTCTCTGCCACGTCAGCAGTCTCAGGGCTTTGCTGGTGGGAGGGAGTGAGGGGCCACAGCTTTGTGGGTGGCCCGGTGTGAGTGGGGTTCTGCTGGCCTTTCTGCAGGAGTTGCCAGGCTGCCGCCTGCAAAGAAGAGGTTGTGTCACCCATACCTTCCGCTGGAATTTCTCTCCGGACAGAGGTGAGGAAGGAAAAAAGCAGTGGGGGCCGGGACAGGAGGGGTATCTCAGGAAGGGCAATGGAAAGCTTCTGGAAGAGTGCCCGGGGCCAGGACCACCCTGGCTGGCCTGCAGGCACCAAGTTGGCCTGCGTGCTGTCGCTGGTGTGGCTCCACGGTCCTTCCTCTAGGCTTTCAAGCCCTTGTACATATTCAGGTGTTTTACCTGGAAAGGGTGGGAACAGTTCAGCAGCAGCTGGCCTGGGGCTCAGCTCACGTTTACTCACAGATGCCTCGGCACGGTCCCCCAGCTTTGCAATGAGGATGCTCCTTGCGTGGGGGGTGGGTTGATGGCTGTATGGGAGATGGTTCCCCACCTCTGACCAATTTCAGAATTGTTTACCACTGGAGCAAGTGCCCTGATAGGGTTTTCCTCTGTATAACTCGTGGGTTCAGGTTTTTTTTTCTTTTATGGTTCAAGTTAGATTTTATTCCTCTTTTATGTATTTATAGATATAAGCATGGAAATAATTCATTCCTATAAATACATCTGTGTGACGGGAAGAACTTTTTTCTGTTTTATTTTTAAATTTTATTTTTTAAAATTTTGAAATTTAATTTTATTTATTTTTTTTATATAGCACGTTATTATTAGTTATGTATTTTATGCATATACATGTACACAGGTCAATCCCAAACTCCCAACTCATCCCACCACCACCACCCCATGGCTTCCCACACTTGGTGTCCATACGTTTGTTCTCTACATCTGTGTCTCTATTTCTTCCCTGCAAACCAGTTCATCTGTACCATTTCTAGGCTCCACATATATGCATTAATATACAATAATTGATTTCCTCTTTCTGACTTACTTCATTCTGTATGACAGTCTCTCGATCCATCGATGTCTCTACAAATGACCCAGTTTCATTCCTTTTTATGGCCGAGTAATATTCCATTTCATATATGTACCACGTCTTTATCCATTCATCTGTCTGTGGGCATTTAGGTTGCTTCCATTACCTGGCTATTGTAAATAGTGCTGCAATGAACATTGTGGTGAATGTGCCTTTTTGATTTACGGTTTTCTCTGGGTATATGCCCAGAAGTGGGATTGCTGGATCAGATGGTAATTCTATTTCTAGTTTTCTTAAGGAAACTCCATACTGTTCTCCATAGTGACTGTATCAATTTACATTCCCACCAATAGTGGAAGAGGTCTCCTTTTGTCCACACCCTCCCCAGAATTGGTTGTTTGTAGATTTTCTGATGATGCCGATTCTAACAGGTGTGAGGTGAAACCTCATTGTAGTTTTGATTTGCATTTCTCTGATAATTAGTGCTGTTGAGCAGCTTTTCATGTGCGTCTTGGCCATCTCTGTGTCTCCTTTGAAGAAACGTCTCTTTAGATCTTCTGAACATTTTTTTTTTGGTTGTTTGTTTTTTTTAATATTAAGCTGCATGAGCTGTTTATATATATTGGAGATTAAGCCTCTGTCCATTGATTCGTCTGCAACGATTTTCGCCCATTCTGAGGGATGCCTTTTTCCATTCCCGTGTTTTTTAACAAAAAAGGAAAGAAAGGAAAAGAAGCAGAACACTAATGTGCGTAAAATATGCCTTTTGAAACGGTCGTTTTGAAATATGGACGTCCTTTGAATTTTTTGGTCGATATGTGACCCCAGGATTTGTTTTCAGGGCAGGTGTCATTTACAGGCCTGCAATGATTTTGAATATCAACTGACCATTAGCGTTGGGATTAAAGCTGCTGTTGTGTGAAACGGCCACAAGGTGGCAGCAGTTCACCCTTACCAAATCTGGTTACTAGGGCAAGAGAGCCTCAGTGGAAGTGGTGTTCTAGATTGGAGTTTAGAATGGAATGTGCCAGGAGAAAGCCGCTCACGTTTGTCTCACTACTTCTTGTTCGTGTTTTTAATTTAATTTTTTATTTTTTCTTACAGCAAGTTTGATTACAACGTTTGGCTTGTTGTAGGTGTGGAAGATGTGGTTCTTTTACACATATACACATGTCTGTTCTTCCTGGGATCCTTTTCCCATGTACGTTATGACAGAATGTTGAGTAGTCCTCTCTTGGTATTCTGTAGGTCTTTGGTGATTATATATGTCACCTGTGTTTGTAGATGTCTGTTAACCCCGATATCGTAATGAAACCAATCCTCACACCTTTCATTGGTGAACCATAAGTTTGTTTAATGAATCTGTGATTGCCCTTCTCAGTGGAAATATCTGCCCTGGTATCCATTTTTAGGTAACACCTATAAGTGATATGATATGATATGTGTCTTTCACTTTCTGACTTACTACAAGTCACGTGATTACTTCTAGACTCATCTACGGTGCTGCAAATGGCATTGTGTCCTTTTTTCCCTTGGCTTCTCTTCTGCCTTAGTGGGGTCCATTTTCAACAATGTGATTCCCTGAGGGTTGTGGATTAGCTGACCTGGGCAGCCTTACCCTGCCGGCCCACCCTCCCCAGGTGTGCCTCGTTGAGGTCAATATAAACAGCGCTCCAGGCAGCATTAGCCCCTGAAGCTGTGCCTGACTCCATATTCTCTGCCCCGTCAGCAGTCTCAGGGCTTTGCTGGTGGGATGGAGTGAGGGGCCACAGCTTTGTGGGTGGCCCGGTGTGAGTGGGGTTCTGCTGGCCTTTCTGCAGGAGTTGCCAGGCTGCCGCCTGTAAAGAAGATGTTGTGTCACCCATACCTTCCGCTGGAATTTCTCTCCGGACAGAGGTGAGGAAGGAAAAAAGCAGTGGGGTCCGGGACAGGAGGGGTATCTCAGGCAGGGCAATGGAAAGCTTCTGGAAGAGCGCCCGGGGCCAGGACCACCCTGGCTGGCCTGCAGGCACCAAGTTGGCCTGCGTGCTGTCGCTGGTGTGGCTCCACGGTCCTTCCTCTAGGCTTTCAAGCCCTTGTACATATTCAGGTGTTTTACCTGGAAAGGGTGGGAACAGTTCAGCAGCAGCTGGCCTGGGGCTCAGCTCACGTTTACTCACAGATGCCTCGGCACGGACCCCCAGCTTTGCAATGAGGACGCACCTTGCGTGGGGGGTGGGTTGATGGCTGTATGGGAGATGGTTCCCCACCTCTGACCAATTTCAGAATTGTTTGCCACTGGAGCAAGTGCCCTGATAGGGTTTTCCTCTGTATAACTCGTGGGTTCACGTTTTTTTTTCTTTTATGGTTCAAGTTAGATTTTATTCCTCTTTTATGTATTTATAGATATAAGCATGGAAATAATTCATTCCTATAAATACATCTGTGTGACGGGAAGAACTTTTTTCTGTTTTATTTTTAAATTTTATTTTTTAAAATTTTGAAATTTAATTTTATTTATTTTTTTTATACAGCACGTTATTATTAGTTATGTATTTTATGCATATACATGTACACAGGTCTATCCCAAACTCCCAACTCATCCCACCACCACCACCCCATGGCTTCCCACACTTGCTGTCCTTACGTTTGTTCTCTACCTCTGTGTCTCTATTTCTTCCCTGCAAACCAGTTCATCTGTACCATTTTTAGGCTCCACATATATGCATTAATATACAATATTTGTTTTCCTCTTTCTGACTTACTTCATTCTGTATGACAGTCTCTCGATCCATCGATGTCTCTACAAATGACCCAGTTTCATTCCTTTTTATGGCCGAGTAATATTCCATTTCATATATGTACCACATCTTTATCCATTCATCTGTCTGTGGGCATTTAGGTTGCTTCCATTACCTGGCTATTGTAAATAGTGCTGCAATGAACATTGTGGTGAATGTGCCTTTTTGATTTACGGTTTTCTCTGGGTATATGCCCAGAAGTGGGATTGCTGGATCAGATGGTAATTCTATTTCTAGTTTTTTTAAGGAAACTCCATACTGTTCTCCATAGTGACTGTATCAATTTACATTCCCACCAATAGTGGAAGAGGGCTCCTTTTGTCCACGCCCTCCCCAGAATTGGTTGTTTGTAGATTTTCTGATGATGCCGATTCTAACAGGTGTGAGGTGAAACCTCATTGTAGTTTTGATTTGCATTTCTCTGATAATTAGTGCTGTTGAGCAGCTTTTCATGTGCGTCTAGGCCATCTCTGTGTCTCCTTTGAAGAAACGTCTCTTTAGATCTTCTGAACATTTTTTTGGGTTGTTTGTTTTTTTAATATTAAGCTGCATGAGCTGTTTATATATATTGGAGATTAAACCTCTGTCCATTGATTCATCTGCAACGATTTTCGTCCATTCTGAGGGATGCCTTTTTCCATTCCCGTGTTTTTTTAACAAAAAAGGAAAGAAAGGAGAAGAAGCAGAACACTAATGTGCGTAAAATATGCCTTTTGAAATGGTCGTTTTGAAATATGGACGTCCTTTGAATATTTTGGTCGATATGTGACCCCAGGATTGTTTTCAGGGCAGGTGTCATTTACAGGCCTGCAATGATTTTGAATATCAACTGACCATTAGCGTTGGGATTAAAGCTGCTGTTGTGTGAAACGGCCACAAGGTGGCAGCATTTCACCCTTACCAAATCTGGTTACTAGGGCAAGAGAGCCTCAGTGGAAGTGGTGTTCTAGATTGGAGTTTAGAATGGAATGTGCCAGGAGAAAGCCCCTCACGTTTGTCTCACTACTTCTTGTTCGTATTTTTAATTTAATTTTTTATTTTTTCTTACAGCAAGTTTGATTACAACGTTTGGCTTGTTGTAGGTGTGGAAGATGTGGTTCTTTTACACATATACACATGTCTGTTCTTCCTGGGATCCTTTTCCCATGTACGTTATGACAGAATGTTGAGTAGTCCTCTCTTGGTATTCTGTAGGTCTTTGGTGATTATATATGTCACCTGTGTTTGTAGATGTCTGTTAACCCCGATATCGTAATGAAACCAATCCTCACACCTTTCCTTTGGTGAACCATAAGTTTGTTTAATGAATCTGTGATTGCCCTTCTCCGTGGAAATAGCTGCCCTGGTATCCATTTTTAGGTAACACCTATAAGTGATATGATATGATATGTGTCTTTCACTTTCTGACTTACTACAAGTCACGTGATTACTTCTAGACTCATCTACGGTGCTGCAAATGGCATTGTGTCCTTTTTTCCCTTGGCTTCTCTTCTGCCTTAGCGGGGTCCATTTTCAACAATGTGATTCCCTGAGGGTTGTGGATTAGCTGACCTGGGCAGCCTTACCCTGCCGGCCCGCCCTCCCCAGGTGTGCCTCGTTGAGGTCAATATAAACAGAGCTCCAGGCAGCAATAGCCCCTGAAGCTGTGCCTGACTCCATATTCTCTGCCCCGTCAGCAGTCTCGGGGCTGTGCTGGTGGGAGGGAGTGAGGGGCCACAGCTTTGTGGGTGGCCCGGTGTGAGTGTGGTTCTGCTGGCCTTTCTGCAGGAGTTGCCATGCTGCCGCCTGTAAAGAAGAGGATGTGTCACCCTTACATTCCGCTGGAATTTCTCTCCGGACAGAGGTGAGGAAGGAAAAAAGCAGTGGGGGCCGGGACAGGAGGGGTATCTCAGGCAGGGCAATGGAAAGCTTCTGGAAGAGCGCCCGGGGCCAGGACCACCCTGGCTGGCCTGCAGGCACCAAGTTGGCCTGCGTGCTGTCGCTGGTGTGGCTCCACGGTCCTTCCTCTAGGCTTTCAAGCCCTTGTACATATTCAGGTGTTTTACCTGGAAAGGGTGGGAACAGTTCAGCAGCAGCTGGCCTGGGGCTCAGCTCACGTTTACTCACAGATGCCTCGGCACGGACCCCCAGCTTTGCAATGAGGACGCTCCTTGCGTGGGGGGTGGGTTGATGGCTGTATGGGAGATGGTTCCCCACCTCTGACCAATTTCAGAATTGTTTGCCACTGGAGCAAGTGCCCTGATAGGGTTTTCCTCTGTATAACTCGTGGGTTCACGTTTTTTTTTCTTTTATGGTTCAAGTTAGATTTTATTCCTCTTTTATGTATTTATAGATATAAGCATGGAAATAATTCATTCCTATAAATACATCTGTGTGACGGGAAGAACTTTTTTCTGTTTTATTTTTAAATTTTATTTTTTAAAATTTTGAAATTTAATTTTATTTATTTTTTTTATACAGCACGTTATTATTAGTTATGTATTTTATGCATATACATGTACACAGGTCTATCCCAAACTCCCAACTCATCCCACCACCACCACCCCATGGCTTCCCACACTTGCTGTCCTTACGTTTGTTCTCTACCTCTGTGTCTCTATTTCTTCCCTGCAAACCAGTTCATCTGTACCATTTTTAGGCTCCACATATATGCATTAATATACAATATTTGTTTTCCTCTTTCTGACTTACTTCATTCTGTATGACAGTCTCTCGAT
Source organism: Mesoplodon mirus (assembly GCF_964341445.2). Lineage (NCBI taxonomy): Eukaryota > Metazoa > Chordata > Mammalia > Artiodactyla > Ziphiidae > Mesoplodon > Mesoplodon mirus. Next base: position 441,414 of record NW_028295637.1, read on the forward strand.
CCATCGATGTCTCTACAAATGACCCAGTTTCATTCCTTTTTATGGCCGAGTAATATTCCATTTCATATATGTACCACATCTTTATCCATTCATCTGTCTGTGGGCATTTAGGTTGCTTCCATTACCTGGCTATTGTAAATAGTGCTGCAATGAACATTGTGGTGAATGTGCCTTTTTGATTTACGGTTTTCTCTGGGTATATACCCAGAAGTGGGATAGCTGGGTCAGATGGTAATTCTATTTCTAGTTTTTTTAAGGAAACTCCATACTGTTCTCCATAGTGACTGTATCAATTTACATTCCCACCAATAGTGGAAGAGGGCTCCTTTTGTCCACACCCTCCCCAGAATTGGTTGTTTGTAGATTTTCTGATGATGCCGATTCTAACAGGTGTGAGGTGAATCCTCATTGTAGTTTTGATTTGCATTTCTCTGATAATTAGTGCTGTTGAGCAGCTTTTCATGTGCGTCTTGGCCATCTCTGTGTCTCCTTTGAAGAAACGTCTCCTTAGATCTTCTGCCCATTTTTTTGGGTTGTTTGTTTTTTAATATTAAGCTGCATGAGCTGTTTATATATATTGGAGATTAAACCTCTGTCCATTGATTCGTCTGCAACGATTTTCGCCCATTCTGAGGGATGCCTTTTTCCATTCCCGTGTTTTTTAACAAAAAAGGAAAGAAAGGAAAAGAAGCAGAACACTAATGTGCGTAAAATATGCCTTTTGAAACGGTCGTTTTGAAATATGGACGTCCTTTGAATTTTTTGGTCGATATGTGACCCCAGGATTTGTTTTCAGGGCAGGTGTCATTTACAGGCCTGCAATGATTTTGAATATCAACTGACCATTAGCGATGGGATTAAAGCTGCTGTTGTGTGAAACGGCCACAAGGTGGCAGCAGTTCACCCTTACCAAATCTGGTTACTAGGGCAAGAGAGCCTCAGTGGAAGTGGTGTTCTAGATTGGAGTTTAGAATGGAATGTGCCAGGAGAAAGCCCCTCACGTTTGTCTCACTACTTCTTGTTCGTGTTTTTAATTTAATTTTTTATTTTTTCTTACAGCAATTTTGATTACAATATTTGGCTTGTTGTAGGTGTGGAAGATGTGGTTCTTTTACACATATACACATGTCTGTTCTTCCTGGGATCCTTTTCCCATGTACGTTATGACAGAATGTTGAGTAGTCCTCTCTTGGTATTCTGTAGGTCTTTGGTGATTATATATGTCACCTGTGTTTGTAGATGTCTGTTAACCCCGATATCGTAATGAAACCAATCCTCACACCTTTCCTTTGGTGAACCATAAGTTTGTTTAATGAATCTGTGATTGCCCTTCTCCGTGGAAATAGCTGCCCTGGTATCCATTTTTAGGTAACACCTATAAGTGATATGATATGATATGTGTCTTTCACTTTCTGACTTACTACAAGTCACGTGATTACTTCTAGACTCATCTACGGTGCTGCAAATGGCATTGTGTCCTTTTTTCCCTTGGCTTCTCTTCTGCCTTAGCGGGGTCCATTTTCAACAATGTGATTCCCTGAGGGTTGTGGATTAGCTGACCTGGGCAGCCTTACCCTGCCGGCACGCCCTCCACAGGTGTGCCTCGTTGAGGTCAATATAAACAGCGCTCCAGGCAGCAATAGCCCCTGAATCTGTGCCTGACTCCATATTCTCTGCCCCGTCAGCAGTCTCGGGGCTGTGCTGGTGGGCGGGAGTGAGGGGTCACAGCTTTGTGGGTGGCCCGGTGTGAGTGGGGTTCTGCTGGTCTTTCTGCAGGAGTTGCCAGGCTGCCGCCTGTAAAGAAGAGGTTGTGTCACCCATACCTTCTGCTGGAATTTATCTCCGGACAGAGGTGAGGAAGGAAAAAAGCAGTGGGGTCCGGGACAGGAGGGGTATCTCAGGCAGGGCAATGGAAAGCTTCTGGAAGAGCGCCCGGGGCCAGGACCACCCTGGCTGGCCTGCAGGCACCAAGTTGGCCTGCGTGCTGTCGCTGGTGTGGCTCCACGGTCCTTCCTCTAGGCTTTCAAGCCCTTGTACATATTCAGGTGTTTTACCTGGAAAGGGTGGGAACAGTTCAGCAGCAGCTGGCCTGGGGCTCAGCTCACGTTTACTCACAGATGCCTCGGCACGGTCCCCCAGCTTTGCAATGAGGACGCTCCTTGCGTGGGGGGTGGGTTGATGGCTGTATGGGAGATGATTCCCCACCTCTGACCAATTTCAGAATTGTTTACCACTGGAGCAAGTGCCCTGATAGGGTTTTCCTCTGTATAACTCGTGGGTTCAGGTTTTTTTTTCTTTTATGCTTCAAGTTAGATTTTATTCCTCTTTTATGTATTTATAGATATAAGCATGGAAATAATTCATTCCTATAAATACATCTGTGTGACGGGAAGAACTTTTTTCTGTTTTATTTTTAAATTTTATTTTTTAAAATTTTGAAATTTAATTTTATTTATTTTTTTATACAGCACGTTATTATTAGTTATGTATTTTATGCATATACATGTACACAGGTCAATCCCAAAATCCCAACTCATCCCACCACCACCACCCCATGGCTTCCCACACTTGGTGTCCATACGTTTGTTCTCTACCTCTGTGTCTCTATTTCTTCCCTGCAAACCAGTTCATCTGTACCATTTCTAGGCTCCACATATATGCATTAATATACAATATTTGTTTTCCTCTTTCTGACTTACTTCATTCTGTATGACAGTCTCTCGATCTATCGATGTCTCTACAAATGACCCAGTTTCATTCCTTTTTATGGCCGAGTAATATTCCATTTTATATATGTACCACATCTTTATCCACTCATCTGTCTGTGGGCATTTAGGTTGCTTCCATTACCTGGCTATTGTAAATAGTGCTGCAACGAACATTGTGCTGAATGTGCCTTTTTGAAATACGGTTTTCTCTGGGTATATGCCCAGAAGTGGGATTGCTGGATCAGATGGTAATTCTATTTCTAATTTTTTAAAGGAAACTCCATACTGTTCTCCATAGTGACTGTATCAATTTACATTCCCACCAATAGTGGAAGAGGGCTCCTTTTGTCCACACCCTCCCTAGAATTGGTTGTTTGTATAGTTTCTGATGATGCCGATTCTAACAGGTGTGAGGTGATACCTCATTGTAGTTTTGATTTGCATTTCTCTAATAATTAGTGCTGTTGAGCAGCTTTTCATGTGCGTCTTGGCCATCTCTGTGTCTCCTTTGAAGAAACGTCTCTTTAGATCTTCTGCCCATTTTTTTGGGTTGATTGTTTTTTTAATATTAAGCTGCATGAGCTGTTTATATATATTGGAGATTAAACCTGTGTCCATTGATTCATTTGCAACTATTTTCGCCCATCCTGAGGGATGCCTTTTTCCATTCCCGTTTTTTATAACAAAAAAGGAAAGAAAGGAAAAGAAGCAGAACACTAATGTGCGTAAAATATGCCTTTTGAAACGGTCGTTTTGAAATATGGACGTCCTTTGAATTTTTTGGTCGATATGTGACCCCAGGATTTGTTTTCAGGGCAGGTGTCATTTACAGGCATGCAATGATTTTGAATATCAACTGACCATTAGCGTTGGGATTAAAGCTGCTGTTGTGTTAAACGGCCACAAGGTGGCAGCAGTTCACCCTTACCAAATCTGGTTACTAGGGCAAGAGAGCCTCAGTGGAAGTGGTGTTCTAGATTGTAGTTTAGAATGGAATGTACCAGGAGAAAGCCGCTCACGTTTGTCTCACTACTTCTTGTTCGTGTTTTTAATTTAATTTTTTATTTTTTATTACAGCAAGTTTGATTACAATGTTTGGCTTGTTGTAGGTGTGGAAGATGTGGTTCTTTTACACATATACAGATGACTGTTCTTCCTGGGATTCTTTTCCCATGTACGTTATGACAGAATGTTGAGTAGTCCTCTCTTGGTATTCTGTAGGTCTTTGGTGATTATATATGTCACCTGTGTTTGTATATGTCTGTTAACCCCGATATCGTAATGAAACCAATCCTCACACCTTTCCATTGGTGAACCATAAGTTTGTTTAATGAATCTGTGATTGCCCTTCTCCGTGGAAATATCTGCCCTGGTATCCACTTTTAGGTAACACCTATAGGTGATATGATATGATATGTGTCTTTCACTTTCTGACTTACTACAAGTCACGTGATTACTTCTAGACTCATCTACGGTGCTGCAAATGGCATTGTGTCCTTTTTTCCCTTGGCTTCTCTTCTGCCTTAGCGGGGTCCATTTTCAACAATGTGATTCCCTGAGGGTTGTGGATTAGCTGACCTGGGCAGCCTTACCCTGCCGGCCCGCCCTCCCCAGGTGTGCCTCGTTGAGGTCAATATAAACAGAGCTCCAGGCAGCAATAGCCCCTGAAGCTGTGCCTGACTCCATATTCTCTGCCCCGTCAGCAGTCTCGGGGCTGTGCTGGTGGGAGGGAGTGAGGGGCCACAGCTTTGTGGGTGGCCCGGTGTGAGTGGGGTTCTGCTGGCCTTTCTGCAGGAGTTGCCAGGCTGCCGCCTGTAAAGAAGAGGATGTGTCACCCATACCTTCCGCTGGAATTTCTCTCTGGACAGAGGTGAGGAAGGAAAAAAGCAGTGGGGGCCGGGACAGGAGGTGTATCTCAGGCAGGGCAATGGAAAGCTTCTGGAAGAGCACCAGGGTCCAGGACCAGTGGGCTGGCTGGCCTGCAGGCACCAAGTTGGCCTGCGTGCTGTCGCTGGTGTGGCTCCACGGTCCTTCCTCTAGGCTTTCAAGCCCTTGTACATATTCAGGTGTTTTACCTGGAAAGGTTGGGAACAGTTCAGCAGCAGCTGGCCTGGGGCTCAGCTCACGTTTACTCACAGATGCCTCGGCACGGTCCCCCAGCTTTGCAATGAGGACGCTCCTTGCGTGGGGGGTGGGTGGCGGGCTGTATGGGAGATGATTCCCCACCTCTGACCAATTTCAGAATTGTTTACCGCTGGAGCAAGTGTCGTGATAGGGTTTTCCTCTGTATAACTCGTGGGTTCAATTTTTTTTTCTTTTATGTTTCAAGTTAGATTTTATTCCTCTTTTATGTATTTATAAATATAAGCATGGAAATAATTCATTCCTATAAATACATCTGTGTGACGGGAAGAACTTTTTTCTGTTTTATTTTTAAATTTTATTTTTTAAAATTTTGAAATTTAATTTCATTTATGTTTTTATACAGCAGGTTATTATTAGTTATGTATTTTATGCATATACATGTATACAGGTCAATCCCAATCTCCCAACTCATCCCACCACCACCACCCCATGGCTTCCCACACTTGGTGTCCATACGTTTGTTCTCTACGTCTGTGTCTCTATTTCTTCCCTGCAAACCAGTTCATCTGTACCATTTTTAGGCTCCACATATATGCATTAATATACAATATTAGTTTTCCTCTTTCTGACTTACTTCATTCTGTATGACAGTCTCTCGATCCATCGATGTCTCTACAAATGACCCAGTTTCATTCCTTTTTATGGCCGAGTAATATTCCATTTTATATATGTACCACATCTTTATCCACTCATCTGTCTGTGGGCATTTAGGTTGCTTCCATTACCTGGCTATTGTAAATAGTGCTGCAACGAACATTGTGCTGAATGTGCCTTTTTGAAATACGGTTTTCTCTGGGTATATGCCCAGAAGTGGGATTGCTGGATCAGATGGTAATTCTATTTCTAATTTTTTTAAGGAAACTCCATACTGTTCTCCATAGTGACTGTATCAATTTACAGTCCCACCAATAGTGGAAGAGGGCTCCTTTTGTCCACACCCTCCCCAGAATTGGTTGTTTGTAGATTTTCTGATGATGCCGATTCTAACAGGTGTGAGGTGATACCTCATTGTAGTTTTGATTTGCATTTCTCTAATAATTAGTGCTGTTGAGCAGCTTTTCTGTGCTTCTTGGCCATCTCTGTGTCTCCTTTGAAGAAACGTCTCTTTAGATCTTCTGCCCATTTTTTTTGGGTTGTTTGTTTTTTTAATATTAAGCTGCATGAGCTGTTTATATATATTGGAGATTAAACCTCTGTCCATTGATTCGTCTGCAACGATTTTCGCCCATTCTGAGGGATGCCTTTTTCCATTCCCGTGTTTTTTAACAAAAAAGGAAAGAAAGGAAAAGAAGCAGAACACTAATGTGCGTAAAATATGCCTTTTGAAACGGTCGTTTTGAAATATGGACGTCCTTTGAATTTTTTGGTCGATATGTGACCCCAGGATTTGTTTTCAGGGCAGGTGTCATTTACAGGCATGCAATGATTTTGAATATCAACTGACCATTAGCGTTGGGATTAAAGCTGCTGTTGTGTGAAACGGCCACAAGGTGGCAGCAGTTCACCCTTACCAAATCTGGTTACTAGGGCAAGAGAGCCTCAGTGGAAGTGGTGTTCTAGATTGGAGTTTAGAATGGAATGTACCAGGAGGAAGCCGCTCACGTTTGTCTCACTACTTCTTGTTCGTGTTTTTAATTTAATTTTTTATTTTTTATTACAGCAAGTTTGATTACAATGTTTGGCTTGTTGTAGGTGTGGAAGATGTGGTTCTTTTACACATATACAGATGACTGTTATTCCTGGGATCCTTTTCCCATGTACGTTATGACAGAATGTTGAGTAGTCCTCTCTTGGTATTCTGTAGGTCTTTGGTGATTATGTATGTCACCTGTGTTTGTATATGTCTGTTAACCCCGATATCGTAATGAAACCAATCCTCACACATTTCCATTGGTGAACCATAAGTTTGTTTAATGAATCTGTGATTGCCCTTCTCCGTGGAAATATCTGCCCTGGTATCCATTTTTAGGTAACACCTATAAGTGATATGATATGATATGTGTCTTTCACTTTCTGACTTACTACAAGTCACGTGATTACTTCTAGACTCATCTACGGTGCTGCAAATGGCATTGTGTCCTTTTTTCCCTTGGCTTCTCTTCTGCCTTAGCGGGGTCCATTTTCAACAATGTGATTCCCTGAGGGTTGTGGATTAGCTGACCTGGGCAGCCTTACCCTGCCGGCCCGACCTCCCCAGGTGTGCCACGTTGAGGTCAATATAAACAGAGCTCCAGGCAGCAATAGCCCCTGAAGCTGTGCCTGACTCAATATTCTCTGCCCCGTCAGCAGTCTCGGGGCTGTGCTGGTGGGAGGGAGTGAGGGGCCACAGCTTTGTGGGTGGCCCGGTGTGAGTGGGGTTCTGCTGGCCTTTCTGCAGGAGTTGCCAGGCTGCCGCCTGTAAAGAAGAGGATGTGTCACCCATACCTTCCGCTGGAATTTCTCTCTGGACAGAGGTGAGGAAGGAAAAAAGCAGTGGGGGCCGGGACAGGAGGGGTATCTCAGGCAGGGCAATGGAAAGCTTCTGGAAGAGCGCCAGGGTCCAGGACCAGTGGGCTGGCTGGCCTGCAGGCACCAAGTTGGCCTGCGTGCTGTCGCTGGTGTGGCTCCACGGTCCTTCCTCTAGGCTTTCAAGCCCTTGTACATATTCAGGTGTTTTACCTGGAATGGGTGGGAACAGTTCAGCAGCAGCTGGCCTGGGGCTCAGCTCACGTTTACTCACAGATGCCTCGGCACGGTCCCCCAGCTTTGCAATGAGGACGCTCCTTGCGTGGGGGGTGGGTGGCTGGCTGTATGGGAGATGGTTCCCCACCTCTGACCAATTTCAGAATTGTTTACCGCTGGAGCAAGTGTCGTGATAGGGTTTTCCTCTGTATAACTCGTGGGTTCAATTTTTCTTTTCTTTTATGGTTCAAGTTAGATTTTATTCCTCTTTTATGTATTTATAAATATAAGCATGGAAATAATTCATTCCTATAAATACATCTGTGTGACGGGAAGAACTTTTTTCTGTTTTATTTTTAAATTTTATTTTTTAAAATTTTGAAATTTAATTTCATTTATGTTTTTATACAGCAGGTTATTATTAGTTATGTATTTTATGCATATACATGTATACAGGTCAATCCCAATCTCCCAACTCATCCCACCACCACCACCCCATGGCTTCCCACACTTGGTGTCCATACGTTTGTTCTCTACGTCTGTGTCTCTATTTCTTCCCTGCAAACCAGTTCATCTGTACCATTTTTAGGCTCCACATATATGCATCAATATACAATATTAGTTTGACTCTTTCTGACTTACTTCATTCTGTATGACAGTCTCTCGATCCATCGATGTCTCTACAAATGACCCAGTTTCATTCCTTTTTATGGCCGAGTAATATTCCATTTTATATACGTACCACATCTTTATCCACTCATCTGTCTGTGGGCATTTAGGTTGCTTCCATTACCTGGCTATTGTAAATAGTGCTGCAACGAACATTGTGCTGAATGTGCCTTTTTGAAATACGGTTTTCTCTGGGTATATGCCCAGAAGTGGGATTGCTGGATCAGATGGTAATTCTATTTCTAATTTTTTTAAGGAAACTCCATACTGTTCTCCATAGTGACTGTATCAATTTACATTCCCACCAATAGTGGAAGAGGGCTCCTTTTGTCCACACCCTCCCCAGAATTGGTTGTTTGTATATTTTCTGATGATGCCGATTGTAACAGCTGTGAGGTGATACCTCATTGTAGTTTTGATTTGCATTTCTCTAATAATTAGTGCTGTTGAGCAGCTTTTCATGTGCGTCTTGGCCATCTCTGTGTCTCCTTTGAAGAAACGTCTCTTTAGATCTTCTGCCCATTTTTGGGGGTTGTTTGTTTTTTTAATATTAAGCTGCATGAGCTGTTTATATATATTGGAGATTAAACCTGTGTCCATTGATTCATTTGCAACGATTTTCACCCATCCTGAGGGATGCCTTTTTCCATTCCCGTTTTTTTTAACAAAAAAGGAAAGAAAGGAAAAGAAGCAGAACACTAATGTGCGTAAAATATGCCTTTTGAAACCGTCGTTTTGAAATATGGACGTCCTTTGAATTTTTTGGTCGATATGTGACCCCAGGATTTGTTTTCAGGGCAGGTGTCATTTACAGGCCTGCAATGATTTTGAATATCAACTGACCATTAGCGTTGGGATTAAAGCTGCTGTTGTGTGAAACGGCCACAAGGTGGCAGCAGTTCACCCTTACCAAATCTGGTTACTAGGGCAAGAGAGCCTCAGTGGAAGTGGTGTTCTAGATTGGAGTTTAGAATGGAATGTACCAGGAGAAAGCCGCTCACGTTTGTCTCACTACTTCTTGTTCGTGTTTTTAATTTAATTTTTTATTTTTTATTACAGCAAGTTTGATTACAATGTTTGGCTTGTTGTAGGTGTGGAAGATGTGGTTCTTTTACACATATACAGATGACTGTTCTTCCTGGGATTCTTTTCCCATGTACGTTATGACAGAATGTTGAGTAGTCCTCTCTTGGTATTCTGTAGGTCTTTGGTGATTATATATGTCACCTGTGTTTGTATATGTCTGTTAACCCCGATATCGTAATGAAACCAATCCTCACACCTTTCCATTGGTGAACCATAAGTTTGTTTCATGAATCTGTGATTGCCCTTCTCCGTGGAAATATCTGCCCTGGTATCCACTTTTAGGTAACACCTATAGGTGATATGATATGATATGTGTCTTTCACTTTCTGACTTACTACAAGTCACGTGATTACTTCTAGACTCATCTACGGTGCTGCAAATGGCATTGTGTCCTTTTTTCCCTTGGCTTCTCTTCTGCCTTAGCGGGGTCCATTTTCAACAATGTGATTCCCTGAGGGTTGTGGATTAGCTGACCTGGGCAGCCTTACCCTGCCGGCCCGCCCTCCCCAGGTGTGCCTCGTTGAGGTCAATATAAACAGAGCTCCAGGCAGCAATAGCCCCTGAAGCTGTGCCTGACTCCATATTCTCTGCCCCGTCAGCAGTCTCGGGGCTGTGCTGGTGGGAGGGAGTGAGGGGCCACAGCTTTGTGGGTGGCCCGGTGTGAGTGGGGTTCTGCTGGCCTTTCTGCAGGAGTTGCCAGGCTGCCACCTGTAAAGAAGAGGATGTGTCACCCATACCTTCCGCTGGAATTTCTCTCTGGACAGAGGTGAGGAAGGAAAAAAGCAGTGGGGGCCGGGACAGGAGGGGTATCTCAGGCAGGGCAATGGAAAGCTTCTGGAAGAGCGCCAGGGTCCAGGACCAGTGGGCTGGCTGGCCTGCAGGCACCAAGTTGGCCTGCGTGCTGTCGCTGGTGTGGCTCCACGGTCCTTCCTCTAGGCTTTCAAGCCCTTGTACATATTCAGGTGTTTTACCTGGAAAGGGTGGGAACAGTTCAGCAGCAGCTGGCCTGGGGCTCAGCTCACGTTTACTCACAGATGCCTCGGCACGGTCCCCCAGCTTTGCAATGAGGACGCTCTTGCGTGGGGGGTGGGTGGCTGGCTGTATGGGAGATGGTTCCCCACCTCTGACCAATTTCAGAATTGTTTACCGCTGGAGCAAGTGTCGTGATGGGGTTTTCCTCTGTATAACTCGTGGGTTCAATTTTTCTTTTCTTTTATGGTTCAAGTTAGATTTTATTCCTCTTTTATGTATTTATAAATATAAGCATGGAAATAATTCATTCCTATAAATACATCTGTGTGACGGGAAGAACTTTTTTCTGTTTTATTTTTAAATTTTATTTTTTAAAATTTTGAAATTTAATTTCATTTATGTTTTTATACAGCAGGTTATTATTAGTTATGTATTTTATGCATATACATGTATACAGGTCAATCCCAATCTCCCAACTCATCCCACCACCACCACCCCATGGCTTCCCACACTTGGTGTCCATACGTTTGTTCTCTACGTCTGTGTCTCTATTTCTTCCCTGCAAACCAGTTCATCTGTACCATTTTTAGGCTCCACATATATGCATTAATATACAATATTAGTTTGACTCTTTCTGACTTACTTCATTCTGTATGACAGTCTCTCGATCCATCGATGTCTCTACAAATGACCCAGTTTCATTCCTTTTTATGGCCGAGTAATATTCCATTTTATATACGTACCACATCTTTATCCACTCATCTGTCTGTGGGCATTTAGGTTGCTTCCATTACCTGGCTATTGTAAATAGTGCTGCAACGAACATTGTGCTGAATGTGCCTTTTTGAAATACGGTTTTCTCTGGGTATATGCCCAGAAGTGGGATTGCTGGATCAGATGGTAATTCTATTTCTAATTTTTTTAAGGAAACTCCATACTGTTCTCCATAGTGACTGTATCAATTTACATTCCCACCAATAGTGGAAGAGGGCTCCTTTTGTCCACACCCTCCCCAGAATTGGTTGTTTGTATATTTTCTGATGATGCCGATTGTAACAGCTGTGAGGTGATACCTCATTGTAGTTTTGATTTGCATTTCTCTAATAATTAGTGCTGTTGAGCAGCTTTTCATGTGCGTCTTGGCCATCTCTGTGTCTCCTTTGAAGAAACGTCTCTTTAGATCTTCTGCCCATTTTTGGGGGTTGTTTGTTTTTTTAATATTAAGCTGCATGAGCTGTTTATATATATTGGAGATTAAACCTGTGTCCATTGATTCATTTGCAACGATTTTCACCCATCCTGAAGGATGCCTTTTTCCATTCCCGTTTTTTTTAACAAAAAAGGAAAGAAAGGAAAAGAAGCAGAACACTAATGTGCGTAAAATATGCCTTTTGAAACCGTCGTTTTGAAATATGGACGTCCTTTGAATTTTTTGGTCGATATGTGACCCCAGGATTTGTTTTCAGGGCAGGTGTCATTTACAGGCCTGCAATGATTTTGAATATCAACTGACCATTAGCGTTGGGATTAAAGCTGCTGTTGTGTGAAACGGCCACAAGGTGGCAGCAGTTCACCCTTACCAAATCTGGTTACTAGGGCAAGAGAGCCTCAGTGGAAGTGGTGTTCTAGATTGGAGTTTAGAATGGAATGTACCAGGAGAAAGCCGCTCACGTTTGTCTCACTACTTCTTGTTCGTGTTTTTAATTTAATTTTTTATTTTTTATTACAGCAAGTTTGATTACAATGTTTGGCTTGTTGTAGGTGTGGAAGATGTGGTTCTTTTACACATATACAGATGACTGTTCTTCCTGGGATTCTTTTCCCATGTACGTTATGACAGAATGTTGAGTAGTCCTCTCTTGGTATTCTGTAGGTCTTTGGTGATTATATATGTCACCTGTGTTTGTATATGTCTGTTAACCCCGATATCGTAATGAAACCAATCCTCACACCTTTCCATTGGTGAACCATAAGTTTGTTTCATGAATCTGTGATTGCCCTTCTCCGTGGAAATATCTGCCCTGGTATCCACTTTTAGGTAACACCTATAGGTGATATGATATGATATGTGTCTTTCACTTTCTGACTTACTACAAGTCACGTGATTACTTCTAGACTCATCTACGGTGCTGCAAATGGCATTGTGTCCTTTTTTCCCTTGGCTTCTCTTCTGCCTTAGCGGGGTCCATTTTCAACAATGTGATTCCCTGAGGGTTGTGGATTAGCTGACCTGGGCAGCCTTACCCTGCCGGCCCGCCCTCCCCAGGTGTGCCTCGTTGAGGTCAATATAAACAGAGCTCCAGGCAGCAATAGCCCCTGAAGCTGTGCCTGACTCCATATTCTCTGCCCCGTCAGCAGTCTCGGGGCTGTGCTGGTGGGAGGGAGTGAGGGGCCACAGCTTTGTGGGTGGCCCGGTGTGAGTGGGGTTCTGCTGGCCTTTCTGCAGGAGTTGCCAGGCTGCCACCTGTAAAGAAGAGGATGTGTCACCCATACCTTCCGCTGGAATTTCTCTCTGGACAGAGGTGAGGAAGGAAAAAAGCAGTGGGGGCCGGGACAGGAGGGGTATCTCAGGCAGGGCAATGGAAAGCTTCTGGAAGAGCGCCAGGGTCCAGGACCAGTGGGCTGGCTGGCCTGCAGGCACCAAGTTGGCCTGCGTGCTGTCGCTGGTGTGGCTCCACGGTCCTTCCTCTAGGCTTTCAAGCCCTTGTACATATTCAGGTGTTTTACCTGGAAAGGGTGGGAACAGTTCAGCAGCAGCTGGCCTGGGGCTCAGCTCACGTTTACTCACAGATGCCTCGGCACGGTCCCCCAGCTTTGCAATGAGGACGCTCTTGCGTGGGGGGTGGGTGGCTGGCTGTATGGGAGATGGTTCCCCACCTCTGACCAATTTCAGAATTGTTTACCGCTGGAGCAAGTGTCGTGATAGGGTTTTCCTCTGTATAACTCGTGGGTTCAATTTTTCTTTTCTTTTATGGTTCAAGTTAGATTTTATTCCTCTTTTATGTATTTATAAATATAAGCATGGAAATAATTCATTCCTATAAATACATCTGTGTGACGGGAAGAACTTTTTTCTGTTTTATTTTTAAATTTTATTTTTTAAAATTTTGAAATTTAATTTCATTTATGTTTTTATACAGCAGGTTATTATTAGTTATGTATTTTATGCATATACATGTATACAGGTCAATCCCAATCTCCCAACTCATCCCACCACCACCACCCCATGGCTTCCCACACTTGGTGTCCATACGTTTGTTCTCTACGTCTGTGTCTCTATTTCTTCCCTGCAAACCAGTTCATCTGTACCATTTTTAGGCTCCACATATATGCATTAATATACAATATTAGTTTGACTCTTTCTGACTTACTTCATTCTGTATGACAGTCTCTCGATCCATCGATGTCTCTACAAATGACCCAGTTTCATTCCTTTTTATGGCCGAGTAATATTCCATTTTATATACGTACCACATCTTTATCCACTCATCTGTCTGTGGGCATTTAGGTTGCTTCCATTACCTGGCTATTGTAAATAGTGCTGCAACGAACATTGTGCTGAATGTGCCTTTTTGAAATACGGTTTTCTCTGGGTATATGCCCAGAAGTGGGATTGCTGGATCAGATGGTAATTCTATTTCTAATTTTTTTAAGGAAACTCCATACTGTTCTCCATAGTGACTGTATCAATTTACATTCCCACCAATAGTGGAAGAGGGCTCCTTTTGTCCACACCCTCCCCAGAATTGGTTGTTTGTATATTTTCTGATGATGCCGATTGTAACAGCTGTGAGGTGATACCTCATTGTAGTTTTGATTTGCATTTCTCTAATAATTAGTGCTGTTGAGCAGCTTTTCATGTGCGTCTTGGCCATCTCTGTGTCTCCTTTGAAGAAACGTCTCTTTAGATCTTCTGCCCATTTTTGGGGGTAGTTTGTTTTTTTAATATTAAGCTGCATGAGCTGTTTATATATATTGGAGATTAAACCTGTGTCCATTGATTCATTTGCAACGATTTTCACCCATCCTGAGGGATGCCTTTTTCCATTCCCGTTTTTTTTAACAAAAAAGGAAAGAAAGGAAAAGAAGCAGAACACTAATGTGCGTAAAATATGCCTTTTGAAACCGTCGTTTTGAAATATGGACGTCCTTTGAATTTTTTGGTCGATATGTGACCCCAGGATTTGTTTTCAGGGCAGGTGTCATTTACAGGCCTGCAATGATTTTGAATATCAACTGACCATTAGCGTTGGGATTAAAGCTGCTGTTGTGTGAAACGGCCACAAGGTGGCAGCAGTTCACCCTTACCAAATCTGGTTACTAGGGCAAGAGAGCCTCAGTGGAAGTGGTGTTCTAGATTGTAGTTTAGAATGGAATGTACCAGGAGAAAGCCGCTCACGTTTGTCTCACTACTTCTTGTTCGTGTTTTTAATTTAATTTTTTATTTTTTATTACAGCAAGTTTGATTACAATGTTTGGCTTGTTGTAGGTGTGGAAGATGTGGTTCTTTTACACATATACAGATGACTGTTCTTCCTGGGATTCTTTTCCCATGTACGTTATGACAGAATGTTGAGTAGTCCTCTCTTGGTATTCTGTAGGTCTTTGGTGATTATATATGTCACCTGTGTTTGTATATGTCTGTTAACCCCGATATCGTAATGAAACCAATCCTCACACCTTTCCATTGGTGAACCATAAGTTTGTTTCATGAATCTGTGATTGCCCTTCTCCGTGGAAATATCTGCCCTGGTATCCACTTTTAGGTAACACCTATAGGTGATATGATATGATATGTGTCTTTCACTTTCTGACTTACTACAAGTCACGTGATTACTTCTAGACTCATCTACGGTGCTGCAAATGGCATTGTGTCCTTTTTTCCCTTGGCTTCTCTTCTGCCTTAGCGGGGTCCATTTTCAACAATGTGATTCCCTGAGGGTTGTGGATTAGCTGACCTGGGCAGCCTTACCCTGCCGGCCCGCCCTCCCCAGGTGTGCCTCGTTGAGGTCAATATAAACAGAGCTCCAGGCAGCAATAGCCCCTGAAGCTGTGCCTGACTCCATATTCTCTGCCCCGTCAGCAGTCTCGGGGCTGTGCTGGTGGGAGGGAGTGAGGGGCCACAGCTTTGTGGGTGGCCCGGTGTGAGTGGGGTTCTGCTGGCCTTTCTGCAGGAGTTGCCAGGCTGCCACCTGTAAAGAAGAGGATGTGTCACCCATACCTTCCGCTGGAATTTCTCTCCGGACAGAGGTGAGGAAGGAAAAAAGCAGTGGGGGCCGGGACAGGAGGGGTATCTCAGGCAGGGCAATGGAAAGCTTCTGGAAGAGCGCCCGGGGCCAGGACCAACCTGGCTGGCCTGCAGGCACCAAGTTGGCCTTCGTGCTGTCGCTGGTGTGGCTCCACGGTCCTTCCTCTAGGCTTTCAAGCCCTTGTACATATTCAGGTGTTTTACCTGGAAAGGGTGGGAACAGTTCAGCAGCAGCTGGCCTGGGGCTCAGCTCACCTTTACTCACAGATGCCTCGGCACGGTCCCCCAGCTTTGCAATGAGGACGCTCCTTGCGTGGGGGGTGGGTTGCTGGCTGTATGGGAGATGATTCCCCACCTCTGACCAATTTCAGAATTGTTTACCACTGGAGCAAGTGCCCTGATAGGGTTTACCCCTGTATAACTCGTGGGTTCAGGATTTTCTTTTCTTTTATGGTTCAAGTTAGGTTTTATTCCTCTTTTATGTATTTATAGATATAAGCATGGAAATCATTCATTCCTATAAATACATCTGTGTGACGGGAAGAACTTTTTTCTGTTTTATTTTTAAATTTTATTTTTTAAAATTTTGAAATTTAATTTTATTTATGTTTTTATACAGCAGGTTATTATTAGTTATGTATTTTATGCATATACATGTATACAGGTCAATCCCAATCTCCCAACTCATCCCACCACCACCACCCCATGGCTTCCCACACTTGGTGTCCATACGTTTGTTCTCTACGTCTGTGTCTCTATTTCTTCCCTGCAAACCAGTTCATCTGTACCATTTTTAGGCTCCACATATATGCATTAATATACAATATTTGTTTTCCTCTTTCTGACTTACTTCATTCTGTATGACAGTCTCTCGATCCATCGATGTCTCTACAAATGACCCAGTTTCATTCCTTTTTATGGCCGAGTAATATTCCATTTTATATATGTACCACATCTTTATCCACTCATCTGTCTGTGGGCATTTAGGTTGCTTCCATTACCTGGCTATTGTAAATAGTGCTGCAACGAACATTGTGCTGAAAGTGCCTTTTTGAAATACGGTTTTCTCTGGGTATATGCCCAGAAGTGGGATTGCTGGATCAGATGGTAATTCTATTTCTAATTTTTTTAAGGAAACTCCATACTGTTCTCCATAGTGACTGTATCAATTTACATTCCCACCAATAGTGGAAGAGGGCTCCTTTTGTCCACACCCTCCCCAGAATTGGTTGTTTGTAGATTTTCTGATGATGCCGATTCTAAAAGGTGTGAGGTGATACCTCATTGTAGTTTTGATTTGCATTTCTCTAATAATTAGTGCTGTTGAGCAGCTTTTCTGTGCGTCTTGGCCATCTCTGTGTCTCCTTTGAAGAAACGTCTCTTTAGATCTTCTGCCCATTTTTTTTGGGTTGTTTGTTTTTTTAATATTAAGCTGCATGAGCTGTTTATATATATTGGAGATTAAACCTCTGTCCATTGATTCGTCTGCAACGATTTTCGCCCATTCTGAGGGATGCCTTTTTCCATTCCCGTGTTTTTTAACAAAAAAGGAAAGAAAGGAAAAGAAGCAGAACACTAATGTGCGTAAAATATGCCTTTTGAAACGGTCGTTTTGAAATATGGACGTCCTTTGAATTTTTTGGTCGATATGTGACCCCAGGATTTGTTTTCAGGGCAGGTGTCATTTACAGGCATGCAATGATTTTGAATATCAACTGACCATTAGCGTTGGGATTAAAGCTGCTGTTGTGTGAAACGGCCACAAGGTGGCAGCAGTTCACCCTTACCAAATCTGGTTACTAGGGCAAGAGAGCCTCAGTGGAAGTAGTGTTCTAGATTGGAGTTTAGAATGGAATGTACCAGGAGAAAGCCGCTCACGTTTGTCTCACTACTTCTTGTTCGTGTTTTTAATTTAATTTTTTATTTTTTATTACAGCAAGTTTGATTACAATGTTTGGCTTGTTGTAGGTGTGGAAGATGTGGTTCTTTTACACATATACAGATGACTGTTATTCCTGGGATCCTTTTCCCATGTACGTTATGACAGAATGTTGAGTAGTCCTCTCTTGGTATTCTGTAGGTCTTTGGTGATTATGTATGTCACCTGTGTTTGTATATGTCTGTTAACCCCGATATCGTAATGAAACCAATCCTCACACCTTTCCATTGGTGAACCATAAGTTTGTTTCATGAATCTGTGATTGCCCTTCTCCGTGGAAATATCTGCCCTGGTATCCACTTTTAGGTAACACCTATAGGTGATATGATATGATATGTGTCTTTCACTTTCTGACTTACTACAAGTCACGTGATTACTTCTAGACTCATCTACGGTGCTGCAAATGGCATTGTGTCCTTTTTTCCCTTGGCTTCTCTTCTGCCTTAGCGGGGTCCATTTTCAACAATGTGATTCCCTGAGGGTTGTGGATTAGCTGACCTGGGCAGCCTTACCCTGCCGGCCCGCCCTCCCCAGGTGTGCCTCGTTGAGGTCAATATAAACAGAGCTCCAGGCAGCAATAGCCCCTGAAGCTGTGCCTGACTCCATATTCTCTGCCCCGTCAGCAGTCTCGGGGCTGTGCTGGTGGGAGGGAGTGAGGGGCCACAGCTTTGTGGGTGGCCCGGTGTGAGTGGGGTTCTGCTGGCCTTTCTGCAGGAGTTTCCATGCTGCCGCCTGTAAAGAAGAGGATGTGTCAAACATACATTCCGCTGGAATTTCTCTCCGGACAGAGGTGAGGAAGGAAAAAAGCAGTGGGGGCCGGGACAGGAGGCGTATCTCAGGCAGGGCAATGGAAAGCTTCTGGAAGAGCGCCAGGGTCCAGGACCAGTGGGCTGGCTGGCCTGCAGGCACCAAGTTGGCCTGCGTGCTGTCGCTGGTGTGGCTCCACGGTCCTTCCTCTAGGCTTTCAAGCCCTTGTACATATTCAGGTGTTTTACCTGGAAAGGGTGGGAACAGTTCAGCAGCAGCTGGCCTGGGGCTCAGCTCACGTTTACTCACAGATGCCTCGGCACGGTCCCCCAGCTTTGCAATGAGGACGCTCCTTGCGTGGGGGGTGGGTGGATGGCTGTTTGGGAGATGGTTCCCCACCTCTGACCAATTTCAGAATTGTTTACCGCTGGAGCAAGTGCCATGATAGGGTTTTCCTCTGTATAACTCGTGGGTTCAATTTTTTTTTCTTTTATGGTTCAAGTTAGATTTTATTCCTCTTTTATGTATTTATAAATATAAGCATGGAAATAATTCATTCCTATAAATACATCTGTGTGACGGGAAGAACTTTTTTCTGTTTTATTTTTAAATTTTATTTTTTAAAATTTTGAAATTTAATTTCATTTATGTTTTTATACAGCAGGTTATTATTAGTTATGTATTTTATGCATATACATGTATACAGGTCAATCCCAATCTCCCAACTCATCCCACCACCACCACCCCATGGCTTCCCACACTTGGTGTCCATACGTTTGTTCTCTACGTCTGTGTCTCTATTTCTTCCCTGCAAACCAGTTCATCTGTACCATTTTTAGGCTCCACATATATGCATTAATATACAATATTGGTTTTCCTCTTTCTGACTTACTGCATTCTGTATGACAGTCTCTCGATCCATCGATGTCTCTACAAATGACCCAGTTTCATTCCTTTTTATGGCCGAGTAATATTCCATTTTATATATGTACCACATCTTTATCCACTCATCTGTCTGTGGGCATTTAGGTTGCTTCCATTACCTGGCTATTGTAAATAGTGCTGCAACGAACATTGTGCTGAATGTGCCTTTTTGAAATACGGTTTTCTCTGGGTATATGCCCAGAAGTGGGATTGCTGGATCAGATGGTAATTCTATTTCTAATTTTTTTAAGGAAACTCCATACTGTTCTCCATAGTGACTGTATCAATTTACAGTCCCACCAATAGTGGAAGAGGGCTCCTTTTGTCCACACCCTCCCCAGAATTGGTTGTTTGTAGATTTTCTGATGATGCCGATTCTAACAGGTGTGAGGTGATACCTCATTGTAGTTTTGATTTGCATTTCTCTAATAATTAGTGCTGTTGAGCAGCTTTTCATGTGCGTCTTGGCCATCTCTCTGTCTCCTTTGAAGAAACGTCTCTATAGATCTTCTGCCCATTTTTTTTGGGTTGTTTGTTTTTTTAATATTAAGCTGCATGAGCTGTTTATATATATTGGAGATTAGACCTGTGTCCATTGATTCATTTGCAACGATTTTCACCCATCCTGAGGGATGCCTTTTTCCATTCCCGTTTTTTATAACAAAAAAGGAAAGAAAGGAAAAGAAGCAGAACACTAATGTGCGTAATATATGCCTTTTGAAACAGTCGCTTTGAAATATGGACGTCCTTTGAATTTTTTGGTCGATATGTGACCCCAGGATTTGTTTTCAGGGCAGGTGTCATTTACAGGCATGCAATGATTTTGAATATCAACTGACCATTAGCGTTGGGATTAAAGCTGCTGTTGTGTGAAACGGCCACAAGGTGGCAGCAGTTCACCCTTACCAAATCTGGTTACTAGGGCAAGAGAGCCTCAGTGGAAGTGGTGTTCTAGATTGGAGTTTAGAATGGAATGTACCAGGAGAAAGCCGCTCACGTTTGTCTCACTACTTCTTGTTCGTGTTTTTAATTTAATTTTTTATTTTTTCTTACAGCAAGTTTGATTACAATGTTTGGCTTGTTGTAGGTGTGGAAGATGTGGTTCTTTTACACATATACAGATGACTGTTCTTCCTGGGATTCTTTTCCCATGTACGTTATGACAGAATGTTGAGTAGTCCTCTCTTGGTATTCTGTAGGTCTTTGGTGATTATATATGTCACCTGTGTTTGTATATGTCTGTTAACCCCGATATCGTAATGAAACCAATCCTCACACCTTTCCATTGGTGAACCATAAGTTTGTTTCATGAATCTGTGATTGCCCTTCTCCGTGGAAATATCTGCCCTGGTATCCATTTTTAGGTAACACCTATAGGTGATATGATATGATATGTGTCTTTCACTTTCTGACTTACTACAAGTCACGTGATTACTTCTAGACTCATCTACGGTGCTGCAAATGGCATTGTGTCCTTTTTTCCCTTGGCTTCTCTTCTGCCTTAGCGGAGTCCATTTTCAACAATGTGATTCCCTGAAGGTTGTGGATTAGCTGACCTGGGCAGCCTTACCATGCCGGCCCGCCCTCCCCAGGTGTGCCTCGTTGAGGTCAATATAAACAGAGCTCCAGGCAGCAATAGCCCCTGAAGCTGTGCCTGACTCCATATTCTCTGCCCCGTCAGCAGTCTCGGGGCTGTTCTGGTGGGAGTGAGTGAGGGGCCACAGCTTTGTGGGTGGCCCGGTGTGAGTGGGGTTCTGCTGGGCTTTCTGCAGGAGTTGCCATGCTGCCGCCTGTAAAGAAGAGGATGTGTCACCCATACATTCCGCTGGAATTTCTCTCCGGACAGAGGTGAGGAAGGAAAAAAGCAGTGGGGGCCGGGACAGGAGGGGTATCTCAGGCAGGGCAATGGAAAGCTTCTGGAAGAGCGCCAGGGTCCAGGACCAGTGGGCTGGCTGGCCTGCAGGCACCAAGTTGGCCTGCGTGCTGTCGCTGGTGTGGCTCCACGGTCCTTCCTCTAGGCTTTCAAGCCCTTGTACATATTCAGGTGTTTTACCTGGAAAGGGTGGGAACAGTTCAGCAGCAGCTGGCCTGGGGCTCAGCTCACGTTTACTCACAGATGCCTCGGCACGGTCCCCCAGCTTTGCAATGAGGATGCTCCTTGCGTGGGGGGTATGTGGATGGCTGTTTGGGAGATGGTTCCCCACCTCTGACCAATTTCAGAATTGTTTACCGCTGGAGCAAGTGCCATGATAGGGTTTTCCTCTGTATAACTCGTGGGTTCAGGATTTTTTTTTCTTTTATGGTTCAAGTTAGATTTTATTCCTCTTTTATGTATTTATAAATATAAGCATGGAAATAATTCATTCCTATAAATACATCTGTGTGACGGGAAGAATTTTTATTGTTTTATTTTTAAATTTTATTTTTTAAAATTTTGAAATTTAATTTCATTTATGTATTTATACAGCAGGTTATTATTAGTTATGTATTTTATGCATATACATGTATACAGGTCAATCCCAATCTCCCAACTCATCCCACCACCACCACCCCATGGCTTCCCACACTTGGTGTCCATACGTTTGTTCTCTACGTCTGTGTCTCTATTTCTTCCATGCAAACCAGTTCATCTGTACCATTTTTAGGCTCCACATATATGCATTAATATACAATATTTGTTTTCCTCTTTCTGACTTACTTCATTCTGTATGACAGTCACTCGATCCATCGATGTCTCTACAAATGACCCAGTTTCATTCCTTTTTATGGCCGAGTAATATTCCATTTTATATATGTACCACTTCTTCATCCACTCATCTGTCTGTGGGTATTTAGGTTGCTTCCATTACCTGGCTATTGTAAATAGTGCTGCAACGAACATTGTGCTGAATGTGCCTTTTTGAAATACGGTTTTCTCTGGGTATATGCCCAGAAGTGGGATTGCTGGATCAGATGGTAATTCTATTTCTAGTTTTTTTAAGGAAACTCCATACTGTTCTCCATAGTGACTGTATCAATTTACATTCCCACCAATAGTGGAAGACGGCTCCTTTTGTCCACACCCTCCCCAGAATTGGTTGTTTGTAGATTTTCTGATGATGCCGATTCTAACAGGTGTGAGGTGATACCTCATTGTAGTTTTGATTTGCATTTCTCTAATAATTAGTGCTGTTGTGCAGCTTTTCATGGGCGTCTTGGCCATCTCTGTGTCTCCTTTGAAGAAACGTCTCTTTAGATCTTCTGCCCATTTTTTTTGGGTTGTTTGTTTTTTTAATATTAAGCTGCATGAGCTGTTTATATATATTGGAGATTAAACCTGTGTCCATTGATTCATTTGCAACGATTTTCACCCATCCTGAGGGATGCCTTTTTCCATTCCCGTGTTTTTAACAAAAAAGGAAAGAAAGGAAAAGAAGCAGAACACTAATGTGCGTAAAATATGCCTTTTGGAACGGTCGTTTTGAAATATGGACGTCCTTTGAATTTTTTGGTCGATATGTGACCCCAGGATTTGTTTTCAGGGCAGGTGTCATTTACAGGCATGCAATGATTTTGAATATCAACTGACCATTAGCGTTGGGATTAAAGCTGCTGTTGTGTGAAACGGCCACAAGGTGGCAGCAGTTCACCCTTACCAAATCTGGTTACTAGGGCAAGAGAGCCTCAGTGGAAGTGGTGTTCTAGATTGGAGTTTAGAATGGAATGTACCAGGAGAAAGCCGCTCACGTTTGTCTCACTACTTCTTGTTCGTGTTTTTAATTTAATTTTTTATTTTTTCTTACAGCAAGTTTGATTACAATGTTTGGCTTGTTGTAGGTGTGGAAGATGTGGTTCTTTTACACATATACAGATGACTGTTCTTCCTGGGATTCTTTTCCCATGTACGTTATGACAGAATGTTGAGTAGTCCTCTCTTGGTATTCTGTAGGTCTTTGGTGATTATATATGTCACCTGTGTTTGTATATGTCTGTTAACCCCGATATCGTAATGAAACCAATCCTCACACCTTTCCATTGGTGAACCATAAGTTTGTTTCATGAATCTGTGATTGCCCTTCTCCGTGGAAATATCTGCCCTGGTATCCACTTTTAGGTAACACCTATAGGTGATATGATATGATATGTGTCTTTCACTTTCTGACTTACTACAAGTCACATGATTACTTCTAGACTCATCTACGGTGCTGCAAATGGCATTGTGTCCTTTTTTCCCTTGGCTTCTCTTCTGCCTTAGCGGGGTCCATTTTCAACAATGTGATTCCCTGAGGGTTGTGGATTAGCTGACCTGGGCAGCCTTACCCTGCCGGCCCGCCCTCCCCAGGTGTGCCTCGTTGAGGTCAATATAAACAGAGCTCCAGGCAGCAATAGCCCCTGAAGCTGTGCCTGACTCCATATTCTCTGCCCCGTCAGCAGTCTCGGGGCTGTGCTGGTGGGAGGGAGTGAGGGGCCACAGCTTTGTGGGTGGCCCGGTGTGAGTGGGGTTCTGCTGGCCTTTCTGCAGGAGTTGCCATGCTGCCGCCTGTAAAGAAGAGGATGTGTCACCCATACATTCTGCTGGAATTTCTCTCCGGACAGAGGTGAGGAAGGAAAAAAGCAGTGGGGGCCGGGACAGGAGGGGTATCTCAGGCACGGCAATGGAAAGCTTCTGGAAGAGCGCTCGGGGCCAGGACCAACCTCGCTGGCCTGCAGGCACCAAGTTGTCCTGCGTGCTGTCGCTGGTGTGGCTCCACGGTCCTTCCTCTAGGCTTTCAAGCCCTTGTACATATTCAGGTGTTTTACCTGGAAAGGGTGGGAACAGTTCAGCAGCAGCTGGCCTGGGGCTCAGCTCACGTTTACTCACAGATGCCTCGGCACGGTCCCCCAGCTTTGCAATGAGGATGCTCCTTGCGTGGGGGGTGTGTGGATGGCTGTTTGGGAGATGGTTCCCCACCTCTGACCAATTTCAGAATTGTTTACCGCTGGAGCAAGTGCCATGATAGGGTTTTCCTCTGTATAACTCGTGGGTTCAATTTTTTTTTTCTTTTATGGTTCAAGTTAGATTTTATTCCTCTTTTATGTATTTATAAATATAAGCATGGAAATAATTCATTCCTATAAATACATCTGTGTGACGGGAAGAATTTTTATTGTTTTATTTTTAAATTTTATTTTTTAAAATTTTGAAATTTAATTTCATTTATGTATTTATACAGCAGGTTATTATTAGTTATGTATTTTATGCATATACATGTATACAGGTCAATCCCAATCTCCCAACTCATCCCACCACCACCACCCCATGGCTTCCCACACTTGGTGTCCATACGTTTGTTCTCTACGTCTGTGTCTCTATTTCTTCCCTGCAAACCAGTTCATCTGTACCATTTTAGGCTCCACATATATGCATTAATATACAATATTTGTTTTCCTCTTTCTGACTTACTTCATTCTGTATGACAGTCACTCGATCCATCGATGTCTCTACAATTGACCCAGTTTCATTCCTTTTTATGGCCGAGTAATATTCCATTTTATATATGTACCACATCTTTATCCACTCATCTGTCTGTGGGTATTTAGGTTGCTTCCATTACCTGGCTATTGTAAATAGTGCTGCAACGAACATTGTGCTGAATGTGCCTTTTTGAAATACGGTTTTCTCTGGGTATATGCCCAGAAGTGGGATTGCTGGATCAGATGGTAATTCTATTTCTAATTTTTTAAAGGAAACTCCATACTGTTCTCCATAGTGACTGTATCAATTTACATTCCCACCAATAGTGGAAGAGTGCTCCTTTTGTCCACACCCTCCCCAGAATTGGTTGTTTGTATATTTTCTGATGATGCCGATTCTAACAGGTGTGAGGTGATACCTCATTGTAGTTTTGATTTGCATTTCTCTAATAATTAGTGCTGTTGTGCAGCTTTTCATGGGCGTCTTGGCCATCTCTGTGTCTCCTTTGAAGAAACGTCTCTTTAGATCTTCTGCCCATTTTTTTGGGTTGTTTGTTTTTTTAATATTAAGCTGCATGAGCTGTTTATATATATTGGAGATTAAACCTCTGTCCATTGATTCATTTGCAACGATTTTCACCCATCCTGAGGGATGCCTTTTTCCATTCCCGTGTTTTTAACAAAAAAGGAAAGAAAGGAAAAGAAGCAGAACACTAATGTGCGTAAAATATGCCTTTTGGAACGGTCGTTTTGAAATATGGACGTCCTTTGAATTTTTTGGTCGATATGTGACCCCAGGATTTGTTTTCAGGGCAGGTGTCATTTACAGGCATGCAATGATTTTGAATATCAACTGACCATTAGCGTTGGGATTAAAGCTGCTGTTGTGTGAAACGGCCACAAGGTGGCAGCAGTTCACCCTTACC
This sequence comes from Mesoplodon mirus, assembly GCF_964341445.2. Taxonomy (NCBI): domain Eukaryota; kingdom Metazoa; phylum Chordata; class Mammalia; order Artiodactyla; family Ziphiidae; genus Mesoplodon; species Mesoplodon mirus. The sequence goes on from NW_028295637.1 coordinate 466,872, forward strand.
AAATCTGGTTACTAGGGCAAGAGAGCCTCAGTGGAAGTGGTGTTCTAGATTGGAGTTTAGAATGGAATGTACCAGGAGAAAGCCGCTCACGTTTGTCTCACTACTTCTTGTTCGTGTTTTTAATTTAATTTTTTATTTTTTCTTACAGCAAGTTTGATTACAATGTTTGGCTTGTTGTAGGTGTGGAAGATGTGGTTCTTTTACACATATACAGATGACTGTTCTTCCTGGGATTCTTTTCCCATGTACGTTATGACAGAATGTTGAGTAGTCCTCTCTTGGTATTCTGTAGGTCTTTGGTGATTATATATGTCACCTGTGTTTGTATATGTCTGTTAACCCCGATATCGTAATGAAACCAATCCTCACACCTTTCCATTGGTGAACCATAAGTTTGTTTCATGAATCTGTGATTGCCCTTCTCCGTGGAAATATCTGCCCTGGTATCCACTTTTAGGTAACACCTATAGGTGATATGATATGATATGTGTCTTTCACTTTCTGACTTACTACAAGTCACGTGATTACATCTAGACTCATCTACGGTGCTGCAAATGGCATTGTGTCCTTTTTTCCCTTGGCTTCTCTTCTGCCTTAGCGGGGTCCATTTTCAACAATGTGATTCCCTGAGGGTTGTGGATTAGCTGACCTGGGCAGCCTTACCCTGCCGGCCCGCCCTCCCCAGGTGTGCCTCGTTGAGGTCAATATAAACAGAGCTCCAGGCAGCAATAGCCCCTGAAGCTGTGCCTGACTCCATATTCTCTGCCCCGTCAGCAGTCTCGGGGCTGTGCTGGTGGGAGGGAGTGAGGGGCCACAGCTTTGTGGGTGGCCCGGTGTGAGTGGGGTTCTGCTGGCCTTTCTGCAGGAGTTGCCATGCTGCCGCCTGTAAAGAAGAGGATGTGTCACCCATACATTCTGCTGGAATTTCTCTCCGGACAGAGGTGAGGAAGGAAAAAAGCAGTGGGGGCCGGGACAGGAGGGGTATCTCAGGCAGGGCAATGGAAAGCTTCTGGAAGAGCGCTCGGGGCCAGGACCAACCTCGCTGGCCTGCAGGCACCAAGTTGTCCTGCGTGCTGTCGCTGGTGTGGCTCCACGGTCCTTCCTCTAGGCTTTCAAGCCCTTGTACATATTCAGGTGTTTTACCTGGAAAGGGTGGGAACAGTTCAGCAGCAGCTGGCCTGGGGCTCAGCTCACCTTTACTCACAGATGCCTCGGCACGGTCCCCCAGCTTTGCAATGAGGACGCTCCTTGCGTGGGGGGTGGGTGGATGGCTGTATGGGAGATGATTCCCCACATCTGACCAATTTCAGAATTGTTTACCGCTGGAGCAAGTGTCGTGATAGGGTTTTCCTCTGTATAACTCGTGGGTTCAATTTTTTTTTCTTTTATGTTTCAAGTTAGATTTTATTCCTCTTTTATGTATTTATAAATATAAGCATGGAAATAATTCATTCCTATAAATACATCTGTGTGACGGGAAGAACTTTTTTCTGTTTTATTTTTAAATTTTATTTTTTAAAATTTTGAAATTTAATTTCATTTATGTTTTTATACAGCAGGTTATTATTAGTTATGTATTTTATGCATATACATGTATACAGGTCAATCCCAATCTCCCAACTCATCCCACCACCACCACCCCATGGCTTCCCACACTTGGTGTCCATACGTTTGTTCTCTACGTCTGTGTCTCTATTTCTTCCCTGCAAACCAGTTCATCTGTACCATTTTTAGGCTCCACATATATGCATTAATATACAATATTTGTTTTCCTCTTTCTGACTTACTTCATTCTGTATGACAGTCTCTCGATCCATCGATGTCTCTACAAATGACCCAGTTTCATTCCTTTTCATGGCCGAGTAATATTCCATTTTATATATGTACCACATCTTTATCCACTCATCTGTCTGTGGGCATTTAGGTTGCTTCCATTACCTGGCTATTGTAAATAGTGCTGCAACGAACATTGTGCTGAATGTGCCTTTTTGAAATACGGTTTTCTCTGGGTATATGCCCAGAAGTGGGATTGCTGGATCAGATGGTAATTCTATTTCTAATTTTTTTAAGGAAACTCCATACTGTTCTCCATAGTGACTGTATCAATTTACAGTCCCACCAATAGTGGAAGAGGGCTCCTTTTGTCCACACCCTCCCCAGAATTGGTTGTTTGTAGATTTTCTGATGATGCCGATTCTAAAAGGTGTGAGGTGATACCTCATTGTAGTTTTGATTTGCATTTCTCTAATAATTAGTGCTGTTGAGCAGCTTTTCTGTGCGTCTTGGCCATCTCTGTGTCTCCTTTGAAGAAACGTCTCTTTAGATCTTCTGCCCATTTTTTTTGGGTTGTTTGTTTTTTTAATATTAAGCTGCATGAGCTGTTTATATATATTGGAGATTAAACCTCTGTCCATTGATTCGTCTGCAACGATTTTCGCCCATTCTGAGGGATGCCTTTTTCCATTCCCGTGTTTTTTAACAAAAAAGGAAAGAAAGGAAAAGAAGCAGAACACTAATGTGCGTAAAATATGCCTTTTGAAACGGTCGTTTTGAAATATGGACGTCCTTTGAATTTTTTGATCGATATGTGACCCCAGGATTTGTTTTCAGGGCAGGTGTCATTTACAGGCATGCAATGATTTTGAATATCGACTGACCATTAGCGTTGGGATTAAAGCTGCTGTTGTGTGAAACGGCCACAAGGTGGCAGCAGTTCACCCTTTCCAAATCTGGTTACTAGGGCAAGAGAGCCTCAGTGGAAGTGGTGTTCTAGATTGGAGTTTAGAATGGAATGTACCAGGAGAAAGCCGCTCACGTTTGTCTCACTACTTCTTGTTCGTGTTTTTAATTTAATTTTTTATTTTTTATTACAGCAAGTTTGATTACAATGTTTGGCTTGTTGTAGGTGTGGAAGATGTGGTTCTTTTACACATATACAGATGACTGTTCTTCCTGGGATCCTTTTCCCATGTACGTTATGACAGAATGTTGAGTAGTCCTCTCTTGGTATTCTGTAGGTCTTTGGTGATTATGTATGTCACCTGTGTTTGTATATGTCTGTTAACCCCGATATCGTAATGAAACCAATCCTCACACCTTTCCATTGGTGAACCATAAGTTTGTTTAATGAATCTGTGATTGCCCTTCTCCGTGGAAATATCTGCCCTGGTATCCATTTTTAGGTAACACCTATAAGTGATATGATATGATATGTGTCTTTCACTTTCTGACTTACTACAAGTCACGTGATTACTTCTAGACTCATCTACGGTGCTGCAAATGGCATTGTGTCCTTTTTTCCCTTGGCTTCTCTTCTGCCTTAGCGGGGTCCATTTTCAACAATGTGATTCCCTGAGGGTTGTGGATTAGCTGACCTGGGCAGCCTTACCCTGCCGGCCCGACCTCCGCAGGTGTGCCACGTTGAGGTCAATATAAACAGAGCTCCAGGCAGCAATAGCCCCTGAAGCTGTGCCTGACTCAATATTCTCTGCCCCGTCAGCAATCTCGGGGCTGTGCTGGTGGGAGGGAGTGAGGGGCCACAGCTTTGTGGGTGGCCCGGTGTGAGTGGGGTTCTGCTGGCCTTTCTGCAGGAGTTGCCAGGCTGCCGCCTGTAAAGAAGAGGATGTGTCACCCATACCTTCCGCTGGAATTTCTCTCTGGACAGAGGTGAGGAAGGAAAAAAGCAGTGGGGGCCGGGACAGGAGGGGTATCTCAGGCCGGGCAATGGAAAGCTTCTGGAAGAGCGCCAGGGTCCAGGACCAGTGGGCTGGCTGGCCTGCAGGCACCAAGTTGGCCTGCGTGCTGTCGCTGGTGTGGCTCCACGGTCCTTCCTCTAGGCTTTCAAGCCCTTGTACATATTCAGGTGTTTTACCTGGAAAGGGTGGGAACAGTTCAGCAGCAGCTGGCCTGGGGCTCAGCTCACGTTTACTCACAGATGCCTCGGCACGGTCCCCCAGCTTTGCAATGAGGACGCTCCTTGCGTGGGGGGTGGGTGGCTGGCTGTATGGGAGATGGTTCCACACCTCTGACCAATTTCAGAATTGTTTACCGCTGGAGCAAGTGTCGTGATAGGGTTTTCCTCTGTATAACTCGTGGGTTCAATTTTTTTTTTTCTTTTATGGTTCAAGTTAGATTTTATTCCTCTTTTATGTATTTATAAATATAAGCATGGAAATAATTCATTCCTATAAATACATCTGTGTGACGGGAAGAACTTTTTTCTGTTTTATTTTTAAATTTTATTTTTTAAAATTTTGAAATTTAATTTCATTTATGTTTTTATACAGCAGGTTATTATTAGTTATGTATTTTATGCATATACATGTATACAGGTCAATCCCAATCTCCCAACTCATCCCACCACCACCACCCCATGGCTTCCCACACTTGGTGTCCATACGTTTGTTCTCTACGTCTGTGTCTCTATTTCTTCCCTGCAAACCAGTTCATCTGTACCATTTTTAGGCTCCACATATATGCATTAATATACAATATTAGTTTTCCTCTTTCTGACTTACTTCATTCTGTATGACAGTCTCTCGATCCATCGATGTCTCTACAAATGACCCAGTTTCATTCCTTTTTATGGCCGAGTAATATTCCATTTTATATACGTACCACAACTTTATCCACTCATCTGTCTGTGGGCATTTAGGTTGCTTCCATTACCTGGCTATTGTAAATAGTGCTGCAACGAACATTGTGCTGAATGTGCCTTGTTGAAATACGGTTTTCTCTGGGTATATGCCCAGAAGTGGGATTGCTGGATCAGATGGTAATTCTATTTCTAATTTTTTTAAGGAAACTCCATACTGTTCTCCATAGTGACTGTATCAATTTACATTCCCACCAATAGTGGAAGAGGGCTCCTTTTGTCCACACCCTCCCCAGAATTGGTTGTTTGTATATTTTCTGATGATGCCGATTCTAACAGGTGTGAGGTGATACCTCATTGTAGTTTTGATTTGCATTTCTCTAATAATTAGTGCTGTTGAGCAGCTTTTCATGGGCGTCTTGGCCATCTCTGTGTCTCCTTTGAAGAAACGTCTCTTTAGATCTTCTGCCCATTTTTTGGGGTTGTTTGTTTTTTTAATATTAAGCTGCATGAGCTGTTTATATATATTGGAGATTAAACCTGTGTCCATTGATTCATTTGCAACGATTTTCACCCATCCTGAGGGATGCCTTTTTCCATTCCCGTGTTTTTTAACAAAAAAGGAAAGAAAGGAAAAGAAGCAGAACACTAATGTGCGTAAAATATGCCTTTTGGAACGGTCGTTTTGAAATATGGACGTCCTTTCAATTTTTTGGTCGATATGTGACCCCAGGATTTGTTTTCAGGGCAGGTGTCATTTACAGGCATGCAATGATTTTGAATATCAACTGACCATTAGCGTTGGGATTAAAGCTGCTGTTGTGTGAAACGGCCACAAGGTGGCAGCAGTTCACCCTTACCAAATCTGGTTACTAGAGCAAGAGAGCCTCAGTGGAAGTGGTGTTCTAGATTGGAGTTTAGAATGGAATGTACCAGGAGAAAGCCGCTCACGTTTGTCTCACTACTTCTTGTTCGTGTTTTTAATTTAATTTTTTATTTTTTCTTACAGCAAGTTTGATTACAATGTTTGGCTTGTTGTAGGTGTGGAAGATGTGGTTCTTTTACACATATACAGATGACTGTTCTTCCTGGGATTCTTTTCCCATGTACGTTATGACAGAATGTTGAGTAGTCCTCTCTTGGTATTCTGTAGGTCTTTGGTGATTATATATGTCACCTGTGTTTGTATATGTCTGTTAACACCGATATCGTAATGAAACCAATCCTCACACCTTTCCATTGGTGAACCATAAGTTTGTTTCATGAATCTGTGATTGCCCTTCTCCGTGGAAATATCTGCCCTGGTATCCACTTTTAGGTAACACCTATAGGTGATATGATATGATATGTGTCTTTCACTTTCTGACTTACTACAAGTCACGTGATTACTTCTAGACTCATCTACGGTGTTGCAAATGGCATTGTGTCCTTTTTTCCCTTGGCTTCTCTTCTGCCTTAGCGGGGTCCATTTTCAACAATGTGATTCCCTGAGGGTTGTGGATTAGCTGACCTGGGCAGCCTTACCATGCCGGCCCGCCCTCCCCAGGTGTGCCTCGTTGAGGTCAATATAAACAGAGCTCCAGGCAGCAATAGCCCCTGAAGCTGTGCCTGACTCCATATTCTCTGCCCCGTCAGCAGTCTCGGGGCTGTGCTGGTGGGAGGGAGTGAGGGGCCACAGCTTTGTGGGTGGCCCGGTGTGAGTGGGGTTCTGCTGGCCTTTCTGCAGGAGTTGCCATGCTGCCGCCTGTAAAGAAGAGGATGTGTCACCCATACATTCCGCTGGAATTTCTCTCCGGACAGAGGTGAGGAAGGAAAAAAGCAGTGGGGGCCGGGACAGGAGGGGTATCTCAGGCACGGCAATGGAAAGCTTCTGGAAGAGCCCAGGGTCCAGGACCAGTGGGCTGGCTGGCCTGCAGGCACCAAGTTGGCCTGCGTGCTGTCGCTGGTGTGGCTCCACGGTCCTTCCTCTAGGCTTTCAAGCCCTTGTACATATTCAGGTGTTTTACCTGGAAAGGGTGGGAACAGTTCAGCAGCAGCTGGCCTGGGGCTCAGCTCACGTTTACTCACAGATGCCTCGGCACGGTCCCCCAGCTTTGCAATGAGGATGCTCCTTGCGTGGGGGGTGTGTGGATGGCTGTTTGGGAGATGGTTCCCCACCTCTGACAAATTTCAGAATTGTTTACCGCTGGAGCAAGTGCCATGATAGGGTTTTCCTCTGTATAACTCGTGGGTTCAATTTTTTTTTCTTTTATGGTTCAAGTTAGATTTTATTCCTCTTTTATGTATTTATAAATATAAGCATGGAAATAATTCATTCCTATAAATACATCTGTGTGACGGGAAGAATTTTTATTGTTTTATTTTTAAATTTTATTTTTTAAAATTTTGAAATTTAATTTCATTTATGTTTTTATACAGCAGGTTATTATTAGTTATGTATTTTATGCATATACATGTATACAGGTCAATCCCAATCTCCCAACTCATCCCACCACCACCACCCCATGGCTTCCCACACTTGGTGTCCATACGTTTGTTCTCTACGTCTGTGTCTCTATTTCTTCCCTGCAAACCAGTTCATCTGTACCATTTGTAGGCTCCACTTATATGCATTAATATACAATATTTGTTTTCCTCTTTCTGACTTACTTCATTCTGTATGACAGTCTCTTGATCCATCGATGTCTCTACAAATGACCCAGTTTCATTCCTTTTTATGGCCGAGTAATATTCCATTTTATATATGTACCACATCTTTATCCACTCATCTGTCTGTGGGCATTTAGGTTGCTTCCATTACCTGGCTATTGTAAATAGTGCTGCAACGAACATTGTGCTGAATGTGCCTTTTTGAAATACGGTTTTCTCTGGGTATATGCCCAGAAGTGGGATTGCTGGATCAGATGGTAATTCTATTTCTAATTTTTTAAAGGAAACTCCATACTGTTCTCCATAGTGACTGTATCAATTTACATCCCACCAATAGTGGAAGAGTGCTCCTTTTGTCCACACCCTCCCCAGAATTGGTTGTTTGTATATTTTCTGATGATGCCGATTCTAACAGGTGTGAGGTGATACCTCATTGTAGTTTTGATTTGCATTTCTCTAATAATTAGTGCTGTTGTGCAGCTTTTCATGTGCGTCTTGGCCATCTCTGTGTCTCCTTTGAAGAAACGTCTCTTTAGATCTTCTGCCCATTTTTTTTGGGTTGTTTGTTTTTTTAATATTAAGCTGCATGAGCTGTTTATATATATTGGAGATTAAACCTGTGTCCATTGATTCATTTGCAACGATTTTCACCCATCCTGAGGGATGCCTTTTTCCATTCCCGTGTTTTTAACAAAAAAGGAAAGAAAGGAAAAGAAGCAGAACACTAATGTGCGTAAAATATGCCTTTTGGAACGGTCGTTTTGAAATATGGACGTCCTTTGAATTTTTTGGTCGATTTGTGACCCCAGGATTTGTTTTCAGGGCAGGTGTCATTTACAGGCATGCAATGATTTTGAATATCAACTGACCATTAGCGTTGGGATTAAAGCTGCTGTTGTGTGAAACGGCCACAAGGTGGCAGCAGTTCACCCTTACCAAATCTGGTTACTAGGGCAAGAGAGCCTCAGTGGAAGTGGTGTTCTAGATTGGAGTTTAGATTGGAATGTACCAGGAGAAAGCCGCTCACGTTTGTCTCACTACTTCTTGTTCGTGTTTTTAATTTAATTTTTTATTTTTTCTTACAGCAAGTTTGATTACAATGTTTGGCTTGTTGTAGGTGTGGAAGATGTGGTTCTTTTACACATATACAGATGACTGTTCTTCCTGGGATTCTTTTCCCATGTACGTTATGACAGAATGTTGAGTAGTCCTCTCTTGGTATTCTGTAGGTCTTTGGTGATTATATATGTCACCTGTGTTTGTATATGTCTGTTAACCCCGATATCGTAATGAAACCAATCCTCACACCTTTCCATTGGTGAACCATAAGTTTGTTTCATGAATCTGTGATTGCCCTTCTCCGTGGAAATATCTGCCCTGGTATCCACTTTTAGGTAACACCTATAGGTGATATGATATGATATGTGTCTTTCACTTTCTGACTTACTACAAGTCACGTGATTACTTCTAGACTCATCTACGGTGCTGCAAATGGCATTGTGTCCTTTTTTCCCTTGGCTTCTCTTCTGCCTTAGCGGGGTCCATTTTCAACAATGTGATTCCCTGAGGGTTTTGGATTAGCTGACCTGGGCAGCCTTACCCTGCCGGCCCGCCCTCCCCAGGTGTGCCTCGTTGAGGTCAATATAAACAGAGCTCCAGGCAGCAATAGCCCCTGAAGCTGTGCCTGACTCCATATTCTCTGCCCCGTCAGCAGTCTCGGGGCTGTGCTGGTGGGAGGGAGTGAGGGGCCACAGCTTTGTGGGTGGCCCGGTGTGAGTGGGGTTCTGCTGGCCTTTCTGCAGGAGTTGCCAGGCTGCCGCCTGTAAAGAAGAGGATGTGTCACCCATACCTTCCGCTGGAATTTCTCTCTGGACAGAGGTGAGGAAGGAAAAAAGCAGTGGGGGCCGGGACAGGAGGGGTATCTCAGGCCGGGCAATGGAAAGCTTCTGGAAGAGCGCCAGGGTCCAGGACCAGTGGGCTGGCTGGCCTGCAGGCACCAAGTTGGCCTGCGTGCTGTCGCTGGTGTGGCTCCACGGTCCTTCCTCTAGGCTTTCAAGCCCTTGTACATATTCAGGTGTTTTACCTGGAAAGGGTGGGAACAGTTCAGCAGCAGCTGGCCTGGGGCTCAGCTCACGTTTACTCACAGATGCCTCGGCACGGTCCCCCAGCTTTGCAATGAGGACGCTCCTTGCGTGGGGGGTGGGTGGCTGGCTGTATGGGAGATGGTTCCACACCTCTGACCAATTTCAGAATTGTTTACCGCTGGAGCAAGTGTCGTGATAGGGTTTTCCTCTGTATAACTCGTGGGTTCAATTTTTTTTTTCTTTTATGGTTCAAGTTAGATTTTATTCCTCTTTTATGTATTTATAAATATAAGCATGGAAATAATTCATTCCTATAAATACATCTGTGTGACGGGAAGAACTTTTTTCTGTTTTATTTTTAAATTTTATTTTTTAAAATTTTGAAATTTAATTTCATTTATGTTTTTATACAGCAGGTTATTATTAGTTATGTATTTTATGCATATACATGTATACAGGTCAATCCCAATCTCCCAACTCATCCCACCACCACCACCCCATGGCTTCCCACACTTGGTGTCCATACGTTTGTTCTCTACGTCTGTGTCTCTATTTCTTCCCTGCAAACCAGTTCATCTGTACCATTTTTAGGCTCCACATATATGCATTAATATACAATATTAGTTTTCCTCTTTCTGACTTACTTCATTCTGTATGACAGTCTCTCGATCCATCGATGTCTCTACAAATGACCCAGTTTCATTCCTTTTTATGGCCGAGTAATATTCCATTTTATATACGTACCACAACTTTATCCACTCATCTGTCTGTGGGCATTTAGGTTGCTTCCATTACCTGGCTATTGTAAATAGTGCTGCAACGAACATTGTGCTGAATGTGCCTTGTTGAAATACGGTTTTCTCTGGGTATATGCCCAGAAGTGGGATTGCTGGATCAGATGGTAATTCTATTTCTAATTTTTTTAAGGAAACTCCATACTGTTCTCCATAGTGACTGTATCAATTTACATTCCCACCAATAGTGGAAGAGGGCTCCTTTTGTCCACACCCTCCCCAGAATTGGTTGTTTGTATATTTTCTGATGATGCCGATTCTAACAGGTGTGAGGTGATACCTCATTGTAGTTTTGATTTGCATTTCTCTAATAATTAGTGCTGTTGAGCAGCTTTTCATGGGCGTCTTGGCCATCTCTGTGTCTCCTTTGAAGAAACGTCTCTTTAGATCTTCTGCCCATTTTTTGGGGTTGTTTGTTTTTTTAATATTAAGCTGCATGAGCTGTTTATATATATTGGAGATTAAACCTGTGTCCATTGATTCATTTGCAACGATTTTCACCCATCCTGAGGGATGCCTTTTTCCATTCCCGTGTTTTTTAACAAAAAAGGAAAGAAAGGAAAAGAAGCAGAACACTAATGTGCGTAAAATATGCCTTTTGGAACGGTCGTTTTGAAATATGGACGTCCTTTCAATTTTTTGGTCGATATGTGACCCCAGGATTTGTTTTCAGGGCAGGTGTCATTTACAGGCATGCAATGATTTTGAATATCAACTGACCATTAGCGTTGGGATTAAAGCTGCTGTTGTGTGAAACGGCCACAAGGTGGCAGCAGTTCACCCTTACCAAATCTGGTTACTAGAGCAAGAGAGCCTCAGTGGAAGTGGTGTTCTAGATTGGAGTTTAGAATGGAATGTACCAGGAGAAAGCCGCTCACGTTTGTCTCACTACTTCTTGTTCGTGTTTTTAATTTAATTTTTTATTTTTTCTTACAGCAAGTTTGATTACAATGTTTGGCTTGTTGTAGGTGTGGAAGATGTGGTTCTTTTACACATATACAGATGACTGTTCTTCCTGGGATTCTTTTCCCATGTACGTTATGACAGAATGTTGAGTAGTCCTCTCTTGGTATTCTGTAGGTCTTTGGTGATTATATATGTCACCTGTGTTTGTATATGTCTGTTAACACCGATATCGTAATGAAACCAATCCTCACACCTTTCCATTGGTGAACCATAAGTTTGTTTCATGAATCTGTGATTGCCCTTCTCCGTGGAAATATCTGCCCTGGTATCCACTTTTAGGTAACACCTATAGGTGATATGATATGATATGTGTCTTTCACTTTCTGACTTACTACAAGTCACGTGATTACTTCTAGACTCATCTACGGTGTTGCAAATGGCATTGTGTCCTTTTTTCCCTTGGCTTCTCTTCTGCCTTAGCGGGGTCCATTTTCAACAATGTGATTCCCTGAGGGTTGTGGATTAGCTGACCTGGGCAGCCTTACCATGCCGGCCCGCCCTCCCCAGGTGTGCCTCGTTGAGGTCAATATAAACAGAGCTCCAGGCAGCAATAGCCCCTGAAGCTGTGCCTGACTCCATATTCTCTGCCCCGTCAGCAGTCTCGGGGCTGTGCTGGTGGGAGGGAGTGAGGGGCCACAGCTTTGTGGGTGGCCCGGTGTGAGTGGGGTTCTGCTGGCCTTTCTGCAGGAGTTGCCATGCTGCCGCCTGTAAAGAAGAGGATGTGTCACCCATACATTCCGCTGGAATTTCTCTCCGGACAGAGGTGAGGAAGGAAAAAAGCAGTGGGGGCCGGGACAGGAGGGGTATCTCAGGCAGGGCAATGGAAAGCTTCTGGAAGAGCCCAGGGTCCAGGACCAGTGGGCTGGCTGGCCTGCAGGCACCAAGTTGGCCTGCGTGCTGTCGCTGGTGTGGCTCCACGGTCCTTCCTCTAGGCTTTCAAGCCCTTGTACATATTCAGGTGTTTTACCTGGAAAGGGTGGGAACAGTTCAGCAGCAGCTGGCCTGGGGCTCAGCTCACGTTTACTCACAGATGCCTCGGCACGGTCCCCCAGCTTTGCAATGAGGATGCTCCTTGCGTGGGGGGTGTGTGGATGGCTGTTTGGGAGATGGTTCCCCACCTCTGACAAATTTCAGAATTGTTTACCGCTGGAGCAAGTGCCATGATAGGGTTTTCCTCTGTATAACTCGTGGGTTCAATTTTTTTTTCTTTTATGGTTCAAGTTAGATTTTATTCCTCTTTTATGTATTTATAAATATAAGCATGGAAATAATTCATTCCTATAAATACATCTGTGTGACGGGAAGAATTTTTATTGTTTTATTTTTAAATTTTATTTTTTAAAATTTTGAAATTTAATTTCATTTATGTTTTTATACAGCAGGTTATTATTAGTTATGTATTTTATGCATATACATGTATACAGGTCAATCCCAATCTCCCAACTCATCCCACCACCACCACCCCATGGCTTCCCACACTTGGTGTCCATACGTTTGTTCTCTACGTCTGTGTCTCTATTTCTTCCCTGCAAACCAGTTCATCTGTACCATTTGTAGGCTCCACATATATGCATTAATATACAATATTTGTTTTCCTCTTTCTGACTTACTTCATTCTGTATGACAGTCTCTTGATCCATCGATGTCTCTACAAATGACCCAGTTTCATTCCTTTTTATGGCCGAGTAATATTCCATTTTATATATGTACCACATCTTTATCCACTCATCTGTCTGTGGGCATTTAGGTTGCTTCCATTACCTGGCTATTGTAAATAGTGCTGCAACGAACATTGTGCTGAATGTGCCTTTTTGAAATACGGTTTTCTCTGGGTATATGCCCAGAAGTGGGATTGCTGGATCAGATGGTAATTCTATTTCTAATTTTTTTAAGGAAACTCCATACTGTTCTCCATAGTGACTGTATCAATTTACATCCCACCAATAGTGGAAGAGTGCTCCTTTTGTCCACACCCTCCCCAGAATTGGTTGTTTGTATATTTTCTGATGATGCCGATTCTAACAGGTGTGAGGTGATACCTCATTGTAGTTTTGATTTGCATTTCTCTAATAATTAGTGCTGTTGTGCAGCTTTTCATGTGCGTCTTGGCCATCTCTGTGTCTCCTTTGAAGAAACGTCTCTTTAGATCTTCTGCCCATTTTTTTTGGGTTGTTTGTTTTTTTAATATTAAGCTGCATGAGCTGTTTATATATATTGGAGATTAAACCTGTGTCCATTGATTCATTTGCAACGATTTTCACCCATCCTGAGGGATGCCTTTTTCCATTCCCGTGTTTTTAACAAAAAAGGAAAGAAAGGAAAAGAAGCAGAACACTAATGTGCGTAAAATATGCCTTTTGGAACGGTCGTTTTGAAATATGGACGTCCTTTGAATTTTTTGGTCGATATGTGACCCCAGGATTTGTTTTCAGGGCAGGTGTCATTTACAGGCATGCAATGATTTTGAATATCAACTGACCATTAGCGTTGGGATTAAAGCTGCTGTTGTGTGAAACGGCCACAAGGTGGCAGCAGTTCACCCTTACCAAATCTGGTTACTAGGGCAAGAGAGCCTCAGTGGAAGTGGTGTTCTAGATTGGAGTTTAGATTGGAATGTACCAGGAGAAAGCCGCTCACGTTTGTCTCACTACTTCTTGTTCGTGTTTTTAATTTAATTTTTTATTTTTTCTTACAGCAAGTTTGATTACAATGTTTGGCTTGTTGTAGGTGTGGAAGATGTGGTTCTTTTACACATATACAGATGACTGTTCTTCCTGGGATTCTTTTCCCATGTACGTTATGACAGAATGTTGAGTAGTCCTCTCTTGGTATTCTGTAGGTCTTTGGTGATTATATATGTCACCTGTGTTTGTATATGTCTGTTAACCCCGATATCGTAATGAAACCAATCCTCACACCTTTCCATTGGTGAACCATAAGTTTGTTTCATGAATCTGTGATTGCCCTTCTCCGTGGAAATATCTGCCCTGGTATCCACTTTTAGGTAACACCTATAGGTGATATGATATGATATGTGTCTTTCACTTTCTGACTTACTACAAGTCACGTGATTACTTCTAGACTCATCTACGGTGCTGCAAATGGCATTGTGTCATTTTTTCCCTTGGCTTCTCTTCTGCCTTAGCGGGGTCCATTTTCAACAATGTGATTCCCTGAGGGTTTTGGATTAGCTGACCTGGGCAGCCTTACCCTGCCGGCCCGCCCTCCCCAGGTGTGCCTCGTTGAGGTCAATATAAACAGAGCTCCAGGCAGCAATAGCCCCTGAAGCTGTGCCTGACTCCATTTTCTCTGCCCCGTCAGCAGTCTCGGGGCTGTGCTGGTGGGAGGGAGTGAGGGGCCACAGCTTTGTGGGTGGCCCGGTGTGAGTGGGGTTCTGCTGGCCTTTCTGCAGGAGTTGCCATGCTGCCGCCTGTAAAGAAGAGGATGTGTCACCCATACATTGTGCTGGAATTTCTCTCCGGACAGAGGTGAGGAAGGAAAAAAGCAGTGGGGGCCGGGACAGGAGGGGTATCTCAGGCAGGGCAATGGAAAGCTTCTGGAAGAGCGCCCGGGGCCAGGACCAGTGGGCTGGCTGGCCTGCAGGCACCAAGTTGGCCTGCGTGCTGTCGCTGGTGTGGCTCCACGGTCCTTCCTCTAGGCTTTCAAGCCCTTGTACATATTCAGGTGTTTTACCTGGAAAGGGTGGGAACAGTTCAGCAGCAGCTGGCCTGGGGCTCAGCTCACCTTTACTCACAGATGCCTCGGCACGGTCCCCCAGCTTTGCAATGAGGACGCTCCTTGCGTGGGGGGTGGGTGGATGGCTGTTTGGGAGATGGTTCCCCACCTCTGACCAATTTCAGAATTGTTTACCGCTGGAGCAAGTGCCATGATAGGGTTTTCCTCTGTATAACTCGTGGGTTCAATTTTTTTTTCTTTTATGGTTCAAGTTAGATTTTATTCCTCTTTTATGTATTTATAAATATAAGCATGGAAATAATTCATTCCTATAAATACATCTGTGTGACGGGAAGAACTTTTTTCTGTTTTATTTTTAAATTTTATTTTTTAAAATTTTGAAATTTAATTTCATTTATGTTTTTATACAGCAGGTTATTATTAGTTATGTATTTTATGCATATACATGTATACAGGTCAATCCCAATCTCCCAACTCATCCCACCACCACCACCCCGTGGCTTCCCACACTTGGTGTCCATACGTTTGTTCTCTACGTCTGTGTCTCTATTTCTTCCCTGCAAACCAGTTCATCTGTACCATTTTTAGGCTCCACATATATGCATTAATATACAATATTAGTTTTCCTCTTTCTG
Organism: Mesoplodon mirus; assembly: GCF_964341445.2. Lineage (NCBI taxonomy): Eukaryota > Metazoa > Chordata > Mammalia > Artiodactyla > Ziphiidae > Mesoplodon > Mesoplodon mirus. The sequence continues at coordinate 482,290 of NW_028295637.1, forward strand.
ACTTACTTCATTCTGTATGACAGTCTCTCGATCCATCGATGTCTCTACAAATGACCCAGTTTCATTCCTTTTTATGGCCGAGTAATATTCCATTTTATATATGTACCACATCTTTATCCACTCATCTGTCTGTGGGTATTTAGGTTGCTTCCATTACGTGGCTATTGTAAATAGTGCTGCAACGAACATTGTGCTGAATGTGCCTTTTTGAAATACGGTTTTCTCTGGGTATATGCCCAGAAGTGGGATTGCTGGATCAGATGGTAATTCTATTTCTAATTTTTTAAAGGAAACTCCATACTGTTCTCCATAGTGACTGTATCAATTTACATTCCCACCAATAGTGGAAGAGTGCTCCTTTTGTCCACACCCTCCCCAGAATTGGTTGTTTGTATATTTTCTGATGATGCCGATTCTAACAGGTGTGAGGTGATACCTCATTGTAGTTTTGATTTGCATTTCTCTAATAATTAGTGCTGTTGTGCAGCTTTTCATGTGCGTCTTGGCCATCTCTGTGTCTCCTTTGAAGAAACGTCTCTTTAGATCTTCTGCCCATTTTTTTTGGGTTGTTTGTTTTTTTAATATTAAGCTGCATGAGCTGTTTATATATATTGGAGATTAAACCTGTGTCCATTGATTCATTTGCAACGATTTTCACCCATCCTGAGGGATGCCTTTTTCCATTCCCGTGTTTTTAACAAAAAAGGAAAGAAAGGAAAAGAAGCAGAACACTAATGTGCGTAAAATATGCCTTTTGGAACGGTCGTTTTGAAATATGGACGTCCTTTCAATTTTTTGGTCGATATGTGACCCCAGGATTTGTTTTCAGGGCAGGTGTCATTTACAGGCATGCAATGATTTTGAATATCAACTGACCATTAGCGTTGGGATTAAAGCTGCTGTTGTGTGAAACGGCCACAAGGTGGCAGCAGTTCACCCTTACCAAATCTGGTTACTAGGGCAAGAGAGCCTCAGTGGAAGTGGTGTTCTAGATTGGAGTTTAGAATGGAATGTACCAGGAGAAAGCCGCTCACGTTTGTCTCACTACTTCTTGTTCGTGTTTTTAATTTAATTTTTTATTTTTTCTTACAGCAAGTTTGATTACAATGTTTGGCTTGTTGTAGGTGTGGAAGATGTGGTTCTTTTACACATATACAGATGACTGTTCTTCCTGGGATTCTTTTCCCATGTACGTTATGACAGAATGTTGAGTAGTCCTCTCTTGGTATTCTGTAGGTCTTTGGTGATTATATATGTCACCTGTGTTTGTATATGTCTGTTAACCCCGATATCGTAATGAAACCAATCCTCACACCTTTCCATTGGTGAACCATAAGTTTGTTTCATGAATCTGTGATTGCCCTTCTCCGTGAAAATATCTGCCCTGGTATCCATTTTTAGGTAACACCTATAGGTGATATGATATGATATGTGTCTTTCACTTTCTGACTTACTACAAGTCACGTGATTACTTCTAGACTCATCTACGGTGCTGCAAATGGCATTGTGTCCTTTTTTCCCTTGGCTTCTCTTCTGACTTAGCGGGGTCCATTTTCAACAATGTGATTCCCTGAGGGTTGTGGATTAGCTGACCTGGGCAGCCTTACCCTGCCGGCCCGCCCACCCCAGCTGTGCCTCGTTCAGGTCAATATAAACAGAGCTCCAGGCAGCAATAGCCCCTGAAGCTGTGCCTGACTCCATATTCTCTGCCCCGTCAGCAGTCTCGGGGCTGTGCTGGTGGGAGGGAGTGAGGGGCCACAGCTTTGTGGGTGGCCCGGTGTGAGTGGGGTTCTGCTGGCCTTTCTGCAGGAGTTGCCAGGCTGCCGCCTGTAAAGAAGAGGATGTGTCACCCATACCTTCCGCTGGAATTTCTCTCCGGACAGAGGTGAGGAAGGAAAAAAGCAGTGGGGGCCGGGACAGGAGGGGTATCTCAGGCAGGGCAATGGAAAGCTTCTGGAAGAGCGCCAGGGTCCAGGACCAGTGTGCTGGCTGGCCTGCAAGCACCAAGTTGGCCTGCGTGCTGTCGCTGGTGTGGCTCCACGGTCCTTCCTCTAGGCTTTCAAGCCCTTGTACATATTCAGGTGTTTTACCTGGAAAGGGTGGGAACAGTTCAGCAGCATCTGGCCTGGGGCTCAGCTCACATTTACTCACAGATGCCTCGGCACGGTCCCCCAGCTTTGCAATGAGGACGCTCCTTGCGTGGGGGGTGGGTTGCTGGCTGTATGGGAGATGATTCCCCACCTCTGACCAATTTCAGAATTGTTTACCACTGGAACAAGTGCCCTGATAGGGTTTTCCCCTGTATAACTCGTGGGTTCAGAATTTTTTTTTCTTTTATGGTTCAAGTTAGATTTTATTCCTCTTTTATGTATTTATAGATATAAGCATGGAAATCATTCATTCCTATAAATACATCTGTGTGACGGGAAGAACTTTTTTCTGTTTTATTTTTAAATTTTATTTTTTAAAATTTTGAAATTTAATTTTATTTATGTTTTTATACAGCAGGTTATTTTTAGTTATGTATTTTATGCATATACATGTTTACAGGTCAATCCCAATCTCCCAACTCATCCCACCACCACCACCCCATGGCTTCCCACACTTGGTGTCCATACATTTGTTCTCTACGTCTGTGTCTCTATTTCTTCCCTGCAAACCAGTTCATCTGTACCATTTTTAGGCTCCACATATATGCATTAATATACAATATTTGTTTTCCTCTTTCTGACTTACTTCATTCTGTATGACAGTCTCTCAATCCATCGATGTCTCTACAAATGACCCAGTTTCATTCCTTTTTATGGCCGAGTAATATTCCATTTTATATATGTACCACATCTTTATCCACTCATCTGTCTGTGGGCATTTAGGTTGCTTCCATTACCTGGCTATTGTAAATAGTGCTGCAACGAACATTGTGCTGAATGTGCCTTTTTGAAATACGGTTTTCTCTGGGTATATGCCCAGAAGTGGGATTGCTGGATCAGATGGTAATTCTATTTCTAATTTTTTTAAGGAAACTCCATACTGTTCTCCATAGTGACTGTATCAATTTACATTCCCACCAATAGTGGAAGAGGGCTCCTTTTGTCCACACCCTCCCCAGAATTGGTTGTTTGTAGATTTTCTGATGATGCCGATTCTAAAAGGTGTGAGGTGATACCTCATTGTAGTTTTGATTTGCATTTCTCTAATAATTAGTGCTGTTGAGCAGCTTTTCTGTGCGTCTTGGCCATCTCTGTGTCTCCTTTGAAGAAACGTCTCTTTAGATCTTCTGCCCATTTTTTTTGGGTTGTTTGTTTTTTTAATATTAAGCTGCATGAGCTGTTTATATATATTGGAGATTAAACCTCTGTCCATTGATTCGTCTGCAATGATTTTCGCCCATTCTGAGGGATGCCTTTTTCCATTCCCGTGTTTTTTAACAAAAAAGGAAAGAAAGGAAAAGAAGCAGAACACTAATGTGCGTAAAATATGCCTTTTGAAACGGTCGTTTTGAAATATGGACGTCCTTTGAATTTTTTGGTCGATATGTGACCCCAGGATTTGTTTTCAGGGCAGGTGTCATTTACAGGCATGCAATGATTTTGAATATCAACTGACCATTAGCTTTGGGATTAAAGCTGCTGTTGTGTGAAACGGCCACAAGGTGGCAGCAGTTCACCCTTACCCAATCTGGTTACTAGGGCAAGAGAGCCTCAGTGGAAGTGGTGTTCAAGATTGGAGTTTAGAATGGAATGTACCAGGAGAAAGTCGCTCACGTTTGTCTCACTACTTCTTGTTCGTGTTTTTAATTTAATTTTTTATTTTTTATTACAGCAAGTTTGATTACAATGTTTGGCTTGTTGTAGGTGTGGAAGATGTGGTTCTTTTACACATATACAGATGACTGTTCTTCCTGGGATCCTTTTCCCATGTACGTTATGACAGAATGTTGAGTAGTCCTCTCTTGGTATTCTGTAGGTCTTTGGTGATTATGTATGTCACCTGTGTTTGTATATGTCTGTTAACCCCGATATCGTAATGAAACCAATCCTCACACCTTTCCATTGGTGAACCATAAGTTTGTTTCATGAATCTGTGATTGCCCTTCTCCGTGGAAATATCTGCCCTGGTATCCATTTTTAGGTAACACCTATAAGTGATATGATAGGATATGTGTCTTTCACTTTCTGACTTACTACAAGTCACGTGATTACTTCTAGACTCATCTACGGTGCTGCAAATGGCATTGTGTCCTTTTTTCCCTTGGCTTCTCTTCTGCCTTAGCGGGGTCCATTTTCAACAATGTGATTCCCTGAGGGTTGTGGATTAGCTGACCTGGGCAGCCTTACCCTGCCGGCCCGCCCTCCCCAGGTGTGCCTCGTTGAGGTCAATATAAACAGAGCTCCAGGCAGCAATAGCCCCTGAAGCTGTGCCTGACTCCATATTCTCTGCCCCGTCAGCAGTCTCGGGGCTGTGCTGGTGGGAGGGAGTGAGGGGCCACAGCTTTGTGGGTGGCCCGGTGTGAGTGGGGTTCTGCTGGCCTTTCTGCAGGAGTTGCCAGGCTGCCGCCTGTAAAGAAGAGGATGTGTCACCCATAACTTCCGCTGGAATTTCTCTCCGGACAGAGGTGAGGAAGGAAAAAAGCAGTGGGGGCCGGGACAGGAGGGGTATCTCAGGCAGGGCAATGGAAAGCTTCTGGAAGAGCGCCAGGGTACAGGACCAGTGGGCTGGCTGGCCTGCAGGCACCAAGTTGGCCTGCGTGCTGTCGCTGGTGTGGCTCCACGGTCCTTCCTCTAGGCTTTCAAGCCCTTGTACATATTCAGGTGTTTTACCTGGAAAGGGTGGGAACAGTTCAGCAGCAGCTGGCCTGGGGCTCAGCTCACGTTTACTCACAGATGCCTCGGCACGGTCCCCCAGCTTTGCAATGAGGACGCTCCTTGCGTGGGGGGTGGGTGGCTGGCTGTATGGGAGATGGTTCCCCACCTCTGACCAATTTCAGAATTGTTTACCGCTGGAGAAAGTGTCGTGATAGGGTTTTCCTCTGTATAACTCGTGGGTTCAATTTTTTTTTTCTTTTATGGTTCAAGTTAGATTTTATTCCTCTTTTATGTATTTATAAATATAAGCATGGAAATAATTCATTCCTATAAATGCATCTGTGTGACGGGAAGAACTTTTTTCTGTTTTATTTTTAAATTTTATTTTTTAAAATTTTGAAATTTAATTTCATTTATGTTTTTATACAGCAGGTTATTATTAGTTATGTATTTTATGCATATACATGTATACAGGTCAATCCCAATCTCCCAACTCATCCCACCACCACCACCCCATGGCTTCCCACCCTTGGTGTCCATACGTTTGTTCTCTACGTCTGTGTCTCTATTTCTTCCCTGCAAACCAGTTCATCTGTACCATTTTTAGGCTCCACATATATGCATTAATATACAATATTTGTTTTCCTCTTTCTGACTTACTTCATTCTGTATGACAGTCTCTCAATCCATCGATGTCTCTACAAATGACCCAGTTTCATTCCTTTTTATGGCCGAGTAATATTCCATTTTATATATGTACCACATCATTATCCACTCATCTGTCTGTGGGCATTTAGGTTGCTTCCATTACCTGGCTATTGTAAATAGTGCTGCAACGAACATTGTGCTGAATGTGCCTTTTTGAAATACGGTTTTCTCTGGGTATATGCACAGAAGTGGGATTGCTGGATCAGATGGTAATTCTATTTCTAATTTTTTTAAGGAAACTCCATACTGTTCTCCATAGTGACTGTATCAATTTACATTCCCACCAATAGTGGAAGAGGGCTCCTTTTGTCCACACCCTCCCCAGAATTGGTTGTTTGTATATTTTCTGATGATGCCGATTCTAACAGCTGTGAGGTGATACCTCATTGTAGTTTTGATTTGCATTTCTCTAATAATTAGTGCTGTTGAGCAGCTTTTCATGTGCGTCTTGGCCATCTCTGTGTCTCCTTTGAAGAAACGTCTCTTTAGATCTTCTGCCCATTTTTTTGGGTTGTTTGTTTTTTTAATATTAAGCTGCATGAGCTGTTTATATATATTGGAGATTAAACCTGTGTCCATTGATTCATTTGCAACGATTTTCACCCATCCTGAGGGATGCCTTTTTCCATTCCCGTTTTTTTTAACAAAAAAGGAAAGAATGGAAAAGAAGCAGAACACTAATGTGCGTAAAATATGCCTTTTGAAACGGTCGTTTTGAAATATGGACGTCCTTTGAATTTTTTGGTCGATATGTGACCCCAGGATTTGTTTTCAGGGCAGGTGTCATTTACAGGCATGCAATGATTTTGAATATCAACTGACCATTAGCGTTGGGATTAAAGCTGCTGTTGTGTGATACGGCCACAAGGTGGCAGCAGTTCACCCTTACCAAATCTGGTTACTAGGGCAAGAGAGCCTCAGTGGAAGTGGTGTTCTAGATTGGAATTTAGAATGGAATGTACCAGGAGAAAGCCGCTCACGTTTGTCTCACTACTTCATGTTCGTGTTTTTAATTTAATTTTTTATTTTTTATTACAGCAAGTTTGATTACAATGTTTGGCTTGTTGTAGGTGTGGAAGATGTGGTTCTTTTACACATATACAGATGACTGTTATTCCTGGGATCCTTTTCCCATGTACGTTATGACAGAATGTTGAGTAGTCCTCTCTTGGTATTCTGTAGGTCTTTGGTGATTATGTATGTCACCTGTGTTTGTATATGTCTGTTAACCCCGATATCGTAATGAAACCAATCCTCACACCTTTCCATTGGTGAACCATAAGTTTGTTTAATGAATCTGTGATTGCCCTTCTCTGTGGAAATATCTGCCCTGGTATCCACTTTTAGGTAACACCTATAGGTGATATGATATGATATGTGACTTTCACTTTCTGACTTACTACAAGTCACGTGATTACTTCTAGACTCATCTACGGTGCTGCAAATGGCATTGTGTCCTTTTTTCCCTTGGCTTCTCTTCTGCCTTAGCGGGGTCCATTTTCAACAATGTGATTCCCTGAGGGTTGTGGATTAGCTGACCTGGGCAGCCTTACCATGCCGGCCCGCCCTCCCCAGGTGTGCCTCGTTGAGGTCAATATAAACAGAGCTCCAGGCAGCAATAGCCCCTGAAGCTGTGCCTGACTCCATATTCTCTGCCCCGTCAGCAGTCTCGGGGCTGTGCTGGTGGGAGGGAGTGAGGGGCCACAGCTTTGTGGGTGGCCCGGTGTGAGTGGGGTTCTGCTGGCCTTTCTGCAGGAGTTGCCATGCTGCCGCCTGTAAAGAAGAGGATGTGTCACCCATACATTGTGCTGGAATTTCTCTCCGGACAGAGGTGAGGAAGGAAAAAAGCAGTGGGGGCCGGGACAGGAGGGGTATCTCAGGCAGGGCAATGGAAAGCTTCTGGAAGAGCGCCCGGGGCCAGGACCAACCTGGCTGGCCTGCAGGCACCAAGTTGTCCTGCGTGCTGTCACTGGTGTGGCTCCACGGTCCTTCCTCTAGTCTTACAAGCCCTTGTACATATTCAGGTGTTTTACCTGGAAAGGGTGGGAACAGTTCAGCAGCAGCTGGCCTGGGGCTCAGCTCACGTTTACTCACAGATGCCTCGGCACGGTCCCTCAGCTTTGCAATGAGGACGCTCCTTGCGTGGGGGGTGGGTTGCTGGCTGTTTGGGAGATGCTTCCCCACCTCTGACCAATTTCAGAATTGTTTACCACTGGAGCAAGTGCCCTGATAGGGTTTTCCCCTGTATAACTCGTGGGTTCAGGATTTTTTTTTTCTTTTATGGTTCAAGTTAGATTTTATTCCTCTTTTATGTATTTATAGATATAAGCATGGAAATCATTCATTCCTATAAATACATCTGTGTGACGGGAAGAACTTTTTTCTGTTTTATTTTTAAATTTTATTTTTTAAAATTTTGAAATTTAATTTTATTTATGTTTTTATACAGCAGGTTATTATTAGTTATGTATTTTATGCATATACATGTATACAGGTCAATCCCAATCTCCCAACTCATCCCACCACCACCACCCCATGGCTTCCCACACTTGGTGTCCATACGTTTGTTCTCTACGTCTGTGTCTCTATTTCTTCCCTGCAAACCAGTTCATCTGTACCATTTTTAGGCTCCACATATATGCATTAATATACAATATTTGTTTTCCTCTTTCTGACTTACTTCATTCTGTATGACAGTCTCTCGATCCATCGATGTCTCTACAAATGACCCAGTTTCATTCCTTTTTATGGCCGAGTAATATTCCATTTTATATATGTACCACATCTTTATCCACTCATCAGTCTGTGGGCATTTAGGTTGCTTCCATTACCTGGCTATAGTAAATAGTGCTGCAACGAACATTGTGCTGAATGTGCCTTTTTGAAATACGGTTTTCTCTGGGTATATGCCCAGAAGTGGGATTGCTGGATCAGATGGTAATTCTATTTCTAATTTTTTAAAGGAAACTCCATACTGTTCTCCATAGTGACTGTATCAATTTACATTCCCACCAATAGTGGAAGAGTGCTCCTTTTGTCCACACCCTCCCCAGAATTGGTTGTTTGTAGATTTTCTGATGATGCCGATTCTAACAGGTGTGAGGTGATACCTCATTGTAGTTTTGATTTGCATTTCTCTAATAATTAGTGCTGTTGAGCAGCTTTTCATGTGCGTCTTGGCCATCTCTGTGTCTCCTTTGAAGAAACGTCTCTTTAGATCTTCTGCCCATTTTTTTGGGTTGTTTGTTTTTTTAATATTAAGCTGCATGAGCTGTTTATATATATTGGAGATTAAACCTGTGTCCATTGATTCATTTGCAACGATTTTCACCCATCCTGAGGGATGCCTTTTTCCATTCCCGTTTTTTTTAACAAAAAAGGAAAGAAAGGAAAAGAAGCAGAACACTAATGTGCGTAAAATATGCCTTTTGAAACGGTCGTTTGGAAATATGGACGTCCTTTGAATTTTTTGGTCGATATGTGACCCCAGGATTTGTTTTCAGGGCAGGTGTCATTTACAGGCATGCAATGATTTTGAATATCAACTGACCATTAGCGTTGGGATTAAAGCTGCTGTTGTGTGAAACGGCCACAAGGTGGCAGCAGTTCACCCTTACCAAATCTGGTTACTAGGGCAAGAGAGCCTCAGTGGAAGTGGTGTTCTAGATTGGAGTTTAGAATGGAATGTGCCAGGAGAAATCCGCTCACGTTTGTCTCACTACTTCTTGTTCGTGTTTTTAATTTAATTTTTTATTTTTTATTACACAAGTTTGATTACAATGTTTGGCTTGTTGTAGGTGTGGAAGATGTGGTTCTTTTACACATATACAGATGACTGTTCTTCCTGGGATTCTTTTCCCATGTACGTTATGACAGAATGTTGAGTAGTCCTCTCTTGGTATTCTGTAGGTCTTTGGTGATTATATATGTCACCTGTGTTTGTATATGTCTGTTAACCCCGATATCGTAATGAAACCAATCCTCACACCTTTCCATTGGTGAACCATAAGTTTGTTTCATGAATCTGTGATTGCCCTTCTCCGTGGAAATATCTGCCCTGGTATCCATTTTTAGGTAACACCTATAAGTGATATGATAGGATATGTGTCTTTCACTTTCTGACTTACTACAAGTCACGTGATTACTTCTAGACTCATCTACGGTGCTGCAAATGGCATTGTGTCCTTTTTTCCCTTGGCTTCTCTTCTGCCTTAGCGGGGTCCATTTTCAACAATGTGATTCCCTGAGGGTTGTGGATTAGCTGACCTGGGCAGCCTTACCCTGCCGGCCCGCCCTCCCCAGGTGTGCCTCGTTGAGGTCAATATAAACAGAGCTCCAGGCAGCAATAGCCCTTGAAGCTGTGCCTGACTCCATATTCTCTGCCCCGTCAGCAGTCTCGGGGCTGTGCTGGTGGGAGGGAGTGAGGGGCCACAGCTTTGTGGGTGGCCCGGTGTGAGTGGGATTCTGCTGGCCTTTCTGCAGGAGTTGCCAGGCTGCCGCCTGTAAAGAAGAGGATGTGTCACCCATACATTCCGCTGGAATTTCTCTCCGGACAGAGGTGAGGAAGGAAAAAAGCAGTGGGGGCCGGGACAGGAGGGGTATCTCAGGCAGGGCAATGGAAAGCTTCTGGAAGAGCCCAGGGTCCAGGACCAGTGGGCTGGCTGGCCTGCAGGCACCAAGTTGGCCTGCGTGCTGTCGCTGGTGTGGCTCCACGGTCCTTCCTCTAGGCTTTCAAGCCCTTGTACATATTCAGGTGTTTTACCTGGAAAGGGTGGGAACAGTTCAGCAGCAGCTGGCCCGGGGCTCAGCTCACATTTACTCACAGATGCATCGGCACGGTCCCCCAGCTTTGCAATGAGGACGCTCCTTGCGTGGGGGGTGGGTTGCTGGCTGTATGGGAGATGATTCCCCACCTCTGACCAATTTCAGAATTGTTTACCACTGGAGCAAGTGCCCTGATAGGGTTTTCCCCTGTATAACTCGTGGATTCAGGATTTTATTTTCTTTTATGGTTCAAGTTAGATTTTATTCCTCTTTTATGTATTTATAGATATAAGCCTGGAAATCATTCATTCCTATAAATACATCTGTGTGACGGGAAGAAATTTTTTCTGTTTTATTTTTAAATTTTATTTTTTAAAATTTTGAAATTTAATTTTATTTATGTTTTTATACAGCAGGTTATTATTAGTTATGTATTTTATGCATATACATGTATACAGGTCAATCCCAATCTCCCAACTCATCCCACCACCACCACCCCATGGCTTCCCACACTTGGTGTCCATACGTTTGTTCTCTACGTCTGTGTCTCTATTTCTTCCCTGCAAACCAGTTCATCTGTACCATTTTTAGGCTCCACATATATGCATTAATATACAATATTTGTTTTCCTCTTTCTGACTTACTTCATTCTGTATGACAGTCTCTCGATCCATCGATGTCTCTACAAATGACCCAGTTTCATTCCTTTTTATGGCCGAGTAATATTCCATTTTATATATGTACCACATCTTTATCCACTCATCTGTCTGTGGGCATTTAGGTTGCTTCCATTACCTGGCTATTGTAAATAGTGCTGCAACGAACATTGTGCTGAATGTGCCTTTTTGAAATACGGTTTTCTCTGGGTATATGCCCAGAAGTGGGATTGCTGGATCAGATGGTAATTCTATTTCTAATTTTTTTAAGGAAACTCCATACTCTTCTCCATAGTGACTGTATCAATTTACATTCCCACCAATAGTGGAAGAGGGCTCCTTTTGTCCACACCCTTCCCAGAATTGGTTGTTTGTAGATTTTCTGATGATGCCGATTCTAAAAGGTGTGAGGTGATACCTCATTGTAGTTTTGATTTGCATTTCTCTAATAATTAGTGCTGTTGAGCAGCTTTTCTGTGCGTCTTGGCCATCTCTGTGTCTCCTTTGAAGAAACGTCTCTTTAGATCTTCTGCCCATTTTTTTGGGTTGTTTGTTTTTTTAATATTAAGCTGCATGAGCTGTTTATATATATTGGAGATTAAACCTCTGTCCATTGATTCGTCTGCAATGATTTTCGCCCATTCTGAGGGATGCCTTTTTCCATTCCCGTGTTTTTTAACAAAAAAGGAAAGAAAGGAAAAGAAGCAGAACACTAATGTGCGTAAAATATGCCTTTTGAAACGGTCGTTTTGAAATATGGACGTCCTTTGAATTTTTTGGTCGATATGTGACCCCAGGATTCGTTTTCAGGGCAGGTGTCATTTACAGGCATGCAATGATTTTGAATATCAACTGACCATTAGCGTTGGGATTAAAGCTGCTGTTGTGTGAAACGGCCACAAGGTGGCAGCAGTTCACCCTTACCCAATCTGGTTACTAGGGCAAGAGAGCCTCAGTGGAAGTGGTGTTCTAGATTGGAGTTTAGAATGGAATGTACCAGGAGAAAGCCGCTCACGTTTGTCTCACTACTTCTTGTTCGTGTTTTTAATTTAATTTTTTATTTTTTATTACAGCAAGTTTGATTACAATGTTTGGCTTGTTGTAGGTGTGGAAGATGTGGTTCTTTTACACATATACAGATGACTGTTCTTCCTGGGATCCTTTTCCCATGTACGTTATGACAGAATGTTGAGTAGTCCTCTCTTGGTATTCTGTAGGTCTTTGGTGATTATGTATGTCACCTGTGTTTGTATATGTCTGTTAACCCCGATATCGTAATGAAACCAATCCTCACACCTTTCCATTGGTGAACCATAAGTTTGTTTCATGAATCTGTGATTGCCCTTCTCCGTGGTAATATCTGCCCTGGTATCCATTTTTAGGTAACACCTATAAGAGATATGATAGGATATGTGTCTTTCACTTTCTGACTTACTACAAGTCACGTGATTACTTCTAGACTCATCTACGGTGCTGCAAATGGCATTGTGTCCTTTTTTCCCTTGGCTTCTCTTCTGCCTTAGCGGGGTCCATTTTCAACAATGTGATTCCCTGAGGGTTGTGGATTAGCTGACCTGGGCAGCCTTACCCTGCCGGCCCGCCCTCCCCAGGTGTGCCTCGTTGAGGTCAATATAAACAGAGCTCCAGGCAGCAATAGCCCCTGAAGCTGTGCCTGACTCCATATTCTCTGCCCCGTCAGCAGTCTCGGGGCTGTGCTGGTGGGAGGGAGTGAGGGGCCACAGCTTTGTGGGTGGCCCGGTGTGAGTGGGGTTCTGCTGGCCTTTCTGCAGGAGTTGCCAGGCTGCCGCCTGTAAAGAAGAGGATGTGTCACACATACCTTCCGCTGGAATTTCTCTCCGGACAGAGGTGAGGAAGGAAAAAAGCAGTGGGGCCCGGGACAGGAGGGGTATCTCAGGCAGGGCAATGGAAAGCTTCTGGAAGAGCGCCAGGGTCCAGGACCAGTGGGCTGGCTGGCCTGCAGGAACCAAGTTGGCCTGCGTGCTGTCGCTGGTGTGGCTCCACGGTCCTTCCTCTAGGCTTTCAAGCCCTTGTACATATTCAGGAGTTTTACCTGGAAAGGGTGGGAACAGTTCAGCAGCAGCTGGCCTGGGGCTCAGCTCACGTTTACTCACAGATGCCTCGGCACGGTCCCCCAGCTTTGCAATGAGGACGCTCCTTGCGTGGGGGGTGGGTGGCTGGCTGTATGGGAGATGGTTCCCCACCTCTGACCAATTTCAGAATTGTTTACCGCTGGAGCAAGTGTCGTGATAGGGTTTTCCTCTGTATAACTCGTGGGTTCAATTTTTTTTTTCTTTTATGGTTCAAGTTAGATTTTATTCCTCTTTTATGTATTTATAAATATAAGCATGGAAATAATTCATTCCTATAAATACATCTGTGTGACGGGAAGAACTTTTTTCTGTTTTATTTTTAAATTTTAGTTTTTAAAATTTTGAAATTTAATTTCATTTATGTTTTTATACAGCAGGTTATTATTAGTTATGTATTTTATGCATATACATGTATACAGGTCAATCCCAATCTCCCAACTCATCCCACCACCACCACCCCATGGCTTCCCACACTTGGTGTCCATACGTTTGTTCTCTACGTCTGTGTCTGTATTTCTTCCCTGCAAACCAGTTCATCTGTACCATTTTTAGGCTCCACATATATGCATTAATATACAATATTTGTTTTCCTCTTTCTGACTTACTTCATTCTGTATGACAGTCTCTCAATCCATTGATGTCTCTACAAATGACCCAGTTTCATTCCTTTTTATGGCCGAGTAATATTCCATTTTATATATGTACCACATCTTTATCCACTCATCTGTCTGTGGGCATTTAGGTTGCTTCCATTACCTGGCTATTGTAAATAGTGCTGCAACGAACATTGTGCTGAATGTGCCTTTTTGAAATACGGTTTTCTCTGGGTATATGCCCAGAAGTGGGATTGCTGGATCAGATGGTAATTCTATTTCTAATTTTTTTAAGGAAACTCCGTACTGTTCTCCATAGTGACTGTATCAATTTACATTCCCACCAATAGTGGAAGAGGGCTCCTTTTGTCCACACCCTCCCCAGAATTGGTTGTTTGTATATTTTCTGATGATGCCGATTCTAACAGCTGTGAGGTGATACCTCATTGTAGTTTTGATTTGCATTTCTCTAATAATTAGTGCTGTTGAGCAGCTTTTCATGTGCGTCTTGGCCATCTCTGTGTCTCCTTTGAAGAAACGTCTCTTTAGATCTTCTGCCCATTTTTTTTGGCTTGTTTGTTTTTTTAGTATTAAGCTGCATGAGCTGTTTATATATATTGGAGATTAAACCTGTGTCCATTGATTCATTTGCAACGATTTTCACCCATCCTGAGGGATGCCTTTTTCCATTCCCGTTTTTTTTAACAAAAAAGGAAAGAAAGGAAAAGAAGCAGAACACTAATGTGCGTAAAATATGCCTTTTGAAATGGTCGTTTTGAAATATGGACGTCCTTTGAATTTTTTGGTCGATATGTGACCCCAGGATTTGTTTTCAGGGCAGGTGTCATTTACAGGCCTGCAATGATTTTGAATATCAACTGACGATTAGCGTTGGGATTAAAGCTGCTGTTGTGTGAAACGGCCACAAGGTGGCAGCAGTTCACCCTTACCAAATCTGGTTACTAGGGCAAGAGAGCCTCAGTGGAAGTGGTGTTCTAGATTGGAATTTAGAATGGAATGTACCAGGAGAAAGCCGCTCACGTTTGTCTCACTACTTCTTGTTCGTGTTTTTAATTTAATTTTTTATTTTTTATTACAGCAAGTTTGATTACAATGTTTGGCTTGTTGTAGGTGTGGAAGATGTGGTTCTTTTACACATATACAGATGACTGTTATTCCTGGGATCCTTTTCCCATGTACGTTATGACAGAATGTTGAGTAGTCCTCTCTTGGTATTCTGTAGGTCTTTGGTGATTATGTATGTCACCTGTGTTTGTATATGTCTGTTAACCCCGATATCGTAATGAAACCAATCCTCACACCTTTCCATTGGTGAACCATAAGTTTGTTTAATGAATCTGTGATTGCCCTTCTCCGTGGAAATATCTGCCCTGGTATCCACTTTTAGGTAACACCTATAGGTGATATGATATGATATGTGTCTTTCACTTTCTGACTTACTACAAGTCACGTGATTACTTCTAGACTCATCTACGGTGCTGCAAATGGCATTGTGTCCTTTTTTCCCTTGGCTTCTCTTCTGACTTAGCGGGGTCCATTTTCAACAATGTGATTCCCTGAGGGTTGTGGATTAGCTGACCTGGGCAGCCTTACCCTGCCGGCCCGCCCTCCCCAGGTGTGCCTCGTTGAGGTCAATATAAACAGAGCTCCAGGCAGCAATAGCCCCTGAAGCTGTGCCTGACTCCATATTCTCTGCCCCGTCAGCAGTCTCGGGGCTGTGCTGGTGGGAGGGAGTGAGGGGCCACAGCTTTGTGGGTGGCCCGGTGTGAGTGGGGTTCTGCTGGCCTTTCTGCAGGAGTTGCCATGCTGCCGCCTGTAAAGAAGAGGATGTGTCACCCATACATTCTGCTGGAATTTCTCTCCGGACAGAGGTGAGGAAGGAAAAAAGCAGTGGGGGCCGGGACAGGAGGGGTATCTCAGGCAGGGCAATGGAAAGCTTCTGGAAGAGCGCCCGGGGCCAGGACCAACCTGGCAGGCCTGCAGGCACCAAGTTGTCCTGCGTGCTGTCACTGGTGTGGCTCCACGGTCCTTCCTCTAGGCTTTCAAGCCCTTGTACATATTCAGGTGTTTTACCTGGAAAGGGTGGGAACAGTTCAGCAGCAGCTGGCCTGGGGCTCAGCTCACGTTTACTCACAGATGCCTCGGCACGGTCCCTCAGCTTTGCAATGAGGACGCTCCTTGTGTGGGGGGTGGGTTGCTGGCTGTATGGGAGATGCTTCCCCACCTCTGACCAATTTCAGAATTGTTTACCACTGGAGCAAGTGCCCTGATAGGGTTTTCCCCTGTATAACTCGTGGGTTCAGGATTTTTTTTTTCTTTTATGGTTCAAGTTAGATTTTATTCCTCTTTTATGTATTTATAGATATAAGCATGGAAATCATTCATTCCTATAAATACATCTGTGTGACGGGAAGAACTTTTTTCTGTTTTATTTTTAAATTTTATTTTTTAAAATTTTGAAATTTAATTTTATTTATGTTTTTATACAGCAGGTTATTATTAGTTATGTATTTTATGCATATACATGTATACAGGTCAATCCCAATCTCCCAACTCATCCCACCACCACCACCCCATGGCTTCCCACACTTGGTGTCCATACGTTTGTTCTCTACGTCTGTGTCTCTATTTCTTCCCTGCAAACCAGTTCATCTGTACCATTTTTAGGCTCCACATATATGCATTAATATACAATATTTGTTTTCCTCTTTCTGACTTACTTCATTCTGTATGACAGTCTCTCGATCCATTGATGTCTCTACAAATGACCCAGTTTCATTCCTTTTTATAGCCGAGTAATATTCCATTTTATATATGTACCACATCTTTATCCACTCATCTGTCTGTGGGCATTTAGGTTGCTTCCATTACCTGGCTATTGTAAATAGTGCTGCAACGAACATTGTGCTTAATGTGCCTTTTTGAAATACGGTTTTCTCTGGGTATATGCCCAGAAGTGGGATTGCTGGATCAGATGGTAATTCTATTTCTAATTTTTTTAAGGAAACTCCATACTGTTCTCCATAGTGACTGTATCAATTTACATTCCCACCAATAGTGGAAGAGGGCTCCTTTTGTCCACACCCTCCCCAGAATTGGTTGTTTGTAGATTTTCTGATGATGCCGATTCTAAAAGGTGTGAGGTGATACCTCATTGTAGTTTTGATTTGCATTTCTCTAATAATTAGTGCTGTTGAGCAGCTTTTCTGTGCGTCTTGGCCATCTCTGTGTCTCCTTTGAAGAAACGTCTCTTTAGATCTTCTGCCCATTTTTTTTGGGTTGTTTGTTTTTTTAATATTAAGCTGCATGAGCTGTTTATATATATTGGAGATTAAACCTCTGTCCATTGATTCGTCTGCAATGATTTTCGCCCATTCTGAGGGATGCCTTTTTCCATTCCCGTGTTTTTTAACAAAAAAGGAAAGAAAGGAAAAGAAGCAGAACACTAATGTGAGTAAAATATGCCTTTTGAAATGGTCGTTTTGAAATATGGACGTCCTTTGAATTTTTTGGTCGATATGTGACCCCAGGATTTGTTTTCAGGGCAGGTGTCATTTACAGGCATGCAATGATTTTGAATATCAACTGACCATTAGCGTTGGGATTAAAGCTGCTGTTGTGTGAAACGGCCACAAGGTGGCAGCAGTTCACCCTTACCAAATCTGGTTACTAGGGCAAGAGAGCCTCAGTGGAAGTGGTGTTCTAGATTGGAGTTTAGAATGGAATGTGCCAGGAGAAAGCCGCTCACGTTTGTCTCACTACTTCTTGTTCGTGTTTTTAATTTATTTTTTTATTTTTTATTACAGCAAGTTTGATTACAAGTTTGGCTTGTTGTAGGTGTGGAAGATGTGGTTCTTTTACACATATACAGATGACTGTTCTTCCTGGGATTCTTTTCCCATGTACGTTATGACAGAATGTTGAGTAGTCCTCTCTTGGTATTCTGTAGGTCTTTGGTGATTATATATGTCACCTGTGTTTGTATATGTCTGTTAACCCCGATATCGTAATGAAACCAATCCTCACACCTTTCCATTGGTGAACCATAAGTTTGTTTCATGAATCTGTGATTGCCCTTCTCCGTGGAAATATCTGCCCTGGTATCCATTTTTAGGTAACACCTATAAGTGATATGATAGGATATGTGTCTTTCACTTTCTGACTTACTACAAGTCACGTGATTACTTCTAGACTCATCTACGGTGCTGCAAATGGCATTGTGTCCTTTTTTCCCTTGGCTTCTCTTCTGCCTTAGCGGGGTCCATTTTCAACAATGTGATTCCCTGAGGGTTGTGGATTAGCTGACCTGGGCAGCCTTACCCTGCCGGCCCGCCCTCCCCAGGTGTGCCTCGTTGAGGTCAATATAAACAGAGCTCCAGGCAGCAATAGCCCTTGAAGCTGTGCCTGACTCCATATTCTCTGCCCCGTCAGCAGTCTCGGGGCTGTGCTTGTGGGAGGGAGTGAGGGGCCACAGCTTTGTGGGTGGCCCGGTGTGAGTGGGATTCTGCTGGCCTTTCTGCAGGAGTTGCCAGGCTGCCGCCTGTAAAGAAGAGGATGTGTCACCCATACATTCTGCTGGAATTTCTCTCCGGACAGGGGTGAGGAAGGAAAAATGCAGTGGGGGCCGGGACAGGAGGGGTATCTCAGGCAGGGCAATGGAAAGCTTCTGGAAGAGCGCCAGGGTCCAGGACCACGCTGGCTGGCCTGCAGGCACCAAGTTGTCCTGCGTGCTGTCACTGGTGTGTCTCCACGGTCCTTCCTCTAGGCTTTCAAGCCCTTGTACATATTCAGGTGTTTTACCTGGAAAGGGTGGGAACAGTTCAGCAGCAGCTGGCCTGGGGCTCAGCTCACGTTTACTCACAGATGCCTCGGCACGGTCCCTCAGCTTTGCAATGAGGACGCTCCTTGCGTGGGGGGTGGGTTGCTGGCTGTATGGGAGATGCTTCCCCACCTCTGACCAATTTCAGAATTGTTTACCACTGGAGCAAGTGCCCTGATAGGGTTTTCCCCTGTATAACTCGTGGGTTCAGGATTTTTTTTTTCTTTTATGGTTCAAGTTAGATTTTATTCCTCTTTTATGTATTTATAGATATAAGCATGGAAATCATTCATTCCTATAAATACATCTGTGTGACTGGAAGAACTTTTTTCTGTTTTATTTTTAAATTTTATTTTTTAAAATTTTGAAATTTAATTTTATTTATGTTTTTATACAGCAGGTTATTATTAGTTATGTATTTTATGCATATACATGTATACAGGTCAATCCCAATCTCCCAACTCATCCCACCACCACCACCCCATGGCTTCCCACACTTGGTGTCCATAAGTTTGTTCTCTACGTCTGTGTCTCTATTTCTTCCCTGCAAACCAGTTCATCTGTACCATTTTTAGGCTCCACATATATGCATTAATATACAATATTTGTTTTCCTCTTTCTGACTTACTTCATTCTGTATGACAGTCTCTCGATCCATCGATGTCTCTACAAATGACCCAGTTTCATTCCTTTTTATGGCCGAGTAATATTCCATTTTATATATGTACCACATCTTTATCCACTCCTCTGTCTGTGGGCATTTAGGTTGCTTCCATTACCTGGCTATTGTAAATAGTGCTGCAACGAACATTGTGCTGAATGTGCCTTTTTGAAATACGGTTTTCTCTGGGTATATGCCCAGAAGTGGGATTGCTGGATCAGATGGTAATTCTATTTCTAATTTTTTAAGGAAACTCCATACTGTTCTCCATAGTGACTGTATCAATTTACATTCCCACCAATAGTGGAAGAGGGCTCCTTTTGTCCACACCCTCCCCAGAATTGGTTGTTTGTATATTTTCTGATGATGCCGATTCTAACAGCTGTGAGGTGATACCTCATTGTAGTTTTGATTTGCATTTCTCTAATAATTAGTGCTGTTGAGCAGCTTTTCATGTGCATCTTGGCCATCTCTGTGTCTCCTTTGAAGAAACGTCTCTTTAGATCTTCTGCCCATTTTTTGGGGTTGTTTGTTTTTTTAATATTAAGCTGCATGAGCTGTTTATATATATTGGAGATTAAACCTGTGTCCATTGATTCATTTGCAACGATTTTCACCCATCCTGAGGGATGCCTTTTTCCATTCCCGTTTTTTTTAACAAAAAAGGAAAGAATGGAAAAGAAGCAGAACACTAATGTGCGTAAAATATGCCTTTTGAAACGGTCGTTTTGAAATATGGACGTCCTTTGAATATTTTGGTCGATATGTGACCCCAGGATTTGTTTTCAGGGCAGGTGTCATTTACAGGCCTGCAATGATTTTGAATATCAACTGACGATTAGCGTTGGGATTAAAGCTGCTGTTGTGTGATACGGCCACAAGGTGGCAGCAGTTCACCCTTACCAAATCTGGTTACTAGGGCAAGAGAGCCTCAGTGGAAGTGGTGTTCTAGATTGGAATTTAGAATGGAATGTACCAGGAGAAAGCCGCTCACGTTTGTCTCACTACTTCTTGTTCGTGTTTTTAATTTAATTTTTTATTTTTTATTACAGCAAGTTTGATTACAATGTTTGGCTTGTTGTAGGTGTGGAAGATGTGGTTCTTTTACACATATACAGATGACTGTTATTCCTGGGATCCTTTTCCCATGTACGTTATGACAGAATGTTGAGTAGTCCTCTCTTGGTATTCTGTAGGTCTTTGGTGATTACGTATGTCACCTGTGTTTGTATATGTCTGTTAACCCCGATATCGTAATGAAACCAATCCTCACACCTTTCCATTGGTGAACCATAAGTTTGTTTAATGAATCTGTGATTGCCCTTCTCCGTGGAAATATCTGCCCTGGTATCCACTTTTAGGTAACACCTATAGGTGATATGATATGATATGTGTCTTTCACTTTCTGACTTACTACAAGTCACGTGATTACTTCTAGACTCATCTACGGTGCTGCAAATGGCATTGTGTCCTTTTTTCCCTTGGCTTCTCTTCTGCCTTAGCGGGGTCCATTTTCAACAATGTGATTCCCTGAGGGTTGTGGATTAGCTGACCTGGGCAGCCTTACCCTGCCGGCCCGCCCTCCCCAGGTGTGCCTCGTTGAGGTCAATATAAACAGAGCTCCAGGCAGCAATAGCCCCTGAAGCTGTGCCTGACTCCATATTCTCTGCCCCGTCAGCAGTCTCGGGGCTGTGCTGGTGGGAGGGAGTGAGGGGCCACAGCTTTGTGGGTGGCCCGGTGTGAGTGGGGTTCTGCTGGCCTTTCTGCAGGAGTTGCCATGCTGCCGCCTGTAAAGAAGAGGATGTGTCACCCATACATTCTGCTGGAATTTCTCTCCGGACAGAGGTGAGGAAGGAAAAAAGCAGTGGGGGCCGGGACAGGAGGGGTATCTCAGGCAGGGCAATGGAAAGCTTCTGGAAGAGCGCCCGGGGCCAGGACCAACCTGGCAGGCCTGCAGGCACCAAGTTGTCCTGCGTGCTGTCACTGGTGTGGCTCCACGGTCCTTCCTCTAGGCTTTCAAGCCCTTGTACATATTCAGGTGTTTTACCTGGAAAGGGTGGGAACAGTTCAGCAGCAGCTGGCCTGGGGCTCAGCTCACGTTTACTCACAGATGCCTCGGCACGGTCCCTCAGCTTTGCAATGAGGACGCTCCTTGTGTGGGGGGTGGGTTGCTGGCTGTATGGGAGATGCTTCCCCACCTCTGACCAATTTCAGAATTGTTTACCACTGGAGCAAGTGCCCTGATAGGGTTTTCCCCTGTATAACTCGTGGGTTCAGGATTTTTTTTTTCTTTTATGGTTCAAGTTAGATTTTATTCCTCTTTTATGTATTTATAGATATAAGCATGGAAATCATTCATTCCTATAAATACATCTGTGTGACGGGAAGAACTTTTTTCTGTTTTATTTTTAAATTTTATTTTTTAAAATTTTGAAATTTAATTTTATTTATGTTTTTATACAGCAGGTTATTATTAGTTATGTATTTTATGCATATACATGTATACAGGTCAATCCCAATCTCCCAACTCATCCCACCACCACCACCCCATGGCTTCCCACACTTGGTGTCCATACGTTTGTTCTCTACGTCTGTGTCTCTATTTCTTCCCTGCAAACCAGTTCATCTGTACCATTTTTAGGCTCCACATATATGCATTAATATACAATATTTGTTTTCCTCTTTCTGACTTACTTCATTCTGTATGACAGTCTCTCGATCCATCGATGTCTCTACAAATGACCCAGTTTCATTCCTTTTTATGGCCGAGTAATATTCCATTTTATATATGTACCACATCTTTATCCACTCATCTGTCTGTGGGCATTTAGGTTGCTTCCATTACCTGGCTATTGTAAATAGTGCTGCAACGAACATTGTGCTGAATGTGCCTTTTTGAAATACGGTTTTCTCTGGGTATATGCCCAGAAGTGGGATTGCTGGATCAGATGGTAATTCTATTTCTAATTTTTTTAAGGAAACTCCATACTGTTCTCCATAGTGACTGTATCAATTTACATTCCCACCAATAGTGGAAGAGGGCTCCTTTTGTCCACACCCTCCCCAGAATTGGTTGTTTGTAGATTTTCTGATGATGCCGATTCTAAAAGGTGTGAGGTGATACCTCATTGTAGTTTTGATTTGCATTTCTCTAATAATTAGTGCTGTTGAGCAGCTTTTCTGTGCGTCTTGGCCATCTCTGTGTCTCCTTTGAAGAAACGTCTCTTTAGATCTTCTGCCCATTTTTTTTGGGTTGTTTGTTTTTTTAATATTAAGCTGCATGAGCTGTTTATATATATTGGAGATTAAACCTCTGTCCATTGATTCGTCTGCAATGATTTTCGCCCATTCTGAGGGATGCCTTTTTCCATTCCCGTGTTTTTTAACAAAAAAGGAAAGAAAGGAAAAGAAGCAGAACACTAATGTGCGTAAAATATGCCTTTTGAAATGGTCGTTTTGAAATATGGACGTCCTTTGAATTTTTTGGTCGATATGTGACCCCAGGATTTGTTTTCAGGGCAGGTGTCATTTACAGGCATGCAATGATTTTGAATATCAACTGACCATTAGCGTTGGGATTAAAGCTGCTGTTGTGTGAAACGGCCACAAGGTGGCAGCAGTTCACCCTTACCCAATCTGGTTACTAGGGCAAGAGAGCCTCAGTGGAAGTGGTGTTCTAGATTGGAGTTTAGAATGGAATGTGCCAGGAGAAAGCCGCTCACGTTTGTCTCACTACTTCTTGTTCGTGTTTTTAATTTAATTTTTTATTTTTTATTACAGCAAGTTTGATTACAAGTTTGGCTTGTTGTAGGTGTGGAAGATGTGGTTCTTTTACACATATACAGATGACTGTTCTTCCTGGGATTCTTTTCCCATGTACGTTATGACAGAATGTTGAGTAGTCCTCTCTTGGTATTCTGTAGGTCTTTGGTGATTATATATGTCACCTGTGTTTGTATATGTCTGTTAACCCCGATATCGTAATGAAACCAATCCTCACACCTTTCCATTGGTGAACCATAAGTTTGTTTCATGAATCTGTGATTGCCCTTCTCCGTGGAAATATCTGCCCTGGTATCCATTTTTAGGTAACACCTATAAGTGATATGATAGGATATGTGTCTTTCACTTTCTGACTTACTACAAGTCACGTGATTACTTCTAGACTCATCTACGGTGCTGCAAATGGCATTGTGTCCTTTTTTCCCTTGGCTTCTCTTCTGCCTTAGCGGGGTCCATTTTCAACAATGTGATTCCCTGAGGGTTGTGGATTAGCTGACCTGGGCAGCCTTACCCTGCCGGCCCGCCCTCCCCAGGTGTGCCTCGTTGAGGTCAATATAAACAGAGCTCCAGGCAGCAATAGCCCTTGAAGCTGTGCCTGACTCCATATTCTCTGCCCCGTCAGCAGTCTCGGGGCTGTGCTTGTGGGAGGGAGTGAGGGGCCACAGCTTTGTGGGTGGCCCGGTGTGAGTGGGATTCTGCTGGCCTTTCTGCAGGAGTTGCCAGGCTGCCGCCTGTAAAGAAGAGGATGTGTCACCCATACATTCCGCTGGAATTTTTCTCCGGACAGAGGTGAGGAAGGAAAAAAGCAGTGGGGGCCGGGACAGGAGGGGTATCTCAGGCAGGGCAATGGAAAGCTTCTGGAAGAGTGTCCGGGTCCAGGACCAACCTGGCTGGCCTGCAGGCACCAAGATGGCCTGCGTGCTGTCGCTGGTGTGGCTCCACGGTCCTTCCTCTAGGCTTTCAAGCCCTTGTACATATTCAGGTGTTTTACCTGGAAAGGGTGGGAACAGTTCAGCAGCAGCTGGCCCGGGGCTCAGCTCACATTTACTCACAGATGCCTCGGCACGGTCCCCCAGCTTTGCAATGAGGACGCTCCTTGCGTGGGGGGTGGGTTGCTGGCTGTATGGGAGATGATTCCCCACCTCTGACCAATTTCAGAATTGTTTACCACTGGAGCAAGTGCCCTGATAGGGTTTTCCCCTGTATAACTCGTGGATTCAGGATTTTATTTTCTTTTATGGTTCAAGTTAGATTTTATTCCTCTTTTATGTATTTATAGATATAAGCATGGAAATCATTCATTCCTATAAATACATCTGTGTGACGGGAAGAAATTTTTTCTGTTTTATTTTTAAATTTCATTTTTTAAAATTTTGAAATTTAATTTTATTTATGTTTTTATACAGCAGGTTATTATTAGTTATGTATTTTATGCATATACATGTATACAGGTCAATCCCAATCTCCCAACTCATCCCACCACCACCACCCCATGGCTTCCCACACTTGGTGTCCATACGTTTGTTCTCTACGTCTGTGTCTCTATTTCTTCCCTGCAAACCAGTTCATCTGTACCATTTTTAGGCTCCACATATATGCATTAATATACAATATTTGTTTTCCTCTTTCTGACTTACTTCATTCTGTATGACAGTCTCTCGATCCATCGATGTCTCTACAAATGACCCAGTTTCATTCCTTTTTATGGCCGAGTAATATTCCATTTTATATATGTACCACATCTTTATCCACTCATCTGTTTGTGGGCATTTAGGTTGCTTCCATTACCTGGCTATTGTAAATAGTGCTGCAACGAACATTGTGCTGAATGTGCCTTTTTGAAATACGGTTTTCTCTGGGTATATGCCCAGAAGTGGGATTGCTGGATCAGATGGTAATTCTATTTCTAATTTTTTTAAGGAAACTCCATACTGTTCTCCATAGTGACTGTATCAATTTACATTCCCACCAATAGTGGAAGAGGGCTCCTTTTGTCCACACCCTCCCCAGAATTGGTTGTTTGTAGATTTTCTGATGATGCCGATTCTAAAAGGTGTGAGGTGATACCTCATTGTAGTTTTGATTTGCATTTCTCTAATAATTAGTGCTGTTGAGCAGCTTTTCTGTGCGTCTTGGCCATCTCTGTGTCTCCTTTGAAGAAACGTCTCTTTAGATCTTCTGCCCATTTTTTTGGGGTTGTTTGTTTTTTTAATATTAAGCTGCATGAGCTGTTTATATATATTGGAGATTAAACCTCTGTCCATTGATTCGTCTGCAATGATTTTCGCCCATTCTGAGGGATGCCTTTTTCCATTCCCGTGTTTTTTAACAAAAAAGGAAAGAAAGGAAAAGAAGCAGAACACTAATGTGCGTAAAATATGCCTTTTGAAACGGTCGTTTTGAAATATGGACGTCCTTTGAATTTTTTGGTCGATATGTGACCCCAGGATTTGTTTTCAGGGCAGGTGTCATTTACAGGCATGCAATGATTTTGAATATCAACTGACCATTAGCGTTGGGATTAAAGCTGCTGTTGTGTGAAACGGCCACAAGGTGGCAGCAGTTCACCCTTACCAAATCTGGTTACTAGGGCAAGAGAGCCTCAGTGGAAGTGGTGTTCTAGATTGGAGTTTAGAATGGAATGTGCCAGGAGAAAGCCGCTCACGTTTGTCTCACTACTTCTTGTTCGTGTTTTTAATTTAATTTTTTATTTTTTATTACAGCAAGTTTGATTACAATGTTTGGCTTGTTGTAGGTGTGGAAGATATGGTTCTTTTACACATATACAGATGACTGTTCTTCCTGGGATCCTTTTCCCATGTACGTTATGACAGAATGTTGAGTAGTCCTCTCTTGGTATTCTGTAGGTCTTTGGTGATTATGTATGTCACCTGTGTTTGTATATGTCTGTTAACCCTGATATCGTAATGAAACCAATCCTCACACCTTTCCATTGGTGAACCATAAGTTTGTTTCATGAATCTGTGATTGCCCTTCTCCGTGGTAATATCTGCCCTGGTATCCATTTTTAGGTAACACCTATAAGAGATATGATAGGATATGTGTCTTTCACTTTCTGACTTACTACAAGTCACGTGATTACTTCTAGACTCATCTACGGTGCTGCAAATGGCATTGTGTCCTTTTTTCCCTTGGCTTCTCTTCTGCCTTAGCGGGGTCCATTTTCAACAATGTGATTCCCTGAGGGTTGTGGATTAGCTGACCTGGGCAGCCTTACCCTGCCGGCCCGCCCTCCCCAGGTGTGCCTCGTTGAGGTCAATATAAACAGAGCTCCAGGCAGCAATAGCCCCTGAAGCTGTGCCTGACTCCATATTCTCTGCCCCGTCAGCAGTCTCGGGGCTGTGCTGGTGGGAGGGAGTGAGGGGCCACAGCTTTGTGGGTGGCCCGGTGTGAGTGGGGTTCTGCTGGCCTTTCTGCAGGAGTTGCCATGCTGCCGCCTGTAAAGAAGAGGATGTGTCACCCATACATTCCGCTGGAATTTCTCTCCGGACAGAGGTGAGGAAGGAAAAAAGCAGTGGGGGCCGGGACAGGAGGGGTATCTCAGGCAGGGCAATGGAAAGCTTCTGGAAGAGCGCCAGGGTCCAGGACCACGCTGGCTGGCCTGCAGGCACCAAGTTGTCCTGCGTGCTGTCACTGGTGTGTCTCCACGGTCCTTCCTCTAGGCTTTCAAGCCCTTGTACATATTCAGGTGTTTTACCTGGAAAGGGTGGGAACAGTTCAGCAGCAGCTGGCCTGGGGCTCAGCTCACGTTTACTCACAGATGCCTCGGTACGGTCCCTCAGCTTTGCAATGAGGACGCTCCTTGCGTGGGGGGTGGGTTGCTGGCTGTATGGGAGATGCTTCCCCACCTCTGACCAATTTCAGAATTGTTTACCACTGGAGCAAGTGCCCTGATAGGGTTTTCCCCTGTATAACTCGTGGGTTCAGGATTTTTTTTTTCTTTTATGGTTCAAGTTAGATTTTATTCCTCTTTTATGTATTTATAGATATAAGCATGGAAATCATTCATTCCTATAAATACATCTGTGTGACTGGAAGAACTTTTTTCTGTTTTATTTTTAAATTTTATTTTTTAAAATTTTGAAATTTAATTTTATTTATGTTTTTATACAGCAGGTTATTATTAGTTATGTATTTTATGCATATACATGTATACAGGTCAATCCCAATCTCCCAACTCATCCCACCACCACCACCCCATGGCTTCCCACACTTGGTGTCCATACGTTTGTTCTCTACGTCTGTGTCTCTATTTCTTCCCTGCAAACCAGTTCATCTGTACCATTTTTAGGCTCCACATATATGCATTAATATACAATATTTGTTTTCCTCTTTCTGACTTACTTCATTCTGTATGACAGTCTCTCGATCCATCGATGTCTCTACAAATGACCCAGTTTCATTCCTTTTTATGGCCGAGTAATATTCCATTTTATATATGTACCACATCTTTATCCACTCATCTGTCTGTGGGCATTTAGGTTGCTTCCATTACCTGGCTATTGTAAATAGTGCTGCAACGAACATTGTGCTGAATGTGCCTTTTTGAAATACGGTTTTCTCTGGGTATATGCCCAGAAGTGGGATTGCTGGATCAGATGGTAATTCTATTTCTAATTTTTTTAAGGAAACTCCATACTGTTCTCCATAGTGACTGTATCAATTTACATTCCCACCAATAGTGGAAGAGGGCTCCTTTTGTCCACACCCTCCCCAGAATTGGTTGTTTGTAGATTTTCTGATGATGCCGATTCTAAAAGGTGTGAGGTGATACCTCATTGTAGTTTTGATTTGCATTTCTCTAATAATTAGTGCTGTTGAGCAGCTTTTCTGTGTGTCTTGGCCATCTCTGTGTCTCCTTTGAAGAAACGTCTCTTTAGATCTTCTGCCCATTTTTTTTGGGTTGTTTGTTTTTTTAATATTAAGCTGCATGAGCTGTTTATATATATTGGAGATTAGACCTGTGTCCATTGATTCATTTGCAATGATTTTCGCCCATTCTGAGGGATGCCTTTTTCCATTCCCGTGTTTTTTAACAAAAAAGGAAAGAAAGGAAAAGAAGCAGAACACTAATGTGCGTAAAATATGCCTTTTGAAACGGTCGTTTTGAAATATGGACGTCCTTTGAATTTTTTGGTCGATATGTGACCACAGGATTTGTTTTCAGGGCAGGTGTCATTTACAGGCATGCAATGATTTTGAATATCAACTGACCATTAGCGTTGGGATTAAAGCTGCTGTTGTGTGAAACGGCCACAAGGTGGCAGCAGTTCACCCTTACCCAATCTGGTTACTAGGGCAAGAGAGCCTCAGTGGAAGTGGTGTTCTAGATTGGAGTTTAGAATGGAATGTACCAGGAGAAAGCCGCTCACGTTTGTCTCACTACTTCTTGTTCGTGTTTTTAATTTAATTTTGTATTTTTTATTACAGCAAGTTTGATTACAATGTTTGGCTTGTTGTAGGTGTGGAAGATGTGGTTCTTTTACACATATACAGATGACTGTTCTTCCTGGGATCCTTTTCCCATGTACGTTATGACAGAATGTTGAGTAGTCCTCTCTTGGTATTCTGTACGTCTTTGGTGATTATGTATGTCACCTGTGTTTGTATATGTCTGTTAACCCCAATATCGTAATGAAACCAATCCTCACACCTTTCCATTGGTGAACCATAAGTTTGTTTCATGAATCTGTGATTGCCCTTCTCCGTGGAAATATCTGCCCTGGTATCCATTTTTAGGTAACACCTATAAGAGATATGATAGGATATGTGTCTTTCACTTTCTGACTTACTACAAGTCACGTGATTACTTCTAGACTCATCTACGGTGCTGCAAATGGCATTGTGTCCTTTTTTCCCTTGGCTTCTCTTCTGCCTTAGCGGGGTCCATTTTCAACAATGTGATTCCCTGAGGGTTGTGGATTAGCTGACCTGGGCAGCCTTACCCTGCCGGCCCGCCCTCCCCAGGTGTGCCTCGTTGAGGTCAATATAAACAGAGCTCCAGGCAGCAATAGCCCCTGAAGCTGTGCCTGACTCCATATTCTCTGCCCCGTCAGCAGTCTCGGGGCTGTGCTGGTGGGAGGGAGTGAGGGGCCACAGCTTTGTGGGTGGCCCGGTGTGAGTGGGGTTCTGCTGGCCTTTCTGCAGGAGTTGCCAGGCTGCCGCCTGTAAAGAAGAGGATGTGTCACCCATACATTCCGCTGGAATTTCTCTCCGGACAGAGGTGAGGAAGGAAAAAAGCAGTGGGGGCCGGGACAGGAGGGGTATCTCAGGCAGGGCAATGGAAAGCTTCTGGAAGAGCGCCAGGGTCCAGGACCAGTGGGCTGGCTGGCCTGCAGGCACCAAGTTGGCCTGCGTGCTGTCGCTGGTGTGGCTCCACGGTCCTTCCTCTAGGCTTTCAAGCCCTTGTACATATTCAGGTGTTTTACCTGGAAAGGGTGGGAACAGTTCAGCAGCAGCTGGCCTGGGGCTCAGCTCACGTTTACTCACAGATGCCTCGGCACGGTCCCCCAGCTTTGCAATGAGGACGCTCCTTGCGTGGGGGGTGGGTGGCTGGCTGTATGGGAGATGGTTCCCCACCTCTGACCAATTTCAGAATTGTTTACCGCTGGAGCAAGTGTCGTGATAGGGTTTTCCTCTGTATAACTCGTGGGTTCAATTTTTTTTTCTTTTATGGTTCAAGTTAGATTTTATTCCTCTTTTATGTATTTACAGATATAAGCATGGAAATCATTCATTCCTATAAATACATCTGTGTGACTGGAAGAACTTTTTTCTGTTTTATTTTTAAATTTTATTTTTTAAAATTTTGAAATTTAATTTTATTTATGTTTTTATACAGCAGGTTATTATTAGTTATGTATTTTATGCATATACATGTATACAGGTCAATCCCAATCTCCCAACTCATCCCACCACCACCACCCCATGGCTTCCCACACTTGGTGTCCATACGTTTGTTCTCTACGTCTGTGTCTCTATTTCTTCCCTGCAAACCAGTTCATCTGTACCATTTTTAGGCTCCACATATATGCATTAATATACAATATTTGTTTTCCTCTTTCTGACTTACTTCATTCTGTATGACAGTCTCTCGATCCATCGATGTCTCTACAAATGACCCAGTTTCATTCCTTTTTATGGCCGAGTAATATTCCATTTTATATATGTACCACATCTTTATCCACTCATCTGTCTGTGGGCATTTAGGTTGCTTCCATTACCTGGCTATTGTAAATAGTGCTGCAACGAACATTGTGCTGAATGTGCCTTTTTGAAATACGGTTTTCTCTGGGTATATGCCCAGAAGTGGGATTGCTGGATCAGATGGTAATTCTATTTCTAATTTTTTAAGGAAACTCCATACTGTTCTCCATAGTGACTGTATCAATTTACATTCCCACCAATAGTGGAAGAGGGCTCCTTTTGTCCACACCCTCCCCAGAATTGGTTGTTTGTATATTTTCTGATGATGCCGATTCTAACAGCTGTGAGGTGATACCTCATTGTAGTTTTGATTTGCATTTCTCTAATAATTAGTGCTGTTGAGCAGCTTTTCATGTGCATCTTGGCCATCTCTGTGTCTCCTTTGAAGAAACGTCTCTTTAGATCTTCTGCCCATTTTTTGGGGTTGTTTGTTTTTTTAATATTAAGCTGCATGAGCTGTTTATATATATTGTAGATTAAACCTGTGTCCATTGATTCATTTGCAACGATTTTCACCCATCCTGAGGGATGCCTTTTTCCATTCCCGTTTTTTTTAACAAAAAAGGAAAGAATGGAAAAGAAGCAGAACACTAATGTGCGTAAAATATGCCTTTTGAAACGGTCGTTTTGAAATATGGACGTCCTTTGAATATTTTGGTCGATATGTGACCCCAGGATTTGTTTTCAGGGCAGGTGTCATTTACAGGCCTGCAATGATTTTGAATATCAACTGACGATTAGCGTTGGGATTAAAGCTGCTGTTGTGTGATACGGCCACAAGGTGGCAGCAGTTCACCCTTACCAAATCTGGTTACTAGGGCAAGAGAGCCTCAGTGGAAGTGGTGTTCTAGATTGGAATTTAGAATGGAATGTACCAGGAGAAAGCCGCTCACGTTTGTCTCACTACTTCTTGTTCGTGTTTTTAATTTAATTTTTTATTTTTTATTACAGCAAGTTTGATTACAATGTTTGGCTTGTTGTAGGTGTGGAAGATGTGGTTCTTTTACACATATACAGATGACTGTTATTCCTGGGATCCTTTTCCCATGTACGTTATGACAGAATGTTGAGTAGTCCTCTCTTGGTATTCTGTAGGTCTTTGGTGATTATGTATGTCACCTGTGTTTGTATATGTCTGTTAACCCCGATATCGTAATGAAACCAATCCTCACACCTTTCCATTGGTGAACCATAAGTTTGTTTAATGAATCTGTGATTGCCCTTCTCCGTGGAAATATCTGCCCTGGTATCCACTTTTAGGTAACACCTATAGGTGATATGATATGATATGTGTCTTTCACTTTCTGACTTACTACAAGTCACGTGATTACTTCTAGACTCATCTACGGTGCTGCAAATGGCATTGTGTCCTTTTTTCCCTTGGCTTCTCTTCTGCCTTAGCGGGGTCCATTTTCAACAATGTGATTCCCTGAGGGTTGTGGATTAGCTGACCTGGGCAGCCTTACCCTGCCGGCCCGCCCTCCCCAGGTGTGCCTCGTTGAGGTCAATATAAACAGAGCTCCAGGCAGCAATAGCCCCTGAAGCTGTGCCTGACTCCATATTCTCTGCCCCGTCAGCAGTCTCGGGGCTGTGCTGGTGGGAGGGAGTGAGGGGCCACAGCTTTGTGGGTGGCCCGGTGTGAGTGGGGTTCTGCTGGCCTTTCTGCAGGAGTTGCCATGCTGCCGCCTGTAAAGAAGAGGATGTGTCACCCATACATTCTGCTGGAATTTCTCTCCGGACAGAGGTGAGGAAGGAAAAAAGCAGTGGGGGCCGGGACAGGAGGGGTATCTCAGGCAGGGCAATGGAAAGCTTCTGGAAGAGCGCCCGGGGCCAGGACCAACCTGGCAGGCCTGCAGGCACCAAGTTGTCCTGCGTGCTGTCACTGGTGTGGCTCCACGGTCCTTCCTCTAGGCTTTCAAGCCCTTGTACATATTCAGGTGTTTTACCTGGAAAGGGTGGGAACAGTTCAGCAGCAGCTGGCCTGGGGCTCAGCTCACGTTTACTCACAGATGCCTCGGCACGGTCCCTCAGCTTTGCAATGAGGACGCTCCTTGTGTGGGGGGTGGGTTGCTGGCTGTATGGGAGATGCTTCCCCACCTCTGACCAATTTCAGAATTGTTTACCACTGGAGCAAGTGCCCTGATAGGGTTTTCCCCTGTATAACTCGTGGGTTCAGGATTTTTTTTTTCTTTTATGGTTCAAGTTAGATTTTATTCCTCTTTTATGTATTTATAGATATAAGCATGGAAATCATTCATTCCTATAAATACATCTGTGTGACGGGAAGAACTTTTTTCTGTTTTATTTTTAAATTTTATTTTTTAAAATTTTGAAATTTAATTTTATTTATGTTTTTATACAGCAGGTTATTATTAGTTATGTATTTTATGCATATACATGTATACAGGTCAATCCCAATCTCCCAACTCATCCCACCACCACCACCCCATGGCTTCCCACACTTGGTGTCCATACGTTTGTTCTCTACGTCTGTGTCTCTATTTCTTCCCTGCAAACCAGTTCATCTGTACCATTTTTAGGCTCCACATATATGCATTAATATACAATATTTGTTTTCCTCTTTCTGACTTACTTCATTCTGTATGACAGTCTCTCGATCCATTGATGTCTCTACAAATGACCCAGTTTCATTCCTTTTTATAGCCGAGTAATATTCCATTTTATATATGTACCACATCTTTATCCACTCATCTGTCTGTGGGCATTTAGGTTGCTTCCATTACCTGGCTATTGTAAATAGTGCTGCAACGAACATTGTGCTGAATGTGCCTTTTTGAAATACGGTTTTCTCTGGGTATATGCCCAGAAGTGGGATTGCTGGATCAGATGGTAATTCTATTTCTAATTTTTTTAAGGAAACTCCATACTGTTCTCCATAGTGACTGTATCAATTTACATTCCCACCAATAGTGGAAGAGGGCTCCTTTTGTCCACACCCTCCCCAGAATTGGTTGTTTGTAGATTTTCTGATGATGCCGATTCTAACAGGTGTGAGGTGATACCTCATTGTAGTTTTGATTTGCATTTCTCTAATAATTAGTGCTGTTGAGCAGCTTTTCTTGTGCGTCTTGGCCATCTCTGTGTCTCCTTTGAAGAAACGTCTCTTTAGATCTTCTGCCCATTTTTTGGGGTTGTTTGTTTTTTTAATATTAAGCTGCATGAGCTGTTTATATATATTGGAGATTAAACCTGTGTCCATTGATTCATTTGCAACGATTTTCACCCATCCTGAGGGATGCCTTTTTCCATTCCCGTTTTTTTTAACAAAAAAGGAAAGAAAGGAAAAGAAGCAGAACACTAATGTGCGTAAAATATGCCTTTTGAAACGGTCGTTTTGAAATATGGACGTCCTTTGAATTTTTTGGTCGATATGTGACCCCAGAATTTGTTTTCAGGGCAGGTGTCATTTACAGGCATGCAATGATTTTGAATATCAACTGACCATTAGCGTTGGGATTAAAGCTGCTGTTGTGTGAAACGGCCACAAGGTGGCAGCAGTTCACCCTTACCAAATCTGGTTACTAGGGCAAGAGAGCCTCAGTGGAAGTGGTGTTCTAGATTGGAGTTTAGAATGGAATGTACCAGGAGAAAGCCGCTCACGTTTGTCTCACTACTTCTTGTTCGTGTTTTTAATTTAATTTTTTATTTTTTATTACAGCAAGTTTGATTACAATGTTTGGCTTGTTGTAGGTGTGGAAGATGTGGTTCTTTTACACATATACAGATGACTGTTCTTCCTGGGATTCTTTTCCCATGTACGTTATGACAGAATGTTGAGTAGTCCTCTCTTGGTATTCTGTAGGTCTTTGGTGATTATATATGTCACCTGTGTTTGTATATGTCTGTTAACCCCGATATCGTAATGAAACCAATCCTCACACCTTTCCATTGGTGAACCATAAGTTTGTTTCATGAATCTGTGATTGCCCTTCTCCGTGGAAATATCTGCCCTGGTATCCACTTTTAGGTAACACCTATAGGTGATATGATAGGATATGTGTCTTTCACTTTCTGACTTACTACAAGTCACGTGATTACTTCTAGACTCATCTACGGTGCTGCAAATGGCATTGTGTCCTTTTTTCCCTTGGCTTCTCTTCTGCCTTAGCGGGGTCCATTTTCAACAATGTGATTCCCTGAGGGTTGTGGATTAGCTGACCTGGGCAGCCTTACCCTGCCAGCCCGCCCTCCCCAGGTGTGCCTCGTTGAGGTCAATATAAACAGAGCTCCAGGCAGCAATAGCCCCTGAAGCTGTGCCTGACTCCATTTTCTCTGCCCCGTCAGCAGTCTCGGGGCTGTGCTGGTGGGAGGGAGTGAGGGGCCACAGCTTTGTGGGTGGCCCGGTGTGAGTGGGGTTCTGCTGGCCTTTCTGCAGGAGTTGCCATGCTGCCGCCTGTAAAGAAGAGGATGTGTCACCCATACATTCCGCTGGAATTTCTCTCCGGACAGAGGTGAGGAAGGAAAAAAGCAGTGGGGGCCGGGACAGGAGGGGTATCTCAGGCAGGGCAATGGAAAGCTTCTGGAAGAGCGCCCGGGGCCAGGACCAACCTGGCTGGCCTGCAGGCACCAAGTTGTCCTGCGTGCTGTCGCTGGTGTGGCTCCACGGTCCTTCCTCTAGGCTTTCAAGCCCTTGTACATATTCAGGTGTTTTACCTGGAAAGGGTGGGAACAGTTCAGCAGCAGCTGGCCTGGGGCTCAGCTCACGTTTACTCACAGATGCCTCGGCACGGTCCCCCAGCTTTGCAATGAGGACGCTCCTTGCGTGGGGGGTGGGTTGCTGGCTGTATGGGAGATGATTCCCCACCTCTGACCAATTTCAGAATTGTTTACCACTGGAGCAAGTGCCCTGATAGGGTTTTCCCCTGTATAACTCGTGGATTCAGGATTTTTTTTTCTTTTATGGTTCAAGTTAGATTTTATTCCTCTTTTATGTATTTATAGATATAAGCATGGAAATCATTCATTCCTATAAATACATCTGTGTGACGGGAAGAACTTTTTTCTGTTTTATTTTTAAATTTTATTTTTTAAAATTTTGAAATTTAATTTTATTTATGTTTTTATACAGCAGGTTATTATTAGTTATGTATTTTATGCATATACATGTATACAGGTCAATCCCAATCTCCCAACTCATCCCACCACCACCACCCCATGGCTTCCCACACTTGGTGTCCATACGTTTGTTCTCTACGTCTGTGTCTCTATTTCTTCCCTGCAAACCAGTTCATCTGTACCATTTTTAGGCTCCACATATATGCATTAATATACAATATTTGTTTTCCTCTTTCTGACTTACTTCATTCTGTATGACAGTCTCTCGATCCATCGATGTCTCTACAAATGACCCAGTTTCATTCCTTTTTATGGCCGAGTAATATTCCATTTTATATATGTACCACATCTTTATCCACTCATCTGTCTGTGGGCATTTAGGTTGCTTCCATTACCTGGCTATTGTAAATAGTGCTGCAACGAACATTGTGCTGAATGTGCCTTTTTGAAATACGGTTTTCTCTGGGTATATGCCCAGAAGTGGGATTGCTGGATCAGATGGTAATTCTATTTCTAATTTTTTTAAGGAAACTCCATACTGTTCTCCATAGTGACTGTATCAATTTACATTCCCACCAATAGTGGAAGAGGGCTCCTTTTGTCCACACCCTCCCCAGAATTGGTTGTTTGTAGATTTTCTGATGATGCCGATTCTAAAAGGTGTGAGGTGATACCTCATTGTAGTTTTGATTTGCATTTCTCTAATAATTAGTGCTGTTGAGCAGCTTTTCTGTGCGTCTTGGCCATCTCTGTGTCTCCTTTGAAGAAACGTCTCTTTAGATCTTCTGCCCATTTTTTTTGGGTTGTTTGTTTTTTTAATATTAAGCTGCATGAGCTGTTTATATATATTGGAGATTAAACCTCTGTCCATTGATTCGTCTGCAATGATTTTCGCCCATTCTGAGGGATGCCTTTTTCCATTCCCGTGTTTTTTAACAAAAAAGGAAAGAAAGGAAAAGAAGCAGAACACTAATGTGCGTAAAATATGCCTTTTGAAACGGTCGTTTTGAAATATGGACGTCCTTTGAATTTTTTGGTCGATATGTGACCCCAGGATTTGTTTTCAGGGCAGGTGTCATTTACAGGCATGCAATGATTTTGAATATCAACTGACCATTAGCGTTGGGATTAAAGCTGCTGTTGTGTGAAACGGCCACAAGGTGGCAGCAGTTCACCCTTACCAAATCTGGTTACTAGGGCAAGAGAGCCTCAGTGGAAGTGGTGTTCTAGATTGGAGTTTAGAATGGAATGTACCAGGAGAAAGCCGCTCACGTTTGTCTCACTACTTCTTGTTCGTGTTTTTAATTTAATTTTTTATTTTTTCTTACAGCAAGTTTGATTACAATGTTTGGCTTGTTGTAGGTGTGGAAGATGTGGTTCTTTTACACATATACAGATGACTGTTCTTCCTGGGATCCTTTTCCCATGTACGTTATGACAGAATGTTGAGTAGTCCTCTCTTGGTATTCTGTAGGTCTTTGGTGATTATGTATGTCACCTGTGTTTGTATATGTCTGTTAACCCCGATATCGTAATGAAACCAATCCTCACACCTTTCCATTGGTGAACCATAAGTTTGTTTCATGAATCTGTGATTGCCCTTCTCCGTGGAAATATCTGCCCTGGTATCCATTTTTAGGTAACACCTATAAGTGATATGATAGGATATGTGTCTTTCACTTTCTGACTTACTACAAGTCACGTGATTACTTCTAGACTCATCTACGGTGCTGCAAATGGCATTGTGTCCTTTTTTCCCTTGGCTTCTCTTCTGCCTTAGCGGGGTCCATTTTCAACAATGTGATTCCCTGAGGGTTGTGGATTAGCTGACCTGGGCAGCCTTACCCTGCCGGCCCGCCCTCCCCAGGTGTGCCTCGTTGAGGTCAATATAAACAGAGCTCCAGGCAGCAATAGCCCCTGAAGCTGTGCCTGACTCCATATTCTCTGCCCCATCAGCAGTCTCGGGGCTGTGCTGGTGGGAGGGAGTGAGGGGCCACAGCTTTGTGGGTGGCCCGGTGTGAGTGGGGTTCTGCTGGCCTTTCTGCAGGAGTTGCCAGGCTGCCGCCTGTAAAGAAGAGGATGTGTCACCCATAACTTCCGCTGGAATTTCTCTCCGGACAGAGGTGAGGAAGGAAAAAAGCAGTGGGGGCCGGGACAGGAGGGGTATCTCAGGCAGGGCAATGGAAAGCTTCTGGAAGAGCGCCAGGGTCCAGGACCCGTGGGCTGGCTGGCCTGCAGGCACCAAGTTGGCCTGCGTGCTGTCGCTGGTGTGGCTCCACGGTCCTTCCTCTAGGCTTTCAAGCCCTTGTACATATTCAGGTGTTTTACCTGGAAAGGGTGGGAACAGTTCAGCAGCAGCTGGCCTGGGGCTCAGCTCACGTTTACTCACAGATGCCTCGGCACGGTCCCCCAGCTTTGCAATGAGGACGCTCCTTGCGTGGGGGGTGGGTGGCTGGCTGTATGGGAGATGGTTCCCCACCTCTGACCAATTTCAGAATTGTTTACCGCTGGAGCAAGTGTCGTGATAGGGTTTTCCTCTGTATAACTCGTGGGTTCAATTTTTTTTTTCTTTTATGGTTCAAGTTAGATTTTATTCCTCTTTTATGTATTTATAAATATAAGCATGGAAATAATTCATTCCTATAAATACATCTGTGTGACGGGAAGAACTTTTTTCTGTTTTATTTTTAAATTTTATTTTTTAAAATTTTGAAATTTAATTTCATTTATGTTTTTATACAGCAGGTTATTATTAGTTATGTATTTTATGCATATACATGTATACAGGTCAATCCCAATCTCCCAACTCATCCCACCACCACCACCCCATGGCTTCCCACCCTTGGTGTCCATACGTTTGTTCTCTACGTCTGTGTCTCTACTTCTTCCCTGCAAACCAGTTCATCTGTACCATTTTTAGGCTCCACATATATGCATTAATATACAATATTTGTTTTCCTCTTTCTGACTTACTTCATTCTGTATGAGAGTCTCTCAATCCATCGATGTCTCTACAAATGACCCAGTTTCATTCCTTTTTATGGCCGAGTAATATTCCATTTTATATATGTACCACATCTTTATCCACTCATCTGTCTGTGGGCATTTAGGTTGCTTCCATTACCTGGCTATTGTAAATAGTGCTGCAACGAACATTGTGCTGAATGTGCCTTTTTGAAATACGGTTTTCTCTGGGTATATGCCCAGAAGTGGGATTGCTGGATCAGATGGTAATTCTATTTCTTATTATTTTAAGGAAACTCCATACTGTTCTCCATAGTGACTGTATCAATTTACATTCCCACCAATAGTGGAAGAGGGCTCCTTTTGTCCACACCCTCCCCAGAATTGGTTGTTTGTATATTTTCTGATGATGCCTATTCTAACAGGTGTGAGGTGATACCTCATTGTAGTTTTGATTTGCATTTCTCTAATAATTAGTGCTGTTTAGCAGCTTTACATGTGCGTCTTGGCCATCTCTGTGTCTCCTTTGAAGAAACGTCTCTTTAGATCTTCTGCCCATTATTTGGGGTTGTTTGTTTTTTTAATATTAAGCTGCATGAGCTGTTTATATATATTGGAGATTAAACCTGTGTCCACTGATTCATTTGCAACGATTTTCACCCATCCTGAGGGATGCCTTTCTCCATTCCCGTTTTTTTTAACAAAAAAGGAAAGAAAGGAAAAGAAGCAGAACACTAATGTGCGTAAAATATGCCTTTTGAAACGGTCGTTTTGAAATATGGACGTCCTTTGAATTTTTTGGTCGATATGTGACCCCAGGATTTGTTTTCAGGGCAGGTGTCATTTACAGGCATGCAATGATTTTGAATATCAACTGACCATTAGCGTTGGGATTAAAGCTGCTGTTGTGTGAAACGGCCACAAGGTGGCAGCAGTTCACCCTTACCAAATCTGGTTACTAGGGCAAGAGAGCCTCAGTGGAAGTGGTGTTCTAGATTGGAGTTTAGAATGGAATGTACCAGGAGAAAACCGCTCACGTTTGTCTCACTACTTCTTGTTCGTGTTTTTAATTTAATTTTTTATTTTTTATTACAGCAAGTTTGATTACAATGTTTGGCTTGTTGTAGGTGTGGAAGATGTGGTTCTTTTACACATATACAGATGACTGTTCTTCCTGGGATTCTTTTCCCATGTACGTTATGACAGAATGTTGAGTAGTCCTCTCTTGGTATTCTGTAGGTCTTTGGTGATTATATATGTCACCTGTGTTTGTATATGTCTGTTAACCCCGATATCGTAATGAAACCAATCCTCACACCTTTCCATTGGTGAACCATAAGTTTGTTTCATGAATCTGTGATTGCCCTTCTCCGTGGAAATATCTGCCCTGGTATCCACTTTTAGGTAACACCTATAGGTGAAATGATAGGATATGTGTCTTTCACTTTCTGACTTACTACAAGTCACGTGATTACTTCTAGACTCATCTACGGTGCTGCAAATGGCATTGTGTCCTTTTTTCCCTTGGCTTCTCTTCTGCCTTAGCGGGGTCCATTTTCAACAATGTGATTCCCTGAGGGTTGTGGATTAGCTGACCTGGGCAGCCTTACCCTGCCGGCCCGCCCTCCCCAGGTGTGCCTCGTTGAGGTCAATATAAACAGAGCTCCAGGCAGCAATAGCACCTGAAGCTGTGCCTGACTCCATATTCTCTGCCCCGTCAGCAGTCTCGGGGCTGTGCTGGTGGGAGGGAGTGAGGGGCCACAGCTTTGTGGGTGGCCCGGTGTGAGTGGGGTTCTGCTGGCCTTTCTGCAGGAGTTGCCATGCTGCCGCCTGTAAAGAAGAGGATGTGTCACCCATACATTCCGCTGGAATTTCTCTCCGGACAGAGGTGAGGAAGGAAAAAAGCAGTGGGGGCCGGGACAGGAGGGGTATCTCAGGCAGGGCAATGGAAAGCTTCTGGAAGAGCGCCCGGGGCCAGGACCAACCTGGCTGGCCTGCAGGCACCAAGTTGTCCTGCGTGCTGTCGCTGGTGTGGCTCCACGGTCCTTCCTCTAGGCTTTCAAGCCCTTGTACATATTCAGGTGTTTTACCTGGAAAGGGTGGGAACAGTTCAGCAGCAGCTGACCTGGGGCTCAGCTCACGTTTACTCACAGATGCCTCGGCACGGTCCCCCAGCTTTGCAATGAGGACGCTCCTTGCGTGGGGGGTGGGTTGCTGGCTGTATGGGAGATGCTTCCCCACCTCTGACCAATTTCAGAATTGTTTACCACTGGAGCAAGTGCCCTGATAGGGTTTTCCCCTGTATAACTCGTGGGTTCAGGATTTTTTTTTCTTTTATGGTTCAAGTTAGATTTTATTCCTCTTTTATGTATTTATAGATATAAGCATGGAAATCATTCATTCCTATAAATACATCTGTGTGACGGGAAGAACTTTTTTCTGTTTTATTTTTAAATTTTATTTTTTAAAATTTTGAAATTTAATTTTATTTATGTTTTTATACAGCAGGTTATTATTAGTTATGTATTTTATGCATATACATGTATACAGGTCAATCCCAATCTCCCAACTCATCCCACCACCACCACCCCATGGCTTCCCACACTTGGTGTCCATACGTTTGTTCTCTACGTCTGTGTCTCTATTTCTTCCCTGCAAACCAGTTCATCTGTACCATTTTTAGGCTCCACATATATGCATTAATATACAATATTTGTTTTCCTCTTTCTGACTTACTTCATTCTGTATGACAGTCTCTCGATCCATCGATGTCTCTACAAATGACCCAGTTTCATTCCTTTTTATGGCCGAGTAATATTCCATTTTATATATGTACCACATCTTTATCCACTCATCTGTCTGTGGGCATTTAGGTTGCTTCCATTACCTGGCTATTGTAAATAGTGCTGCAACGAACATTGTGCTGAATGTGCCTTTTTGAAATACGGTTTTCTCTGGGTATATGCCCAGAAGTGGGATTGCTGGATCAGATGGTAATTCTATTTCTAATTTTTTTAAGGAAACTCCATACTCTTCTCCATAGTGACTGTATCAATTTACATTCCCACCAATAGTGGAAGAGGGCTCCTTTTGTCCACACCCTCCCCAGAATTGGTTGTTTGTAGATTTTCTGATGATGCCGATTCTAAAAGGTGTGAGGTGATACCTCATTGTAGTTTTGATTTGCATTTCTCTAATAATTAGTGCTGTTGAGCAGCTTTTCTGTGCGTCTTGGCCATCTCTGTGTCTCCTTTGAAGAAACGTCTCTTTAGATCTTCTGCCCATTTTTTTTGGGTTGTTTGTTTTTTTAATATTAAGCTGCATGAGCTGTTTATATATATTGGAGATTAAACCTCTGTCCATTGATTCGTCTGCAATGATTTTCGCCCATTCTGAGGGATGCCTTTTTCCATTCCCGTGTTTTTTAACAAAAAAGGAAAGAAAGGAAAAGAAGCAGAACACTAATGTGCGTAAAA
The DNA here is from genome assembly GCF_964341445.2 of Mesoplodon mirus. Classification (NCBI taxonomy): domain Eukaryota; kingdom Metazoa; phylum Chordata; class Mammalia; order Artiodactyla; family Ziphiidae; genus Mesoplodon; species Mesoplodon mirus. The sequence continues at coordinate 523,954 of NW_028295637.1, forward strand.
TATGCCTTTTGAAACGGTCGTTTTGAAATATGGACGTCCTTTGAATTTTTTGGTCGATATGTGACCCCAGGATTTGTTTTCAGGGCAGGTGTCATTTACAGGCATGCAATGATTTTGAATATCAACTGACCATTAGCGTTGGGATTAAAGCTGCTGTTGTGTGAAACGGCCACAAGGTGGCAGCAGTTCACCCTTACCAAATCTGGTTACTAGGGCAAGAGAGCCTCAGTGGAAGTGGTGTTCTAGATTGGAGTTTAGAATGGAATGTGCCAGGAGAAAGCCGCTCACGTTTGTCTCACTACTTCTTGTTCGTGTTTTTAATTTAATTTTTTATTTTTTATTACAGCAAGTTTGATTACAATGTTTGGCTTGTTGTAGGTGTGGAAGATGTGGTTCTTTTACACATATACAGATGACTGTTCTTCCTGGGATTCTTTTCCCATGTACGTTATGACAGAATGTTGAGTAGTCCTCTCTTGGTATTCTGTAGGTCTTTGGTGATTATATATGTCACCTGTGTTTGTATATGTCTGTTAACCCCGATATCGTAATGAAACCAATCCTCACACCTTTCCATTGGTGAACCATAAGTTTGTTTCATGAATCTGTGATTGCCCTTCTCCGTGGAAATATCTGCCCTGGTATCCATTTTTAGGTAACACCTATAAGTGATATGATAGGATATGTGTCTTTCACTTTCTGACTTACTACAAGTCACGTGATTACTTCTAGACTCATCTACGGTGCTGCAAATGGCATTGTGTCCTTTTTTCCCTTGGCTTCTCTTCTGCCTTAGCGGGGTCCATTTTCAACAATGTGATTCCCTGAGGGTTGTGGATTAGCTGACCTGGGCAGCCTTACCCTGCCGGCCCGCCCTCCCCAGGTGTGCCTCGTTGAGGTCAATATAAACAGAGCTCCAGGCAGCAATAGCCCCTGAAGCTGTGCCTTACTCCATATTCTCTGCCCCATCAGCAGTCTCGGGGCTGTGCTGGTGGGAGGGAGTGAGGGGCCACAGCTTTGTGGGTGGCCCGGTGTGAGTGGGGTTCTGCTGGCCTTTCTGCAGGAGTTGCCAGGCTGCCGCCTGTAAAGAAGAGGATGTGTAACCCATAACTTCCGCTGGAATTTGTCTCCGGACAGAGGTGAGGAAGGAAAAAAGCAGTGGGGGCCGGGACAGGAGGGGTATCTCAGGCAGGGCAATGGAAAGCTTCTGGAAGAGCGCCAGGGTCCAGGACCAGTGGGCTGGCTGGCCTGCAGGCACCAAGTTGGCCTGCGTGCTGTCGCTGGTGTGGCTCCACGGTCCTTCCTCTAGGCTTTCAAGCCCTTGTACATATTCAGGTGTTTTACCTGGAAAGGGTGGGAACAGTTCAGCAGCAGCTGGCCTGGGGCTCAGCTCACGTTTACTCACAGATGCCTCGGCACGGTCCCCCAGCTTTGCAATGAGGACGCTCCTTGCGTGGGGGGTGGGTGGCTGGCTGTATGGGAGATGGTTCCCCACCTCTGACCAATTTCAGAATTGTTTTCCGCTGGAGCAAGTGTCGTGATAGGGTTTTCCTCTGTATAACTCGTGGGTTCAATTTTTTTTTTCTTTTATGGTTCAAGTTAGATTTTATTCCTCTTTTATGTATTTATAAATATAAGCATGGAAATAATTCATTCCTATAAATACATCTGTGTGACGGGAAGAACTTTTTTCTGTTTTATTTTTAAATTTTATTTTTTAAAATTTTGAAATTTAATTTCATTTATGTTTTTATACAGCAGGTTATTATTAGTTATGTATTTTATGCATATACATGTATACAGGTCAATCCCAATCTCCCAACTCATCCCACCACCACCACCCCATGGCTTCCCACACTTGGTGTCCATACGTTTGTTCTCTACGTCTGTGTCTCTATTTCTTCCCTGCAAACCAGTTCATCTGTACCATTTTTCGGCTCCACATATATGCATTAATATACAATATTTGTTTTCCTCTTTCTGACTTACTTCATTCTGTATGAGAGTCTCTCAATCCATCGATGTCTCTATAAATGACCCAGTTTCATTCCTTTTTATGGCCGAGTAATATTCCATTTTATATATGTACCACATCTTTATCCACTCATCTGTCTGTGGGCATTTAGGTTGCTTCCATTACCTGGCTATTGTAAATAGTGCTGCAACGAACATTGTGCTGAATGTGCCTTTTTGAAATACGGTTTTCTCTGGGTATATGCCCAGAAGTGGGATTGCTGGATCAGATGGTAATTCTATTTCTAATTTTTTTAAGGAAACTCCATACTCTTCTCCATAGTGACTGTATCAATTTACATTCCCACCAATAGTGGAAGAGGGCTCCTTTTGTCCACACCCTCCCCAGAATTGGTTGTTTGTAGATTTTCTGATGATGCCGATTCTAACAGGTGTGAGGTGATACCTCATTGTAGTTTTGATTTGCATTTCTCTAATAATTAGTGCTGTTGAGCAGCTTTTCATGTGCGTCTTGGCCATCTCTGTGTCTCCTTTGAAGAAACGTCTCTTTAGATCTTCTGCCCATTTTTTTTGGGTTGTTTGTTTTTTTAATATTAAGCTGCATGAGCTGTTTATATATATTGGAGATTAAACCTCTGTCCATTGATTCGTCTGCAACGATTTTCACCCATCCTGAGGGATGCCTTTCTCCATTCCCGTTTTTTTTAACAAAAAAGGAAAGAAAGGAAAAGAAGCAGAACACTAATGTGCGTAAAATATGCCTTTTGAAACGGTCGTTTTGAAATATGGACGTCCTTTGAATTTTTTGGTCGATATGTGACCCCAGGATTTGTTTTCAGGGCAGGTGTCATTTACAGGCATGCAATGATTTTGAATATCAACTGACCATTAGCGTTGGGATTAAAGCTGCTGTTGTGTGAAACGGCCACAAGGTGGCAGCAGTTCACCCTTACCAAATCTGGTTACTAGGGCAAGAGAGCCTCAGTGGAAGTGGTGTTCTAGATTGGAGTTTAGAATGGAATGTACCAGGAGAAAGCCGCTCACGTTTGTCTCACTACTTCTTGTTCGTGTTTTTAATTTAATTTTTTATTTTTTATTACAGCAAGTTTGATTACAATGTTTGGCTTGTTGTAGGTGTGGAAGATGTGGTTCTTTTACACATATACAGATGACTGTTCTTCCTGGGATTCTTTTCCCATGTACGTTATGACAGAATGTTGAGTAGTCCTCTCTTGGTATTCTGTAGGTCTTTGGTGATTATATATGTCACCTGTGTTTGTATATGTCTGTTAACCCCGATATCGTAATGAAACCAATCCTCACACCTTTCCATTGGTGAACCATAAGTTTGTTTCATGAATCTGTGATTGCCCTTCTCCGTGGAAATATCTGCCCTGGTATCCACTTTTAGGTAACACCTATAGGTGATATGATAGGATATGTGTCTTTCACTTTCTGACTTACTACAAGTCACGTGATTACTTCTAGACTCATCTACGGTGCTGCAAATGGCATTGTGTCCTTTTTTCCCTTGGCTTCTCTTCTGCCTTAGCGGGGTCCATTTTCAACAATGTGATTCCCTGAGGGTTGTGGATTAGCTGACCTGGGCAGCCTTACCCTGCCGGCCCGCCCTCCCCAGGTGTGCCTCGTTGAGGTCAATATAAACAGAGCTCCAGGCAGCAATAGCCCCTGAAGCTGTGCCTGACTCCATATTCTCTGCCCCGTCAGCAGTCTCGGGGCTGTGCTGGTGGGAGGGAGTGAGGGGCCACAGCTTTGTGGGTGGCCCGGTGTGAGTGGGGTTCTGCTGGCCTTTCTGCAGGAGTTGCCATGCTGCCGCCTGTAAAGAAGAGGATGTGTCACCCATACATTCCGCTGGAATTTCTCTCCGGACAGAGGTGAGGAAGGAAAAAAGCAGTGGGGGCCGGGACAGGAGGGGTATCTCAGGCAGGGCAATGGAAAGCTTCTGGAAGAGCGCCCGGGGCCAGGACCAACCTGGCTGGCCTGCAGGCACCAAGTTGTCCTGCGTGCTGTCGCTGGTGTGGCTCCACGGTCCTTCCTCTAGGCTTTCAAGCCCTTGTACATATTCAGGTGTTTTACCTGGAAAGGGTGGGAACAGTTCAGCAGCAGCTGGCCTGGGGCTCAGCTCACGTTTACTCACAGATGCCTCGGCACGGTCCCCCAGCTTTGCAATGAGGACGCTCCTTGCGTGGGGGGTGGGTTGCTGGCTGTATGGGAGATGCTTCCCGACCTCTGACCAATTTCAGAATTGTTTACCACTGGAGCAAGTGCCCTGATAGGGTTTTCCCCTGTATAACTCGTGGATTCAGGATTTTTTTTTCTTTTATGGTTCAAGTTAGATTTTATTCCTCTTTTATGTATTTATAGATATAAGCATGGAAATCATTCATTCCTATAAATACATCTGTGTGACGGGAAGAACTTTTTTCTGTTTTATTTTTAAATTTTATTTTTTAAAATTTTGAAATTTAATTTTATTTATGTTTTTATACAGCAGGTTATTATTAGTTATGTATTTTATGCATATACATGTATACAGGTCAATCCCAATCTCCCAACTCATCCCACCACCACCACCCCATGGCTTCCCACACTTGGTGTCCATACGTTTGTTCTCTACGTCTGTGTCTCTATTTCTTCCCTGCAAACCAGTTCATCTGTACCATTTTTCGGCTCCACATATATGCATTAATATACAATATTTGTTTTTCCTCTTTCTGACTTACTTCATTCTGTATGACAGTCTCTCGATCCATCGATGTCTCTACAAATGACCCAGTTTCATTCCTTTTTATGGCCGAGTAATATTCCATTTTATATATGTACCACATCTTTATCCACTCATCTGTCTGTGGGCATTTAGGTTGCTTCCATTACCTGGCTATTGTAAATAGTGCTGCAACGAACATTGTGCTGAATGTGCCTTTTTGAAATACGGTTTTCTCTGGGTATATGCCCAGAAGTGGGATTGCTGGATCAGATGGTAATTCTATTTCTAATTTTTTTAAGGAAACTCCATACTCTTCTCCATAGTGACTGTATCAATTTACATTCCCACCAATAGTGGAAGAGGGCTCCTTTTGTCCACACCCTCCCCAGAATTGGTTGTTTGTAGATTTTCTGATGATGCCGATTCTAAAAGGTGTGAGGTGATACCTCATTGTAGTTTTGATTTGCATTTCTCTAATAATTAGTGCTGTTGAGCAGCTTTTCTGTGCGTCTTGGCCATCTCTGTGTCTCCTTTGAAGAAACGTCTCTTTAGATCTTCTGCCCATTTTTTTTGGGTTGTTTGTTTTTTTTAATATTAAGCTGCATGAGCTGTTTATATATATTGGAGATTAAACCTCTGTCCATTGATTCGTCTGCAATGATTTTCGCCCATTCTGAGGGATGCCTTTTTCCATTCCCGTGTTTTTTAACAAAAAAGGAAAGAAAGGAAAAGAAGCAGAACACTAATGTGCGTAAAATATGCCTTTTGAAACGGTCGTTTTGAAATATGGACGTCCTTTGAATTTTTTGGTCGATATGTGACCCCAGGATTTGTTTTCAGGGCAGGTGTCATTTACAGGCATGCAATGATTTTGAATATCAACTGACCATTAGCGTTGGGATTAAAGCTGCTGTTGTGTGAAACGGCCACAAGGTGGCAGCAGTTCACCCTTACCAAATCTGGTTACTAGGGCAAGAGAGCCTCAGTGGAAGTGGTGTTCTAGATTGGAGTTTAGAATGGAATGTGCCAGGAGAAAGCCGCTCACGTTTGTCTCACTACTTCTTGTTCGTGTTTTTAATTTAATTTTTTATTTTTTATTACAGCAAGTTTGATTACAATGTTTGGCTTGTTGTAGGTGTGGAAGATGTGGTTCTTTTACACATATACAGATGACTGTTCTTCCTGGGATTCTTTTCCCATGTACGTTATGACAGAATGTTGAGTAGTCCTCTCTTGGTATTCTGTAGGTCTTTGGTGATTATATATGTCACCTGTGTTTGTATATGTCTGTTAACCCCGATATCGTAATGAAACCAATCCTCACACCTTTCCATTGGTGAACCATAAGTTTGTTTCATGAATCTGTGATTGCCCTTCTCCGTGGAAATATCTGCCCTGGTATCCATTTTTAGGTAACACCTATAAGTGATATGATAGGATATGTGTCTTGCACTTTCTGACTTACTACAAGTCACGTGATTACTTCTAGACTCATCTACGGTGCTGCAAATGGCATTGTGTCCTTTTTTCCCTTGGCTTCTCTTCTGCCTTAGCGGGGTCCATTTTCAACAATGTGATTCCCTGAGGGTTGTGGATTAGCTGACCTGGGCAGCCTTACCCTGCCGGCCCGCCCTCCCCAGGTGTGCCTCGTTGAGGTCAATATAAACAGAGCTCCAGGCAGCAATAGCCCTTGAAGCTGTGCCTGACTCCATATTCTCTGCCCCGTCAGCAGTCTCGGGGCTGTGCTGTTGGGAGGGAGTGAGGGGCCACAGCTTTGTGGGTGGCCCGGTGTGAGTGGGGTTCTGCTGGCCTTTCTGCAGGAGTTGCCAGGCTGCCGCCTGTAAAGAAGAGGATGTGTCACCCATACATTCCGCTGGAATTTTTCTCCGGACAGAGGTGAGGAAGGAAAAAAGCAGTGGGGGCCGGGACAGGAGGGGTATCTCAGGCAGGGCAATGGATAGCTTCTGGAAGAGTGCCCGGGGCCAGGACCAACCTGGCTGGCCTGCAGGCACCAAGATGGCCTGCGTGCTGTCGCTGGTGTGGCTCCACGGTCCTTCCTCTAGGCTTTCAAGCCCTTGTACATATTCAGGTGTTTTACCTGGAAAGGGTGGGAACAGTTCAGCAGCAGCTGGCCTGGGGCTCAGCTCACATTTACTCACAGATGCCTCGGCACGGTCCCCCAGCTTTGCAATGAGGACGCTCCTTGCGTGGGGGGTGGGTTGCTGGCTGTATGGGAGATGATTCCCCACCTCTGACCAATTTCAGAATTGTTTACCACTGGAGCAAGTGCCCTGATAGGGTTTTCCCCTGTATAACTCGTGGATTCAGGATTTTTTTTCTTTTATGGTTCAAGTTAGATTTTATTCCTCTTTTATGTATTTATAGATATAAGCATGGAAATCATTCATTCCTATAAATACATCTGTGTGACGGGAAGAACTTTTTTCTGTTTTATTTTTAAATTTTATTTTTTGAAATTTAATTTTATTTATGTTTTTATACAGCAGGTTATTATTAGTTATGTATTTTATGCATATACATGTATACAGGTCAATCCCAATCTCCCAACTCATCCCACCAACACCACCCCATGGCTTCCCACACTTGGTGTCCATACGTTTGTTCTCTACGTCTGTGTCTCTATTTCTTCCCTGCAAACCAGTTCATCTGTACCATTTTTAGGCTCCACATATATGCATTAATATACAATATTTGTTTTCCTCTTTCTGACTTACTTCATTCTGTATGACAGTCTCTCGATCCATCGATGTCTCTACAAATGACCCAGTTTCATTCCTTTTTATGGCCGAGTAATATTCCATTTTATATATGTACCACATCTTTATCCACTCATCTGTCTGTGGGCATTTAGGTTGCTTCCATTACCTGGCTATTGTAAATAGTGCTGCAACGAACATTGTGCTGAATGTGCCTTTTTGAAATACGGTTTTCTCTGGGTATATGCCCAGAAGTGGGATTGCTGGATCAGATGGTAATTCTATTTCTAATTTTTTTAAGGAAACTCCATACTGTTCTCCATAGTGACTGTATCAATTTACATTCCCACCAATAGTGGAAGAGGGCTCCTTTTGTCCACACCCTCCCCAGAATTGGTTGTTTGTAGATTTTCTGATGATGCCGATTCTAAAAGGTGTGAGGTGATACCTCATTGTACTTTTGATTTGCATTTCTCTAATAATTAGTGCTGTTGAGCAGCTTTTCTGTGTGTCTTGGCCATCTCTGTGTCTCCTTTGAAGAAACGTCTCTTTAGATCTTCTGCCCATTTTTTTGGGTTGTTTGTTTTTTTAATATTAAGCTGCATGAGCTGTTTATATATATTGGAGATTAAACCTCTGTCCATTGATTCGTCTGCAATGATTTTCGCCCATTCTGAGGGATGCCTTTTTCCATTCCCGTGTTTTTTAACAAAAAAGGAAAGAAAGGAAAAGAAGCAGAACACTAATGTGCGTAAAATATGTCTTTTGAAACGGTCGTTTTGAAATATGGACGTCCTTTGAATTTTTTGGTCGATATGTGACCCCAGGATTTGTTTTCAGGGCAGGTGTCATTTACAGGCATGCAATGATTTTGAATATCAACTGACCATTAGCGTTGGGATTAAAGCTGCTGTTGTGTGAAACGGCCACAAGGTGGCAGCAGTTCACCCTTACCAAATCTGGTTACTAGGGCAAGAGAGCCTCAGTGGAAGTGGTGTTCTAGATTGGAGTTTAGATTGGAATGTACCAGGAGAAAGCCGCTCACGTTTGTCTCACTACTTCTTGTTCGTGTTTTTAATTTAATTTTTTATTTTTTATTACAGCAAGTTTGATTACAATGTTTGGCTTGTTGTAGGTGTGGAAGATGTGGTTCTTTTACACATATACAGATGACTGTTCTTCCTGGGATCCTTTTCCCATGTACGTTATGACAGAATGTTGAGTAGTCCTCTCTTGGTATTCTGTAGGTCTTTGGTGATTATGTATGTCACCTGTGTTTGTATATGTCTGTTAACCCCGATATCGTAATGAAACCAATCCTCACACCTTTCCATTGGTGAACCATAAGTTTGTTTCATGAATCTGTGATTGCCCTTCTCCGTGGAAATATCTGCCCTGGTATCCATTTTTAGGTAACACCTATAAGTGATATGATAGGATATGTGTCTTTCACTTTCTGACTTACTACAAGTCACGTGATTACTTCTAGACTCATCTACGGTGCTGCAAATGGCATTGTGTCCTTTTTTCCCTTGGCTTCTCTTCTGCCTTAGTGGGGTCCATTTTCAACAATGTGATTCCCTGAGGGTTGTGGATTAGCTGACCTGGGCAGCCTTACCCTGCCGGCCCGCCCTCCCCAGGTGTGCCTCGTTGAGGTCAATATAAACAGAGCTCCAGGCAGCAATAGCCCCTGAAGCTGTGCCTGACTCCATATTCTCTGCCCCATCAGCAGTCTCGGGGCTGTGCTGGTGGGAGGGAGTGAGGGGCCACAGCTTTGTGGGTGGCCCGGTGTGAGTGGGGTTCTGCTGGCCTTTCTGCAGGAGTTGCCAGGCTGCCGCCTGTAAAGAAGAGGATGTGTAACCCATAACTTCCGCTGGAATTTGTCTCCGGACAGAGGTGAGGAAGGAAAAAAGCAGTGGGGGCCGGGACAGGAGGGGTATCTCAGGCAGGGCAATGGAAAGCTTCTGGAAGAGCGCCAGGGTCCAGGACCAGTGGGCTGGCTGGCCTGCAGGCACCAAGTTGGCCTGCGTGCTGTCGCTGGTGTGGCTCCACGGTCCTTCCTCTAGGCTTTCAAGCCCTTGTACATATTCAGGTGTTTTACCTGGAAAGGGTGGGAACAGTTCAGCAGCAGCTGGCCTGGGGCTCAGCTCACGTTTACTCACAGATGCCTCGGCACGGTCCCCCAGCTTTGCAATGAGGACGCTCCTTGCGTGGGGGGTGGGTGGCTGGCTGTATGGGAGATGCTTCCCCACCTCTGACCAATTTCAGAATTGTTTACCGCTGGAGCAAGTGTCGTGATAGGGTTTTCCTCTGTATAACTCGTGGGTTCAATTTTTTTTTTCTTTTATGGTTCAAGTTAGATTTTATTCCTCTTTTATGTATTTATAAATATAAGCATGGAAATAATTCATTCCTATAAATACATCTGTGTGACGGGAAGAACTTTTTTCTGTTTTATTTTTAAATTTTATTTTTTAAAATTTTGAAATTTAATTTCATTTATGTTTTTATACAGCAGGTTATTATTAGTTATGTATTTTATGCATATACATGTATACAGGTCAATCCCAATCTCCCAACTCATCCCACCACCACCACCCCATGGCTTCCCACACTTGGTGTCCATACGTTTGTTCTCTACGTCTGTGTCTCTATTTCTTCCCTGCAAACCAGTTCATCTGTACCATTTTTCGGCTCCACATATATGCATTAATATACAATATTTGTTTTCCTCTTTCTGACTTACTTCATTCTGTATGACAGTCTCTCGATCCATCGATGTCTCTATAAATGACCCAGTTTCATTCCTTTTTATGGCCGAGTAATATTCCATTTTATATATGTACCACATCTTTATCCACTCATCTGTCTGTGGGCATTTAGGTTGCTTCCATTACCTGGCTATTGTAAATAGTGCTGCAACGAACATTGTGCTGAATGTGCCTTTTTGAAATACGGTTTTCTCTGGGTATATGCCCAGAAGTGGGATTGCTGGATCAGATGGTAATTCTATTTCTAATTTTTTTAAGGAAACTCCATACTGTTCTCCATAGTGACTGTATCAATTTACATTCCCACCAATAGTGGAAGAGGGCTCCTTTTGTCCACACCCTCCCCAGAATTGGTTGTTTGTAGATTTTCTGATGATGCCGATTCTAAAAGGTGTGAGGTGATACCTCATTGTAGTTTTGATTTGCATTTCTCTAATAATTAGTGCTGTTGAGCAGCTTTTCATGTGCGTCTTGGCCATCTCTGTGTCTCCTTTGAAGAAACGTCTCTTTAGATCTTCTGCCCATTTTTTGGGGTTGTTTGTTTTTTTAATATTAAGCTGCATGAGCTGTTTATATATATTGGAGATTAAACCTGTGTCCATTGATTCATTTGCAATGATTTTCACCCATCCTGAGGGATGCCTTTCTCCATTCCCGTTTTTTTTAACAAAAAAGGAAAGAAAGGAAAAGAAGCAGAACACTAATGTGCGTAAAATATGCCTTTTGAAACGGTCGTTTTGAAATATGGACGTCCTTTGAATTTTTTGGTCGATATGTGACCCCAGGATTTGTTTTCAGGGCAGGTGTCATTTACAGGCATGCAATGATTTTGAATATCAACTGACCATTAGCGTTGGGATTAAAGCTGCTGTTGTGTGAAACGGCCACAAGGTGGCAGCAGTTCACCCTTACCAAATCTGGTTACTAGGGCAAGAGAGCCTCAGTGGAAGTGGTGTTCTAGATTGGAGTTTAGAATGGAATGTACCAGGAGAAAGCCGCTCACGTTTGTCTCACTACTTCTTGTTCGTGTTTTTAATTTAATTTTTTATTTTTTATTACAGCAAGTTTGATTACAATGTTTGGCTTGTTGTAGGTGTGGAAGATGTGGTTCTTTTACACATATACAGATGACTGTTCTTCCTGGGATTCTTTTCCCATGTACGTTATGACAGAATGTTGAGTAGTCCTCTCTTGGTATTCTGTAGGTCTTTGGTGATTATATATGTCACCTGTGTTTGTATATGTCTGTTAACCCCGATATCGTAATGAAACCAATCCTCACACCTTTCCATTGGTGAACCATAAGTTTGTTTCATGAATCTGTGATTGCCCTTCTCCGTGGAAATATCTGCCCTGGTATCCACTTTTAGGTAACACCTATAGGTGATATGATAGGATATGTGTCTTTCACTTTCTGACTTACTACAAGTCACGTGATTACTTCTAGACTCATCTACGGTGCTGCAAATGGCATTGTGTCCTTTTTTCCCTTGGCTTCTCTTCTGCCTTAGCGGGGTCCATTTTCAACAATGTGATTCCCTGAGGGTTGTGGATTAGCTGACCTGGGCAGCCTTACCCTGCCGGCCCGCCCTCCCCAGGTGTGCCTCGTTGAGGTCAATATAAACAGAGCTCCAGGCAGCAATAGCCCCTGAAGCTGTGCCTGACTCCATATTCTCTGCCCCGTCAGCAGTCTCGGGGCTGTGCTGGTGGGAGGGAGTGAGGGGCCACAGCTTTGTGGGTGGCCCGGTGTGAGTGGGGTTCTGCTGGCCTTTCTGCAGGAGTTGCCAGGCTGCCGCCTGTAAAGAAGAGGATGTGTCACCCATACATTCCACTGGAATTTTTCTCCGGACAGAGGTGAGGAAGGAAAAAAGCAGTGGGGGCCGGGACAGGAGGGGTATCTCAGGCAGGGCAATGGAAAGCTTCTGGAAGAGTGCCCGGGGCCAGGACCAACCTGGCTGGCCTGCAGGCACCAAGATGGCCCGCGTGCTGTCGCTGGTGTGGCTCCACGGTCCTTCCTCTAGGCTTTCAAGCCCTTGTACATATTCAGGTGTTTTACCTGGAAAGGGTGGGAACAGTTCAGCAGCAGCTGGCCTGGGGCTCAGCTCACATTTACTCACAGATGCCTCGGCACGGTCCCCCAGCTTTGCAATGAGGACGCTCCTTGCGTGGGGGGTGGGTTGCTGGCTGTATGGGAGATGATTCCCCACCTCTGACCAATTTCAGAATTGTTTACCACTGGAGCAAGTGCCCTGATAGGGTTTTCCCCTGTATAACTCGTGGATTCAGGATTTTTTTTTCTTTTATGGTTCAAGTTAGATTTTATTCCTCTTTTATGTATTTATAGATATAAGCATGGAAATCATTCATTCCTATAAATACATCTGTGTGACGGGAAGAACTTTTTTCTGTTTTATTTTTAAATTTTATTTTTTAAAATTTTGAAATTTAATTTTATTTATGTTTTTATACAGCAGGTTATTATTAGTTATGTATTTTATGCATATACATGTATACAGGTCAATCCCAATCTCCCAACTCATCCCACCACCACCACCCCATGGCTTCCCACACTTGGTGTCCATACGTTTGTTCTCTACGTCTGTGTCTCTATTTCTTCCCTGCAAACCAGTTCATCTGTACCATTTTTAGGCTCCACATATATGCATTAATATACAATATTTGTTTTCCTCTTTCTGACTTACTTCATTCTGTATGACAGTCTCTCGATCCATCGGTGTCTCTACAAATGACCCAGTTTCATTCCTTTTTATGGCCGAGTAATATTCCATTTTATATATGTACCACATCTTTATCCACTCATCTGTCTGTGGGCATTTAGGTTGCTTCCATTACCTGGCTATTGTAAATAGTGCTGCAACGAACATTGTGCTGAATGTGCCTTTTTGAAATACGGTTTTCTCTGGGTATATGCCCAGAAGTGGGATTGCTGGATCAGATGGTAATTCTATTTCTAATTTTTTTAAGGAAACTCCATACTGTTCTCCATAGTGACTGTATCAATTTACATTCCCACCAATAGTGGAAGAGGGCTCCTTTTGTCCACACCCTCCCCAGAATTGGTTGTTTGTAGATTTTCTGATGATGCCGATTCTAAAAGGTGTGAGGTGATACCTCATTGTAGTTTTGATTTGCATTTCTCTAATAATTAGTGCTGTTGAGCAGCTTTTCTGTGCGTCTTGGCCATCTCTGTGTCTCCTTTGAAGAAACGTCTCTTTAGATCTTCTGCCCATTTTTTTTGGGTTGTTTGTTTTTTTAATATTAAGCTGCATGAGCTGTTTATATATATTGGAGATTAAACCTCTGTCCATTGATTCGTCTGCAATGATTTTCGCCCATTCTGAGGGATGCCTTTTTCCATTCCCGTGTTTTTTAACAAAAAAGGAAAGAAAGGAAAAGAAGCAGAACACTAATGTGCGTAAAATATGCCTTTTGAAACGGTCGTTTTGAAATATGGACGTCCTTTGAATTTTTTGGTCGATATGTGACCCCAGGATTTGTTTTCAGGGCAGGTGTCATTTACAGGCATGCAATGATTTTGAATATCAACTGACCATTAGCGTTGGGATTAAAGCTGCTGTTGTGTGAAACGGCCACAAGGTGGCAGCAGTTCACCCTTACCAAATCTGGTTACTAGGGCAAGAGAGCCTCAGTGGAAGTGGTGTTCTAGATTGGAGTTTAGAATGGAATGTGCCAGGAGAAAGCCGCTCACGTTTGTCTCACTACTTCTTGTTCGTGTTTTTAATTTAATTTTTTATTTTTTATTACAGCAAGTTTGATTACAATGTTTGGCTTGTTGTAGGTGTGGAAGATGTGGTTCTTTTACACATATACAGATGACTGTTCTTCCTGGGATTCTTTTCCCATGTACGTTATGACAGAATGTTGAGTAGTCCTCTCTTGGTATTCTGTAGGTCTTTGGTGATTATATATGTCACCTGTGTTTGTATATGTCTGTTAACCCCGATATCGTAATGAAACCAATCCTCACACCTTTCCATTGGTGAACCATAAGTTTGTTTCATGAATCTGTGATTGCCCTTCTCCGTGGAAATATCTGCCCTGGTATCCATTTTTAGGTAACACCTATAAGTGATATGATAGGATATGTGTCTTTCACTTTCTGACTTACTACAAGTCACGTGATTACTTCTAGACTCATCTACGGTGCTGCAAATGGCATTGTGTCCTTTTTTCCCTTGGCTTCTCTTCTGCCTTAGCGGGGTCCATTTTCAACAATGTGATTCCCTGAGGGTTGTGGATTAGCTGACCTGGGCAGCCTTACCCTGCCGGCCCGCCCTCCCCAGGTGTGCCTCGTTGAGGTCAATATAAACAGAGCTCCAGGCAGCAATAGCCCTTGAAGCTGTGCCTGACTCCATATTCTCTGCCTCGTCAGCAGTCTCGGGGCTGTGCTGGTGGGAGGGAGTGAGGGGCCACAGCTTTGTGGGTGGCCCGGTGTGAGTGGGGTTCTGCTGGCCTTTCTGCAGGAGTTGCCAGGCTGCCGCCTGTAAAGAAGAGGATGTGTCACCCATACATTCCGCTGGAATTTTTCTCCGGACAGAGGTGAGGAAGGAAAAAAGCAGTGGGGGCCGGGACAGGAGGGGTATCTCAGGCAGGGCAATGGAAAGCTTCTGGAAGAGTGCCCGGGGCCAGGACCAACCTGGCTGGCCTGCAGGCACCAAGATGGCCTGCGTGCTGTCGCTGGTGTGGCTCCACGGTCCTTCCTCTAGGCTTTCAAGCCCTTGTACATATTCAGGTGTTTTACCTGGAAAGGGTGGGAACAGTTCAGCAGCAGCTGGCCTGGGGCTCAGCTCACATTTACTCACAGATGCCTCGGCACGGTCCCCCAGCTTTGCAATGAGGACGCTCCTTGCGTGGGGGGTGGGTTGCTGGCTGTATGGGAGATGATTCCCCACCTCTGACCAATTTCAGAATTGTTTACCACTGGAGCAAGTGCCCTGATAGGGTTTTCCCCTGTATAACTCGTGGATTCAGGATTTTTTTTTTCTTTTATGGTTCAAGTTAGATTTTATTCCTCTTTTATGTATTTATAGATATAAGCATGGAAATCATTCATTCCTATAAATACATCTGTGTGACGGGAAGAAATTTTTTCTGTTTTATTTTTAAATTTTATTTTTTGAAATTTAATTTTATTTATGTTTTTATACAGCAGGTTATTATTAGTTATGTATTTTATGCATATACATGTATACAGGTCAATCCCAATCTCCCAACTCATCCCACCACCACCACCCCATGGCTTCCCACACTTGGTGTCCATACGTTTGTTCTCTACGTCTGTGTCTCTATTTCTTCCCTGCAAACCAGTTCATCTGTACCATTTTTAGGCTCCACATATATGCATTAATATACAACATTTGTTTTCCTCTTTCTGACTTACTTCATTCTGTATGACAGTCTCTCGATCCATCGATGTCTCTACAAATGACCCAGTTTCATTCCTTTTTATGGCCGAGTAATATTCCATTTTATATATGTACCACATCTTTATCCACTCATCTGTCTGTGGGCATTTAGGTTGCTTCCATTACCTGGCTATTGTAAATAGTGCTGCAACGAACATTGTGCTGAATGTGCCTTTTTGAAATACGGTTTTCTCTGGGTATATGCCCAGAAGTGGGATTGCTGGATCAGATGGTAATTCTATTTCTAATTTTTTTAAGGAAACTCCATACTGTTCTCCATAGTGACTGTATCAATTCACATTCCCACCAATAGTGGAAGAGGGCTCCTTTTGTCCACACCCTCCCCAGAATTGGTTGTTTGTAGATTTTCTGATGATGCCGATTCTAAAAGGTGTGAGGTGATACCTCATTGTACTTTTGATTTGCATTTCTCTAATAATTAGTGCTGTTGAGCAGCTTTTCTGTGTGTCTTGGCCATCTCTGTGTCTCCTTTGAAGAAACGTCTCTTTAGATCTTCTGCCCATTTTTTTGGGTTGTTTGTTTTTTTAATATTAAGCTGCATGAGCTGTTTATATATATTGGAGATTAAACCTCTGTCCATTGATTCGTCTGCAATGATTTTCGCCCATTCTGAGGGATGCCTTTTTCCATTCCCGTGTTTTTTAACAAAAAAGGAAAGAAAGGAAAAGAAGCAGAACACTAATGTGCGTAAAATATGTCTTTTGAAACGGTCGTTTTGAAATATGGACGTCCTTTGAATTTTTTGGTCGATATGTGACCCCAGGATTTGTTTTCAGGGCAGGTGTCATTTACAGGCATGCAATGATTTTGAATATCAACTGACCATTAGCGTTGGGATTAAAGCTGCTGTTGTGTGAAACGGCCACAAGGTGGCAGCAGTTCACCCTTACCAAATCTGGTTACTAGGGCAAGAGAGCCTCAGTGGAAGTGGTGTTCTAGATTGGAGTTTAGAATGGAATGTACCAGGAGAAAGCCGCTCACGTTTGTCTCACTACTTCTTGTTCGTGTTTTTAATTTAATTTTTTATTTTTTATTACAGCAAGTTTGATTACAATGTTTGGCTTGTTGTAGGTGTGGAAGATGTGGTTCTTTTACACATATACAGATGACTGTTCTTCCTGGGATCCTTTTCCCATGTACGTTATGACAGAATGTTGAGTAGTCCTCTCTTGGTATTCTGTAGGTCTTTGGTGATTATGTATGTCACCTGTGTTTGTATATGTCTGTTAACCCCGATATCGTAATGAAACCAATCCTCACACCTTTCCATTGGTGAACCATAAGTTTGTTTCATGAATCTGTGATTGCCCTTCTCCGTGGAAATATCTGCCCTGGTATCCATTTTTAGGTAACACCTATAAGTGATATGATAGGATATGTGTCTTTCACTTTCTGACTTACTACAAGTCACGTGATTACTTCTAGACTCATCTACGGTGCTGCAAATGGCATTGTGTCCTTTTTTCCCTTGGCTTCTCTTCTGCCTTAGCGGGGTCCATTTTCAACAATGTGATTCCCTGAGGGTTGTGGATTAGCTGACCTGGGCAGCCTTACCCTGCCGGCCCGCCCTCCCCAGGTGTGCCTCGTTGAGGTCAATATAAACAGAGCTCCAGGCAGCAATAGCCCCTGAAGCTGTGCCTGACTCCATATTCTCTGCCCCATCAGCAGTCTCGGGGCTGTGCTGGTGGGAGGGAGTGAGGGGCCACAGCTTTGTGGGTGGCCCGGTGTGAGTGGGGTTCTGCTGGCCTTTCTGCAGGAGTTGCCAGGCTGCCGCCTGTAAAGAAGAGGATGTGTCACCCATACATTCCGCTGGAATTTTTCTCCGGACAGAGGTGAGGAAGGAAAAAAGCAGTGGGGGCCGGGACAGGAGGGGTATCTCAGGCAGGGCAATGGAAAGCTTCTGGAAGAGTGCCAGGGTCCAGGACCAGTGGGCTGGCTGGCCTGCAGGCACCAAGTTGTCCTGCGTGCTGTCGCTGGTGTGGCTCCACGGTCCTTCCTCTAGGCTTTCAAGCCCTTGTACATATTCAGGTGTTTTACCTGGAAAGGGTGGGAACAGTTCAGCAGCAGCTGGCCTGGGGCTCAGCTCACGTTTACTCACAGATGCCTCGGCACGGTCCCCCAGCTTTGCAATGAGGACGCTCCTTGCGTGGGGGGTGGGTGGCTGGCTGTATGGGAGATGGTTCCCCACCTCTGACCAATTTCAGAATTGTTTACCGCTGAAGCAAGTGTCGTGATAGGGTTTTCCTCTGTATAACTCGTGGGTTCAATTTTTTTTTTCTTTTATGGTTCAAGTTAGATTTTATTCCTCTTTTATGTATTTATAAATATAAGCATGGAAATAATTCATTCCTATAAATACATCTGTGTGACGGGAAGAACTTTTTTCTGTTTTATTTTTAAATTTTATTTTTTAAAATTTTGAAATTTAATTTCATTTATGTTTTTATACAGCAGGTTATTATTAGTTATGTATTTTATGCATATACATGTATACAGGTCAATCCCAATCTCCCAACTCATCCCACCACCACCACCCCATGGCTTCCCACACTTGGTGTCCATACGTTTGTTCTCTACGTCTGTGTCTCTATTTCTTCCCTGCAAACCAGTTCATCTGTACCATTTTTCGGCTCCACATATATGCATTAATATACAATATTTGTTTTCCTCTTTCTGACTTACTTCATTCTGTATGACAGTCTCTCGATCCATCGATGTCTCTACAAATGACCCAGTTTCATTCCTTTTTATGGCCGAGTAATATTCCATTTTATATATGTACCACATCTTTATCCACTCATCTGTCTGTGGGCATTTAGGTTGCTTCCATTACCTGGCTATTGTAAATAGTGCTGCAACGAACATTGTGCTGAATGTGCCTTTTTGAAATACGGTTTTCTCTGGGTATATGCCCAGAAGTGGGATTGCTGGATCAGATGGTAATTCTATTTCTAATTTTTTTAAGGAAACTCCATACTGTTCTCCATAGTGACTGTATCAATTTACATTCCCACCAATAGTGGAAGAGGGCTCCTTTTGTCCACACCCTCCCCAGAATTGGTTGTTTGTAGATTTTCTGATGATGCCGATTCTAAAAGGTGTGAGGTGATACCTCATTGTAGTTTTGATTTGCATTTCTCTAATAATTAGTGCTGTTGAGCAGCTTTTCTGTGCGTCTTGGCCATCTCTGTGTCTCCTTTGAAGAAACGTCTCTTTAGATCTTCTGCCCATTTTTTTTGGGTTGTTTGTTTTTTTAATATTAAGCTGCATGAGCTGTTTATATATATTGGAGATTAAACCTCTGTCCATTGATTCGTCTGCAATGATTTTCGCCCATTCTGAGGGATGCCTTTTTCCATTCCCGTGTTTTTTAACAAAAAAGGAAAGAAAGGAAAAGAAGCAGAACACTAATGTGCGTAAAATATGCCTTTTGAAACGGTCGTTTTGAAATATGGACGTCCTTTGAATTTTTTGGTCGATATGTGACCCCAGGATTTGTTTTCAG
Organism: Mesoplodon mirus; assembly: GCF_964341445.2. Classification (NCBI taxonomy): domain Eukaryota; kingdom Metazoa; phylum Chordata; class Mammalia; order Artiodactyla; family Ziphiidae; genus Mesoplodon; species Mesoplodon mirus. The sequence continues at coordinate 543,117 of NW_028295637.1, forward strand.
GGCAGGTGTCATTTACAGGCATGCAATGATTTTGAATATCAACTGACCATTAGCGTTGGGATTAAAGCTGCTGTTGTGTGAAACGGCCACAAGGTGGCAGCAGTTCACCCTTACCAAATCTGGTTACTAGGGCAAGAGAGCCTCAGTGGAAGTGGTGTTCTAGATTGGAGTTTAGAATGGAATGTGCCAGGAGAAAGCCGCTCACGTTTGTCTCACTACTTCTTGTTCGTGTTTTTAATTTAATTTTTTATTTTTTATTACAGCAAGTTTGATTACAATGTTTGGCTTGTTGTAGGTGTGGAAGATGTGGTTCTTTTACACATATACAGATGACTGTTCTTCCTGGGATTCTTTTCCCATGTACGTTATGACAGAATGTTGAGTAGTCCTCTCTTGGTATTCTGTAGGTCTTTGGTGATTATATATGTCACCTGTGTTTGTATATGTCTGTTAACCCCGATATCGTAATGAAACCAATCCTCACACCTTTCCATTGGTGAACCATAAGTTTGTTTCATGAATCTGTGATTGCCCTTCTCCGTGGAAATATCTGCCCTGGTATCCATTTTTAGGTAACACCTATAAGTGATATGATAGGATATGTGTCTTTCACTTTCTGACTTACTACAAGTCACGTGATTACTTCTAGACTCATCTACGGTGCTGCAAATGGCATTGTGTCCTTTTTTCCCTTGGCTTCTCTTCTGCCTTAGCGGGGTCCATTTTCAACAATGTGATTCCCTGAGGGTTGTGGATTAGCTGACCTGGGCAGCCTTACCCTGCCGGCCCGCCCTCCCCAGGTGTGCCTCGTTGAGGTCAATATAAACAGAGCTCCAGGCAGCAATAGCCCTTGAAGCTGTGCCTGACTCCATATTCTCTGCCCCGTCAGCAGTCTCGGGGCTGTGCTGGTGGGAGGGAGTGAGGGGCCACAGCTTTGTGGGTGGCCCGGTGTGAGTGGGGTTCTGCTGGCCTTTCTGCAGGAGTTGCCAGGCTGCCGCCTGTAAAGAAGAGGATGTGTCACCCATACATTCCGCTGGAATTTTTCTCCGGACAGAGGTGAGGAAGGAAAAAAGCAGTGGGGGCCGGGACAGGAGGGGTATCACAGGCAGGGCAATGGATAGCTTCTGGAAGAGTGCCCGGGGCCAGGACCAACCTGGCTGGCCTGCAGGCACCAAGATGGCCTGCGTGCTGTCGCTGGTGTGGCTCCACGGTCCTTCCTCTAGGCTTTCAAGCCCTTGTACATATTCAGGTGTTTTACCTGGAAAGGGTGGGAACAGTTCAGCAGCAGCTGGCCTGGGGCTCAGCTCACATTTACTCACAGATGCCTCGGCACGGTCCCCCAGCTTTGCAATGAGAACGCTCCTTGCGTGGGGGGTGGGTTGCTGGCTGTATGGGAGATGATTCCCCACCTCTGACCAATTTCAGAATTGTTTACCACTGGAGCAAGTGCCCTGATAGGGTTTTCCCCTGTATAACTCGTGGATTCAGGATTTTTTTTTCTTTTATGGTTCAAGTTAGATTTTATTCCTCTTTTATGTATTTATAGATATAAGCATGGAAATCATTCATTCCTATAAATACATCTGTGTGACGGGAAGAACTTTTTTCTGTTTTATTTTTAAATTTTATTTTTTGAAATTTAATTTTATTTATGTTTTTATACAGCAGGTTATTATTAGTTATGTATTTTATGCATATACATGTATACAGGTCAATCCCAATCTCCCAACTCATCCCACCACCACCACCCCATGGCTTCCCACACTTGGTGTCCATACGTTTGTTCTCTACGTCTGTGTCTCTATTTCTTCCCTGCAAACCAGTTCATCTGTACCATTTTTCGGCTCCACATATATGCATTAATATACAATATTTGTTTTCCTCTTTCTGACTTACTTCATTCTGTATGACAGTCTCTCGATCCATCGATGTCTCTACAAATGACCCAGTTTCATTCCTTTTTATGGCCGAGTAATATTCCATTTTATATATGTACCACATCTTTATCCACTCATCTGTCTGTGGGCATTTAGGTTGCTTCCATTACCTGGCTATTGTAAATAGTGCTGCAACGAACATTGTGCTGAATGTGCCTTTTTGAAATACGGTTTTCTCTGGGTATATGCCCAGAAGTGGGATTGCTGGATCAGATGGTAATTCTATTTCTAATTTTTTTAAGGAAACTCCATACTGTTCTCCATAGTGACTGTATCAATTTACATTCCCACCAATAGTGGAAGAGGGCTCCTTTTGTCCACACCCTCCCCAGAATTGGTTGTTTGTAGATTTTCTGATGATGCCGATTCTAAAAGGTGTGAGGTGATACCTCATTGTAGTTTTGATTTGCATTTCTCTAATAATTAGTGCTGTTGAGCAGCTTTTCTGTGTGTCTTGGCCATCTCTGTGTCTCCTTTGAAGAAACGTCTCTTTAGATCTTCTGCCCATTTTTTTGGGTTGTTTGTTTTTTTAATATTAAGCTGCATGAGCTGTTTATATATATTGGAGATTAAACCTCTGTCCATTGATTCGTCTGCAATGATTTTCGCCCATTCTGAGGGATGCCTTTTTCCATTCCCGTGTTTTTTAACAAAAAAGGAAAGAAAGGAAAAGAAGCAGAACACTAATGTGCGTAAAATATGCCTTTTGAAACGGTCGTTTTGAAATATGGACGTCCTTTGAATTTTTTGGTCGATATGTGACCCCAGGATTTGTTTTCAGGGCAGGTGTCATTTACAGGCATGCAATGATTTTGAATATCAACTGACCATTAGCGTTGGGATTAAAGCTGCTGTTGTGTGAAACGGCCACAAGGTGGCAGCAGTTCACCCTTACCAAATCTGGTTACTAGGGCAAGAGAGCCTCAGTGGAAGTGGTGTTCTAGATTGGAGTTTAGAATGGAATGTGCCAGGAGAAAGCCGCTCACGTTTGTCTCACTACTTCTTGTTCGTGTTTTTAATTTAATTTTTTATTTTTTATTACAGCAAGTTTGATTACAATGTTTGGCTTGTTGTAGGTGTGGAAGATGTGGTTCTTTTACACATATACAGATGACTGTTCTTCCTGGGATTCTTTTCCCATGTACGTTATGACAGAATGTTGAGTAGTCCTCTCTTGGTATTCTGTAGGTCTTTGGTGATTATATATGTCACCTGTGTTTGTATATGTCTGTTAACCCCGATATCGTAATGAAACCAATCCTCACACCTTTCCATTGGTGAACCATAAGTTTGTTTCATGAATCTGTGATTGCCCTTCTCCGTGGAAATATCTGCCCTGGTATCCATTTTTAGGTAACACCTATAAGTGATATGATAGGATATGTGTCTTTCACTTTCTGACTTACTACAAGTCACGTGATTACTTCTAGACTCATCTACGGTGCTGCAAATGGCATTGTGTCCTTTTTTCCCTTGGCTTCTCTTCTGCCTTAGCGGGGTCCATTTTCAACAATGTGATTCCCTGAGGGTTGTGGATTAGCTGACCTGGGCAGCCTTACCCTGCCGGCCCGCCCTCCCCAGGTGTGCCTCGTTGAGGTCAATATAAACAGAGCTCCAGGCAGCAATAGCCCTTGAAGCTGTGCCTGACTCCATATTCTCTGCCCCGTCAGCAGTCTCGGGGCTGTGCTGGTGGGAGGGAGTGAGGGGCCACAGCTTTGTGGGTGGCCCGGTGTGAGTGGGGTTCTGCTGGCCTTTCTGCAGGAGTTGCCAGGCTGCCGCCTGTAAAGAAGAGGATGTGTCACCCATACATTCCGCTGGAATTTTTCTCCGGACAGAGGTGAGGAAGGAAAAAAGCAGTGGGGGCCGGGACAGGAGGGGTATCACAGGCAGGGCAATGGATAGCTTCTGGAAGAGTGCCCGGGGCCAGGACCAACCTGGCTGGCCTGCAGGCACCAAGATGGCCTGCGTGCTGTCGCTGGTGTGGCTCCACGGTCCTTCCTCTAGGCTTTCAAGCCCTTGTACATATTCAGGTGTTTTACCTGGAAAGGGTGGGAACAGTTCAGCAGCAGCTGGCCTGGGGCTCAGCTCACATTTACTCACAGATGCCTCGGCACGGTCCCCCAGCTTTGCAATGAGAACGCTCCTTGCGTGGGGGGTGGGTTGCTGGCTGTATGGGAGATGATTCCCCACCTCTGACCAATTTCAGAATTGTTTACCACTGGAGCAAGTGCCCTGATAGGGTTTTCCCCTGTATAACTCGTGGATTCAGGATTTTTTTTTCTTTTATGGTTCAAGTTAGATTTTATTCCTCTTTTATGTATTTATAGATATAAGCATGGAAATCATTCATTCCTATAAATACATCTGTGTGACGGGAAGAACTTTTTTCTGTTTTATTTTTAAATTTTATTTTTTGAAATTTAATTTTATTTATGTTTTTATACAGCAGGTTATTATTAGTTATGTATTTTATGCATATACATGTATACAGGTCAATCCCAATCTCCCAACTCATCCCACCACCACCACCCCATGGCTTCCCACACTTGGTGTCCATACGTTTGTTCTCTACGTCTGTGTCTCTATTTCTTCCCTGCAAACCAGTTCATCTGTACCATTTTTCGGCTCCACATATATGCATTAATATACAATATTTGTTTTCCTCTTTCTGACTTACTTCATTCTGTATGACAGTCTCTCGATCCATCGATGTCTCTACAAATGACCCAGTTTCATTCCTTTTTATGGCCGAGTAATATTCCATTTTATATATGTACCACATCTTTATCCACTCATCTGTCTGTGGGCATTTAGGTTGCTTCCATTACCTGGCTATTGTAAATAGTGCTGCAACGAACATTGTGCTGAATGTGCCTTTTTGAAATACGGTTTTCTCTGGGTATATGCCCAGAAGTGGGATTGCTGGATCAGATGGTAATTCTATTTCTAATTTTTTTAAGGAAACTCCATACTGTTCTCCATAGTGACTGTATCAATTTACATTCCCACCAATAGTGGAAGAGGGCTCCTTTTGTCCACACCCTCCCCAGAATTGGTTGTTTGTAGATTTTCTGATGATGCCGATTCTAAAAGGTGTGAGGTGATACCTCATTGTAGTTTTGATTTGCATTTCTCTAATAATTAGTGCTGTTGAGCAGCTTTTCTGTGTGTCTTGGCCATCTCTGTGTCTCCTTTGAAGAAACGTCTCTTTAGATCTTCTGCCCATTTTTTTGGGTTGTTTGTTTTTTTAATATTAAGCTGCATGAGCTGTTTATATATATTGGAGATTAAACCTCTGTCCATTGATTCGTCTGCAATGATTTTCGCCCATTCTGAGGGATGCCTTTTTCCATTCCCGTGTTTTTTAACAAAAAAGGAAAGAAAGGAAAAGAAGCAGAACACTAATGTGCGTAAAATATGTCTTTTGAAACGGTCGTTTTGAAATATGGACGTCCTTTGAATTTTTTGGTCGATATGTGACCCCAGGATTTGTTTTCAGGGCAGGTGTCATTTACAGGCATGCAATGATTTTGAATATCAACTGACCATTAGCGTTGGGATTAAAGCTGCTGTTGTGTGAAACGGCCACAAGGTGGCAGCAGTTCACCCTTACCAAATCTGGTTACTAGGGCAAGAGAGCCTCAGTGGAAGTGGTGTTCTAGATTGGAGTTTAGATTGGAATGTACCAGGAGAAAGCCGCTCACGTTTGTCTCACTACTTCTTGTTCGTGTTTTTAATTTATTTTTTTATTTTTTATTACAGCAAGTTTGATTACACTGTTTGGCTTGTTGTAGGTGTGGAAGATGTGGTTCTTTTACACATATACAGATGACTGTTCTTCCTGGGATCCTTTTCCCATGTACGTTATGACAGAATGTTGAGTAGTCCTCTCTTGGTATTCTGTAGGTCTTTGGTGATTATGTATGTCACCTGTGTTTGTATATGTCTGTTAACCCCGATATCGTAATGAAACCAATCCTCACACCTTTCCATTGGTGAACCATAAGTTTGTTTCATGAATCTGTGATTGCCCTTCTCCGTGGAAATATCTGCCCTGGTATCCATTTTTAGGTAACACCTATAAGTGATATGATAGGATATGTGTCTTTCACTTTCTGACTTACTACAAGTCACGTGATTACTTCTAGACTCATCTACGGTGCTGCAAATGGCATTGTGTCCTTTTTTCCCTTGGCTTCTCTTCTGCCTTAGCGGGGTCCATTTTCAACAATGTGATTCCCTGAGGGTTGTGGATTAGCTGACCTGGGCAGCCTTACCCTGCCGGCCCGCCCTCCCCAGGTGTGCCTCGTTGAGGTCAATATAAACAGAGCTCCAGGCAGCAATAGCCCCTGAAGCTGTGCCTGACTCCATATTCTCTGCCCCATCAGCAGTCTCGGGGCTGTGCTGGTGGGAGGGAGTGAGGGGCCACAGCTTTGTGGGTGGCCCGGTGTGAGTGGGGTTCTGCTGGCCTTTCTGCAGGAGTTGCCAGGCTGCCGCCTGTAAAGAAGAGGATGTGTAACCCATAACTTCCGCTGGAATTTGTCTCCGGACAGAGGTGAGGAAGGAAAAAAGCAGTGGGGGCCGGGACAGGAGGGGTATCTCAGGCAGGGCAATGGAAAGCTTCTGGAAGAGCGCCAGGGTCCAGGACCAGTGGGCTGGCTGGCCTGCAGGCACCAAGTTGGCCTGCGTGCTGTCGCTGGTGTGGCTCCACGGTCCTTCCTCTAGGCTTTCAAGCCCTTGTACATATTCAGGTGTTTTACCTGGAAAGGGTGGGAACAGTTCAGCAGCAGCTGGCCTGGGGCTCAGCTCACGTTTACTCACAGATGCCTCGGCACGGTCCCCCAGCTTTGCAATGAGGACGCTCCTTGCGTGGGGGGTGGGTGGCTGGCTGTATGGGAGATGGTTCCCCACCTCTGACCAATTTCAGAATTGTTTACCGCTGGAGCAAGTGTCGTGATAGGGTTTTCCTCTGTATAACTCGTGGGTTCAATTTTTTTTTTCTTTTATGGTTCAAGTTAGATTTTATTCCTCTTTTATGTATTTATAAATATAAGCATGGAAATAATTCATTCCTATAAATACATCTGTGTGACGGGAAGAACTTTTTTCTGTTTTATTTTTAAATTTTATTTTTTAAAATTTTGAAATTTAATTTCATTTATGTTTTTATACAGCAGGTTATTATTAGTTATGTATTTTATGCATATACATGTATACAGGTCAATCCCAATCTCCCAACTCATCCCACCACCACCACCCCATGGCTTCCCACCCTTGGTGTCCATACGTTTGTTCTCTACGTCTGTGTCTCTATTTCTTCCCTGCAAACCAGTTCATCTGTACCATTTTTAGGCTCCACATATATGCATTAATATACAATATTTGTTTTCCTCTTTCTGACTTACTTCATTCTGTATGAGAGTCTCTCAATCCATCGATGTCTCTACAAATGACCCAGTTTCATTCCTTTTTATGGCCGAGTAATATTCCATTTTATATATGTACCACATCTTTATCCACTCATCTGTCTGTGGGCATTTAGGTTGCTTCCATTACCTGGCTATTGTAAATAGTGCTGCAACGAACATTGTGCTGAATGTGCCTTTTTGAAATACGGTTTTCTCTGGGTATATGCCCAGAAGTGGGATTGCTGGATCAGATGGTAATTCTATTTCTAATTTTTTTAAGGAAACTCCATACTGTTCTCCATAGTGACTGTATCAATTTACATTCCCACCAATAGTGGAAGAGGGCTCCTTTTGTCCACACCCTCCCCAGAATTGGTTGTTTGTATATTTTCTGATGATGCCTATTCTAACAGGTGTGAGGTGATACCTCATTGTAGTTTTGATTTGCATTTCTCTAATAATTAGTGCTGTTGAGCAGCTTTTCATGTGCGTCTTGGCCATCTCTGTGTCTCCTTTGAAGAAACGTCTCTTTAGATCTTCTGCCCATTTTTTGGGGTTGTTTGTTTTTTTAATATTAAGCTGCATGAGCTGTTTATATATATTGGAGATTAAACCTGTGTCCATTGATTCATTTGCAACGATTTTCACCCATCCTGAGGGATGCCTTTCTCCATTCCCGTTTTTTTTAACAAAAAAGGAAAGAAAGGAAAAGAAGCAGAACACTAATGTGCGTAAAATATGCCTTTTGAAACGGTCGTTTTGAAATATGGACGTCCTTTGAATATTTTGGTCGATATGTGACCCCAGGATTTGTTTTCAGGGCAGGTGTCATTTACAGGCATGCAATGATTTTGAATATCAACTGACCATTAGCGTTGGGATTAAAGCTGCTGTTGTGTGAAACGGCCACAAGGTGGCAGCAGTTCACCCTTACCAAATCTGGTTACTAGGGCAAGAGAGCCTCAGTGGAAGTGGTGTTCTAGATTGGAGTTTAGAATGGAATGTACCAGGAGAAAGCCGCTCACGTTTGTCTCACTACTTCTTGTTCGTGTTTTTAATTTAATTTTTTATTTTTTATTACAGCAAGTTTGATTACAATGTTTGGCTTGTTGTAGGTGTGGAAGATGTGGTTCTTTTACACATATACAGATGACTGTTCTTCCTGGGATTCTTTTCCCATGTACGTTATGACAGAATGTTGAGTAGTCCTCTCTTGGTATTCTGTAGGTCTTTGGTGATTATATATGTCACCTGTGTTTGTATATGTCTGTTAACCCCGATATCGTAATGAAACCAATCCTCACACCTTTCCATTGGTGAACCATAAGTTTGTTTCATGAATCTGTGATTGCCCTTCTCCGTGGAAATATCTGCCCTGGTATCCACTTTTAGGTAACACCTATAGGTGATATGATAGGATATGTGTCTTTCACTTTCTGACTTACTACAAGTCACGTGATTACTTCTAGACTCATCTACGGTGCTGCAAATGGCATTGTGTCCTTTTTTCCCTTGGCTTCTCTTCTGCCTTAGCGGGGTCCATTTTCAACAATGTGATTCCCTGAGGGTTGTGGATTAGCTGACCTGGGCAGCCTTACCCTGCCGGCCCGCCCTCCCCAGGTGTGCCTCGTTGAGGTCAATATAAACAGAGCTCCAGGCAGCAATAGCCCCTGAAGCTGTGCCTGACTCCATATTCTCTGCCCCGTCAGCAGTCTCGGGGCTGTGCTGGTGGGAGGGAGTGAGGGGCCACAGCTTTGTGGGTGGCCCGGTGTGAGTGGGGTTCTGCTGGCCTTTCTGCAGGAGTTGCCATGCTGCCGCCTGTAAAGAAGAGGATGTGTCACCCATACATTCCGCTGGAATTTCTCTCCGGACAGAGGTGAGGAAGGAAAAAAGCAGTGGGGGCCGGGACAGGAGGGGTATCTCAGGCAGGGCAATGGAAAGCTTCTGGAAGAGCGCCCGGGGCCCGGACCAACCTGGCTGGCCTGCAGGCACCAAGTTGTCCTGCGTGCTGTCGCTGGTGTGGCTCCACGGTCCTTCCTCTAGGCTTTCAAGCCCTTGTACATATTCAGGTGTTTTACCTGGAAAGGGTGGGAACAGTTCAGCAGCAGCTGGCCTGGGGCTCAGCTCACGTTTACTCACAGATGCCTCGGCATGGTCCCCCAGCTTTGCAATGAGGACGCTCCTTGCGTGGGGGGTGGGTTGCTGGCTGTATGGGAGATGCTTCCCCACCTCTGACCAATTTCAGAATTGTTTACCACTGGAGCAAGTGCCCTGATAGGGTTTTCCCCTGTATAACTCGTGGATTCAGGAGTTTTTTTTCTTTTATGGTTCAAGTTAGATTTTATTCCTCTTTTATGTATTTATAGATATAAGCATGGAAATCATTCATTCCTATAAATACATCTGTGTGACGGGAAGAACTTTTTTCTGTTTTATTTTTAAATTTTATTTTTTAAAATTTTGAAATTTAATTTCATTTATGTTTTTATACAGCAGGTTATTATTAGTTATGTATTTTATGCATATACATGTATACAGGTCAATCCCAATCTCCCAACTCATCCCACCACCACCACCCCATGGCTTCCCACACTTGGTGTCCATACGTTTGTTCTCTACGTCTGTGTCTCTATTTCTTCCCTGCAAACCAGTTCATCTGTACCATTTTTCGGCTCCACATATATGCATTAATATACAATATTTGTTTTCCTCTTTCTGACTTACTTCATTCTGTATGACAGTCTCTCGATCCATCGATGTCTCTACAAATGACCCAGTTTCATTCCTTTTTATGGCCGAGTAATATTCCATTTTATATATGTACCACATCTTTATCCACTCATCTGTCTGTGGGCATTTAGGTTGCTTCCATTACCTGGCTATTGTAAATAGTGCTGCAACGAACATTGTGCTGAATGTGCCTTTTTGAAATACGGTTTTCTCTGGGTATATGCCCAGAAGTGGGATTGCTGGATCAGATGGTAATTCTATTTCTAATTTTTTTAAGGAAACTCCATACTCTTCTCCATAGTGACTGTATCAATTTACATTCCCACCAATAGTGGAAGAGGGCTCCTTTTGTCCACACCCTCCCCAGAATTGGTTGTTTGTAGATTTTCTGATGATGCCGATTCTAAAAGGTGTGAGGTGATACCTCATTGTAGTTTTGATTTGCATTTCTCTAATAATTAGTGCTGTTGAGCAGCTTTTCTGTGCGTCTTGGCCATCTCTGTGTCTCCTTTGAAGAAACGTCTCTTTAGATCTTCTGCCCATTTTTTTGGGGTTGTTTGTTTTTTTAATATTAAGCTGCATGAGCTGTTTATATATATTGGAGATTAAACCTCTGTCCATTGATTCGTCTGCAATGATTTTCGCCCATTCTGAGGGATGCCTTTTTCCATTCCCGTGTTTTTTAACAAAAACGGAAAGAAAGGAAAAGAAGCAGAACACTAATGTGCGTAAAATATGCCTTTTGAAACGGTCGTTTTGAAATATGGACGTCCTTTGAATTTTTTGGTCGATATGTGACCCCAGGATTTGTTTTCAGGGCAGGTGTCATTTACAGGCATGCAATGATTTTGAATATCAACTGACCATTAGCGTTGGGATTAAAGCTGCTGTTGTGTGAAACGGCCACAAGGTGGCAGCAGTTCACCCTTACCAAATCTGGTTACTAGGGCAAGAGAGCCTCAGTGGAAGTGGTGTTCTAGATTGGAGTTTAGAATGGAATGTGCCAGGAGAAAGCCGCTCACGTTTGTCTCACTACTTCTTGTTCGTGTTTTTAATTTAATTTTTTATTTTTTATTACAGCAAGTTTGATTACAATGTTTGGCTTGTTGTAGGTGTGGAAGATGTGGTTCTTTTACACATATACAGATGACTGTTCTTCCTGGGATTCTTTTCCCATGTACGTTATGACAGAATGTTGAGTAGTCCTCTCTTGGTATTCTGTAGGTCTTTGGTGATTATATATGTCACCTGTGTTTGTATATGTCTGTTAACCCCGATATCGTAATGAAACCAATCCTCACACCTTTCCATTGGTGAACCATAAGTTTGTTTCATGAATCTGTGATTGCCCTTCTCCGTGGAAATATCTGCCCTGGTATCCATTTTTAGGTAACACCTATAAGTGATATGATAGGATATGTGTCTTTCACTTTCTGACTTACTACAAGTCACGTGATTACTTCTAGACTCATCTACGGTGCTGCAAATGGCATTGTGTCCTTTTTTCCCTTGGCTTCTCTTCTGCCTTAGCGGGGTCCATTTTCAACAATGTGATTCCCTGAGGGTTGTGGATTAGCTGACCTGGGCTGCCTTACCCTGCCGGCCCGCCCTCCCCAGGTGTGCCTCGTTGAGGTCAATATAAACAGAGCTCCAGGCAGCAATAGCCCTTGAAGCTGTGCCTGACTCCATATTCTCTGCCCCGTCAGCAGTCTCGGGGCTGTGCTGGTGGGAGGGAGTGAGGGGCCACAGCTTTGTGGGTGGCCCGGTGTGAGTGGGGTTCTGCTGGCCTTTCTGCAGGAGTTGCCAGGCTGCCGCCTGTAAAGAAGAGGATGTGTCACCCATACATTCCACTGGAATTTTTCTCCGGACAGAGGTGAGGAAGGAAAAAAGCAGTGGGGGCCGGGACAGGAGGGGTATCTCAGGCAGGGCAATGGAAAGCTTCTGGAAGAGTGCCCGGGGCCAGGACCAACCTGGCTGGCCTGCAGGCACCAAGATGGCCCGCGTGCTGTCGCTGGTGTGGCTCCACGGTCCTTCCTCTAGGCTTTCAAGCCCTTGTACATATTCAGGTGTTTTACCTGGAAAGGGTGGGAACAGTTCAGCAGCAGCTGGCCTGGGGCTCAGCTCACATTTACTCACAGATGCCTCGGCACGGTCCCCCAGCTTTGCAATGAGGACGCTCCTTGCGTGGGGGGTGGGTTGCTGGCTGTATGGGAGATGATTCCCCACCTCTGACCAATTTCAGAATTGTTTACCACTGGAGCAAGTGCCCTGATAGTGTTTTCCCCTGTATAACTCGTGGATTCAGGATTTTTTTTTCTTTTATGGTTCAAGTTAGATTTTATTCCTCTTTTATGTATTTATAGATATAAGCATGGAAATCATTCATTCCTATAAATACATCTGTGTGACGGGAAGAACTTTTTTCTGTTTTATTTTTAAATTTTATTTTTTAAAATTTTGAAATTTAATTTTATTTATGTTTTTATACAGCAGGTTATTATTAGTTATGTATTTTATGCATATACATGTATACAGGTCAATCCCAATCTCCCAACTCATCCCACCACCACCACCCCATGGCTTCCCACACTTGGTGTCCATACGTTTGTTCTCTACGTCTGTGTCTCTATTTCTTCCCTGCAAACCAGTTCATCTGTACCATTTTTAGGCTCCACATATATGCATTAATATACAATATTTGTTTTCCTCTTTCTGACTTACTTCATTCTGTATGACAGTCTCTCGATCCATCGATGTCTCTACAAATGACCCAGTTTCATTCCTTTTTATGGCCGAGTAATATTCCATTTTATATATGTACCACATCTTTATCCACTCATCTGTCTGTGGGCATTTAGGTTGCTTCCATTACCTGGCTATTGTAAATAGTGCTGCAACGAACATTGTGCTGAATGTGCCTTTTTGAAATACGGTTTTCTCTGGGTATATGCCCAGAAGTGGGATTGCTGGATCAGATGGTAATTCTATTTCTAATTTTTTTAAGGAAACTCCATACTGTTCTCCATAGTGACTGTATCAATTTACATTCCCACCAATAGTGGAAGAGGGCTCCTTTTGTCCACACCCTCCCCAGAATTGGTTGTTTGTAGATTTTCTGATGATGCCGATTCTAAAAGGTGTGAGGTGATACCTCATTGTAGTTTTGATTTGCATTTCTCTAATAATTAGTGCTGTTGAGCAGCTTTTCTGTGCGTCTTGGCCATCTCTGTGTCTCCTTTGAAGAAACGTCTCTTTAGATCTTCTGCCCATTTTTTTTGGGTTGTTTGTTTTTTTAATATTAAGCTGCATGAGCTGTTTATATATATTGGAGATTAAACCTGTGTCCATTGATTCATTTGCAACGATTTTCACCCATCCTGAGGGATGCCTTTCTCCATTCCCGTTTTTTTTAACAAAAAAGGAAAGAAAGGAAAAGAAGCAGAACACTAATGTGCGTAAAATATGCCTTTTGAAACGGTCGTTTTGAAATATGGACGTCCTTTGAATATTTTGGTCGATATGTGACCCCAGGATTTGTTTTCAGGGCAGGTGTCATTTACAGGCATGCAATGATTTTGAATATCAACTGACCATTAGCGTTGGGATTAAAGCTGCTGTTGTGTGAAACGGCCACAAGGTGGCAGCAGTTCACCCTTACCAAATCTGGTTACTAGGGCAAGAGAGCCTCAGTGGAAGTGGTGTTCTAGATTGGAGTTTAGAATGGAATGTACCAGGAGAAAGCCGCTCACGTTTGTCTCACTACTTCTTGTTCGTGTTTTTAATTTAATTTTTTATTTTTTATTACAGCAAGTTTGATTACAATGTTTGGCTTGTTGTAGGTGTGGAAGATGTGGTTCTTTTACACATATACAGATGACTGTTCTTCCTGGGATTCTTTTCCCATGTACGTTATGACAGAATGTTGAGTAGTCCTCTCTTGGTATTCTGTAGGTCTTTGGTGATTATATATGTCACCTGTGTTTGTATATGTCTGTTAACCCCGATATCGTAATGAAACCAATCCTCACACCTTTCCATTGGTGAACCATAAGTTTGTTTCATGAATCTGTGATTGCCCTTCTCCGTGGAAATATCTGCCCTGGTATCCACTTTTAGGTAACACCTATAGGTGATATGATAGGATATGTGTCTTTCACTTTCTGACTTACTACAAGTCACGTGATTACTTCTAGACTCATCTACGGTGCTGCAAATGGCATTGTGTCCTTTTTTCCCTTGGCTTCTCTTCTGCCTTAGCGGGGTCCATTTTCAACAATGTGATTCCCTGAGGGTTGTGGATTAGCTGACCTGGGCAGCCTTACCCTGCCGGCCCGCCCTCCCCAGGTGTGCCTCGTTGAGGTCAATATAAACAGAGCTCCAGGCAGCAATAGCCCCTGAAGCTGTGCCTGACTCCATATTCTCTGCCCCGTCAGCAGTCTCGGGGCTGTGCTGGTGGGAGGGAGTGAGGGGCCACAGCTTTGTGGGTGGCCCGGTGTGAGTGGGGTTCTGCTGGCCTTTCTGCAGGAGTTGCCATGCTGCCGCCTGTAAAGAAGAGGATGTGTCACCCATACATTCCGCTGGAATTTCTCTCCGGACAGAGGTGAGGAAGGAAAAAAGCAGTGGGGGCCGGGACAGGAGGGGTATCTCAGGCAGGGCAATGGAAAGCTTCTGGAAGAGCGCCCGGGGCCCGGACCAACCTGGCTGGCCTGCAGGCACCAAGTTGTCCTGCGTGCTGTCGCTGGTGTGGCTCCACGGTCCTTCCTCTAGGCTTTCAAGCCCTTGTACATATTCAGGTGTTTTACCTGGAAAGGGTGGGAACAGTTCAGCAGCAGCTGGCCTGGGGCTCAGCTCACGTTTACTCACAGATGCCTCGGCATGGTCCCCCAGCTTTGCAATGAGGACGCTCCTTGCGTGGGGGGTGGGTTGCTGGCTGTATGGGAGATGCTTCCCCACCTCTGACCAATTTCAGAATTGTTTACCACTGGAGCAAGTGCCCTGATAGGGTTTTCCCCTGTATAACTCGTGGATTCAGGAGTTTTTTTTCTTTTATGGTTCAAGTTAGATTTTATTCCTCTTTTATGTATTTATAGATATAAGCATGGAAATCATTCATTCCTATAAATACATCTGTGTGACGGGAAGAACTTTTTTCTGTTTTATTTTTAAATTTTATTTTTTAAAATTTTGAAATTTAATTTCATTTATGTTTTTATACAGCAGGTTATTATTAGTTATGTATTTTATGCATATACATGTATACAGGTCAATCCCAATCTCCCAACTCATCCCACCACCACCACCCCATGGCTTCCCACACTTGGTGTCCATACGTTTGTTCTCTACGTCTGTGTCTCTATTTCTTCCCTGCAAACCAGTTCATCTGTACCATTTTTCGGCTCCACATATATGCATTAATATACAATATTTGTTTTCCTCTTTCTGACTTACTTCATTCTGTATGACAGTCTCTCGATCCATCGATGTCTCTACAAATGACCCAGTTTCATTCCTTTTTATGGCCGAGTAATATTCCATTTTATATATGTACCACATCTTTATCCACTCATCTGTCTGTGGGCATTTAGGTTGCTTCCATTACCTGGCTATTGTAAATAGTGCTGCAACGAACATTGTGCTGAATGTGCCTTTTTGAAATACGGTTTTCTCTGGGTATATGCCCAGAAGTGGGATTGCTGGATCAGATGGTAATTCTATTTCTAATTTTTTTAAGGAAACTCCATACTCTTCTCCATAGTGACTGTATCAATTTACATTCCCACCAATAGTGGAAGAGGGCTCCTTTTGTCCACACCCTCCCCAGAATTGGTTGTTTGTAGATTTTCTGATGATGCCGATTCTAAAAGGTGTGAGGTGATACCTCATTGTAGTTTTGATTTGCATTTCTCTAATAATTAGTGCTGTTGAGCAGCTTTTCTGTGCGTCTTGGCCATCTCTGTGTCTCCTTTGAAGAAACGTCTCTTTAGATCTTCTGCCCATTTTTTTGGGGTTGTTTGTTTTTTTAATATTAAGCTGCATGAGCTGTTTATATATATTGGAGATTAAACCTCTGTCCATTGATTCGTCTGCAATGATTTTCGCCCATTCTGAGGGATGCCTTTTTCCATTCCCGTGTTTTTTAACAAAAACGGAAAGAAAGGAAAAGAAGCAGAACACTAATGTGCGTAAAATATGCCTTTTGAAACGGTCGTTTTGAAATATGGACGTCCTTTGAATTTTTTGGTCGATATGTGACCCCAGGATTTGTTTTCAGGGCAGGTGTCATTTACAGGCATGCAATGATTTTGAATATCAACTGACCATTAGCGTTGGGATTAAAGCTGCTGTTGTGTGAAACGGCCACAAGGTGGCAGCAGTTCACCCTTACCAAATCTGGTTACTAGGGCAAGAGAGCCTCAGTGGAAGTGGTGTTCTAGATTGGAGTTTAGAATGGAATGTGCCAGGAGAAAGCCGCTCACGTTTGTCTCACTACTTCTTGTTCGTGTTTTTAATTTAATTTTTTATTTTTTATTACAGCAAGTTTGATTACAATGTTTGGCTTGTTGTAGGTGTGGAAGATGTGGTTCTTTTACACATATACAGATGACTGTTCTTCCTGGGATTCTTTTCCCATGTACGTTATGACAGAATGTTGAGTAGTCCTCTCTTGGTATTCTGTAGGTCTTTGGTGATTATATATGTCACCTGTGTTTGTATATGTCTGTTAACCCCGATATCGTAATGAAACCAATCCTCACACCTTTCCATTGGTGAACCATAAGTTTGTTTCATGAATCTGTGATTGCCCTTCTCCGTGGAAATATCTGCCCTGGTATCCATTTTTAGGTAACACCTATAAGTGATATGATAGGATATGTGTCTTTCACTTTCTGACTTACTACAAGTCACGTGATTACTTCTAGACTCATCTACGGTGCTGCAAATGGCATTGTGTCCTTTTTTCCCTTGGCTTCTCTTCTGCCTTAGCGGGGTCCATTTTCAACAATGTGATTCCCTGAGGGTTGTGGATTAGCTGACCTGGGCAGCCTTACCCTGCCGGCCCGCCCTCCCCAGGTGTGCCTCGTTGAGGTCAATATAAACAGAGCTCCAGGCAGCAATAGCCCTTGAAGCTGTGCCTGACTCCATATTCTCTGCCCCGTCAGCAGTCTCGGGGCTGTGCTGGTGGGAGGGAGTGAGGGGCCACAGCTTTGTGGGTGGCCCGGTGTGAGTGGGGTTCTGCTGGCCTTTCTGCAGGAGTTGCCAGGCTGCCGCCTGTAAAGAAGAGGATGTGTCACCCATACATTCCACTGGAATTTTTCTCCGGACAGAGGTGAGGAAGGAAAAAAGCAGTGGGGGCCGGGACAGGAGGGGTATCTCAGGCAGGGCAATGGAAAGCTTCTGGAAGAGTGCCCGGGGCCAGGACCAACCTGGCTGGCCTGCAGGCACCAAGATGGCCCGCGTGCTGTCGCTGGTGTGGCTCCACGGTCCTTCCTCTAGGCTTTCAAGCCCTTGTACATATTCAGGTGTTTTACCTGGAAAGGGTGGGAACAGTTCAGCAGCAGCTGGCCTGGGGCTCAGCTCACATTTACTCACAGATGCCTCGGCACGGTCCCCCAGCTTTGCAATGAGGACGCTCCTTGCGTGGGGGGTGGGTTGCTGGCTGTATGGGAGATGATTCCCCACCTCTGACCAATTTCAGAATTGTTTACCACTGGAGCAAGTGCCCTGATAGTGTTTTCCCCTGTATAACTCGTGGATTCAGGATTTTTTTTTCTTTTATGGTTCAAGTTAGATTTTATTCCTCTTTTATGTATTTATAGATATAAGCATGGAAATCATTCATTCCTATAAATACATCTGTGTGACGGGAAGAACTTTTTTCTGTTTTATTTTTAAATTTTATTTTTTAAAATTTTGAAATTTAATTTTATTTATGTTTTTATACAGCAGGTTATTATTAGTTATGTATTTTATGCATATACATGTATACAGGTCAATCCCAATCTCCCAACTCATCCCACCACCACCACCCCATGGCTTCCCACACTTGGTGTCCATACGTTTGTTCTCTACGTCTGTGTCTCTATTTCTTCCCTGCAAACCAGTTCATCTGTACCATTTTTAGGCTCCACATATATGCATTAATATACAATATTTGTTTTCCTCTTTCTGACTTACTTCATTCTGTATGACAGTCTCTCGATCCATTGATGTCTCTACAAATGACCCAGTTTCATTCCTTTTTATGGCCGAGTAATATTCCATTTTATATATGTACCACATCTTTATCCACTCATCTGTCTGTGGGCATTTAGGTTGCTTCCATTACCTGGCTATTGTAAATAGTGCTGCAACGAACATTGTGCTGAATGTGCCTTTTTGAAATACGGTTTTCTCTGGGTATATGCCCAGAAGTGGGATTGCTGGATCAGATGGTAATTCTATTTCTAATTTTTTTAAGGAAACTCCATACTGTTCTCCATAGTGACTGTATCAATTTACATTCCCACCAATAGTGGAAGAGGGCTCCTTTTGTCCACACCCTCCCCAGAATTGGTTGTTTGTAGATTTTCTGATGATGCCGATTCTAAAAGGTGTGAGGTGATACCTCATTGTAGTTTTGATTTGCATTTCTCTAATAATTAGTGCTGTTGAGCAGCTTTTCTGTGCGTCTTGGCCATCTCTGTGTCTCCTTTGAAGAAACGTCTCTTTAGATCTTCTGCCCATTTTTTTTGGGTTGTTTGTTTTTTTAATATTAAGCTGCATGAGCTGTTTATATATATTGGAGATTAAACCTCTGTCCATTGATTCGTCTGCAATGATTTTCGCCCATTCTGAGGGATGCCTTTTTCCATTCCCGTGTTTTTTAACAAAAAAGGAAAGAAAGGAAAAGAAGCAGAACACTAATGTGCGTAAAATATGCCTTTTGAAACGGTCGTTTTGAAATATGGACGTCCTTTGAATTTTTTGGTCGATATGTGACCCCAGGATTTGTTTTCAGGGCAGGTGTCATTTACAGGCATGCAATGATTTTGAATATCAACTGACCATTAGCGTTGGGATTAAAGCTGCTGTTGTGTGAAACGGCCACAAGGTGGCAGCAGTTCACCCTTACCAAATCTGGTTACTAGGGCAAGAGAGCCTCAGTGGAAGTGGTGTTCTAGATTGGAGTTTAGAATGGAATGTGCCAGGAGAAAGCCGCTCACGTTTGTCTCACTACTTCTTGTTCGTGTTTTTAATTTAATTTTTTATTTTTTATTACAGCAAGTTTGATTACAATGTTTGGCTTGTTGTAGGTGTGGAAGATGTGGTTCTTTTACACATATACAGATGACTGTTCTTCCTGGGATTCTTTTCCCATGTACGTTATGACAGAATGTTGAGTAGTCCTCTCTTGGTATTCTGTAGGTCTTTGGTGATTATATATGTCACCTGTGTTTGTATATGTCTGTTAACCCCGATATCGTAATGAAACCAATCCTCACACCTTTCCATTGGTGAACCATAAGTTTGTTTCATGAATCTGTGATTGCCCTTCTCCGTGGAAATATCTGCCCTGGT
Source organism: Mesoplodon mirus (assembly GCF_964341445.2). Lineage (NCBI taxonomy): Eukaryota > Metazoa > Chordata > Mammalia > Artiodactyla > Ziphiidae > Mesoplodon > Mesoplodon mirus. Next base: position 562,750 of record NW_028295637.1, read on the forward strand.
ATCCATTTTTAGGTAACACCTATAAGTGATATGATAGGATATGTGTCTTTCACTTTCTGACTTACTACAAGTCACGTGATTACTTCTAGACTCATCTACGGTGCTGCAAATGGCATTGTGTCCTTTTTTCCCTTGGCTTCTCTTCTGCCTTAGCGGGGTCCATTTTCAACAATGTGATTCCCTGAGGGTTGTGGATTAGCTGACCTGGGCAGCCTTACCCTGCCGGCCCGCCCTCCCCAGGTGTGCCTCGTTGAGGTCAATATAAACAGAGCTCCAGGCAGCAATAGCCCTTGAAGCTGTGCCTGACTCCATATTCTCTGCCTCGTCAGCAGTCTCGGGGCTGTGCTGGTGGGAGGGAGTGAGGGGCCACAGCTTTGTGGGTGGCCCGGTGTGAGTGGGGTTCTGCTGGCCTTTCTGCAGGAGTTGCCAGGCTGCCGCCTGTAAAGAAGAGGATGTGTCACCCATACATTCCGCTGGAATTTTTCTCCGGACAGAGGTGAGGAAGGAAAAAAGCAGTGGGGGCCGGGACAGGAGGGGTATCTCAGGCAGGGCAATGGAAATCTTCTGGAAGAGTGCCCGGGGCCAGGACCAACCTGGCTGGCCTGCAGGCACCAAGATGGCCTGCGTGCTGTCGCTGGTGTGGCTCCACGGTCCTTCCTCTAGGCTTTCAAGCCCTTGTACATATTCAGGTGTTTTACCTGGAAAGGGTGGGAACAGTTCAGCAGCAGCTGGCCTGGGGCTCAGCTCACGTTTACTCACAGATGCCTCGGCACGGTCCCCCAGCTTTGCAATGAGGACGCTCCTTGCGTGGGGGGTGGGTGGCTGGCTGTATGGGAGATGGTTCCCCACCTCTGACCAATTTCAGAATTGTTTACCACTGGAGCAAGTGCCCTGATAGGGTTTTCCCCTGTATAACTCGTGGATTCAGGATTTTTTTTTTCTTTTATGGTTCAAGTTAGATTTTATTCCTCTTTTATGTATTTATAGATATAAGCATGGAAATCATTCATTCCTATAAATACATCTGTGTGACGGGAAGAAATTTTTTCTGTTTTATTTTTAAATTTTATTTTTTGAAATTTAATTTTATTTATGTTTTTATACAGCAGGTTATTATTAGTTATGTATTTTATGCATATACATGTATACAGGTCAATCCCAATCTCCCAACTCATCCCACCACCACCACCCCATGGCTTCCCACACTTGGTGTCCATACGTTTGTTCTCTACGTCTGTGTCTCTATTTCTTCCCTGCAAACCAGTTCATCTGTACCATTTTTAGGCTCCACATATATGCATTAATATACAATATTTGTTTTCCTCTTTCTGACTTACTTCATTCTGTATGACAGTCTCTCGATCCATCGATGTCTCTACAAATGACCCAGTTTCATTCCTTTTTATGGCCGAGTAATATTCCATTTTATATATGTACCACATCTTTATCCACTCATCTGTCTGTGGGCATTTAGGTTGCTTCCATTACCTGGCTATTGTAAATAGTGCTGCAACGAACATTGTGCTGAATGTGCCTTTTTGAAATACGGTTTTCTCTGGGTATATGCCCAGAAGTGGGATTGCTGGATCAGATGGTAATTCTATTTCTAATTTTTTTAAGGAAACTCCATACTGTTCTCCATAGTGACTGTATCAATTCACATTCCCACCAATAGTGGAAGAGGGCTCCTTTTGTCCACACCCTCCCCAGAATTGGTTGTTTGTAGATTTTCTGATGATGCCGATTCTAAAAGGTGTGAGGTGATACCTCATTGTAGTTTTGATTTGCATTTCTCTAATAATTAGTGCTGTTGAGCAGCTTTTCTGTGTGTCTTGGCCATCTCTGTGTCTCCTTTGAAGAAACGTCTCTTTAGATCTTCTGCCCATTTTTTGGGGTTGTTTGTTTTTTTAATATTAAGCTGCATGAGCTGTTTATATATATTGGAGATTAAACCTCTGTCCATTGATTCGTCTGCAATGATTTTCGCCCATTCTGAGGGATGCCTTTTTCCATTCCCGTGTTTTTTAACAAAAAAGGAAAGAAAGGAAAAGAAGCAGAACACTAATGTGCGTAAAATATGTCTTTTGAAACGGTCGTTTTGAAATATGGACGTCCTTTGAATTTTTTGGTCGATATGTGACCCCAGGATTTGTTTTCAGGGCAGGTGTCATTTACAGGCCTGCAATGATTTTGAATATCAACTGACCATTAGCGTTGGGATTAAAGCTGCTGTTGTGTGAAACGGCCACAAGGTGGCAGCAGTTCACCCTTACCAAATCTGGTTACTAGGGCAAGAGAGCCTCAGTGGAAGTGGTGTTCTAGATTGGAGTTTAGAATGGAATGTACCAGGAGAAAGCCGCTCACGTTTGTCTCACTACTTCTTGTTCGTGTTTTTAATTTAATTTTTTATTTTTTATTACAGCAAGTTTGATTACAATGTTTGGCTTGTTGTAGGTGTGGAAGATGTGGTTCTTTTACACATATACAGATGACTGTTCTTCCTGGGATCCTTTTCCCATGTACGTTATGACAGAATGTTGAGTAGTCCTCTCTTGGTATTCTGTAGGTCTTTGGTGATTATGTATGTCACCTTTGTTTGTATATGTCTGTTAACCCCGATATCGTAATGAAACCAATCCTCACACCTTTCCATTGGTGAACCATAAGTTTGTTTCATGAATCTGTGATTGCCCTTCTCCGTGGAAATATCTGCCCTGGTATCCATTTTTAGGTAACACCTATAAGTGATATGATAGGATATGTGTCTTTCACTTTCTGACTTACTACAAGTCACGTGATTACTTCTAGACTCATCTACGGTGCTGCAAATGGCATTGTGTCCTTTTTTCCCTTGGCTTCTCTTCTGCCTTAGCGGGGTCCATTTTCAACAATGTGATTCCCTGAGGGTTGTGGATTAGCTGACCTGGGCAGCCTTACCCTGCCGGCCCGCCCTCCCCAGGTGTGCCTCGTTGAGGTCAATAAAAACAGAGCTCCAGGCAGCAATAGCCCCTGAAGCTGTGCCTGACTCCATATTCTCTGCCCCGTCAGCAGTCTCGGGGCTGTGCTGGTGGGAGGGAGTGAGGGGCCACAGCTTTGTGGGTGGCCCGGTGTGAGTGGGGTTCTGCTGGCCTTTCTGCAGGAGTTGCCAGGCTGCCGCCTGTAAAGAAGAGGATGTGTCACCCATAACTTCCGCTGGAATTTCTCTCCGGACAGAGGTGAGGAAGGAAAAAAGCAGTGGGGGCCGGGACAGGAGGGGTATCTCAGGCAGGGCAATGGAAAGCTTCTGGAAGAGTGCCAGGGTCCAGGACCAGTGGGCTGGCTGGCCTGCAGGCACCAAGTTGGCCTGCGTGCTGTCGCTGGTGTGGCTCCACGGTCCTTCCTCTAGGCTTTCAAGCCCTTGTACATATTCAGGTGTTTTACCTGGAAAGGGTGGGAACAGTTCAGCAGCAGCTGGCCTGGGGCTCAGCTCACGTTTACTCACAGATGCCTCGGCACGGTCCCCCAGCTTTGCAATGAGGACGCTCCTTGCGTGGGGGGTGGGTGGCTGGCTGTATGGTAGATGGTTCCCCACCTCTGACCAATTTCAGAATTGTTTACCGCTGGAGCAAGTGTCGTGATAGGGTTTTCCTCTGTATAACTCGTGGGTTCAATTTTTTTTTTCTTTTATGGTTCAAGTTAGATTTTATTCCTCTTTTATGTATTTATAAATATAAGCATGGAAATAATTCATTCCTATAAATACATCTGTGTGACGGGAAGAACTTTTTTCTGTTTTATTTTTAAATTTTATTTTTTAAAATTTTGAAATTTAATTTCATTTATGTTTTTATACAGCAGGTTATTATTAGTTATGTATTTTATGCATATACATGTATACAGGTCAATCCCAATCTCCCAACTCATCCCACCACCACCACCCCATGGCTTCCCACACTTGGTGTCCATACGTTTGTTCTCTACGTCTGTGTCTCTATTTCTTCCCTGCAAACCAGTTCATCTGTACCATTTTTAGGCTCCACATATATGCATTAATATACAATATTTGTTTTCCTCTTTCTGACTTACTTCATTCTGTATGACAGTCTCTCGATCCATCGATGTCTCTACAAATGACCCAGTTTCATTCCTTTTTATGGCCGAGTAATATTCCATTTTATATATGTACCACATCTTTATCCACTCATCTGTCTGTGGGCATTTAGGTTGCTTCCATTACCTGGCTATTGTAAATAGTGCTGCAACGAACATTGTGCTGAATGTGCCTTTTTGAAATACGGTTTTCTCTGGGTATATGCCCAGAAGTGGGATTGCTGGATCAGATGGTAATTCTATTTCTAATTTTTTTAAGGAAACTCCATACTGTTCTCCATAGTGACTGTATCAATTTACATTCCCACCAATAGTGGAAGAGGGCTCCTTTTGTCCACACCCTCCCCAGAATTGGTTGTTTGTAGATTTTCTGATGATGCCTATTCTAACAGGTGTGAGGTGATACCTCATTGTAGTTTTGATTTGCATTTCTCTAATAATTAGTGCTGTTGAGCAGCTTTTCATGTGCGTCTTGGTCATCTCTGTGTCTCCTTTGAAGAAACGTCTCTTTAGATCTTCTGCCCATTTTTTGGGGTTGTTTGTTTTTTTAATATTAAGCTGCATGAGCTGTTTATATATATTGGAGATTAAACCTGTGTCCATTGATTCATTTGCAACGATTTTCACCCATCCTGAGGGATGCCTTTTTCCATTCCCGTTTTTTTTAACAAAAAAGGAAAGAAAGGAAAAGAAGCAGAACACTAATGTGCGTAAAATATGCCTTTTGAAACGGTCGTTTTGAAATATGGACGTCCTTTGAATTTTTTGGTCGATATGTGACCCCAGGATTTGTTTTCAGGGCAGGTGTCATTTACAGGCCTGCAATGATTTTGAATATCAACTGACCATTAGCATTGGGATTAAAGCTGCTGTTGTGTGAAACGGCCACAAGGTGGCAGCAGTTCACCCTTACCAAATCTGGTTACTAGGGCAAGAGAGCCTCAGTGGAAGTGGTGTTCTAGATTGGAGTTTAGAATGGAATGTACCAGGAGAAAGCCGCTCACGTTTGTCTCACTACTTCTTGTTCGTGTTTTTAATTTAATTTTTTATTTTTTATTACAGCAAGTTTGATTACAATGTTTGGCTTGTTGTAGGTGTGGAAGATGTGGTTCTTTTACACATATACAGATGACTGTTCTTCCTGGGATCCTTTTCCCATGTACGTTATGACAGAATGTTGAGTAGTCCTCTCTTGGTATTCTGTAGGTCTTTGGTGATTATGTATGTCACCTTTGTTTGTATATGTCTGTTAACCCCGATATCGTAATGAAACCAATCCTCACACCTTTCCATTGGTGAACCATAAGTTTGTTTCATGAATCTGTGATTGCCCTTCTCCGTGGAAATATCTGCCCTGGTATCCACTTTTAGGTAACACCTATAGGTGATATTATATGATATGTGTCTTTCACTTTCTGACTTACTACAAGTCACGTGATTACTTCTAGACTCATCTACGGTGCTGCAAATGGCATTGTGTCCTTTTTTCCCTTGGCTTCTCTTCTGCCTTAGCGGGGTCCATTTTCAACAATGTGATTCCCTGAGGGTTGTGGATTAGCTGACCTGGGCAGCCTTACCCTGCCGGCCCGCCCTCCCCAGGTGTTCCTCGTTGAGGTCAATATAAACAGAGCTCCAGGCAGCAATAGTCCCTGAAGCTGTGCCTGACTCCATATTCTCTGCCCCGTCAGCAGTCTCGGGGCTGTGCTGGTGGGAGGGAGTGAGGGGCCACAGCTTTGTGGGTGGCCCGGTGTGAGTGGGGTTCTGCTGGCCTTTCTGCAGGAGTTGCCAGGCTGCCGCCTGTAAAGAAGAGGATGTGTCAGCCATAACTTCCGCTGGAATTTCTCTCCGGACAGAGGTGAGGAAGGAAAAAAGCCGTGGGGGCCGGGACAGGAGGGGTATCTCAGGCAGGGCAATGGAAAGCTTCTGGAAGAGCGCCCGGGGCCAGGACCAACCTGGCTGGCCTGCAGGCACCAAGTTGTCCTGCGTGCTGTCGCTGGTGTGGCTCCATGGTCCTTCCTCTAGGCTTTCAAGCCCTTGTACATATTCAGGTGTTTTACCTGGAAAGGGTGGGAACAGTTCAGCAGCAGCTGGCCTGGGGCTCAGCTCACGTTTACTCACAGATGCCTCGGCACGGTCCCCCAGCTTTGCAATGAGGACGCTCCTTGCGTGGGGGGTGGGTTGCTGGCTGTATGGGAGATGCTTCCCCACCTCTGACCAATTTCAGAATTGTTTACCACTGGAGCAAGTGCCCTGATAGGGTTTTCCCCTGTATAACTCGTGGGTTCAGGAATTTTTTTTCTTTTATGGTTCAAGTTAGATTTTATTCCTCTTTTATGTATTTATAGATATAAGCATGGAAATCATTCATTCCTATAAATACATCTGTGTGACGGGAAGAACTTTTTTCTGTTTTATTTTTAAATTTTATTTTTTAAAATTTTGAAATTTAATTTTATTTATATTTTTATACAGCAGGTTATTATTAGTTATGTATTTTATGCATATACATGTATACAGGTCAATCCCAATCTCCCAACTCATCCCACCACCACCACCCCATGGCTTCCCACACTTGGTGTCCATACGTTTGTTCTCTACGTCTGTGTCTCTATTTCTTCCCTGCAAACCAGTTCATCTGTACCATTTTTAGGCTCCACATATATGCATTAATATACAATATTTGTTTTCCTCTTTCTGACTTACTTCATTCTGTATGACAGTCTCTCGATCCATCGATGTCTCTACAAATGACCCAGTTTCATTCCATTTTATGGCCGAGTAATATTCCATTTTATATATGTACCACATCTTTATCCACTCATCTGTCTGTGGGCATTTAGGTTGCTTCCATTACCTGGCTATTGTAAATAGTGCTGCAACGAACATTGTGCTGAATGTGCCTTTTTGAAATACGGTTTTCTCTGGGTATATGCCCAGAAGTGGGATTGCTGGATCAGATGGTAATTCTATTTCTAATTTTTTTAAGGAAACTCCATACTGTTCTCCATAGTGACTGTATCAATTTACATTCCCACCAATAGTGGAAGAGGGCTCCTTTTGTCCACACCCTCCCCAGAATTGGTTGTTTGTAGATTTTCTGATGATGCCGATTCTAAAAGGTGTGAGGTGATACCTCATTGTAGTTTTGATTTGCATTTCTCTAATAATTAGTGCTGTTGAGCAGCTTTTCTGTGCATCTTGGCCATCTCTGTGTCTCCTTTGAAGAAACGTCTCTTTAGATCTTCTGCCCATTTTTTTTTGGGTTGTTTGTTTTTTTAATATTAAGCTGCATGAGCTGTTTATATATATTGGAGATTAAACCTCTGTCCATTGATTCGTCTGCAATGATTTTCGCCCATCCTGAGGGATGCCTTTTTCCATTCCCGTGTTTTTTAACAAAAAAGGAAAGAAAGGAAAAGAAGCAGAACACTAATGTGCGTAAAATATGCCTTTTGAAACGGTCGTTTTGAAATATGGACGTCCTTTGAATTTTTTGGTCGATATGTGACCCCAGGATTTGTTTTCAGGGCAGGTGTCATTTACAGGCATGCAATGATTTTGAATATCAACTGACCATTAGCGTTGGGATTAAAGCTGCTGTTGTGTGAAACGGCCACAAGGTGGCAGCAGTTCACTCTTACCAAATCTGGTTACTAGGGCAAGAGAGCCTCAGTGGAAGTGGTGTTCTAGATTGGAGTTTAGAATGGAATGTACCAGGAGAAAGCCGCTCACGTTTGTCTCACTACTTCTTGTTCGTGTTTTTAATTTAATTTTTTATTTTTTATTACAGCAAGTTTGATTACAATGTTTGGCTTGTTGTAGGTGTGGAAGATGTGGTTCTTTTACACATATACAGATGACTGTTCTTCCTGGGATTCTTTTCCCATGTACGTTATGACAGAATGTTGAGTAGTCCTCTCTTGGTATTCTGTAGGTCTTTGGTGATTATGTATGTCACCTGTGTTTGTATATGTCTGTTAACCCCGATATCGTAATGAAACCAATCCTCACACCTTTCCATTGGTGAACCATAAGTTTGTTTCATGAATCTGTGATTGCCCTTCTCCGTGGAAATATCTGCCCTGGTATCCATTTTTAGGTAACACCTATAAGTGATATGATAGGATATGTGTCTTTCACTTTCTGACTTACTACAAGTCACGTGATTACTTCTAGACTCATCTACGGTGCTGCAAATGGCATTGTGTCCTTTTTTCCCTTGGCTTCTCTTCTGCCTTAGCGGGGTCCATTTTCAACAATGTGATTCCCTGAGGGTTGTGGATTAGCTGACCTGGGCAGCCTTACCCTGCCGGCCCGCCCTCCCCAGGTGTGCCTCGTTGAGGTCAATATAAACAGAGCTCCAGGCAGCAATAGCCCCTGAAGCTGTGCCTGACTCCATATTCTCTGCCCCGTCAGCAGTCTCGGGGCTGTGCTGGTGGGAGGGAGTGAGGGGCCACAGCTTTGTGGGTGGCCCGGTGTGAGTGGGGTTCTGCTGGCCTTTCTGCAGGAGTTGCCAGGCTGCCGCCTGTAAAGAAGAGGATGTGTCACCCATAACTTCCGTTGGAATTTCTCTCCGGACAGAGGTGAGGAAGGAAAAAAGCAGTGGGGGCCGGGACAGGAGGGGTATCTCAGGCAGGGCAATGGAAAGCTTCTGGAAGAGCGCCAGGGTCCAGGACCCGTGGGCTGGCTGGCCTGCAGGCACCAAGTTGGCCTGCGTGCTGTCGCTGGTGTGGCTCCAGGGTCCTTCCTCTAGGCTTTCAAGCCCTTGTACATATTCAGGTGTTTTACCTGGAAAGGGTGGGAACAGTTCAGCAGCAGCTGGCCTGGGGCTCAGCTCACGTTTACTCACAGATGCCTCGGCACGGTCCCCCAGCTTTGCAATGAGGACGCTCCTTGCGTGGGGGGTGGGTGGCTGGCTGTATGGGAGATGGTTCCCCACCTCTGACCGATTTCAGAATTGTTTACCGCTGGAGCAAGTGTCGTGATAGGGATTTCCTCTGTATAACTCGTGGGTTCAATTTTTTTTTTCTTTTATGGTTCAAGTTAGATTTTATTCCTCTTTTATGTATTTATAAATATAAGCATGGAAATAATTCATTCCTATAAATACATCTGTGTGACGGGAAGAATTTTTTCTGTTTTATTTTTAAATTTTATTTTTTAAAATTTTGAAATTTAATTTCATTTATGTTTTTATACAGCAGGTTATTATTAGTTATGTATTTTATGCATATACATGTATACAGGTCAATCCCAATCTCCCAACTCATCCCACCACCACCACCCCATGGCTTCCCACACTTGGTGTCCATACGTTTGTTCTCTACGTCTGTGTCTCTATTTCTTCCCTGCAAACCAGTTCATCTGTACCATTTTTAGGCTCCACATATATGCATTAATATACAATATTTGTTTTCCTCTTTCTGACTTACTTCATTCTGTATGACAGTCTCTCGATCCATCGATGTCTCTACAAATGACCCAGTTTCATTCCTTTTTATGGCCGAGTAATATTCCATTTTATATATGTACCACATCTTTATCCACTCATCTGTCTGTGGGCATTTAGGTTGCTTCCATTACCTGGCTATTGTAAATAGTGCTGCAACGAACATTGTGCTGAATGTGCCTTTTTGAAATACGGTTTTCTCTGGGTATATGCCCAGAAGTGGGATTGCTGGATCAGATGGTAATTCTATTTCTAATTTTTTTAAGGAAACTCCATACTGTTCTCCATAGTGACTGTATCAATTTACATTCCCACCAATAGTGGAAGAGGGCTCCTTTTGTCCACACCCTCCCCAGAATTGGTTGTTTGTAGATTTTCTGATGATGCCTATTCTAACAGGTGTGAGGTGATACCTCATTGTAGTTTTGATTTGCATTTCTCTAATAATTAGTGCTGTTGAGCAGCTTTTCATGTGCGTCTTGGTCATCTCTGTGTCTCCTTTGAAGAAACGTCTCTTTAGATCTTCTGCCCATTTTTTGGGGTTGTTTGTTTTTTTAATATTAAGCTGCATGAGCTGTTTATATATATTGGAGATTAAACCTGTGTCCATTGATTCATTTGCAACGATTTTCACCCATCCTGAGGGATGCCTTTTTCCATTCCCGTTTTTTTTAACAAAAAAGGAAAGAAAGGAAAAGAAGCAGAACACTAATGTGCGTAAAATATGCCTTTTGAAACGGTCGTTTTGAAATATGGACGTCCTTTGAATTTTTTGGTCGATATGTGACCCCAGGATTTGTTTTCAGGGCAGGTGTCATTTACAGGCCTGCAATGATTTTGAATATCAACTGACCATTAGCGTTGGGATTAAAGCTGCTGTTGTGTGAAACGGCCACAAGGTGGCAGCAGTTCACCCTTACCAAATCTGGTTACTAGGGCAAGAGAGCCTCAGTGGAAGTGGTGTTCTAGATTGGAGTTTAGAATGGAATGTACCAGGAGAAAGCCGCTCACGTTTGTCTCACTACTTCTTGTTCGTGTTTTTAATTTAATTTTTTATTTTTTATTACAGCAAGTTTGATTACAATGTTTGGCTTGTTGTAGGTGTGGAAGATGTGGTTCTTTTACACATATACAGATGACTGTTCTTCCTGGGATCCTTTTCCCATGTACGTTATGACAGAATGTTGAGTAGTCCTCTCTTGGTATTCTGTAGGTCTTTGGTGATTATGTATGTCACCTTTGTTTGTATATGTCTGTTAACCCCGATATCGTAATGAAACCAATCCTCACACCTTTCCATTGGTGAACCATAAGTTTGTTTCATGAATCTGTGATTGCCCTTCTCCGTGGAAATATCTGCCCTGGTATCCACTTTTAGGTAACACCTATAGGTGATATGATATGATATGTGTCTTTCACTTTCTGACTTACTACAAGTCACGTGATTACTTCTAGACTCATCTACGGTGCTGCAAATGGCATTGTGTCCTTTTTTCCCTTGGCTTCTCTTCTGCCTTAGCGGGGTCCATTTTCAACAATGTGATTCCCTGAGGGTTGTGGATTAGCTGACCTGGGCAGCCTTACCCTGCCGGCCCGCCCTCCCCAGGTGTTCCTCGTTGAGGTCAATATAAACAGCGCTCCAGGCAGCAATAGTCCCTGAAGCTGTGCCTGACTCCATATTCTCTGCCCCGTCAGCAGTCTCGGGGCTGTGCTGGTGGGAGGGAGTGAGGGGCCACAGCTTTGTGGGTGGCCCGGTGTGAGTGGGGTTCTGCTGGCCTTTCTGCAGGAGTTGCCAGGCTGCCGCCTGTAAAGAAGAGGATGTGTCAGCCATAACTTCCGCTGGAATTTCTCTCCGGACAGAGGTGAGGAAGGAAAAAAGCAGTGGGGGCCGGGACAGGAGGGGTATCTCAGGCAGGGCAATGGAAAGCTTCTGGAAGAGCGCCCGGGGCCAGGACCAACCTGGCTGGCCTGCAGGCACCAAGTTGTCCTGCGTGCTGTTGCTGGTGTGGCTCCATGGTCCTTCCTCTAGGCTTTCAAGCCCTTGTACATATTCAGGTGTTTTACCTGGAAAGGGTGGGAACAGTTCAGCAGCAGCTGGCCTGGGGCTCAGCTCACGTTTACTCACAGATGCCTCGGCACGGTCCCCCAGCTTTGCAATGAGGACGCTCCTTGCGTGGGGGGTGGGTTGCTGGCTGTATGGGAGATGCTTCCCCACCTCTGACCAATTTCAGAATTGTTTACCACTGGAGCAAGTGCCCTGATAGGGTTTTCCCCTGTATAACTCGTGGGTTCAGGAATTTTTTTTCTTTTATGGTTCAAGTTAGATTTTATTCCTCTTTTATGTATTTATAGATATAAGCATGGAAATCATTCATTCCTATAAATACATCTGTGTGACGGGAAGAACTTTTTTCTGTTTTATTTTTAAATTTTATTTTTTAAAATTTTGAAATTTAATTTTATTTATGTTTTTATACAGCAGGTTATTATTAGTTATGTATTTTATGCATATACATGTATACAGGTCAATCCCAATCTCCCAACTCATCCCACCACCACCACCCCATGGCTTCCCACACTTGGTGTCCATACGTTTGTTCTCTACGTCTGTGTCTCTATTTCTTCCCTGCAAACCAGTTCATCTGTACCATTTTTAGGCTCCACATATATGCATTAATATACAATATTTGTTTTCCTCTTTCTGACTTACTTCATTCTGTATGACAGTCTCTCGATCCATCGATGTCTCTACAAATGACCCAGTTTCATTCCATTTTATGGCCGAGTAATATTCCATTTTATATATGTACCACATCTTTATCCACTCATCTGTCTGTGGGCATTTAGGTTGCTTCCATTACCTGGCTATTGTAAATAGTGCTGCAACGAACATTGTGCTGAATGTGCCTTTTTGAAATACGGTTTTCTCTGGGTATATGCCCAGAAGTGGGATTGCTGGATCAGATGGTAATTCTATTTCTAATTTTTTTAAGGAAACTCCATACTGTTCTCCATAGTGACTGTATCAATTTACATTCCCACCAATAGTGGAAGAGGGCTCCTTTTGTCCACACCCTCCCCAGAATTGGTTGTTTGTAGATTTTCTGATGATGCCGATTCTAAAAGGTGTGAGGTGATACCTCATTGTAGTTTTGATTTGCATTTCTCTAATAATTAGTGCTGTTGAGCAGCTTTTCTGTGCATCTTGGCCATCTCTGTGTCTCCTTTGAAGAAACGTCTCTTTAGATCTTCTGCCCATTTTTTTGGGGTTGTTTGTTTTTTTAATATTAAGCTGCATGAGCTGTTTATATATATTGGAGATTAAACCTCTGTCCATTGATTCGTCTGCAATGATTTTCGCCCATCCTGAGGGATGCCTTTTTCCATTCCCGTGTTTTTTAACAAAAAAGGAAAGAAAGGAAAAGAAGCAGAACACTAATGTGCGTAAAATATGCCTTTTGAAACGGTCGTTTTGAAATATGGACGTCCTTTGAATTTTTTGGTCGATATGTGACCCCAGGATTTGTTTTCAGGGCAGGTGTCATTTACAGGCATGCAATGATTTTGAATATCAACTGACCATTAGCGTTGGGATTAAAGCTGCTGTTGTGTGAAACGGCCACAAGGTGGCAGCAGTTCACTCTTACCAAATCTGGTTACTAGGGCAAGAGAGCCTCAGTGGAAGTGGTGTTCTAGATTGGAGTTTAGAATGGAATGTACCAGGAGAAAGCCGCTCACGTTTGTCTCACTACTTCTTGTTCGTGTTTTTAATTTAATTTTTTATTTTTTATTACAGCAAGTTTGATTACAATGTTTGGCTTGTTGTAGGTGTGGAAGATGTGGTTCTTTTACACATATACAGATGACTGTTCTTCCTGGGATTCTTTTCCCATGTACGTTATGACAGAATGTTGAGTAGTCCTCTCTTGGTATTCTGTAGGTCTTTGGTGATTATGTATGTCACCTGTGTTTGTATATGTCTGTTAACCCCGATATCGTAATGAAACCAATCCTCACACCTTTCCATTGGTGAACCATAAGTTTGTTTCATGAATCTGTGATTGCCCTTCTCCGTGGAAATATCTGCCCTGGTATCCATTTTTAGGTAACACCTATAAGTGATATGATAGGATATGTGTCTTTCACTTTCTGACTTACTACAAGTCACGTGATTACTTCTAGACTCATCTACGGTGCTGCAAATGGCATTGTGTCCTTTTTTCCCTTGGCTTCTCTTCTGCCTTAGCGGGGTCCATTTTCAACAATGTGATTCCCTGAGGGTTGTGGATTAGCTGACCTGGGCAGCCTTACCCTGCCGGCCCGCCCTCCCCAGGTGTGCCTCGTTGAGGTCAATATAAACAGAGCTCCAGGCAGCAATAGCCCCTGAAGCTGTGCCTGACTCCATATTCTCTGCCCCGTCAGCAGTCTCGGGGCTGTGCTGGTGGGAGGGAGTGAGGGGCCACAGCTTTGTGGGTGGCCCGGTGTGAGTGGGGTTCTGCTGGCCTTTCTGCAGGAGTTGCCAGGCTGCCGCCTGTAAAGAAGAGGATGTGTCACCCATAACTTCCGTTGGAATTTCTCTCCGGACAGAGGTGAGGAAGGAAAAAAGCAGTGGGGGCCGGGACAGGAGGGGTATCTCAGGCAGGGCAATGGAAAGCTTCTGGAAGAGCGCCAGGGTCCAGGACCCGTGGGCTGGCTGGCCTGCAGGCACCAAGTTGGCCTGCGTGCTGTCGCTGGTGTGGCTCCAGGGTCCTTCCTCTAGGCTTTCAAGCCCTTGTACATATTCAGGTGTTTTACCTGGAAAGGGTGGGAACAGTTCAGCAGCAGCTGGCCTGGGGCTCAGCTCACGTTTACTCACAGATGCCTCGGCACGGTCCCCCAGCTTTGCAATGAGGACGCTCCTTGCGTGGGGGGTGGGTGGCTGGCTGTATGGGAGATGGTTCCCCACCTCTGACCAATTTCAGAATTGTTTACCGCTGGAGCAAGTGTCGTGATAGGGTTTTCCTCTGTATAACTCGTGGGTTCAATTTTTTTTTTCTTTTATGGTTCAAGTTAGATTTTATTCCTCTTTTATGTATTTATAAATATAAGCATGGAAATAATTCATTCCTATAAATACATCTGTGTGACGGGAAGAACTTTTTTCTGTTTTATTTTTAAATTTTATTTTTTAAAATTTTGAAATTTAATTTCATTTATGTTTTTATACAGCAGGTTATTATTAGTTATGTATTTTATGCATATACATGTATACAGGTCAATCCCAATCTCCCAACTCATCCCACCACCACCACCCCATGGCTTCCCACACTTGGTGTCCATACGTTTGTTCTCTACGTCTGTGTCTCTATTTCTTCCCTGCAAACCAGTTCATCTGTACCATTTTTAGGCTCCACATATATGCATTAATATACAATATTTGTTTTCCTCTTTCTGACTTACTTCATTCTGTATGACAGTCTCTCGATCCATCGATGTCTCTACAAATGACCCAGTTTCATTCCTTTTTATGGCCGAGTAATATTCCATTTTATATATGTACCACATCTTTATCCACTCATCTGTCTGTGGGCATTTAGGTTGCTTCCATTACCTGGCTATTGTAAATAGTGCTGCAACGAACATTGTGCTGAATGTGCCTTTTTGAAATACGGTTTTCTCTGGGTATATGCCCAGAAGTGGGATTGCTGGATCAGATGGTAATTCTATTTCTAATTTTTTTAAGGAAACTCCATACTGTTCTCCATAGTGACTGTATCAATTTACATTCCCACCAATAGTGGAAGAGGGCTCCTTTTGTCCACACCCTCCCCAGAATTGGTTGTTTGTAGATTTTCTGATGATGCCGATTCTAAAAGGTGTGAGGTGATACCTCATTGTAGTTTTGATTTGCATTTCTCTAATAATTAGTGCTGTTGAGCAGCTTTTCTGTGCGTCTTGGCCATCTCTGTGTCTCCTTTGAAGAAACGTCTCTTTAGATCTTCTGCCCATTTTTTTTGGGTTGTTTGTTTTTTTAATATTAAGCTGCATGAGCTGTTTATATATATTGGAGATTAAACCTCTGTCCATTGATTCGTCTGCAATGATTTTCGCCCATTCTGAGGGATGCCTTTTTCCATTCCCGTGTTTTTTAACAAAAAAGGAAAGAAAGGAAAAGAAGCAGAACACTAATGTGCGTAAAATATGCCTTTTGAAACGGTCGTTTTGAAATATGGACGTCCTTTGAATTTTTTGGTCGATATGTGACCCCAGGATTTGTTTTCAGGGCAGGTGTCATTTACAGGCATGCAATGATTTTGAATATCAACTGACCATTAGCATTGGGATTAAAGCTGCTGTTGTGTGAAACGGCCACAAGGTGGCAGCAGTTCACCCTTACCAAATCTGGTTACTAGGGCAAGAGAGCCTCAGTGGAAGTGGTGTTCTAGATTGGAGTTTAGAATGGAATGTGCCAGGAGAAAGCCGCTCACGTTTGTCTCACTACTTCTTGTTCGTGTTTTTAATTTAATTTTTTATTTTTTATTACAGCAAGTTTGATTACAATGTTTGGCTTGTTGTAGGTGTGGAAGATGTGGTTCTTTTACACATATACAGATGACTGTTCTTCCTGGGATTCTTTTCCCATGTACGTTATGACAGAATGTTGAGTAGTCCTCTCTTGGTATTCTGTAGGTCTTTGGTGATTATGTATGTCACCTGTGTTTGTATATGTCTGTTAACCCCGATATCGTAATGAAACCAATCCTCACACCTTTCCATTGGTGAACCATAAGTTTGTTTCATGAATCTGTGATTGCCCTTCTCCGTGGAAATATCTGCCCTGGTATCCATTTTTAGGTAACACCTATAAGTGATATGATAGGATATGTGTCTTTCACTTTCTGACTTACTACAAGTCACGTGATTACTTCTAGACTCATCTACGGTGCTGCAAATGGCATTGTGTCCTTTTTTCCCTTGGCTTCTCTTCTGCCTTAGCGGGGTCCATTTTCAACAATGTGATTCCCTGAGGGTTGTGGATTAGCTGACCTGGGCAGCCTTACCCTGCCGGCCCGCCCTCCCCAGGTGTGCCTCGTTGAGGTCAATATAAACAGAGCTCCAGGCAGCAATAGCCCCTGAAGCTGTGCCTGACTCCATATTCTCTGCCCCGTCAGCAGTCTCGGGGCTGTGCTGGTGGGAGGGAGTGAGGGGCCACAGCTTTGTGGGTGGCCCGGTGTGAGTGGGGTTCTGCTGGCCTTTCTGCAGGAGTTGCCAGGCTGCCGCCTGTAAACAAGAGGATGTGTCACCCATAACTTCCGCTGGAATTTCTCTCCGGACAGAGGTGAGGAAGGAAAAAAGCAGTGGGGGCCGGGACAGGAGGGGTATCTCAGGCAGGGCAATGGAAAGCTTCTGGAAGAGTGCCAGGGTCCAGGACCAGTGGGCTGGCTGGCCTGCAGGCACCAAGTTGGCCTGCGTGCTGTCGCTGGTGTGGCTCCACGGTCCTTCCTCTAGGCTTTCAAGCCCTTGTACATATTCAGGTGTTTTACCTGGAAAGGGTGGGAACAGTTCAGCAGCAGCTGGCCTGGGGCTCAGCTCACGTTTACTCACAGATGCCTCGGCACGGTCCCCCAGCTTTGCAATGAGGACGCTCCTTGCGTGGGGGGTGGGTGGCTGGCTGTATGGGAGATGGTTCCCCACCTCTGACCAATTTCAGAATTGTTTACCGCTGGAGCAAGTGTCGTGATAGGGTTTTCCTCTGTATAACTCGTGGGTTCAATTTTTTTTTTCTTTTATGGTTCAAGTTAGATTTTATTCCTCTTTTATGTATTTATAGATATAAGCATGGAAATCATTCATTCCTATAAATACATCTGTGTGACGGGAAGAACTTTTTTCTGTTTTATTTTTAAATTTTATTTTTTAAAATTTTGAAATTTAATTTTATTTATGTTTTTATACAGCAGGTTATTTTTAGTTATGTATTTTATGCATATACATGTATACAGGTCAATCCCAATCTCCCAACTCATCCCACCACCACCACCCCATGGCTTCCCACACTTGGTGTCCATACGTTTGTTCTCTACGTCTGTGTCTCTATTTCTTCCCTGCAAACCAGTTCATCTGTACCATTTTTAGGCTCCACATATATGCATTAATATACAATATTTGTTTTCCTCTTTCTGACTTACTTCATTCTGTATGACAGTCTCTCGATCCATCGATGTCTCTACAAATGACCCAGTTTCATTCCTTTTTATGGCCGAGTAATATTCCATTTTATATATGTACCACATCTTTATCCACTCATCTGTCTGTGGGCATTTAGGTTGCTTCCATTACCTGGCTATTGTAAATAGTGCTGCAACGAACATTGTGCTGAATGTGCCTTTTTGAAATACGGTTTTCTCTGGGTATATGCCCAGAAGTGGGATTGCTGGATCAGATGGTAATTCTATTTCTAATTTTTTTAAGGAAACTCCATACTGTTCTCCATAGTGACTGTATCAATTTACATTCCCACCAATAGTGGAAGAGGGCTCCTTTTGTCCACACCCTCCCCAGAATTGGTTGTTTGTAGATTTTCTGATGATGCCGATTCTAAAAGGTGTGAGGTGATACCTCATTGTAGTTTTGATTTGCATTTCTCTAATAATTAGTGCTGTTGAGCAGCTTTTCTGTGCGTCTTGGCCATCTCTGTGTCTCCTTTGAAGAAACGTCTCTTTAGATCTTCTGCCCATTTTTTTTGGGTTGTTTGTTTTTTTAATATTAAGCTGCATGAGCTGTTTATATATATTGGAGATTAAACCTCTGTCCATTGATTCGTCTGCAATGATTTTCGCCCATTCTGAGGGATGCCTTTTTCCATTCCCGTGTTTTTTAACAAAAAAGGAAAGAAAGGAAAAGAAGCAGAACACTAATGTGCGTAAAATATGCCTTTTGAAACGGTCGTTTTGAAATATGGACGTCCTTTGAATTTTTTGGTCGATATGTGACCCCAGGATTTGTTTTCAGGGCAGGTGTCATTTACAGGCATGCAATGATTTTGAATATCAACTGACCATTAGCATTGGGATTAAAGCTGCTGTTGTGTGAAACGGCCACAAGGTGGCAGCAGTTCACCCTTACCAAATCTGGTTACTAGGGCAAGAGAGCCTCAGTGGAAGTGGTGTTCTAGATTGGAGTTTAGAATGGAATGTGCCAGGAGAAAGCCGCTCACGTTTGTCTCACTACTTCTTGTTCGTGTTTTTAATTTAATTTTTTATTTTTTATTACAGCAAGTTTGATTACAATGTTTGGCTTGTTGTAGGTGTGGAAGATGTGGTTCTTTTACACATATACAGATGACTGTTCTTCCTGGGATTCTTTTCCCATGTACGTTATGACAGAATGTTGAGTAGTCCTCTCTTGGTATTCTGTAGGTCTTTGGTGATTATGTATGTCACCTGTGTTTGTATATGTCTGTTAACCCCGATATCGTAATGAAACCAATCCTCACACCTTTCCATTGGTGAACCATAAGTTTGTTTCATGAATCTGTGATTGCCCTTCTCCGTGGAAATATCTGCCCTGGTATCCATTTTTAGGTAACACCTATAAGTGATATGATAGGATATGTGTCTTTCACTTTCTGACTTACTACAAGTCACGTGATTACTTCTAGACTCATCTACGGTGCTGCAAATGGCATTGTGTCCTTTTTTCCCTTGGCTTCTCTTCTGCCTTAGCGGGGTCCATTTTCAACAATGTGATTCCCTGAGGGTTGTGGATTAGCTGACCTGGGCAGCCTTACCCTGCCGGCCCGCCCTCCCCAGGTGTGCCTCGTTGAGGTCAATATAAACAGAGCTCCAGGCAGCAATAGCCCCTGAAGCTGTGCCTGACTCCATATTCTCTGCCCCGTCAGCAGTCTCGGGGCTGTGCTGGTGGGAGGGAGTGAGGGGCCACAGCTTTGTGGGTGGCCCGGTGTGAGTGGGGTTCTGCTGGCCTTTCTGCAGGAGTTGCCAGGCTGCCGCCTGTAAACAAGAGGATGTGTCACCCATAACTTCCGCTGGAATTTCTCTCCGGACAGAGGTGAGGAAGGAAAAAAGCAGTGGGGGCCGGGACAGGAGGGGTATCTCAGGCAGGGCAATGGAAAGCTTCTGGAAGAGTGCCAGGGTCCAGGACCAGTGGGCTGGCTGGCCTGCAGGCACCAAGTTGGCCTGCGTGCTGTCGCTGGTGTGGCTCCACGGTCCTTCCTCTAGGCTTTCAAGCCCTTGTACATATTCAGGTGTTTTACCTGGAAAGGGTGGGAACAGTTCAGCAGCAGCTGGCCTGGGGCTCAGCTCACGTTTACTCACAGATGCCTCGGCACGGTCCCCCAGCTTTGCAATGAGGACGCTCCTTGCGTGGGGGGTGGGTGGCTGGCTGTATGGGAGATGGTTCCCCACCTCTGACCAATTTCAGAATTGTTTACCGCTGGAGCAAGTGTCGTGATAGGGTTTTCCTCTGTATAACTCGTGGGTTCAATTTTTTTTTTCTTTTATGGTTCAAGTTAGATTTTATTCCTCTTTTATGTATTTATAGATATAAGCATGGAAATCATTCATTCCTATAAATACATCTGTGTGACGGGAAGAACTTTTTTCTGTTTTATTTTTAAATTTTATTTTTTAAAATTTTGAAATTTAATTTTATTTATGTTTTTATACAGCAGGTTATTTTTAGTTATGTATTTTATGCATATACATGTATACAGGTCAATCCCAATCTCCCAACTCATCCCACCACCACCACCCCATGGCTTCCCACACTTGGTGTCCATACGTTTGTTCTCTACGTCTGTGTCTCTATTTCTTCCCTGCAAACCAGTTCATCTGTACCATTTTTAGGCTCCACATATATGCATTAATATACAATATTTGTTTTCCTCTTTCTGACTTACTTCATTCTGTATGACAGTCTCTCAATCCATCGATGTCTCTACAAATGACCCAGTTTCATTCCTTTTTATGGCCGAGTAATATTCCATTTTATATATGTACCACATCTTTATCCACTCATCTGTCTGTGGGCATTTAGGTTGCTTCCATTACCTGGCTATTGTAAATAGTGCTGCAACGAACATTGTGCTGAATGTGCCTTTTTGAAATACGGTTTTCTCTGGGTATATGCCCAGAAGTGGGATTGCTGGATCAGATGGTAATTCTATTTCTAATTTTTTTAAGGAAACTCCATACTGTTCTCCATAGTGACTGTATCAATTTACATTCCCACCAATAGTGGAAGAGGGCTCCTTTTGTCCACACCCTCCCCAGAATTGGTTGTTTGTATATTTTCTGATGATGCCTATTCTAACAGGTGTGAGGTGATACCTCATTGTAGTTTTGATTTGCATTTCTCTAATAATTAGTGCTGTTGAGCAGCTTTTCATGTGCGTCTTGGTCATCTCTGTGTCTCCTTTGAAGAAACGTCTCTTTAGATCTTCTGCCCATTTTTTGGGGTTGTTTGTTTTTTTAATATTAAGCTGCATGAGCTGTTTATATATATTGGAGATTAAACCTGTGTCCATTGATTCATTTGCAACGATTTTCACCCATCCTGAGGGATGCCTTTTTCCATTCCCGTTTTTTTTAACAAAAAAGGAAACAAAGGAAAAGAAGCAGAACACTAATGTGCGTAAAATATGCCTTTTGAAACGGTCGTTTTGAATTATGGACGTCCTTTGAATTTTTTGGTCGATATGTGACCCCAGGATTTGTTTTCAGGGCAGGTGTCATTTACAGGCCTGCAATGATTTTGAATATCAACTGACCATTAGCGTTGGGATTAAAGCTGCTGTTGTGTGAAACGGCCACAAGGTGGCAGCAGTTCACCCTTACCAAATCTGGTTACTAGGGCAAGAGAGCCTCAGTGGAAGTGGTGTTCTAGATTGGAGTTTAGAATGGAATGTACCAGGAGAAAGCCGCTCACGTTTGTCTCACTACTTCTTGTTCGTGTTTTTAATTTAATTTTTTATTTTTTATTACAGCAAGTTTGATTACAATGTTTGGCTTGTTGTAGGTGTGGAAGATGTGGTTCTTTTACACATATACAGATGACTGTTCTTCCTGGGATCCTTTTCCCATGTACGTTATGACAGAATGTTGAGTAGTCCTCTCTTGGTATTCTGTAGGTCTTTGGTGATTATGTATGTCACCTTTGTTTGTATATGTCTGTTAACCCCGATATCGTAATGAAACCAATCCTCACACCTTTCCATTGGTGAACCATAAGTTTGTTTCATGAATCTGTGATTGCCCTTCTCCGTGGAAATATCTGCCCTGGTATCCACTTTTAGGTAACACCTATAGGTGATATGATATGATATGTGTCTTTCACTTTCTGACTTACTACAAGTCACGTGATTACTTCTAGACTCATCTACGGTGCTGCAAATGGCATTGTGTCCTTTTTTCCCTTGGCTTCTCTTCTGCCTTAGCGGGGTCCATTTTCAACAATGTGATTCCCTGAGGGTTGTGGATTAGCTGACCTGGGCAGCCTTACCCTGCCGGCCCGCCCTCCCCAGGTGTTCCTCGTTGAGGTCAATATAAACAGAGCTCCAGGCAGCAATAGTCCCTGAAGCTGTGCCTGACTCCATATTCTCTGCCCCGTCAGCAGTCTCGGGGCTGTGCTGGTGGGAGGGAGTGAGGGGCCACAGCTTTGTGGGTGGCCCGGTGTGAGTGGGGTTCTGCTGGCCTTTCTGCAGGAGTTGCCAGGCTGCCGCCTGTAAAGAAGAGGATGTGTCAGCCATAACTTCCGCTGGAATTTCTCTCCGGACAGAGGTGAGGAAGGAAAAAAGCAGTGGGGGCCGGGACAGGAGGGGTATCTCAGGCAGGGCAATGGAAAGCTTCTGGAAGAGCGCCCGGGGCCAGGACCAACCTGGCTGGCCTGCAGGCACCAAGTTGTCCTGCGTGCTGTCGCTGGTGTGGCTCCATGGTCCTTCCTCTAGGCTTTCAAGCCCTTGTACATATTCAGGTGTTTTACCTGGAAAGGGTGGGAACAGTTCAGCAGCAGCTGGCCTGGGGCTCAGCTCACGTTTACTCACAGATGCCTCGGCACGGTCCCCCAGCTTTGCAATGAGGACGCTCCTTGCGTGGGGGGTGGGTTGCTGGCTGTATGGGAGATGCTTGCCCACCTCTGACCAATTTCAGAATTGTTTACCACTGGAGCAAGTGCCCTGATAGGGTTTTCCCCTGTATAACTCGTGGGTTCAGGAATTTTTTTTCTTTTATGGTTCAAGTTAGATTTTATTCCTCTTTTATGTATTTATAGATATAAGCATGGAAATCATTCATTCCTATAAATACATCTGTGTGACGGGAAGAAATTTTTTCTGTTTTATTTTTAAATTTTATTTTTTAAAATTTTGAAATTTAATTTTATTTATGTTTTTATACAGCAGGTTATTATTAGTTATGTATTTTATGCATATACATGTATACAGGTCAATCCCAATCTCCCAACTCATCCCACCACCACCACCCCATGGCTTCCCACACTTGGTGTCCATACGTTTGTTCTCTACGTCTGTGTCTCTATTTCTTCCCTGCAAACCAGTTCATCTGTACCATTTTTAGGCTCCACATATATGCATTAATATACAATATTTGTTTTCCTCTTTCTGACTTACTTCATTCTGTATGACAGTCTCTCGATCCATCGATGTCTCTACAAATGACCCAGTTTCATTCCTTTTTATGGCCGAGTAATATTCCATTTTATATATGTACCACATCTTTATCCACTCATCTGTCTGTGGGCATTTAGGTTGCTTCCATTACCTGGCTATTGTAAATAGTGCTGCAACGAACATTGTGCTGAATGTGCCTTTTTGAAATACGGTTTTCTCTGGGTATATGCCCAGAAGTGGGATTGCTGGATCAGATGGTAATTCTATTTCTAATTTTTTTAAGGAAACTCCATACTGTTCTCCATAGTGACTGTATCAATTTACATTCCCACCAATAGTGGAAGAGGGCTCCTTTTGTCCACACCCTCCCCAGAATTGGTTGTTTGTAGATTTTCTGATGATGCCGATTCTAAAAGGTGTGAGGTGATACCTCATTGTAGTTTTGATTTGCATTTCTCTAATAATTAGTGCTGTTGAGCAGCTTTTCTGTGCGTCTTGGCCATCTCTGTGTCTCCTTTGAAGAAACGTCTCTTTAGATCTTCTGCCCATTTTTTTTGGGTTGTTTGTTTTTTTAATATTAAGCTGCATGAGCTGTTTATATATATTGGAGATTAAACCTCTGTCCATTGATTCGTCTGCAATGATTTTCGCCCATCCTGAGGGATGCCTTTTTCCATTCCCGTGTTTTTTAACAAAAAAGGAAAGAAAGGAAAAGAAGCAGAACACTAATGTGCGTAAAATATGCCTTTTGAAACGGTCGTTTTGAAATATGGACGTCCTTTGAATTTTTTGGTCGATATGTGACCCCAGGATTTGTTTTCAGGGCAGGTGTCATTTACAGGCATGCAATGATTTTGAATATCAACTGACCATTAGCGTTGGGATTAAAGCTGCTGTTGTGTGAAACGGCCACAAGGTGGCAGCAGTTCACTCTTACCAAATCTGGTTACTAGGGCAAGAGAGCCTCAGTGGAAGTGGTGTTCTAGATTGGAGTTTAGAATGGAATGTGCCAGGAGAAAGCCGCTCACGTTTGTCTCACTACTTCTTGTTCGTGTTTTTAATTTAATTTTTTATTTTTTATTACAGCAAGTTTGATTACAATGTTTGGCTTGTTGTAGGTGTGGAAGATGTGGTTCTTTTACACATATACAGATGACTGTTCTTCCTGGGATTCTTTTCCCATGTACGTTATGACAGAATGTTGAGTAGTCCTCTCTTG
Source organism: Mesoplodon mirus (assembly GCF_964341445.2). NCBI lineage: Eukaryota > Metazoa > Chordata > Mammalia > Artiodactyla > Ziphiidae > Mesoplodon > Mesoplodon mirus. Next base: position 587,131 of record NW_028295637.1, read on the forward strand.
GTATTCTGTAGGTCTTTGGTGATTATGTATGTCACCTGTGTTTGTATATGTCTGTTAACCCCGATATCGTAATGAAACCAATCCTCACACCTTTCCATTGGTGAACCATAAGTTTGTTTCATGAATCTGTGATTGCCCTTCTCCGTGGAAATATCTGCCCTGGTATCCATTTTTAGGTAACACCTATAAGTGATATGATAGGATATGTGTCTTTCACTTTCTGACTTACTACAAGTCACGTGATTACTTCTAGACTCATCTACGGTGCTGCAAATGGCATTGTGTCCTTTTTTCCCTTGGCTTCTCTTCTGCCTTAGCGGGGTCCATTTTCAACAATGTGATTCCCTGAGGGTTGTGGATTAGCTGACCTGGGCAGCCTTACCCTGCCGGCCCGCCCTCCCCAGGTGTGCCTCGTTGAGGTCAATATAAACAGAGCTCCAGGCAGCAATAGCCCCTGAAGCTGTGCCTGACTCCATATTCTCTGCCCCGTCAGCAGTCTCGGGGCTGTGCTGGTGGGAGGGAGTGAGGGGCCACAGCTTTGTGGGTGGCCCGGTGTGAGTGGGGTTCTGCTGGCCTTTCTGCAGGAGTTGCCAGGCTGCCGCCTGTAAAGAAGAGGATGTGTCACCCATAACTTCCGTTGGAATTTCTCTCCGGACAGAGGTGAGGAAGGAAAAAAGCAGTGGGGGCCGGGACAGGAGGGGTATCTCAGGCAGGGCAATGGAAAGCTTCTGGAAGAGCGCCAGGGTCCAGGACCCGTGGGCTGGCTGGCCTGCAGGCACCAAGTTGGCCTGCGTGCTGTCGCTGGTGTGGCTCCACGGTCCTTCCTCTAGGCTTTCAAGCCCTTGTACATATTCAGGTGTTTTACCTGGAAAGGGTGGGAACAGTTCAGCAGCAGCTGGCCTGGGGCTCAGCTCACGTTTACTCACAGATGCCTCGGCACGGTCCCCCAGCTTTGCAATGAGGACGCTCCTTGCGTGGGGGGTGGGTGGCTGGCTGTATGGGAGATGGTTCCCCACCTCTGACCAATTTCAGAATTGTTTACCGCTGGAGCAAGTGTCGTGATAGGGTTTTCCTCTGTATAACTCGTGGGTTCAATTTTTTTTTTCTTTTATGGTTCAAGTTAGATTTTATTCCTCTTTTATGTATTTATAAATATAAGCATGGAAATAATTCATTCCTATAAATACATCTGTGTGACGGGAAGAACTTTTTTCTGTTTTATTTTTAAATTTTATTTTTTAAAATTTTGAAATTTAATTTCATTTATGTTTTTATACAGCAGGTTATTATTAGTTATGTATTTTATGCATATACATGTATACAGGTCAATCCCAATCTCCCAACTCATCCCACCACCACCACCCCATGGCTTCCCACACTTGGTGTCCATACGTTTGTTCTCTACGTCTGTGTCTCTATTTCTTCCCTGCAAACCAGTTCATCTGTACCATTTTTCGGCTCCACATATATGCATTAATATACAATATTTGTTTTCCTCTTTCTGACTTACTTCATTCTGTATGACAGTCTCTCGATCCATCGATGTCTCTACAAATGACCCAGTTTCATTCCTTTTTATGGCCGAGTAATATTCCATTTTATATATGTACCACATCTTTATCCACTCATCTGTCTGTGGGCATTTAGGTTGCTTCCATTACCTGGCTATTGTAAATAGTGCTGCAACGAACATTGTGCTGAATGTGCCTTTTTGAAATACGGTTTTCTCTGGGTATATGCCCAGAAGTGGGATTGCTGGATCAGATGGTAATTCTATTTCTAATTTTTTTAAGGAAACTCCATACTGTTCTCCATAGTGACTGTATCAATTTACATTCCCACCAATAGTGGAAGAGGGCTCCTTTTGTCCACACCCTCCCCAGAATTGGTTGTTTGTAGATTTTCTGATGATGCCGATTCTAACAGGTGTGAGGTGATACCTCATTGTAGTTTTGATTTGCATTTCTCTAATAATTAGTGCTGTTGAGCAGCTTTTCTGTGTGTCTTGGCCATCTCTGTGTCTCCTTTGAAGAAACGTCTCTTTAGATCTTCTGCCCATTTTTTTGGGTTGTTTGTTTTTTTAATATTAAGCTGCATGAGCTGTTTATATATATTGGAGATTAAACCTCTGTCCATTGATTCGTCTGCAATGATTTTCGCCCATTCTGAGGGATGCCTTTTTCCATTCCCGTGTTTTTTAACAAAAAAGGAAAGAAAGGAAAAGAAGCAGAACACTAATGTGCGTAAAATATGTCTTTTGAAACGGTCGTTTTGAAATATGGACGTCCTTTGAATTTTTTGGTCGATATGTGACCCCAGGATTTGTTTTCAGGGCAGGTGTCATTTACAGGCATGCAATGATTTTGAATATCAACTGACCATTAGCGTTGGGATTAAAGCTGCTGTTGTGTGAAACGGCCACAAGGTGGCAGCAGTTCACCCTTACCAAATCTGGTTACTAGGGCAAGAGAGCCTCAGTGGAAGTGGTGTTCTAGATTGGAGTTTAGAATGGAATGTACCAGGAGAAAGCCGCTCACGTTTGTCTCACTACTTCTTGTTCGTGTTTTTAATTTAATTTTTTATTTTTTCTTACAGCAAGTTTGATTACAATGTTTGGCTTGTTGTAGGTGTGGAAGATGTGGTTCTTTTACACATATACAGATGACTGTTCTTCCTGGGATTCTTTTCCCATGTACGTTATGACAGAATGTTGAGTAGTCCTCTCTTGGTATTCTTTAGGTCTTTGGTGATTATGTATGTCACCTGTGTTTGTATATGTCTGTTAACCCCGATATCGTAATGAAACCAATCCTCACACCTTTCCATTGGTGAACCATAAGTTTGTTTAATGAATCTGTGATTGCCCTTCTCCGTGGAAATATCTGCCCTGGTATCCACTTTTAGGTAACACCTATAGGTGATATGATAGGATATGTGTCTTTCACTTTCTGACTTACTACAAGTCACGTGATTACTTCTAGACTCATCTACGGTGCTGCAAATGGCATTGTGTCCTTTTTTCCCTTGGCTTCTCTTCTGCCTTAGCGGGGTCCATTTTCAACAATGTGATTCCCTGAGGGTTGTGGATTAGCTGACCTGGGCAGCCTTACCCTGCCGGCCCGCCCTCCCCAGGTGTTCCTCGTTGAGGTCAATATAAACAGAGCTCCAGGCAGCAATAGCCCCTGAAGCTGTGCCTGACTCCATATTCTCTGCCCCGTCAGCAGTCTCGGGGCTGTGCTGGTGGGAGGGAGTGAGGGGCCACAGCTTTGTGGGTGGCCCGGTGTGAGTGGGGTTCTGCTGGCCTTTCTGCAGGAGTTGCCAGGCTGCCGCCTGTAAAGAAGAGGATGTGTCAGCCATAACTTCCGCTGGAATTTATCTCCGGACAGAGGTGAGGAATGAAAAAAGCAGTGGGGGCCGGGACAGGAGGGGTATCTCAGGCAGGGCAATGGAAAGCTTCTGGAAGAGCGCCCGGGGCCAGGACCAACCTGGCTGGCCTGCAGGCACCAAGTTGTCCTGCGTGCTGTCGCTGGTGTGGCTCCACGGTCCTTCCTCTAGGCTTTCAAGCCCTTGTACATATTCAGGTGTTTTACCTGGAAAGGGTGGGAACAGTTCAGCAGCAGCTGGCCTGGGGCTCAGCTCACGTTTACTCACAGATGCCTCGGCACGGTCCCCCAGCTTTGCAATGAGGACGCTCCTTGCGTGGGGGGTGGGTGGCTGGCTGTATGGGAGATGCTTCCCCACCTCTGACCAATTTCAGAATTGTTTACCACTGGAGCAAGTGCCCTGATAGGGTTTTCCCCTGTATAACTCGTGGGTTCAGGATTTTTTTTTCTTTTATGGTTCAAGTTAGATTTTATTCCTCTTTTATGTATTTATAGATATAAGCATGGAAATCATTCATTCCTATAAATACATCTGTGTGATGGGAAGAAATTTTTTCTGTTTTATTTTTAAATTTTATTTTTTAAAATTTTGAAATTTAATTTTATTTATGTTTTTATACAGCAGGTTATTATTAGTTATGTATTTTATGCATATACATGTATACAGGTCAATCCCAATCTCCCAACTCATCCCACCACCACCACCCCATGGCTTCCCACACTTGGTGTCCATACGTTTGTTCTCTACGTCTGTGTCTCTATTTCTTCCCTGCAAACCAGTTCATCTGTACCATTTTTAGGCTCCACATATATGCATTAATATACAATATTTGTTTTCCTCTTTCTGACTTACTTCATTCTGTATGACAGTCTCTCGATCCATCGATGTCTCTACAAATGACCCAGTTTCATTCCTTTTTATGGCCGAGTAATATTCCATTTTATATATGTACCACATCTTTATCCACTCATCTGTCTGTGGGCATTTAGGTTGCTTCCATTACCTGGCTATTGTAAATAGTGCTGCAACGAACATTGTGCTGAATGTGCCTTTTTGAAATACGGTTTTCTCTGGGTATATGCCCAGAAGTGGGATTGCTGGATCAGATGGTAATTCTATTTCTAATTTTTTTAAGGAAACTCCATACTGTTCTCCATAGTGACTGTATCAATTTACATTCCCACCAATAGTGGAAGAGGGCTCCTTTTGTCCACACCCTCCCCAGAATTGGTTGTTTGTAGATTTTCTGATGATGCCGATTCTAAAAGGTGTGAGGTGATACCTCATTGTAGTTTTGATTTGCATTTCTCTAATAATTAGTGCTGTTGAGCAGCTTTTCTGTGTGTCTTGGCCATCTCTGTGTCTCCTTTGAAGAAACGTCTCTTTAGATCTTCTGCCCATGTTTTTTGGGTTGTTTGTTTTTTTAATATTAAGCTGCATGAGCTGTTTATATATATTGGAGATTAAACCTCTGTCCATTGATTCGTCTGCAATGATTTTCGCCCATCCTGAGGGATGCCTTTTTCCATTCCCGTGTTTTTTAACAAAAAAGGAAAGAATGGAAAAGAAGCAGAACACTAATGTGCGTAAAATATGCCTTTTGAAACGGTCGTTTTGAAATATGGACGTCCTTTGAATTTTTTGGTCGATATGTGACCCCAGGATTTGTTTTCAGGGCAGGTGTCATTTACAGGCATGCAATGATTTTGAATATCAACTGACCATTAGCGTTGGGATTAAAGCTGCTGTTGTGTGAAACGGCCACAAGGTGGCAGCAGTTCACCCTTACCAAATCTGGTTACTAGGGCAAGAGAGCCTCAGTGGAAGTGGTGTTCTAGATTGGAGTTTAGAATGGAATGTACCAGGAGAAAGCCGCTCACGTTTGTCTCACTACTTCTTGTTCGTGTTTTTAATTTAATTTTTTATTTTTTATTACAGCAAGTTTGATTACAATGTTTGGCTTGTTGTAGGTGTGGAAGATGTGGTTCTTTTACACATATACAGATGACTGTTCTTCCTGGGATCCTTTTCCCATGTACGTTATGACAGAATGTTGAGTAGTCCTCTCTTGGTATTCTGTAGGTCTTTGGTGATTATGTATGTCACCTTTGTTTGTATATGTCTGTTAACCCCGATATCGTAATGAAACCAATCCTCACACCTTTCCATTGGTGAACCATAAGTTTGTTTCATGAATCTGTGATTGCCCTTCTCCGTGGAAATATCTGCCCTGGTATCCATTTTTAGGTAACACCTATAAGTGATATGATAGGATATGTGTCTTTCACTTTCTGACTTACTACAAGTCACGTGATTACTTCTAGACTCATCTACGGTGCTGCAAATGGCATTGTGTCCTTTTTTCCCTTGGCTTCTCTTCTGACTTAGCGGGGTCCATTTTCAACAATGTGATTCCCTGAGGGTTGTGGATTAGCTGACCTGGGCAGCCTTACCCTGCCGGCCCGCCCTCCCCAGGTGTGCCTCGTTGAGGTCAATATAAACAGAGCTCCAGGCAGCAATAGCCCCTGAAGCTGTGCCTGACTCCATATTCTCTGCCCCATCAGCAGTCTCGGGGCTGTGCTGGTGGGAGGGAGTGAGGGGCCACAGCTTTGTGGGTGGCCCGGTGTGAGTGGGGTTCTGCTGGCCTTTCTGCAGGAGTTGCCAGGCTGCCGCCTGTAAAGAAGAGGATGTGTCACCCATAACTTCCGCTGGAATTTCTCTCCGGACAGAGGTGAGGAAGGAAAAAAGCAGTGGGGGCCGGGACAGGAGGGGTATCTCAGGCAGGGCAATGGAAAGCTTCTGGAAGAGCGCCAGGGTCCAGGACCAGTGGGCTGGCTGGCCTGCAGGCACCAAGTTGGCCTGCGTGCTGTCGCTGGTGTGGCTCCACGGTCCTTCCTCTAGGCTTTCAAGCCCTTGTACATATTCAGGTGTTTTACCTGGAAAGGGTGGGAACAGTTCAGCAGCAGCTGGCCTGGGGCTCAGCTCACGTTTACTCACAGATGCCTCGGCACGGTCCCCCAGCTTTGCAATGAGGACGCTCCTTGCGTGGGGGGTGGGTGGCTGGCTGTATGGGAGATGGTTCCCCACCTCTGACCAATTTCAGAATTGTTTACCGCTGGAGCAAGTGTCGTGATAGGGTTTTCCTCTGTATAACTCGTGGGTTCAATTTTTTTTTTCTTTTATGGTTCAAGTTAGATTTTATTCCTCTTTTATGTATTTATAACTATAAGCATGGAAATAATTCATTCCTATAAATACATCTGTGTGACGGGAAGAACTTTTTTCTGTTTTATTTTTAAATTTTATTTTTTAAAATTTTGAAATTTAATTTCATTTATGTTTTTATACAGCAGGTTATTATTAGTTATGTATTTTATGCATATACATGTATACAGGTCAATCCCAATCTCCCAACTCATCCCACCACCACCACCCCATGGCTTCCCACACTTGGTGTCCATACGTTTGTTCTCTACGTCTGTGTCTCTATTTCTTCCCTGCAAACCAGTTCATCTGTACCATTTTTCGGCTCCACATATATGCATTAATATACAATATTTGTTTTCCTCTTTCTGACTTACTTCATTCTGTATGACAGTCTCTCAATCCATCGATGTCTCTACAAATGACCCAGTTTCATTCCTTTTTATGGCCGAGTAATATTCCATTTTATATATGTACCACATCTTTATCCACTCATCTGTCTGTGGGCATTTAGGTTGCTTCCATTACCTGGCTATTGTAAATAGTGCTGCAACGAACATTGTGCTGAATGTGCCTTTTTGAAATACGGTTTTCTCTGGGTATATGCCCAGAAGTGGGATTGCTGGATCAGATGGTAATTCTATTTCTAATTTTTTTAAGGAAACTCCATACTGTTCTCCATAGTGACTGTATCAATTTACATTCCCACCAATAGTGGAAGAGGGCTCCTTTTGTCCACACCCTCCCCAGAATTGGTTGTTTGTATATTTTCTGATGATGCCTATTCTAACAGGTGTGAGGTGATACCTCATTGTAGTTTTGATTTGCATTTCTCTAATAATTAGTGCTGTTGAGCAGCTTTTCATGTGCGTCTTGGCCATCTCTGTGTCTCCTTTGAAGAAACGTCTCTTTAGATCTTCTGCCCATTTTTTGGGGTTGTTTGTTTTTTTAATATTAAGCTGCATGAGCTGTTTATATATATTGGAGATTAAACCTGTGTCCATTGATTCATTTGCAACGATTTTCACCCATCCTGAGGGATGCCTTTCTCCATTCCCGTTTTTTTTAACAAAAAAGGAAAGAAAGGAAAAGAAGCAGAACACTAATGTGCGTAAAATATGCCTTTTGAAACGGTCGTTTTGAAATATGGACGTCCTTTGAATTTTTTGGTCGATATGTGACCCCAGGATTTGTTTTCAGGGCAGGTGTCATTTACAGGCATGCAATGATTTTGAATATCAACTGACCATTAGCGTTGGGATTAAAGCTGCTGTTGTGTGAAACGGCCACAAGGTGGCAGCAGTTCACACTTACCAAATCTGGTTACTAGGGCAAGAGAGCCTCAGTGGAAGTGGTGTTCTAGATTGGAGTTTAGAATGGAATGTACCAGGAGAAAGCCGCTCACGTTTGTCTCACTACTTCTTGTTCGTGTTTTTAATTTAATTTTTTATTTTTTATTACAGCAAGTTTGATTACAATGTTTGGCTTGTTGTAGGTGTGGAAGATGTGGTTCTTTTACACATATACAGATGACTGTTCTTCCTGGGATTCTTTTCCCATGTACGTTATGACAGAATGTTGAGTAGTCGTCTCTTGGTATTCTGTAGGTCTTTGGTGATTATATATGTCACCTGTGTTTGTATATGTCTGTTAACCCCGATATCGTAATGAAACCAATCCTCACACCTTTCCATTGGTGAACCATAAGTTTGTTTCATGAATCTGTGATTGCCCTTCTCCGTGGAAATATCTGCCCTGGTATCCACTTTTAGGTAACACCTATAGGTGATATGATAGGATATGTGTCTTTCACTTTCTGACTTACTACAAGTCACGTGATTACTTCTAGACTCATCTACGGTGCTGCAAATGGCATTGTGTCCTTTTTTCCCTTGGCTTCTCTTCTGCCTTAGCGGGGTCCATTTTCAACAATGTGATTCCCTGAGGGTTGTGGATTAGCTGACCTGGGCAGCCTTACCCTGCCGGCCCGCCCTCCCCAGGTGTGCCTCGTTGAGGTCAATATAAACAGAGCTCCAGGCAGCAATAGCCCTTGAAGCTGTGCCTGACTCCATATTCTCTGCCCCGTCAGCAGTCTCGGGGCTGTGCTGGTGGGAGGGAGTGAGGGGCCACAGCTTTGTGGGTGGCCCGGTGTGAGTGGGGTTCTGCTGGCCTTTCTGCAGGAGTTGCCAGGCTGCCGCCTGTAAAGAAGAGGATGTGTCACCCATACATTCCGCTGGAATTTTTCTCCGGACAGAGGTGAGGAAGGAAAAAAGCAGTGGGGGCCGGGACAGGAGGGGTATCTCAGGCAGGGCAATGGAAAGCTTCTGGAAGAGCGCCCGGGGCCAGGACCAACCTGGCTGGCCTGCAGGCACCAAGTTGTCCTGCGTGCTGTCGCTGGTGTGGCTCCACGGTCCTTCCTCTAGGCTTTCAAGCCCTTGTACATATTCAGGTGTTTTACCTGGAAAGGGTGGGAACAGTTCAGCAGCAGCTGGCCTGGGGCTCAGCTCACGTTTACTCACAGATGCCTCGGCACGGTCCCCCAGCTTTGCAATGAGGACGCTCCTTGCGTGGGGGGTGGGTTGCTGGCTGTATGGGAGATGCTTCCCCACCTCTGACCAATTTCAGAATTGTTTACCACTGGAGCAAGTGCCCTGATAGGGTTTTCCCCTGTATAACTCGTGGATTCAGGATTTTTTTTTCTTTTATGGTTCAAGTTAGATTTTATTCCTCTTTTATGTATTTATAGATATAAGCATGGAAATCATTCATTCCTATAAATACATCTGTGTGACGGGAAGAACTTTTTTCTGTTTTATTTTTAAATTTTATTTTTTAAAATTTTGAAATTTAATTTTATTTATGTTTTTATACAGCAGGTTATTATTAGTTATGTATTTTATGCATATACATGTATACAGGTCAATCCCAATCTCCCAACTCATCCCACCACCACCACCCCATGGCTTCCCACACTTGGTGTCCATACGTTTGTTCTCTACGTCTGTGTCTCTATTTCTTCCCTGCAAACCAGTTCATCTGTACCATTTTTCGGCTCCACATATATGCATTAATATACAATATTTGTTTTCCTCTTTCTGACTTACTTCATTCTGTATGACAGTCTCTCGATCCATCGATGTCTCTACAAATGACCCAGTTTCATTCCTTTTTATGGCCGAGTAATATTCCATTTTATATATGTACCACATCTTTATCCACTCATCTGTCTGTGGGCATTTAGGTTGCTTCCATTACCTGGCTATTGTAAATAGTGCTGCAACGAACATTGTGCTGAATGTGCCTTTTTGAAATACGGTTTTCTCTGGGTATATGCCCAGAAGTGGGATTGCTGGATCAGATGGTAATTCTATTTCTAATTTTTTTAAGGAAACTCCATACTCTTCTCCATAGTGACTGTATCAATTTACATTCCCACCAATAGTGGAAGAGGGCTCCTTTTGTCCACACCCTCCCCAGAATTGGTTGTTTGTAGATTTTCTGATGATGCCGATTCTAAAAGGTGTGAGGTGATACCTCATTGTAGTTTTGATTTGCATTTCTCTAATAATTAGTGCTGTTGAGCAGCTTTTCTGTGCGTCTTGGCCATCTCTGTGTCTCCTTTGAAGAAACGTCTCTTTAGATCTTCTGCTCATTTTTTTTGGGTTGTTTGTTTTTTTAATATTAAGCTGCATGAGCTGTTTATATATATTGGAGATTAAACCTCTGTCCATTGATTCGTCTGCAATGATTTTCGCCCATTCTGAGGGATGCCTTTTTCCATTCCCGTGTTTTTTAACAAAAAAGGAAAGAAAGGAAAAGAAGCAGAACACTAATGTGCGTAAAATATGCCTTTTGAAACGGTCGTTTTGAAATATGGACGTCCTTTGAATTTTTTGGTCGATATGTGACCCCAGGATTTGTTTTCAGGGCAGGTGTCATTTACAGGCATGCAATGATTTTGAATATCAACTGACCATTAGCGTTGGGATTAAAGCTGCTGTTGTGTGAAACGGCCACAAGGTGGCAGCAGTTCACCCTTACCAAATCTGGTTACTAGGGCAAGAGAGCCTCAGTGGAAGTGGTGTTCTAGATTGGAGTTTAGAATGGAATGTGCCAGGAGAAAGCCGCTCACGTTTGTCTCACTACTTCTTGTTCGTGTTTTTAATTTAATTTTTTATTTTTTATTACAGCAAGTTTGATTACAATGTTTGGCTTGTTGTAGGTGTGGAAGATGTGGTTCTTTTACACATATACAGATGACTGTTCTTCCTGGGATTCTTTTCCCATGTACGTTATGACAGAATGTTGAGTAGTCCTCTCTTGGTATTCTGTAGGTCTTTGGTGATTATATATGTCACCTGTGTTTGTATATGTCTGTTAACCCCGATATCGTAATGAAACCAATCCTCACACCTTTCCATTGGTGAACCATAAGTTTGTTTCATGAATCTGTGATTGCCCTTCTCCGTGGAAATATCTGCCCTGGTATCCATTTTTAGGTAACACCTATAAGTGATATGATAGGATATGTGTCTTTCACTTTCTGACTTACTACAAGTCACGTGATTACTTCTAGACTCATCTACGGTGCTGCAAATGGCATTGTGTCCTTTTTTCCCTTGGCTTCTCTTCTGCCTTAGCGGGGTCCATTTTCAACAATGTGATTCCCTGAGGGTTGTGGATTAGCTGACCTGGGCAGCCTTACCCTGCCGGCCCGCCCTCCCCAGGTGTGCCTCGTTGAGGTCAATATAAACAGAGCTCCAGGCAGCAATAGCCCTTGAAGCTGTGCCTGACTCCATATTCTCTGCCCCGTCAGCAGTCTCGGGGCTGTGCTGGTGGGAGGGAGTGAGGGGCCACAGCTTTGTGGGTGGCCCGGTGTGAGTGGGGTTCTGCTGGCCTTTCTGCAGGAGTTGCCAGGCTGCCGCCTGTAAAGAAGAGGATGTGTCACCCATACATTCCGCTGGAATTTTTCTCCGGACAGAGGTGAGGAAGGAAAAAAGCAGTGGGGGCCGGGACAGGAGGGGTATCTCAGGCAGGGCAATGGAAAGCTTCTGGAAGAGTGCCCGGGGCCAGGACCAACCTGGCTGGCCTGCAGGCACCAAGATGGCCTGCGTGCTGTCGCTGGTGTGGCTCCACGGTCCTTCCTCTAGGCTTTCAAGCCCTTGTACATATTCAGGTGTTTTACCTGGAAAGGGTGGGAACAGTTCAGCAGCAGCTGGCCTGGGGCTCAGCTCACATTTACTCACAGATGCCTCGGCACGGTCCCCCAGCTTTGCAATGAGGACGCTCCTTGCGTGGGGGGTGGGTTGCTGGCTGTATGGGAGATGATTCCCCACCTCTGACCAATTTCAGAATTGTTTACCACTGGAGCAAGTGCCCTGATAGGGTTTTCCCCTGTATAACTCGTGGATTCAGGATTTTTTTTTCTTTTATGGTTCAAGTTAGATTTTATTCCTCTTTTATGTATTTATAGATATAAGCATGGAAATCATTCATTCCTATAAATACATCTGTGTGACGGGAAGAACTTTTTTCTGTTTTATTTTTAAATTTTATTTTTTAAAATTTTGAAATTTAATTTCATTTATGTTTTTATACAGCAGGTTATTATTAGTTATGTATTTTATGCATATACATGTATACAGGTCAATCCCAATCTCCCAACTCATCCCACCACCACCACCCCATGGCTTCCCACACTTGGTGTCCATACGTTTGTTCTCTACGTCTGTGTCTCTATTTCTTCCCTGCAAACCAGTTCATCTGTACCATTTTTAGGCTCCACATATATGCATTAATATACAATATTTGTTTTCCTCTTTCTGACTTACTTCATTCTGTATGACAGTCTCTCGATCCATCGATGTCTCTACAAATGACCCAGTTTCATTCCTTTTTATGGCCGAGTAATATTCCATTTTATATATGTACCACATCTTTATCCACTCATCTGTCTGTGGGCATTTAGGTTGCTTCCATTACCTGGCTATTGTAAATAGTGCTGCAACGAACATTGTGCTGAATGTGCCTATTTGAAATACGGTTTTCTCTGGGTATATGCCCAGAAGTGGGATTGCTGGATCAGATGGTAATTCTATTTCTAATTTTTTTAAGGAAACTCCATACTCTTCTCCATAGTGACTGTATCAATTTACATTCCCACCAATAGTGGAAGAGGGCTCCTTTTGTCCACACCCTCCCCAGAATTGGTTGTTTGTAGATTTTCTGATGATGCCGATTCTAACAGGTGTGAGGTGATACCTCATTGTAGTTTTGATTTGC